>NC_134101.1:0-1216250 GCF_000715075.1 Nicotiana tabacum | reverse complement strand
GTCTGCCCTTGGCGTATGAAGCAGCGGCGGGCTCGATAAGTATTGTTTAAGCTCTTCCAAGGCCTACTGGCATTCCGGAGTCCATGTGAATTTATTTTTCTTCTTCAGCAAGGAGAAGAATTGATGGCTCTTATTGGAGGACCTCGAGATGAATCGCCCTAGGGCCGCTATGCACCCGGTTAACCTCTGCACGGCCTTTACGTTGTCTACTACCGTGATATCCTCGATAGCTTTGATCTTGTCGGGGTTGATCTCGATTCCTCGGTTGGACACCATGAATCCGAGGAATTTATCCGATCTGACTCTGAACGCGCACTTCTCTGGGTTCAGCTTCATGTTGTGCTACTTTAATATGCTGAAGGTTTCATGCAAATGCTTCAAATGGTCATTTGCTCGCAGGGACTTAACTAACATATCATCAATGTAAACTTCCATTGATTTCTCTATTTGTTCTTCGAACATCCGGTTTACTGGGCGTTGGTAAGTGGCACCAGCATTTTTTAATCCAAATGGCATTACGCTATAGCAGTAGGTACCATATTTAGTGATGAACGAGGTCTTTTCCTGATCATTCGGGTTCATTTGTATTTGGTTGTACCCGGAATAGGCATCAAGAAAAGTGGGGGTTTCCTGGCCGGTCGTGGCATCGATTATAAGATCAATATTAGGCAAAGGAAAAGAATCCTTGGGGAATGCTTTATTTAAATCTTTGTAATCTATACACATTCTAATTTTGTTCCTTTTTTTAGGGACTACTACTATATTCGCTAACCATTCAGGGTATTTTACTTACCGGATGGACCCTATTTTAAGAAGCTTGGTGTCACGACCCAAAAATCTCACCCATCGTGATGGCGCCTATATCGATACTAGGCAAGCCGACAACATCAATAATCCACAATTTCTTTTAAATACGGAAAACATCATAATTGAGTTTAAGAGAAAATCCCACAAATACTGGATGTAAATAAACTCTCAAAACCTGGCGTCACTGAGTACATGAGCATCTATACATTACAAGTATAGGAAACCCGGTCTATAATAATCCGAGACCAAATACAATAAACCAAAGGATAGGGAAAGAGAGATAAGGTCTGCGAAACATAACATCTACCTCTGAATCTTCGGAAAATCAACTGTGTGAAAGAATCAACACCCACTGTGTCCGGGATCACCTGGATCTACACACGAAGTACAGGGCGTAGTATGAGTACAACCAACTCAGTAAGTAACAATAATAAATAAGGAACTGAAAGTAGTGACGAGCTTCTCAGCTAAGTCCAAATACAGTACTTTCCAACATAAAAGGGTAGGCATGCTCTCAAGTTCAATATTTAAAATTTCACAGAAATTTCATAACAAATTTGACTGAAACATAAAATAATGTTTTTCCAAAATTTCCAAAATAGTGATATATGACAGCTGAAATGCAACAAATAATGAAATCAATGCATCCTCTCAGAGTAACAGTCACTCAGTCCTCTCATTCACTTCTACCTCACAGTCACTCTTTCCTCACAGTCACTCTTTCCTTACAGTCACCCATTCCACACAGTAACTCATCACTCGGCACTCGGCACTCGCACTCGGCACTCGACACTCGCACTCGCACTCGTACTCAGTATGTACTTGCACTCACTGGGGGTGTGTACAGACTCCGGAGGGGCTCCTTCAGCCCAAGCACTATAACAAGCCAATCATAGCATAAATCAATGAAACATGTTGCGGCGTGCAGCCCGATCCCATAAATATCCTCACAATTAGGCCCTCGGCCTCACTCAGTCATGTTGAATCCATTTAGCACTCGGGCCGCGGGCACAACTTGGTCCTGCAGGTCGAGTTGCTCTACGACCCTCGATCGAATGATGTTGGCTGAACTACCTGGATCAATTAACACACGTTTAACTTGAGTTTTATTCATGAGTACATATATTACCTGTGCGTCGTTATGGGGATGCATGATCCCTTCTGCGTCTTCATCGTTAAAGGACAAGGTTCCTTCTGGTACTTAATCTCGAGTTCATTTCTCCCTTATGATCGACACCTTGGTGCGTTTTAACACTGGTCCCCGAGGAACATCTACCCCTCCGATAATTATGTGAATGATGTGTTGTAGTTCTTCTTGCTTGTTTTGCATGTTGGAATCTCTGTTTCTAAAATGATTCTTGGCTCGATCACTTAAGAACTCCCGCAGGTGCCCGTCGTTGAATAATCGGGGTACCTCTTCTCTCAACTGTATGCAATCTTCCATTCTGTAGCCATGGGTGCCATTATACTTGCACATTTGGTTAGGATTTCTCTGGGCTGGATCGGTTTGTAGAGGTCGAGGACATTTAGTGTCTTTGATGCATCCGATAGTCGATACGATGGCGGATGCATCACCACTGAATTTATATTATGACAATCGTGGTGCTTCTTTAGGTCCGGTATGCCTGTCGAAAACATTCTTACTCATGAGCCCTCGAGAGTTTTGACATCGATCATTTCTCCTTTCACCTTGTACAAGGTTGTGCCCAGGTTCGTTGCTCCTACGATATCCATTATACGGCTGGTATCAATCGTTGTTCAACCTTGGTTCTCGATCAATATCCCTCTTGATTCTGTCAATGGGGCCTGGTAGGATAAACTAACGAGCCCCCAGCTGGTCATATTTGACTCTAATCTTCGATTGATACCGATTATGTACATCGGCCTAGGTAACAGCCGGGTATTAAATCAAGTTCTACTTTAACTGTTGTGAAGCCACTGAGCTTCGTACATTTAGTCCTTGAGTAAAAGCTTGAACAGCCCAATCATCGGCGACCGGTGGTAGATCCATTCGTTACATTTGGAACCGAGACACAAACTCTCTGAGCATCTCGTTATCTTTCTACTTTACCTTGAAAAGGTCCGACTTCCTAGTCTCGACCTTTATGGCTCTGACGTGTGCTTTTACAAAACAATCTGCAAGTATGGCAAAAGAATCAATAGAGTTAGGTGGCAAATTATGGTACCATATCATCGCTCCCTTTGACAGGGTCTCCTCGAATTTCTTTAGTAACATGGACTCGATCTCGTCGTCCTCTAGATCATTCCCTTTAATCGCACATGTGTAAGAGATGACATGCTCATTGGGGTCAGTCCTTCCATTATACTTAAGAATCTCGGGCATGCAGAACTTCTTGGGGATCGGTTTGGGAGCCGCGCTCGGGGGGGAGGGCTTTTGTACAAACCTTTTAGAATCCAAACCTTTCAATATTAGTGGTGCCCCCGAGATTTGATCAACCTTGGAATTATAGGTTTCCACCTTCTTTTCGTTTGATTCGATCTTCTTTTCCCTCGATTCAACTCGCTTCGTTAGTTCCTCGAGCATCTTCATGATTGCAGGATCGGTCCCCGATTCATTTCCGTTTAATTTCCTTGACACCGATTCGACCCTGTGAACAACTTCCTGGGACGACTCGGGCTCGATCTTGCTTGGTGTATGGTTCTGGTTTTGGAGATGTGCTATCGTGACCTGTTTAGCCTGCAATATCTCGAAGATCACCTGAAGGCTGATTCCGCCTTCTTCGCTGCCATGTGTGATCTGAGCGGATGATCGAACATCCCTGCGGACTCTACCCTTGTGATCGACGGCCAAATTTGCATTAATGGCTATATGCGAGCTGTATCGATTGGATCTACTGCCGAAACTCCATCAAGGCCAACTGGAGATACGTCGTTCCCTGACTCTACATTTTCATTTTCATCATGGTGACCGAAGTCATTGTCCACGTGTACGGGTGCTGCCTGTGAGTTCGACCTGTTGATCCTGGAATCAAAGATACTCACAAGAACAAGTGTAAAATAGTGTGTGTTACGAAGGTCAGTACCAGGCAATCACTATTATCCTTAGCCCCACGGTGGGCGCCAAACTGTTTACCCTAAAAATAGATAACAATTGAATTTATATGTGGATTTAAGGACACGTAATTTTACTTGGCACAAACTGAGAAAATATGCAAACTAATATTGAAATTGATTATAAAGAAAAAAATGCAAACCGAATGAATCGTATAGCCTTGGCCCTCGAGTTCGATCACCCTTGAACCAAGTAAAGTTTCAACTGATATAAGAACAGAGTAACAAGATAATGAAAACTAGAAAAATGCAGTGTATTGCTTTGTATTTCGTCAATGTGATGTGTCTTACAAATGATCAGACCCCCTTCATATAGTAGGGGAGTCCTAATCTTGATACAATTCTAAATACAGTAAGAAATCTCATGATTGGCTAATTAATCGGCCTCATCTTGATACATGTCAGGATTTCCGCCGTGACCTTCGCTCGATTGCGGATATTTCGGCTTTTCATTATTTGGCTCGATAAGCTTCCTTCAATCTCGCTCGATCTCTATCTTGCTCAGTCTCGATTTTGGACGATCTCGATCTTGGTCGGTCTCTGGGTCACGAGCTCGGCGATGTAACTTTTCACCATGGTTCGATATAACACGAGGATGAACCTTGACCTATCATGTTCTAGTCTCGATTAATCATACGAAGGGCAAGCCCGGTTTTGACCGTATACAGTATTATTTGCTCCTTCTCTGAAAATTATGTTGTCAATAGTTAGGTAAAGGATACGTGGTATCTCCATATGCTAATCACTGTAATTAGAAGCTAATCAGAAGAAATTAATTCTCTGTCTTTTAAAAAAAATATATATATTCCAACTAAGCCTCTAGTGATCACTGATGTGCAAAAAATTACAATTTGAGTTTGGCATCCCAAAATTAATGTACAAGATCATTGAGTTGAGACTAGTGATAGTTGTCCTATCCAAAATTAATGCTCCCAGTTTGGACAGAAAATAATTAAAGTTAGATCATTTCACATAATGATTGTAGGAATTTTTTCCCATAAATACAAAAATAAGACAATATTTATCCACTTTAGCTTGACTTTTGGATTTTTAAAAAGTAGCTAGAGTTTTTTTGCAAAATATATACATATTCGGTCAAAATATACAACTTACATACAACTTGCATACTATTTTTTATTTTTTTTCTTGTATATAAATCCAATCAAAACATACAATTAATATGTAATTTGTATACAACTTGCATACAACTTATTTCTATCTTCCTCTTTAAGTTTTGATTTGAAATTTCAACCAAAACCAACTCTAATCTTCACAATCCCCCTTAAAATTGAGATATTATCTCAAAAAGATATTTTTGATAGTCAACACTCAATCCAAACAAATAATAATTTTACAAAATTCATTTTCTCGAAGCTTTTTATGGCTGTCAATGGAGCTTCTAATAGAGTTTAATTAGGTTTATTATTTTATATATATAGGTTAAATTTCGAAAAAGAAATCATTGATGTAGTTTTACAAGACATATTGTGCCCGCGACCCGAGTGCCCGCGCATATTTGGGAGTTTCTGCCTTGTGTGCATGGCCAGATACGCGGCCACTTACCCAAGTGCGTGGCCGCGCACATAGGAGCCAAATAAATACCCCCAAGGCCGGGTAGGGAGAGTGTCTAAGTCATTTCTTTTAGCTAGGGCTTGCTTTATCAAGGGAAATCCGTCCTACACTTCCCTCACATGAACTAAGGTAATGTTTTTGAAGTATTTGAGTTGATTACTACTCCTAAACACTTATATTAACAAGGATTAATCTTGAAGATCCATAGATTTAAATTTAAATCCCCAAATTGGTCAAGAACACTACGAGTTCGGATTCTCAAGAGTTTCACTATAAGAGGTATGTCTACCATCTCTAACTAATCTATGGTGATCAATTATGTATGAAATATGTGTTATGACTTATGGGATGTGATTGTAAGTCATAAGTGTCTAACCTAGGTTGTGTTGGTATTGTAGAGATTGTAAAATGAATTAATTGATAATATTTATGTGTTGGGAGTGAAGTGTTGGGTATGCATGTGCTAACGGAAGTTGTGAGGTGAATCATTAGTGTGGAAGGTAGTTGTAAGGTGAAGAAATTCCAGTGAAGGAGGTTGTAGGAAGATATGCACACTAGATGTTTGTTAAAAAGTCTAAATGACTTAAAGTATAGAAATCTTACTAATATTGGCGCAAATGTGTTGCATTGTTGTAGATTAAAGTTGTTTAGTGTGGTGGACCATCGTAGTATTGTTAAGGGGCGAGTTTTAGGTATGTTGGCTAAACTTTTCTTTAAGAATTGAATCCCACGCGGCCCTTGTAAGCTCCAAGATGCTTATTATAAATCGAGTATTCCGAATAAGTTTTGTGACAAAGATATATGTTCAATTCATGTTTCAAATGCTCTTATCATGTTGTACTATTAATTGAGGATGTGTTCCAAACTATGGGTTGGGTATCTATATGTTATAACTCCAAGTCGTGATTCATGTGAAAATTATTATGCCAAATTGTGTAGAGATTGTGATTGGGATTACATCTCCACCCGCACGTATTGGGGTGAGGCGGCAGGGCCGCTTTGTGTAGGATTTTGGTATTGTTGTTGCACCACCACCCGCATATATACTGGGGTGAGGCGGCATGGCCTCTTTGCATAGATATTGGTATCATTGTTACACCCCTACCCGCATACATTGGGGTGAGGCGGCAGGGCCGCTTGAGTAGGGTTGTGTATCTTTTGTTTCGTATGTATTATAATGTTTTTAGGTATAGTCGGAGCCTTGTTGCCGGCACTATCATTGTACTCTTTGGTATCTTTAGAGGCTCCGTAGACATAGTGTTGGTCGTGTATTGGTATGGGAAAAGTTGAACTAAAAATGTCCTAATTGTATCACATGCTCCTGTTTGTAAACTATGGTTGTGAAACATACTACTTTGGAAACTTAGTAAATGAAGTAAGTAATGGATATGTAATTGATATTGTCTACATGATCTCCTTGTTGGTCAACTTT
The DNA here is from genome assembly GCF_000715075.1 of Nicotiana tabacum. Lineage (NCBI taxonomy): Eukaryota > Viridiplantae > Streptophyta > Magnoliopsida > Solanales > Solanaceae > Nicotiana > Nicotiana tabacum. Next base: position 1,209,367 of record NC_134101.1, on the reverse strand, counting down.
CAAGTTATGCATTCTCTTTAAATCATGGGTGAGTTGGGTAGAAAATATTCAACAGGCTTGCTTGACCGGGTTCACTCTGTTGAGCGCCGGTCACGCTCTCCGAGTTTGGGGGGTGATATATATGGGGCCTAATGCGAAAATAAAAAGTGAGGTCTTAAATTTTTTAATTTTTTTTAACTCTTCAACTTTTCTTTTCTTTTGGATTTTTGAATAACCGGATGCATATTTTCTTGTTGACATATTTATATTCTAAAAAATATTAAACAATATGTATGGAGTAAAATTAATAAAATAATAAATAAAAAATAAAAATAATACTAGAAAGTTAGAATGATATTACCCAATGACTGACTGATTCAAGAAGTTTGAAGACTTTGATTCCAAAATATCTAGTTGTTGGCTTGTTGGAATCTTGGAGAAAGAAAGAAATCTAGTAGAAAAAAGATGAGCATGAATAAAGAGGAAGGAAGAAGGGTATGTCTCATACCTGGAATATGAAGAGTGAAATAAAATTGAAACGTTGGGATTACTTGGGAAGAAGAGTAAAAAGTAGAATTGTCAAATCAAATCAAATTGACAACTAATTTTCTACTATTTTAAGCTTTACTTTATTAATATATCTAAAAGTTTTTCTTTCTTTTTATATAAAAAGTACAAAAGTAATATATATTAAAAAAATTTATATGAAAAGTACAAAAGTACTATATATAATTTTATAAAACCTATAAACCTATAAAATATATATTATTCCTAAAAAATGGGGGCCCTCAAAATTGGGGGCTGAAGGCACTTGCCTTACCCCATACACTGTTAGAGCCGGCCCTGAATGCAAAGAAAAAAGGTGATGAGAAATAGGCTGGCTCAAATTTGAGGATGAGAAGTATAGAAGAACAGAGATGAGAAAATAGAGCTAACACTTAACAACTTTAGCATGAAATGTACTATGCTTTCTACTGTATTTATAACTAATTCTCTCACGTTGCACTTCATGAAGTGAACACCTGGCTACGCTTAAAACGGGTCCCACACATAATTTTCCAAATCTCCAAATATGTCCTTCACCGAGTCACTTATTGAGTTCACAACAATACCTCCCACCTCAAAAAGAACCTTGTCCGCAAGGTTCGAGTAAAGCAGAAATTACAGCAATATGCGCTTGACACTGTCAACAGCAAACAAACAATTCACAACAACATATTCGCATCTGGTACGAGGCGTAATAATATAGTGATGGAAATCAACATCTGCCATCAATGAAAGCAATCTTATGTCACACCTTGAGGTACCCAAAAAAGCATCAGCCACAAACTTAACGTAGTGGCTTATTACTCTTGCATCAATGCAAAGAAATGCGAAGGAAAGGGCAACACAAAGTAGTCTAATCTCAATGGGAATAACTCCTTTTTCCATCCCTAGTGTTAACATTGGGTATGGCATTTCACAGAATTTCAGCTTCCTCACTGCGGTTATAGCCATGAAAAATAGATCTCGCTATCTAACACTAGGGATAAAATGATTGAAGGAATGTTGCACCCTTTTGTTTATGTAACGATGGTCTGATGTCATCCAACCTGCATCTTCAAGGGCCTCAACAATATTTGCAGCAGCTGCACTTAGTTCTTTGGGTCGAGGTAGAAACTTAACAGAATAATATGTACAAACACCACCAAGCAGAACATTGGCAATAACCTCCTTCCTACACACAGTACTGTAGGTGTTAGGTAGCAGAACCTGGATTCCTAGATCATAGGAGTAAAGGTCGAAGCATTGGCTCGCAACAACCTGCCCAACTAGTCCTGCGTCCTTACACATTGCAACAGTAAAAACAACACATAATGCTGACTTTCCCTCACTATAAACCCATTCAGCCCATAGTGTAGCTATTGGATCATAAGTAGAAAATATTACTATTTGTAAACATATTTAGGTTAATAGCATAGGTTATAGCGATATCATGTATACCGGGATCAAAGGGAAGACTAGCAAACTTGAGATAAATAACCAAATCTGATGTGGAAGATGAATAATGTTGCAAAAAATGTATGACAGTTTGGAACCCCACCTTGGCAAGCCCTCTAAATGGTTTCATGTTAACCCCAACAACCAGTAAGTCCATATCCATGAATTCTGCAATTTCATATATATAGTTTCCAGCATGAACTAATTGACTTGATCGACCAAGCATATATACAACGAGGACATAACGTGCATTGTCATGTTCGAGCTTAGACTCTTCCATTAAGTTGAGATAATGCAGTCCTTTGTCAAGCTTTAATAAATGTGTTGGCGCTTTGCTCTTCCATCCTTTTTTATCAGCAAACAAAGCCAAGATCTTACTAGGTTGATGCAATTTTAGAACTTTAGAATTAGGAACTTCGACCCAGCAGGAAAGCATTATTAAAATTTTGTATACAGGGTTGTAGTGAGTGATGTCCTCTTCATAGTGAATGAGCTCCATTAGTAGCCAATGCATCACAACAATTAGATAAACAATCTTACAGTGACACCACATTATTCCACTCCTAAAATACCTCAACTGAGTAATTATGGACTGCTCCTCAAGGTGAGTAGGATCACCATTAAAGGAATACAGAAAGGAATGTGCTATAGACCCACCCAGTAGCTTGTATGATGTACAAGAATTTCAAAAATTACAATTGCATTCAACACCCGTTTCGACTCCATCCACAGGCACCCAATCATACAACTTAGCAAATAAGCAGCTCCTTTTGTTTCTAATTTCTTCAAACAATGTATGTACCTCCCCCTTCTCTGTACAACCTGTTAGATCCATGAACTCGGAACCAAGTTCTGGATCCCATACACAAAGATTTGCTATAGTTAACGTTATGGTGACACATAAGAAATTAGCACCAGGATCAAATGGAAATCGATTCAAAATATGGGGATCATTGAATCCCCCATTAGATTCCACATACCCATAATCAGATAGCATTTCATCCGAAAGCATGTAACTTGCTGGAATGCCGTCCTCATTCTCCTTAAAAGATTTATCAAGATGGAGGTCCTCAATAGTCTCAGGCTCCAAGACAAATCCAGCAATATATATATCTTCAAAAGTCTCAAATTCAATTCACCGTTTACTAGGGTCGTGATCAAAAGAAGGTGCAGTAACGTACCTTACCTCACTAACATATCTCTTTGGTGACTTTCAGCAAACAGTTAGACTTTGTTGTTTTCAGTACATGTAGCATCTCCATCGATCATTTTAACTGGGGCATCTGATTGCGCCTTCGCAAATGCTAGTGGGTAGCAACTTTTTAACATTTCATCGAACACCTCTTCAGATTTTCTATCTTCTAAATCAAGTTGCATCTCAGATGGAAGGACTGGTGCAGCCAAAAGCTTGTTATATTCAACACATAAATTCTTAGTAAAATGAAATTGAGCAATCTCACAGGGCACAAGGTGATCTCGTCCAACAAGAGGAACGAAGAGTGGTTCATCACATGTAAAATGGCAGGGCAGAGCAGGTTCGTCACGCTGGGAAATTTCTCAAACACCTTGTCTCCATCTGGTGTGCACTTCTCTCCATCAGTTAAACTAGAGATGGGATTACGTATATCAAGTACTTAAAGGTTTGTGAATGAACTGAAGGAAGAAGAAGGATCAATTTTGGAGTGCGTTGCTATAACCGAAGGCCTATCAGCCCTTGCATTAGGTAAAACTCCAGTAGACATTGCAGCAAATGCTTGTTTCGTCTTGTTGTCTGGTCTGGAAGCACATTCAAGCTAATAGAAAGTTGAACTACGTTGTAAATCAACAAAGGTTTGTTTTGGAAAATGCAGAAGAAATTTCTCCTTGAAATGGTTCCAATCATAGAATTGATTGTTGCGAAACAACCAATTGAACCATGCCAGGGCATCACCTTCCGGGTAGAAGGAAGCAAGAGGCAGCCAGTCCTTCTTGGAGAAGCCAAGGTATGTGAAGTACAACTCTGCCCAAAAAATCCAGTTCTTCGAGTTGCCGTCGCCATTAAATTTAGGTAAAAACATTGTCGTCGATGGAGTTTGATGGATGAAAGCACCAATGTAACAAACCAAAATATTTCACCCAAACCAACTGATTGTATTAACTCAACATTAATTGGAGTTACAATGCAAATGCTACTATGCTAGTGATAGTAAGGATCGTGCAACAGAAAACTAAGAAGAAAGGTAATAAGAAATAGACTGACTCAGATTTGGGGATGAGAAGTATAGAAGAACAGAGATGAGAAAATAAAGCTAACACTTGACAACTTCAGCATGAAATGTACTACGCTTTCTACTGTATTTATAACTAATTCTCTCACGTTGCACTTCAACGCAGTGAACACCTGGCTACGCTCAAAATGGGTCCCACATATAATTTTTAAAATCTCCAAATATGTCTTTCACCGAGTCATTTATTGAGTTCACAACAGCCGGTTAAATGGGACCTCCCTAATAGTGATAATTAGGCTTATAATTATGTAAAAATAGGTAAACTTTTCCATAATTGTAGATCCAACAATGTTGTATGTGAGTGAAAGCTGAGCTCTATAATCCAACATATTCATCTTTAAGTGTTGCAAATATGTCAATATTAAGATGGATGTGCACTCGTACAAAATTGATAAGATAAGAAATAATTGAATTCGAAATGTGCAAGTAGCGCACACAAAAGACTATAACACTTACTAGAAGACTCTTTGAGGTCCTTTGGTGTGCTAGATAAGAATATCAATATGCGGATAATTCTGCATTGAGTTTATACAATATTTGGTTGGAGGTTTTTAAGTTATGATAAATATAGATTATTACCTTATACACCAATTCAACCCTTTTATTTATCTGCCGATTAAGAAGCACCCTTTTATCTCTCTGGTGATGGCGCTGACGTAATTGCAAGCATCTTCCCAAGCATATATCATCCTCAACTTTCTGATTTCTCCACAAGGTTAGAACTTTTATCGAACCCTACTTATTCAAGCTAATTATATTGCAACTATTAAAATACTTTTGTCAGTTATTTCTAGTTCAATCTTCAACTCGTTAGGTGTGGTAGAGTTATAGGTGAAGAATTGGTGTAGAAAACTAAAAATTGGATCCTTAAAGAGCACACCAAGTATGATATTTATGATAAACCAAGAAAAAATAGTCATTCAAAAAAAACATATGACTAAATGTTTCCATTCAATTCGCGATCTCTATTTCTTTTTCCAAAAAAAAAAATTAAACAAACTATCCTTGAGAACTAGGCATATTAGCTTTGGCATCAAAATCTTAGAGTCAGGAATGGCAAAAAAACTTGGGTTACACTGTTATATAGTAAGTTCTTAATGGAGTTTGTGACGCTGTGTTGAGAAAGAAAATTTAAATAAAATACTGTTAAACCAAATGATGGAAGTAAGGTAGTTTTTTTTAAAAAAAAACAAAATCCACTAGGCATTGTGCCTAGGGCTGATTTTCATATATATATATATATATATATAAAACTAAAGTTCAACAAGGAGGGGGACATAAACCTTACCTCTGAATAAGTGGTTGGTATCAAACGACTACTAAATCTATAGTCATTTGATACCTTACAAGTATGTGTAGTCAGACCTAAATGAGTGTACCATTTTGCTAACCGAAAATGGTAGCCTAATGATTTACAAAAACTGGGTAAATTTAGGTCAACTATAAGACTAGAATCGGAGGACTCCTCTAATATACATTTGCTCATATAATACAACAGAAGACATGTTCTCCCTATATGAGGTGACAAAAGCATAATACAACAACATAAGGTAGGTAGTAAAGGATACATCAAAGTTATCTTCATGTTGGCTTGAGCAATGAAAGAAGCCATTGTGAAGGTAGCCCAAGTAGATGCCAAAAATGTGCAGAAAACTGTCCAAAACCTGTGTTGCATATTGTTGATTGCTCAATTGTAATTAAATCCAAAAATCAGAATAATTGATGCTTCTTGGTTGTTTTCTTGTATCATCTGTGACACTGCCGAGTGGTGGATAATGCAGTGACCAAAAAAAACTTGTTGACAGAAGAGAGGAGGCAACAGTTATCCTGGTGATTCCAGGTAATTGGAATTTCCCCACCACATTGGTATGCATTCGATAGAATGATCACACACAGTGCTGATACCACACCTTGAATGTATACCAATGTTGTGAGTTTACTTCGGGTTTTTGCAAAAAAGAAAATCAAAGTCAGGTAGAAAACTGTCTGGTTTCCATTTCTGGTTGGAGTGGAGAAAAGGTTGTTGTTGTTATTGTTGCTGCTGCTGGACATGTTGCTTTGGACAGATAGGTTAGCTCCCATTGTTTCAACAATATCAACCATATCCATGAGAGGAATTAGAGGTGGAGGCAAGCTGTGATGGGCAGATGATCCTACTAGTTTTTTTGTGCCTGAAGGCAGGGGTACCTAGAAGGTCCTGCTGAATCTGACCTCTAATGTGGTTGGGGAGAGATTGAATGGAGTAATAATGGTTTATGGTTGATAGGTTGTGGCTGAGTTTTGAGAGGGAATCTGCTGGGAATTGGCTTCCCTGTACACATGTGAGAATTTGATTTGTTCACATTGGTCATATAGTTATCTCAGATTCATTAATTGCATCTTTAAACTCCATGGTGGATCAGTGTCAATGGTAAGCCAATGAATGAGAAGTGCTGAGTCTGCTTCTAAGTATACATTGTTGTGGCCATTGTCAATGCACCACTTAACTCTTAAGGCTGCTACTTCAACTTCAGCTTGATTATTGGTACCTTCTCCTAATGGAGCAGCTAAGGAATGAATGAATGTATCGCTGCAGTTCCTTATTATTGCCCCTTCCCCTGTACTTCCTGGATTGTTCAGTGCACTCCCATCACTGTTGACTTTTACAAATCCTTGTTCATGTCTGCTCCAAACAACCTGCCTGACATTGATATAGTGTTTGATGCTCTCAGCAATGGGGTATAAATCCTCCCATTTTAGTGGCCAGCAGATTGAGGGGTAGGTTGTTTGCATGAGCATGTGAATATCTGAGTTGATGGAGTAGATGACTCTAGTGAGGGAGGAAGTTTTGGTGCCATATTTTGCATTGCACTTGTTCTTCCAAATGTTCCAGCAGATGATGGTTGGTACAGTGTCAAGTAAAAGCTTTTGCATTTCATTCTTTCTTTTGTGAAGCCACAATTTCAACAGCAAAAGTCTTAGAGGCATTTCGGTAGTGTGGATACCAGTTGGTCCTACAAACTTTTTCCATACTGTCAATGCAAAGTGCCCCCTACTGAAAATATGATCCACAGACTCCGCCCCAGGTGTATAACAACATACACATATGGATACAGTAAGGCTGCTAAATAAGAGCACCCTATCATCTGTAGGCAATTTATTTCTGAGAGCTCTCCACATACAGAAGGACCATTTGAAAGGGATCCTATTATGCCATATCATTTTATTGGAGAAACATATCTGCCTCTTCTTTCTGATCAAGTCCCATGCAGAGGAGCATGTGAAGTTTCCTTTCACATTTGGGATCCATATAGGTTGGTCTTAGAGTTGAGGGTTGTGATAAATTTTGATTTGAAGGATGGCAGGTATTAAAGGTGCTCGGACTGCTTCATTCAACTTCTGCAAATTCCACTGGCCTTGGTCCCAAAAATTAGCCACAGTTACATTGCCTGGCCTTCCTCCTCCACTTCTGTGTTGAGTAAGTGCACCATCTCCCAACCAGTTATCCCACCAAAAACTGCAGTTTCCAGAATGTAGTCTCCAAATAATGTATTTTTCAGCTTCTTTCTTGTTAGTCATCATTTTCTTCCATGTATGTGATTGCCCAGAATTCCAGTTTTTGGAAATAGGATTTGATCTCTGGCAGTATTTAGCTCTGAGAAACTTGCTCCATAGTGACTCTTTAGTTCTGAAAAGCCACCATTTTTTGTATTCCATGGTTTGGCAGATATCCTCCATTGATCTGAAGCCAACACCTCCTTCTTCAGTTGAAAATGCTAGTTTTTTCCAAGAGGTCCAGTTGTATTTGTTTTTATCTTTCTCTATTCCCCAAAAGAAGTTAGCTGCTAACTTCTCAACCTGCCTCGGTATAGTTTTGGGGGGGTTAAGGCTGACAACAAGTGTGTAGGTATAGATTGGAGCACATACTTAATAAAGGTGGCTTTTCCTCCATAAAAGAGGATTTTGCTTTGCCACCCTTTAATTCTGCTTACCACCTTGGCTACCAGGGAGTTGAAATATACTATTCTCATTCTTCCTGTGTATAATGGACACCCCAGGTAGGTAATGGGAGATTCTTTCTTGGTGAAACCTATGACCTGTTGAACTCTTCTGATGGTAGCTGGAATGCAGAAGGAGAAACCATGAAGTGGCTTTTGTGCCTGTTGATTTGCTGCCCAAATATGTGTTCATAATTGCTGAGAACCTCCATAATCTTCTGCAGTGATGCTCTAACTCCTGATGTGAAAATTATGATGTCATCTGCAATGCTTAGGTGGTTGACCTGTTGACCCCTCCTCTCCATGTAGAAGCAATGAAAGAATTGATCATGGGTGAGGTTGTTGAGCATCCTAGAAAGTAGTTCAGCTCCTATGATGAACAAAGATGGGGCAAGTGGATCTCCGTGTTTCAAGCCTCTGGTAGAGTGGAAAAAACCACATCTAGTGCCATTGATGATCACTAAGTACCAGTTGTTTGACATATTTCTCCATATCATGTCAATTATTCTTTCATTAAATCTCATTCCTCTAACCATAATACATGTAAAGCTCCAGGATACCTATCATAAGCTTTTTCCATGTCCAGCTTGATAATAATATTTGACCCTTTGTTTGTCTTTTTGATGCCTTGCACAATTTCCTGTGCAAGCATTATGTTTTCAGAAATACTCCTGCCCTTAACAAAACCAGACTGGTTGGGTGGAGATGATTCTGGGAAGGATAGGGCCAAGTCTGGAGCAGATAACCTTTGAGATGATTTTGTTGACAAAATTGCTGAGGCTGATAGGTCTGTATTCAGTGAAGGAGTTGGGAAATTCAACCTTTGGTAGCAAGACTAGGTAGGCACTAATCATGTACTTGGGCATTTCTGAACCACCAAAGAAGGCTAGAACAACCTGTAACAGATCAACCTTGATGATGTCCCAGCAAGATTGAAGAAACTTTTCATTCATGCCATTAGGACCTGCTGCACTTGTAGGATTCATTGAGAAACCCACTTTCTTGAGTTCTTCAATAGTTGGATCTCTGGTGAGGAGGTCATTTTCCTCATCTGTGATAAATGATGGAATACAGGATAGCAAGTCTTCTCTAATGGTGCCACCAGTTTCTGTAAATAGATCCTGATAGTAATCACAAGCAGCTTCTCCTATAGCTCCATCACCTTGTACCCATTCACCTTCAATGTCTTTGATTTTATGGATAAACAGCTTTCTTCTTCTTCCTCTCATTAAACTGTGGAAGTATCTTGATTTTGCATCACCATCTTTGAACCACTGAAGCAGTGTTTTTTGCTTCAGAATAGACTCTTCCAACTTCATGTACTTTCTGTATTGAGTTGTTACCTCTTGAAAATTCATTCTGTCATTTGCATCATTTGTTTGAGCCCAAATCATTTCTGCCTGCTTCACTTTTTCTTCATATTCCTCGGTCTTCTAAAAAATATCCACATATTCCTGCCTCGACCATTTACTTAAAGCATTAGAGACTGCTTTAAGCTTTTGATGGACGATCCACATAGCATTGCCTCTGACTTCCTGATTCCAGACTTCATGAACCAGGGGTATGAAACCTTCATTTTCCACCCAACAGTTGAGAAACTTGAAATATTTTTTGCTAGTATCCTGTCTGATATTCATCTCCATCAGCAGAGGATTGTGATCAAACCCAATGGATGATAGGTGTGAAATGGTGGTAGCTGGGAAGGAGATCAGCCAGTTGTCATTTACCATCTCTCTGTCCAATCTTTTCCAAATTATTGATCCTGGACCTCTGCCATTGGACCATGTATACCTAGAACCATAGAACCCCAGGACTACAAGTCCACAATCTTCTATCATACTGAGGAATTCCAAGCTCTTTCTCATTTGGTATGGTAGACTCCCTATCTTTTCTTCAATAGATGCAATAACATTGAAATCTCCAAGCACACACCATGGGATGGTACAGGTCAAAGATGTTTGCCTCAATACTTCCCACAGTGGTCTTCTGAGATTTGCTTTACACTTGGCATAAACAATAGTTAACTGGAAAACTCCAACTGCTTCTACATGCTTTAGTTCAACAGTCATTTGCTGCTCATCTTGGTCAATGATTGAGCCTGTAAAATCTTGATCCCAAAAGATCCAGATTTTGTAGTTGATATTTGATGCTGCTTGATGCATGGACAATTGGATTCTATAGTAGTTGATATGAGTGTTGTTAAGGAAAGGTTCTAGGACTGAAATGAAGGATAATTTGTGAAGGTGTTTGAGAGTTTTGAGTCTTTCAATGGCTCCAGAGGTTCTTATACCTCTTATATTCCATGTGATTGTACTAATCATTAAAAGTGTTTGGGGAGGATGTGCTTTGGTGGAAGGGTAGTGATGGTTGCTTTGCTTCTGGTGAGGTAATGTGGTGGCTTATTTCTGGGAGAGAGTCCTTGTGCATCAATGACTGTAGCAGTATCAGAATGACCATTAAAAGCAGTAAGAAGATGACTGCAAGTGTCATCATCCTTCAAGTCTTCACTATGTTCATCATCTGCTTCATCACCAATATCAACTTCATCCTCAAACTGTATGTGCATATACTCATCTGTTGCCTCATGCAAAGGTGAGGGTGCAACTAATGCCATAGTACCTACTTCCTCTATTAGACTCTATTAGAGGTGAGGGTACTACATATGGCACAGTTCCTACTTCCTTAACAAGAGGTGATGGTGCTACATGAGACATAGTTCCTACTTCCTCTGCCTGGATTTGAGTAACAGAGTCAGCCCCAGTTCCTACTGCCTTAGACACATGTGAAAAACTAGTAGAAATCATAGTACCTGCTTCCTCCAAATGAGGTGAGGGTGCTACATATGATTATACTCATGTAGTCAAAGGTGAGGGTGCAACATAGGGTTGAACATCAGATTCCATAAAGCTGCCTGCAAAGTTGATCTTTGTTTTAACCAAAGCAGCTTCCTGTTGTCTTTTTATTTGCCTTCTTTTTTTCTGACTTGGATTATTCTTTGATTTTGTCGAGGACAATTGATTTGCCATGGGAGCTTTTCCTCTGTCAACTGTGCTTTTGTGATCATCATCAGTACCAATTACCCCACTTGAATGCGATCAATAGGAGTCTTCTGAGTAGACTGTTGGGTGGTAGCAGGGGTTAAATGGTCTATCCTAGGGTTACCTTGTGCATCAGCACACTCATGCAAAACATGAAGAACACCTACCCCCTTTGGATCCCCAACCTGATCAACTATAGGTATCTCCTGACCATTCTCTTTTCCTCTATTAGCTTCAACATCAATCACAGTAGGGTTGGGAATGGGATCTTTCATACTCTCCAGAGCAACTGGAGGATCAGCTTGTGAATTAAGAACAATACCTGAGTTCTGGTTAGGGTTAGCCTCTTGTGCATCAGCTACTTGTTCAGTAGTCTGTTTGAATTTCTGTTGCCTGCTTCTTTGGTTGACTCCCCTAAAATTCTTCTTCTTTTGAGAGTGCCATCGATCTTTGGAATGGTTATCCCTTGTAATTTGTTGAGCTACTGCTTTTTGATTTTCATTTCTTTGTTGATCTTCCCTCTAGTCTTGCATTACCATCTTTTGCTTGGAATTCTGATTCTTGTTTTGCCCCTGCACAGCTTGTTCCTGGTTATGTTGAGATCCCCATGCATGCACTTTCCTATTATTGTTCTGATTCTCATTGTTTGCAGATGTCTCAGTTGCTGCTTTCTTTTTGTCCTCCTCTTCTCTTTTCCTGATAGAACAGTGGTATTCCTCATGTCCCAAATGCCTGCAGTATAGACAGTAGGTTGGGAGGTCTTCATACATCACCTCCAACTACTGCCCATCCCCATTGACATCTTGGTCATCATCAAAACCAAGCCACACATGGTGAGGCCTATCCTTAGTTAAGTCTACATGCATCTTCACTTTTGCTACACTTCCCCTGGTTTTTTGCATTGAGGCAAGGTCCAGATGTAATATCTTACCAATGGGTGACAACAAGACTGATAAGACCTTCATATAATAAAAATGCCAAGGCACTTCAAGAATGACTACCCATACTGGGACAATTGGAATGTCCTCATTAGGCTTGAAGTTGGGAGTCCAGGATTGAAGATTCATTCTTTGACCTTGGATGTACACGAATTGTTTGGTCCAAGACAATGGTGTGGTCATACTCATTATCTAGATCAATGTACACTGTTCGAGCATTGAAATGGGCTATTTTAACTCCTTATCTGAGCTCAGTTTGAGTTGTAAAGCTTTTTCTTATCACTTCCATTCCGGGCATAGTGTTAAGAAATTTGCCCACAATAGTGTATTGGCATCTATTGGCTAGAGTGACCATATAGTCTTTCCTGGTGAAGATAACTGTTGGTTGACCCTGTTTGTTGGTTATTTTGGGGGGTGTGAATTATATTGGGAATAATTCTGCAGCCTGTTTTGCTCTTAGTTTGGTTGCTAGGGATTGTGTGATGGTAGGGGGAGGTGGGGCAGGATAGTTGGGTGGTTTTTTTGGTTGGATATTGGTTTCTTTTGGTGGAGTATCTGGTTTATTGTTGTGAAGTCAAGCATTTTAGATAGGCTCTATAGGTGACTTATTGTTCTGTGAGTGTTGAGGTTTATCAAAGTAGGTTGAGATCTTTAGGTATGTGGAAGTAGGTGGGGAAGGGGTGGTTTGGGTTTTTGTTTGAGCTGGTTGAGGAGCCTTGGCAACATGACTAGGTAGCTCATTGGGTGGTGTCTTCTCCAAGTGTCCTGGTGTATTTTGAACAGCTGCTTGAATGAGGTCGACCACCTGGTTTTCTGATGAAGGAGATAGGGGTCGTGCATCAGTTTTTTGGCTATGTGGTTGCATTTCAATTGCCTAGGGATGCTAACAATCAATAGGAGATTGGTTTTCACGGGTGTGATACATAATTGACTGCTTGGGAATGAATGGTGCATTTGGTCGAACACTTGTAACAGTGGTAGCTGCAGAAATCAATTTTGGAGAAATTGTGACTTTTGATTTGTTGACCTGAGGTTGTGATGGATTGGGAAGATTCCCTATAGCTGCAGAAACATTTTGGCATTGACCTTGGTCGACTACAAAATATTGAATATTATGACCCCAGTGCACAAAGACGCACTCATTTGGCACAGCCTCCACTAGATTTTCCTTCTTTTTTTTCTTTGACAAGAGTGGGTTGCTCTAGTGGTGAGCACCCTCCACTTCCAACCAAGAGGTTATGAGTTCAAGTCACCCCAAGAGCAAAGTGGGAGAGTTCTTGGAGGGAGGGAGCTGAAGATCTATCGGAAACAACCTCTCTATCCCAGGGTAGGGGTAAGGTCTGCGTAAACACTACTTTCCCCAGACCCCACTAGTGGAATTATACTGGATTGTTGTTTTCTTTGATACGGAAACCAGCCACTATTTGGTTGCCATCAAAGTTTTCCCTGCCTTTGTTTTGTTATCTCCTTAATTTGCTAAATTGTCTCTACCTCGTTACCCGATAAATTTAATGCGGTGCACAAGCATGCCACATCAAAAGCATACCTTTTTCAATGGTATACATACAGTATGCAGTATTCCAAGTTTCCAACTATTCCCAGTTAACCCTGTTTTTTTAGCCAATGAATGACTAAAATTAGCTGCTCTTCAGCAATCAAAATTGCTTTTTTTTTCTCAATAACTCTAACCTACATAAACGAAGAAAGCGAAACAAAAGTAAAAGGAAAAATCGAAACATAAATAAAGCCAATTTTGAGATCATTAATCTCATTTAGTACCCCTCAACTGTTTGGATTCGCATAGTACGTTGTAGCACGCGAACACAATGGAAAACTCTGTTGAATGTAATGCAACACCAACACATCAGTCAAAAGCTGAAATGCAAGGAATTAAGCCACTGAACTGAGCATGCTGCATACAAATTTGCCATCTGAGACAACTAGCTTCTCCCCTTTAATGACTGCATCTAGTGGTAGAGGACTGAAACTCCGAGATGGGCCATAGAAATGAGGAAAGACATTTGAGTCATCGATAGCTTCGTAAACCAACCCATTCCCAAGCTGCAACAAAATAAACCCTATCATAACAAGAAAACTTCTCTCATCTGTTGATCAAACATATCATATTTAGATTAGAAAAGCCAAACAAATGTTGATTGTATTATCAAATATGATAATCCACATGCAGAAAAGAAAAGGAAAACTGGTACTCATAAATGGTGAAGTCAAGAGGGCAGTACTACTAGCCTTTTTAGCATCGATTTGCAGCAAGTACAAATCATCCTTAACATTCAGGAAAAAGTTCAGTAAAGTTGGTTGAACCTGCAAGTAAAAATATTTCAAGTTCGAGTAAGGACAAAACCGGCTCAACTAAATGCAATCTAAAGATAAAAAGTTAATCGTTCTCTAAAATATGCGAAGTTACAAGTCTAATATTAAATTAGATTATTTTTCTCTGCAACAAACTAAGCTATACAAAACCCTAATTGAACTTACTATTAATTTCTTACATGCATTAACGATCTCCAACTAGTTCTGGAAGTATTTCACTTTAAACATGTAGTATAAGTTCCTGAAGATAGGCTTCTTTTCTTCTTTTTCCTGTCAGGAGTTGTGATTTTTGGGTGATAGTTGTGACCACAAATGTTAAATCATGAATATGGTCCCTACTTCCTAACCAGCATGTCATAATTTGATTTAAAAAGTTTTACAAGAGAAAAACACTTGCAATTTTTATTAATTAGGAGTTCAAAACATAATTGCTCTATAAGAGGTGCTTTCCATAGTAAGGGATAGACAACTGAACAACTGCGGCAATAAGAACTTGAAATCTATATTATGTGTGAGGTATAGTCTCATGTTATGTGGTTATTAATCAACAAACATGTAGCTCTGACACTAATTAAAAGTTCTTTTTGCATTAACTTGGTTGAAACTAGAAATTTAGTTCATAATTAAATATGAAAAATAGGGGAATCCAACACAATTTCCCTTGATAAGATAATTCTCATTTAGAAATTTGATTTTTTTGGTAAGTAACATTTTCATTAATCACCAAGCAAACTCTAAATATTTGTAGCTCAACAAACACAGCTATCTATCTAAAAAAAAATCAACGCAGAACAAAAAATCCTACAGCACTACCAGCCAAAAGGGCAACCTGGTGCACTAAGCTCTCACTATGCGCGGGGTCCGGGGAAGGGTCGGACCACAAGGATCTATTGTACGCAACCTTACCCTGCATTTCTGCAAGAGGCTGTTTCCAGCGCTCGAACTTGTGACCTCCTGGTCACACGACAGCACTACCAGCCAGCAGACTAAAAAATAAACTTTGTATTTCTTGTAGCTCCTCTCACATTGCATACATATGCAATTTCCGTCGAAATACTGTCTTGTCCTTTGCTAATCTTCTCAAATAATATCTGATTTCTCTCAAATAATATGGCACGAACAACTTCAGTATAAACCATCTTGACTATATTTGCCTGTTTAGATTTGCCTTTAGAGTTCCTGATGATCGATCCAAGCTGTATGCTGCTCCCAGTTATCCGTTGCAACTGGTTGTCTCTTCATCCAGTTATCAGTCACTGTTTTACATAATGCTATCTGTTGTGAACTAAGTTGCTCTGACACGACAGTTTAGGTGCCGCACCCGTATCGACACGACATTAGTATGAGTGTGGGTATGGGATCCGTAGCGGATCTGGTCAAATAATTTTGGGTACTTTGACCACGACGGACGAAAAAATTCGAGACGAGATACAATTTGCTTCCCGAAATCAAAACCAAAACTAGGGTAAATTTGAATAAAATAGCATACCTTATCTACGAAATCAATCCTTTACTGATATACAACATGAGAATGAAATCCACACTTTGCAAGTTATACGTAAGTATTTCACAAATTTTCTCATAATTTAGAGATATTTTTATATTTTTGAATTATTTTTAGCAGGATCCACGCGCCGGTATCCGTACTAGGATCCATATCCCGAATCTTAGAATTTTATTCTCGAAGGATCCGACCGCTAGATCCACATCCGTATGGGACACCATCACCCGCGTCCGAGCAACTTAGGTTGTGAATGTGTAGGTATTGGCCCCTTCCTCATGGTAATCTTGTTGACAGCAGATAGAGTTTGAGTAGACCCCATTAGACTTTTATAGAATTGAATAATTTCTGCTTTGATGGCTTTAGGATCAGTATTAGTCCCAGCATCAAAAGTGACTTCCAAAATCTGTTTTCTATGATTCCTTCCCTTCGTCACAGTAAAAACTATTAACTGGTATTAGAGTCTCGCAGCTAATCCATTTAGCTCTAGATTTCTGCTTCATGATACTTTCCTCAATCATATTCCACTTCTCTAGATTCTATAAAGTGTTCCTCTCCATTACAAAAAGTGCATCAGAGAATTCAGTTGGTAGCTTTTCTTGTAATGTAGCCAAGTCCAATCTAGCCTGCTCAATCTTCTGAGAAATAGATTTAAATTCCAGTGTTAAGTCTTCTTAGCAATGGTCTTCAAGCCCTTCAGCTTCATCCATATGTTTTTCATAGGGTATGTTGTCAGTTGCTTCCCCAGACTTCCTCCACCTCAGTTAAGAATTGACTATGTTCCACCCAAACATTGAAACATTGAAATGTTCCACCCACCCAAGAATTGAAAAAAGTTACAGCTTGTTGGCCTTAGTGCCAGAAATATTGGTGAGTGATCGGAAACACTACGTAAATCATACTCAGTACATGGCCCCAACACATCATCCATTCATAATTGCCAACGGCTCTATCAGGTCTGCTACAAACTCTGCCAATAGTCCACCTTTACATCAATAAAATTCTAAATTATAAAAAGGTTCACTTTATCAACTTTTGGATTCGGTATCATTATAATAAGATAAAAAGTCAAAGTTTACCTTAGTAATCGTGATTCCTATATAGACCATATTCAGCGAAATATAGATGTTTGAGAGACCAAATAATGTGTCTCATCTTCAAGGTACAATAAATCAATGGCCCAACCTCCTTTGGGCTAAAATAAACTCCAGTTTTGCTTCACTTTTAAGTCTCTAGTCACTAACATGTCTCCTTCTATTTCTAATCTTTCACGAGTCCTTTCTGTGAAACTATGATGACATTTTAACTCACCATGTCAAGGTTGCCTTTGGCCCATATGAAACTATAGTGCTACATCACTTCATCATACGTTTTCTTGTTTTTTCAAGCAAGAAAAAGTTACAGCAGAAAAAGATAAAGAAGTCTAAGGAGAAAAAGAAACAATCATATAAGAATGAAAACCTCATGTAGCAACACCCTAGGAGGATGCCACTTATAAAAACTAATATAATACTTCTCAAAAGTTTGGTCAAAGGAGAGGCTACTTTGGTAAAATAAACTAACAAAAAAATAAAAAAATAGAACTATTTTTAATACTTCCATGAGATTAAGGAAAGAGTTCAAGTGTTCTAACAAGACTTATGAAACTAGTTTAGCAAATTGTTATTATAATTTATTAGCAAAAATAGGCCATGAACAAGGTTCAACATACGATATCTCAACATAGAAGAATCTCATAAAATCTCTTTAAAAGTGCAAGATACAACTATATAAAAAAGTAGTACCTTATTAATTTATCTCTAACACTTTAGGCCTTATCAAACACTTAGTAGACAGTTTAGTCCTCATCAAACACTTAGTAGAGGAATTTTGTTTTTCATAACAACACCTTTCGGGACTCATACTAAGTATAAAACTCAACTTCAAATCTCAAATACAAATATTAGGTCTTCAATCATTTTCCCCAAGTTCAATTCAAATACCAAATTTAATATTGATATTACAAGACTTGGGCATAAACACCCCCAAAATAGTCAAATCATTCACCAAAATCAAGTTACCAAAATAATAGAGTATTATACAAAAATATTTATTTAAGTAAAAAGAATTTTCTTTCAAGCAAATGTCAAACTCAAATTTCAAGAAAGGTGAAAAATGTTCACAAGAAAAATAGGATCAATTATAATGCATTTAATAAATTTAGAAAACTTGGGGGGTTACAACTCTCTCCCCCTTAATAAAATTCGTCCCAAAATTTACCTGAAATTAGTATTGGAACAAACGTGGATATTGTAGTCGTTTGTCCTCCTCCTGCTCCCAAGTAGCTTCCTTGCCAGAATGATTTCTCCAAAGGACTTTTACTAAGGGAATTCTCTTGTTCCTAAGCTCTTTTACGTCATGTGCCAAGATCTGAATAGGTTCTCCTTCATAAGTTAAATCAGAATTGACTTCGATGGATTCGATAGGAAGAATATGAGATGGATCGGAGCGATATCTTCTAAGCATAGAAACATGGAACACATTGTGGATCTTATCTAACTCAGGTCCAATAAATCGAGGACTAAGTTTCCCCTTTTTGCCAAATCTTATGATCTTCTTCCATGGAGAAACCTTTAAAAATACCTTATCGCCTTCTTGATGCTCAATTTCACGCCTCTTAACATAAGCATAAGACTTCTGCCTGTCTGAAGCAATTTTCAAACGATCCTTGTGATTCTCACCTTATCTTCAGTCTGTTGAACAATTTCAGGACCAAACAACTTTCTTTCTCCCACTTCACTCCAACAAAGAGGAGTTCTAGATTTCCTTCCATATAAAGCTTCATAAGGGAGAATGCCTATACTTGTCTGGTAGCTATTATTGAAAGCAAATTCTATCAAGACCAAGTGTTTGTCCCAACTAGCTTGAAATTCAATAATACACGCTCGAAACATATATTTCAAGACTTGTATTACCCTCTTGGACTGGCCATCTGTTTGTGGATGAAAAGCGGTTCTAAATTCAACCTGGTACACAAAGCTTCTTGCAAGCTAGACCAAAATCTAGATGTAAACCTTGGGTCTCTGTCAAACACAATAGAAATAGGAATTCCATGCAGTCTCACAATCTCATTAATGTGTAACTCCGCCAAAAAGTTCAAGTGAGTAGTCTGTTAGAACTGAACACTCTTAGTTACTCTATCTACAATGACCCAAATTGTATCATGCTTCCTTAAGTCATCATCATTAGGAGCACAATCTATTTTTATAAAATAGGGTACCATCTTCTTTTTCGCAAATAAAACAGGAGCTCCCCAAGGCAAAACACTGGGACAATAAAACCTTTCTAAAGAAGTTCTTGCAATTGAGCCTTCAACTTTTTTAATTCAACTGGAGTCATTCTATAAGGAGCGATAGAAATAGTAGTTCCAGAGACAAGCTTTATAGGAAACTCAATCTCCCTTTCTGGAGGCAACCCAGGAAGATCATCACGAAAGTCGCACACGGTTGGTATATCCTTAAGACTGGGCTCTCCAATAGTGTGTTGACTATATGAGCAAGATAGGCATCGCAACCTTGGCGAATCATCTTCCTTGCCAAGACTGCAGAAATAATATTAGATGTCAATGACCTTTCGCTACATATCATATATTCTTTTCCTTCAGTTGGTAGAGTAAGTACGGGAGCTTGTGTCAACAAGGATTTGAGCTTCTCGAAGCTCTCTTGACACTTATCATCCCACACAAACTTGACGTCCTTCCTCAAAAGTTTGGTCAAAGGAGAGGCTACTTTGGTAAAATAAACTAACAAAAAAATAAAAAAATAGAACTATTTTTAATACTTCCATGAGATTAAGGAAAGAGTTCAAGTGTTCTAACAAGACTTATGAAACTAGTTTAGCAAATTGTTATTATAATTTATTAGCAAAAATAGGCCATGAACAAGGTTCAACATACGATATCTCAACATAGAAGAATCTCATAAAATCTCTTTAAAAGTGCAAGATACAACTATATAAAAAAGTAGTACCTTATTAATTTATCTCTAACACTTTAGGCCTTATCAAACACTTAGTAGAGGAATAACGTAAACATAAGTACTTACCATCCTTAGCATTTCGAAAAAGTAATCGTAGCAATAACTTAAGTCTAGAGACAAGGGCTTAATAGAAGTAATCACGTAAGACAGAGTTTCATTTTTTTCTTAACCAAACACAGATTTCGAATTGACATGAGTCTCGATGACAATGACCTAGG
This sequence comes from Nicotiana tabacum, assembly GCF_000715075.1. NCBI lineage: Eukaryota > Viridiplantae > Streptophyta > Magnoliopsida > Solanales > Solanaceae > Nicotiana > Nicotiana tabacum. The sequence goes on along the minus strand of NC_134101.1, from coordinate 1,189,122 downwards.
AACTGACAATTGGTATCATAATTAGACAAAGGAATGCATGCCTCGAGAAACAACTCGCACACTCATGTCTCCGCAAAAAAGAAAAAGTCAATACACCAGGCATCACACTTTATTGTATTTGTTGTTATATATCAATATTAAACCTGAAACTCTTGGCAAGGACATGGAATATATATATGTATGTAATTGTATGTGTGTGTGTATATACACACACACACACACACACACACACACACATATATATATATATATATATATATATATATATGTGTATATATGATGAGTAACAGCAATGGTTAAAGAGCCTACATAGCTAAGTTACAACCAAAACAACAACATGCCCAGTATAATTTCATAAGTGGGTCTGGGGAGGGTAGTGTATACGCAGATCTTACCCCTACCTTGTGGAGGTAGAAAGGTTGTTTCCGAAGACCCTTGGCTCAAGGACAAAATGAAAAGGGGCAGTAACAATACGCAGTAACAACAGCGATATAGTAACAATAACGATATAGTAAAATAACTGAATCGAAAGAAATAACAGGTAGAAATATAACTCTACGAAAAAAGAATATAAGACTAATACTACTGCCACCGAGATGACAAAGGAATACATAGCTAAGTTACTTTTCCAATTTTACTAAATACAAGTATAAAAACGGAGTACGTAACTACTCAAACCAACAAAATAAAAACTAATCAAATTTTATTACTTCTTATTTCACTTTTCGCTTACGAAGCGTCTATTTCTTGCGAAGCTAATCCATGGTGATCGTATCATACTTTTACTAAAAATAACTCCATTGACATGTACCAAGCATAGCATCAGGAAATGTATTAGTGTGGTGACTTTGGTGATTTCTGTTGCTGCACAATTTAAGCACATTCTTGATGTTATTTAGTAATGAAACTATTTTTGTCAAGTATAGGTAAATGTTTCATTAGTTAGTAATGAAACATTACTCTTACCTGATAAAAAAAACCAACCTACAAACTAGAGCAACTCCATGTAGTTTTCTCTCTAGCTAGGGCGACTTGATGGAGACCTAAGCTGCCATGGCAGCAACGACCTCTCCCCAGCTTCAAGCTGTGGGAGAGACCCCAAAACCTACTAACTATGCTGCCCTAGTTACAAATAATCCAACTACAAAACCTTTAACCAAAACATTTTTGAAACCAATCCAATTTATACATGGTGAGCCGACAATTCAATTCACTTTTAAGGAACTAGATGATTTCGCCATTGAAGAGGGACTTCATCAAGCTGTTTTGATGAAGTTATCCTATGGAGAACCAGATTTTAAAGATTTGAAGACCATGCTGCTGCAACAACTTGGCGTCAAAGGGAGGTGTTTGGTAGGTTTGTGCGCACATCGTCATCTCTTATTGCGTTTTGATTTGTATGAGGATTATGTGGCTGTTTTATCAAAACCAGTAGGTTACGTTCAGTTTAATGGTGAGAAACATCAGTTTAGAACCTTCCCTTGGTCACAATGGTACAATCCAAAAGAAGAAACTTCAAAAGCATTGGATTGGATTTCCTTCCCAGATTTGCCGACAAATTTATTTGCAAAGAGAGCGTTACTGTCAATGCTTCTGCATTGGGGAAGCCTATTGCAATTGATAAAGCGACGCAAGAAAGAACAAGGCCAAGCACAGCTAGGATACGAGTTATTCTTGATCTTCTGGACAAGCACCCAAAGCGTATCAAGTTGAATTATTTGGACGAGGCAACTGGAAAAATTATAGAGCATTATCAAGAGTGTGATTGATAATGCTCCTGCTTATTGTACTGTTTGCAAGCATCAAGGTCATGAGGAAGTAAATTGCCATTTGATCACAAGGATTTCTAACGGCAGCACTAACAAACAACAACAACAACAACGAACCCAGTGTAATCCCATAAATGGGGTATGAAGAGGGTAGTGTGTACGCAGACCTTACCCCTACCTTATAAAGATAGGGAGGCTGTTTCCGATAGACCCTCAGCTCAAGGCACAGTGGAGATAAGGCAACAAGTAGCAAACAATAGTAACAACAATATATTAAGGTAACGTGCACGAATGACACAACATGTAATAGTGAAGAATCATGAATAAGATAACACAAAAATAGTCCTAGTACTACTGGTAAGCCTAGGAGGAACACACTACTAACTGTCAACCTTCAACCCTAATCCTCGATCTCCACGTCTTTCTATCGTGGGTCATATCCTCGGTAAGCTGGAGCAATGACATGTCCTGCCTAACTACCTCTCCCCAATACTTTTTAGGCCTGCCCCTACCCTTCCTCAGACCCGCAATGGACAACCTCTCAAAGAAATAATGAAATTGCGAGTGAGGTTGAGGCAGGCTGTGAAGGTCGTTTTCAAGGTGATTTGAGGCAGCTGTTGGATGCTAAAAAATTGCAGCATGTTGCTGATGAAAAAGGCTTGGAATCAGCAGAAAATAATGGTGGAAAATCTCATGTTGATGGTCAACGATCAGCTGCTGTTAAGGCCCAACTTACAGCAGGTGTTACTGGTGTTGTTGATGTTCCAGTTGCAGCAGCTCTTGCTAGGGTTTCTCACGATCTGAAAGCTGCTAAAGATCCTATGAGTGATCGAGTTTCAACTGGGGTTACTGAAGGTCCAGGTGCTATGCAAAAATCTAAAGAAGCTGGAAACCAAACCATTAATGGACATAGGCAAATTTACGTACAGATTGTAGCAGACGAGAAGGATAAAGGAGCTGGGCAGGTGCTTGATCAGGTGGATACAAGAAACAAAACGCTGGTGGTGGCTGATTCAAATAAAAATGGTGTAGGTGCAAATTTGGAGGCTACTGCTGCATTGAAAGCAACTGGTGATCGAGCTGTTGCACCTATTGAACCAGTGGAGAAATCAGCAGGGCTTAAGAAGGTGGTTCAGGTTACTAAGGAAGCAGAAGTTATTGAAGCAGGTGCACTAATTAAAGCATTTGCTGCTCATGAGGCTGGTGCAAGAACTGATGGTTTGGAACCTAATGATACTGGTGCACGAACAGATGACACAGTAGCATCAATGTCCCAACCTGTGCAACAACTCAAAGGTCGAGATTGGACAGTGGTTAATCAATCTCATACATCACCTAGCACAGCAAAAACTCCAGGGAATAGAAATCAGATTGTTGCAGCAATTTCTGCAGCTGCACGATGTGATGATTCAAAGAAAATCAGGTACTCAAACACGTTTGAAACTTTGAACAATGAGCAGGAAGATGCCGTGGAGATTTTGCAGCAGAAGGAGATAAGTGCAAGTTCAAAAAATAGGCAAGGCAGTGCAAAAAACCAGGCAAATCGTGAACAATTCTGGTGATCCAGTAAATGTGTCAAAAGTCAGTGTTCCAGTTGGTGATAGCAAGGCAGTGGCAGCTACTGAAGCCACAACAACACTACATATCTCCAATCAAGAATTAGCTAAAATGATAAAGGATTCCCAGGCAGCTATGTTGATGCATACCACTCCAAAGATCAAGGCTCCATTGGTTACTTTGAATACCTCTGTTCAGGAGGTTCCTTCACAATCTATGGAGTCTTTTGGAGAGCAAGGAGGTGATTCTGGGCAGCAATTGTTATCTACAGGAAATAATCAACATGTGGAGAGAAGTATGGCATCACTTTCACAATCAAATTCTAAAAATGAGATGACTAGTTCTAAGGATCAACAAGGTGCGACAACTAGTGCAATTGTTGTTAATCAAAAGACCTGGGCTGATCAAGTAGAGGAGGAGGAAGAAGATTATGCAGATAGCATCCAAGATGATAGTAACGATGACGCAGCTCAATTTTCAGTAACTCCTCCATCAAAGGACGAGGCAGCAAAGGTGCAAAGTGAGCAGGTTTCTAATTCTACGGATAGTGTGCCAAGGAGGAGAGGATTAAGCCCAAATGCAGCTGTTTTTGTACCATCCGGGCAGCAGCAAATTGCGGCAGTTGGATCAAAACATGGCAAGAGTTACTATGTCTAAGTCTATGGAATAGTGGCCAAGAGTTATGAGCCAGGAGCTTTAGTGTCCGGATTTAATCCTACTGAAGCTTGTGGTGCGGATATGGGGCAAAATTTCTATGAAGAAGGGGAAGAGGAAGAACTTCTAGATGCAAGCTTTGCCAATGTAGCTAGGGATGGAAATCTCTCACCTAGACACTTGAGAAGTGGTTCCAACAAAAACAAGAAGAAGGCACGTGAAACGCAACATAGTTGGGATGGCAAGGTCACACAAGAAGTTGTCATTAGGCAACTTCCAATGAGAGTTGCCAAGCAAAAAAGGGTTGCCCCTACCACCTCCACAAGATCAAATAGGCCCAGTGTTTTTGAGAGCGAGAAGCGCAAAAAAGCGACAGGGGCTCACCTCGCTTCAAAAGCGAAGCGCACGATTCATTGAAGTGAAGCGCAATTCTTAAAAAACGTAAAGTAAACCTTGCAAAGAGACAAACATAATGAAATAAACTGAAAATATAACACACATATATAAAACTGAAATCAGTAACATTTCAAATAAAAAGGAAAAAAATTAATAATTATGTTTAATATACTAAAATCAGCAAAGCAACAACATTTCAAAATATAATAATTAAGTTTATAAACTGAAATACACACAAGAATTAATAAATAAAGGCTAAATAAGAAGAATAAAAGGAAAAAAAAAAGGACTGATGCCTGCCCTAGCACTTAGCAGCAGTCGACGGGAAGAAGAAAGAAGAGAGAAAAAAAGGAGAAGAAAAAAGGAGAAGAAGAAAAGAAGAAAGAAGAAAGAAGAAAAAACGAAGAACCCGAGTTTCGTCATATTTAATCTTATTCATTTTTTTTAAATGCTCTCAGGCACTCTTTTCGAGACTCTTTTCTCTCCTCCCCTCTAGGAGGGAGAATCTCTCCTTCTCCGGTTTTCTCCCATCGGAGATACCTCTCTCTTTCTCTTTCTTCCCCTCCCTCTGTTCTCTCTTTTCAAGGAATCACCTTCTGCGGTTGCTTTCTCCATTCTTATCCCTGTCCAAGGTTTTGGAATGGCCGAGAACAGGATTTACTTTAATGTTGGGTTCAAATCTTTTGATATTACTAGGTGGTTTGCTAGCAACTCAGAGTGGTACGAATGGGTTGAGAGAAGTCGCAAGATGATGAGGAGATCGACCATGAGCAAAAAGATCACAGAATGGATTTGCTTCACTCTTAAAGAGGCCTCAAAGGACCAGAATAGAGTGGTCAGGAGATGGAAAATTTCAGAGCAGGACTCAGAGCACTTTTGCACCAGGAAATTTAATGAGCATGGGATATACATGAGTATTCTGTCATTAAATGGTGGAGGAAGATCAGTACTTATTATTCCTGAACCAGTCTTTAATGCAGGTTGGAATGAGATAGCATTTAAGATCAACAACTTCATTAAATACTCAAAAAAAGTAGCAGTGGTTGCTCCCCCAAGATTAACTGAGGCCAACTATCCTTATTAGAAGGCTGTACAAGATAGTAAATGGCAGACTAGGAGTCTTCGTGAAGCAGAGGTGACTTGCATCAGTGGAAATATTGACATCTCTGAATCTGCTAATGCACAAGAGAATGGGCCTTTGAAGAGATGTTTAGTGGGGAGTTTCGGAGAAGAGGCGAAGGAAAAACCCACACTTGCTAACATAAGAAGGTGGTCAACTTCAACTTGGAAAAATGTTTTTGGGGTGAACATCTATGAGATGTACGGGGATTTGTTCTTATTCGAATTCCCTAATAGATACATGGCTGAGAGTACCATTCAAGGGCAATGGTTCTGAAAAAAGCTCAGGTTGCAATTAGAATGGTGGAACCCCATGGCAGGGTGTATTTCAAATGCTATTGACAACCTCTCAGGGCAACAGACACTAAACTAGTCACAACAGCTCAATCACTCGGCTCTCAGCCCTCAGTACTCACACTCAATAGGTACCTACGCTCACTGGGGGTGTGCAGATTCCGAAGGGGCTTCTTTCAGCCCAAGCGCTATATCCGCACGGACAACTCACGTGCGATAGTATCAATATGTGGAACCGCACGGACAACTCACGTGCTATAGTATCAATATGTGGAACCGTATGGACAACTCACGTGATGCACAGACAACTCACGTGCCATAGTATCAATACCTCACAGAAAGGCCCTCAGCCTCACTCAATCATCAACCTCTCTAGTCTCTCGGGCTCTCGGAAATCACAAAGATCGGCCCAAACAAAGATAACATAGTGTATCAACAAAATCATGAAAAGGCTGAGATATGATACGCAAGTAAAACCATGATTGAGTACAAGATGGCAATTAGCAAGTAATTCAACAAGTACGCGACCTCTGCGGGTCCTAACAGTACCATCACATAGCGTATGCATGATTTCTACCTTGATTTGCAGTTAAATTTCTATAACACAAGGAGAGCATATAGCTAGCAACAAGTCATTCAACTTTACAGAAGCAGTAGGAATTCCACTTCATCTCTGGTCGTAGAGAATTTTTCAAGAAATAGGCGAATTACTGAAGAAGAAACAGAGCTCAAAAATCATCTGAAGTGGGCCAAAATTTTGGTAAGGAACAATGGGAGGAATCTACCAAGAGAGGTATCCATAACTTGTAAAGGAATCACTCACCACATTCCAATCTGGCCGGAAAGCAAGACAAGATATGAAGTCTCACCGGAATTAGCAGAGGGAGGCATCGGAGAAGAAGATACAGTGCAAGAACCAGGTATTGCCTTTACCCAGAGGGCAAATAGGGTTACCAACTGTGTTGTAGTACAAAAATCCCTTTCTTACAGGGATTTCAAAGACAGAAAACATATGGGTGGTACTTCTTTGACAGCGGGAAGATATGTAAAAACAAATGCATGTGAGAAGCAGGTGGCAGGGTTTAGTGAAGTAACTAAAATGGGCCAGCAAGCTAAGCCCAATAAGGAGGCTGCTTTTAATAATTCTTTTGGGCCAGACTTTGCAGGCCAAGTCATTTTTAATGACTTAAAAGGTCCCACTTCACAAAATTTATCCAGCGATCTCTTTGTTGAAGCTCTAGAACCTTATTCCACCCAAACGTTTGTGCATGCAAAGCCTCAAAGTGCAGATTTTCAAGGAAACTGTGCAAAGATAAATGCGGCCATAACAGAGGCTGTTTTCGGGGGATCTTCTCTAGATTTAATTGGGGCAACAGAATATCTGGAGGAAAGAGAAGATGAGAGCAGGGGAATGGAAGAACAAACTTTGGAATTAGCACAACAAAATACAATCATAGCTATAGAAAATTGGGAAGTGGAAGAGATTGAACCTCTTCTCATTCAATAACAATAACCCATTCAAGTCACAGCGAGGGAGACATCACTATGGGTCTAAAAGAATTTGATCAAGCTTGGAAAATTACTTGGGGTAGATTTCCAGAAGCATGAAGAGGAGGCCTTGGAATTGTTGTTACAAGTAGATAGTTGCAAACAAGCTAGAAGGATGGAGTCTGACAGTGTGTGTAAGATGTCACTTTGTCAGAGAAAAAATACTTTCAGGAGATATTGTTACAAAGTTTGTAAAGTCGAATGATCAACTAGCAGATATTTTCACTAAGTCTCTTACTGGTTCTCGTATTAGTTACATGTGTAACAAGCTCGGTACATATGATGTGTATGCACCGGCTTGAGGGGGAGTGTTAGTTTATAGATATGTATAGTGTAGTCTTGTCCCACATTGGAAGAGGAGTAATATCTCCTTGTAGTGTATAGCTATAAATAGGGACCTCTTGTATTGTATTTATCATCCAATATCAATAACATATTTTCTCCCGTGCCTTCTCACATGGTATCAGAGCATTAGTGAGAAAAGATCGTTGTGCGTCATTCCAGCGTTAACCGGGAAGAAAGAACTTAGTCATCGTGTAATTTTTCCGGTGACCTAAGGCTTGTCTAAGTGAAAGTCACTTTCTGTCGGTGTTGTGCTAAAACCAACACCACCACGAGGTAGATCACCCTCCGACTACCAACCCCTGAAATTTTATCCGGCAGAAAAGCCGCCACGCTCCTCCACGCACCGGCAACAACTTTTCCGGCGAGGGTTCCGGCCACTTTCCAGCCATTTTTTCGCGAAGCTTCTTCAGGACAGTGTGCTCTCCTCAAAATTCCGAGCCTACCCATCTAATTCAAATCAAATTCCGGCCACTTTTATATTTTTCCGACGTGAACAGTGACCTTTCTGGCCATTTTTTGAAAATATTTCTTCAGCACAGCTTGCTCGCAAAGGAATTCCGAGTCTATCCATCCTGGTTACAACAAATTCCGACAACTTTGGAATTTTCCGGCGAGCTACAGTGTTTCCAGTGTGAACAGTATTTCCGATGCAGAACAGTGTTCTGTTTTCCTGCTGTATACAGTGTTTTTCAAGCTATTTCTTCAGTTTTCTCACAGAGGTTACTTATTTCCACTATTTCAAGTTAACCCTACTACTATAAATTGTAGCGACATGGGAACCGATGCTTTGAATAGTCGGATGGTTTCTTAAGCAGATTATATTGAGTTCCTTCATTACAAAGCATGTAAGCAGACATCTTCTGAGATAGCTTCTATTGTTCAAACAGGTAATAACGTGACTTGTTTCTCCCAATCTTCATCCTCTGAGTCTTGGGTCATCGATTCAGGTGCATCAGATCATATTTCTGGTAACAAATCTCTTTTTACTACTATTTCGTATTCTCAATCTCTTCCAAAAGTCACAATGGCCAATGGGTCTCAAACCATGGCAACTGCAATAGGTCAAGCAAGCCCACTTCCTTCCTTACCTTTAGATTCAGTCCTTTATGTTCTCAATAGTCCTTTTAATCTCATAGATGTTAGTCGCTTAGCCAAATCACTTAAATGCGCTGTTTTATTTCTTGATGACCATGTTTTTATACAGGAACGCAGTACGGGGCGGATCATTGGTACCGGGCGTGAATCAAACGGACTTTATTACCTTATCCTTGCTAAATCACATGAACTCACATCTTGTCTTCCTTCTACAACTTGTCCTGTTATTGATTCACCAAATTTATTACATAAATGGTTAGGACATCCCAGTTTGTCAAAACTTCAGAAAATGATATCTGGTTTATCTCACTTGTCAGCTCTAGAGTGTGAGTCATGTCAGCTCGGTAAACATACCCGCTCTCATTTCCCTCGGCGTCTTGATAATCAAGCAGTCACCTTTTACTTTAGTCCATTCAGATGTTTGGGGTCCTAGTCGGGTCAGTTCCACCTTAGGATTCCGCTACTTTGTCAGTTTTATTGATGATTATTCCAGGTGTACTTGGATATTTTTGATAAAAAATCGATCTGAGCTGTTTTCTATTTTCCAGACCTTCCACGCTGAAATTCAAAATCAATTTGGGGTTTCTATTCGCACATTTCGTAGTGATAATGCCCGAGAGTATTTGTCTTCCCCATTTCAGCAGTTTATGAAATCTCATGGGATTATTCATCAAACATCTTGTCCGTACACATCTCAACAAAATGGGGTAGCTGAAAGAAAGAATAGACATCTTATTGAAACTGCTCATACCCTACTCATACAATCTCATGCTCCGTTGCGTTTTGGGGGGATGCCGTTCTTACATCTTGCTATCTTATTAATCGTATGCCATCTTCAGCTATCCAGAACCAAGTTCCATTCTCTGTCATGTTTCCCCATTTACCTTTGTTCTCTCTTCCACCCCGTATCTTTGGAAGCACTTGTTTTGTCCATAACCTTACTCCAGGAACAGATAAGTTAGCTCCTCGTGCTCTTAAGTGCGTATTTCTGGGTTTCTCGAGAACACAAAAGGGGTATCGATGCTACTCTCCTGACCTCCAGCGGTACCTTATGTCCGCTGATGTTACCTTCTTTGAAACCCAATCATACTTTACAGGTTCGGGTCATCACATAGATATTTCTGAGGTACTACCAGTTTCATCTTTTGGAGATTCACTCACTCCAGCTCCACCACCTACAGCTCCAGTTGTAGTTCCACCACCTATAGCTCCAGTTGTAGCTCTACCACCTATAGCTCCAGTTCCACCACCTACAACTCCGGTTGTAGCTCCACCACCTATAGCTCCAGTTCCTCCACATAATCCAGTTCAATCTTCTGCAGCTCCACCATTCTTGACTTATCATCGTCGTCCACATCCAGCATCAGGCCCAGGTGATTCACACCCCGCATCAGATTCTGCACCTACTACGGACTTATCTCCTCATAGTCAACCAATTGCATTCCGCAAAGGTGTACGATCCACACTTAATCCTAATCCCCACTATGTCGGTTTAAGTTATCATCGTCTGTCGTCACCACATTATGCTTTTATATCTTCTTTGTCCACTGTTTCTATCCCTAAGTCTACAGGTGAGGCACTATCTCATCCAGGATGGCGACATGCTATGATTGACGAGATGTCTGCTTTACATGCGAGTGACACTTGGGAGCTTGTTCCTCTTCCTGCAGGTAAGTCTACTGTTGGTTGTCGTTGGGTTTATGCAGTCAAAGTCGGCCCGGATGGCCAGGTTGATCGGCTTAAGGCTCGTCTTGTTGCAAAAGGATATACTCAGATTTTTGGGCTTGATTATAGTGATACTTTCTCTCCCGTGGCTAAAGTAGCATCTGTTCGTCTCTTTTTGTCCATGGCTGTTGTACGTCATTGGCCTCTTTATCAGTTAGACATTAAGAATGCTTTTCTCCACGGTGATCTTGAGGAAGAAGTTTATATGGAGCAACCACCTGGTTTTGTTGCTCAGGGGGAGTTTAATGGTTGTGTGCAGATTGCGCAGGTCACTATATGATTTGAAACAGTCCCTTCGAGCTTGGTTTGGTAAGTTCAGCACAATTATTCAGGAGTTCGACATGACTCATAGTGAGGCTGATCACTCTGTGTTTTATCGGCATTCTGCTCTTAATCTGTGTATTTATCTAGTGGTTTATGTTGATGATATTGTTATTACTGGTAATGATCAGGATGGTATTACTAATATGAAGCAACATCTCTTTCAGCACTTCCAGACTAAGGATCCGGGCAGATTGAAGTATTTTCTAGGTATTGAGGTCGCTCAGTCTAGCTCAGGTATTGTTATTTCATAGCGGAAGTATGACTTACACATTCTTGAGGAGACTGGAATGATGGGTTGCAGACCTATTGATTCTTCTATGGATCTGAATGCTAAGCTTCTGCCTGGACAGGGGGAGCCTCTTAGAGACCCTACGAGATATAGGAGGTTGGTTGGCAAATTGAATTACCTCACAGTGACTAGACCTGACATTTCTTTTCCGGTGAATGTTGTAAGTCAGTTTATGGATTTTCCCTGTGATAGTCACTGGGATGCAGTTGTTCGCATTCTTCGGTATATAAAGTCAGCTCCAGGCAAAAGATTACTATTCGAGGATCGAGGCCACGAGCAGATTGTTGGGTACACAGATGCTGATTGGGCAGGATCACCTTTTGATAGACGTTCTACGTCTAGATATTGTGTTCTAGTAGGAGGTAATTTGGTCTCGTGTAAGAGGAAGAAACAGAATGTAGTTGCTCGATCTAGCGCCGAAGCCGAATATCGGGTCATGGCTATGGCGACGTGTGAGTTAGTTTGGGTCAAGCAGTTGGTCAAGGAGTTAAAGTTCGGAGAAATCAGCAAGATGGAACTAGTGTGTGATAACCAAGCTGCTCTTCATATTGCGTCAAATCCGGTATTCCATGAGAGGACTAAACACATTGAGATCGACTGTCACTTTGTCAGAGAAAAAATACTTTCAGGAAATATTGTTACAAAGTTTGTAAAGTCGAATGATCAACTAGCAGATATTTTCACTAAGTCTCTTACTGGTTCTCGTATTAGTTACATGTGTAACAAGCTCGGTACATATGATGTGTATGCACCGGCTTGAGGGGAGTGTTAGTTTAAAGATATGTATAGTGTAGTCTTGTCCCACATTGGAAGAGGAGTAATATCTCCTTGTAGTGTATAGTTATAAATAGGGAGCCCTTGTATTGTATTTATCATCCAATATCAATAACATATTTTCTCCCGTGCCTTCTCACAGCTTCCAAGAGACTAAACTAGAGGGGGACATTAGAGAGATTGTCAAAGAAATGTGGGGAGGAAGATAGATCAGATTTGCTCAGTTGGAGGCTAGTGGCACTAGAGGGGGTATCATGATGATGTGGGATTGTAGAAGTTGGGAGGGGAAAGTTTTGGAAACTGGTTGCTACACTTTGACTTGCAAGTTTGTGGCACATTTTCAGAATTTTTCATGTCATATAACTGGGGTATATGCTCCAAATAACTACATTGAGAGAAGGATAGTGTGGGATGAAATAAGTGCAGTAAGGGGATTGATGGAAGGGCCTTGGGCTGTGTGTGGAGACTTTAATGTCACCGGATTCATTTCAGAAAAAAGAGAATTGTAGGAGGAGAACAAGGGGTATGGTGGAATTTTCTGATTTCATTGAAGACATGAACTTAATTGATCTACGATTAGAAGATGGTAGCTTCACTTGGTTTAAAGGGGATAATCAAGACATTGCTTCCAAAATTGATAGGTTCCTGATTTCTGAGGAGTGGGATGATAGTTTTAGTAATATAAAACAGATTCCACTACAAAGACTAGCATCTGATAACATTCCAGTAGCTCTACAGGGGGGCACTTGGAACAGGAACAAAAACTATTTTAAATTTAAGAATTGGTGGCTAGGAACAGCTAGTTTCAATGACAGAGTCAAAGAATGGTGGAGTTCTTTCAATTTTTCAGGCAGGCCCAGTGTTATAAATAGCGCTCGCCTCAGCGCTAATAGCGTGAGGCGAGGCGATGCGAGCAGCTTGCGCTATTTTGGTTCTGTTGCGTTGCGATTGTAAAAGGCGAGCGCCTCTGCCTGCGTAGCGAGAGGCGCTGTGTAGCGAGAGGCGAGCTGTGGCGTTGCTTTTTGAAAATAAAGAAAGAAAAAGGCTTAGATATTTAAAAAAAAAAAGACCAACGACTTAAAACATTAGGGTTGCAGCGATATCATGTTTCTTTCTTCTTCAACCTTCTAACAACAGAGCAGCCAAGACCACCCAGCCCAGGTAAGCTTCTCTTCTTCTTCGACTTCCTTTCTTCTTCTTCTTCTTCTTCTTCTTCTTTCTTCTTTCTTCTATCTCCTTTCTTTCTTTCTTTCTTCCTTTTCCTTCTTCTTCTCTTCTTCTTTCTATTTTTTTTGCTCTGTTTTTTGTCGAGCAACAGTGCAGAGCAGAGAGTCTGTTGCTATGTTTTTTTTAGTTTTTCTTCTTCTTCTGACCTTCTCTTCTTCTTTCTATTTTTTTTGCTCTGTTTTTTGTCAAGCAACAGTGTAGCAAAAAACAAAACAGAGAGTATGTTTATGCTCTGTTTTATTTTTTCGTCTTTCTTCTTCTTCTGATCTTCTCTTTATTTTTTTTTTTGCTCTGTTTTTGATTGAGCAGCAGTACTGCACCCTGTTTTTGCAGAGGCAAAGGCAGAGAACTTCTAACTTCAAATCTGAAATTTCCTCCTTTTTCAGTTATAGAGTAGAATTAATTGCATATTGTGAATTGATATATTTATTAATCTATTATTGTAATTGAGTTTTTAGTTATATATATAATATTTTAGTTTTTTGTATAAATTATCGCTTCACATAAAAAAGGCGAGCGCTTCGCTGCGCGCCTCTCGCCTCAGTGAAGCGGGCCCTCGTCGCTTTTTGTCGCCACACGCTATTCAAAACACTGGGCAGGCCTGACTTTATACTGGCCTGTAAATTAAAAGCTCTCAAATCAAAACTTAAGGAGTGGAGCAGAAGTGAGACAGGGAATCTGGGATATCAAAGGTAGAAATTGTTAAGTCAAATGGCAGAACTGGATGAGGTGTTTGGAGACAGAATTTTAACAGAGGAAGAAACTATCAAGAAGGCAGCACTATTCATGGAGTATGAAGAGTTGATCAAAAATGAGGAAATCTCATGGAGACAAAAATCTAGGGCCCTATGGTTGAAAGAAGGTGACAAGAACACTAAGTTTTTTCACAAAGTAGCAAATGCACATAAAAGATTCAACAATATTGACCAACTGATGAAACATGGAGAATTAACAGAGGAGCCATCTAGAATAGAAGATGGAATTATTGATTATCATCAGAAGTTGTAGAAAAAAACTACTCAATGGAGACCTGCATGCCACTATGACAATTGCCCAGTTTTAACTGAGGAGGATAAGGAAGCTCTACAGGGTAACTTTGAAGAGAATGAAGTGCTAAGGTGCTTGAAGCTATGTGCAATAGATAAAGCTCCTGGCCCAGATGGTTTTACTGTGGGGTTCTTCATCAAATGCTGGGAGATAGTGAAGTATGACAGTATGAATGCTTTTCAAAACTTTTATGACAAAGAAGTTTTTGAAAGAAGCTTCAATGCAACATTTATTGCTCTCATTCCAAAGAAGAAAGGTGCTAAAGAACTAAGGGATTTCAGGCCTATCAGCTTGATAGGTAGCATTTACAAATTGTTTTCCAAAGTTTTGGCACAGAGACTAAAAAAGGTAATTTCACAATTGGTGGACTATCAACAAATGGCTTTCATTAAAGGTAGACAGATCATGGATGCTGTAATGGTAGCCAATGAAGCAGTTGATTCTAGGTTGAAACAAAAGTAACCTGGTATCTAGTGCAAACTTGATATTGAAAAGGCTTATGACCATGTCAATTGGAATTTCCTCCTGAGCCTGATAGAAAGAATGGGTTTTGGCCAGAAATGGATAAATTGGATTAAATTCTGCATGTCAACAGCCAGATTTTCAGTCCTTATAAATGGATCCCCAACATGTTTTTTCAAAGCAGAAAGGGGACTAAGGCAAGGTGATCCTTTATCACCTTTTTTGTTTGTGATTGCTATGGAAGATTTTAACAATATGATTAAAACAGCCAATCAGAATGGGTGGATAAAAGGTTTTGATGTAGCTAGAAGGGGCAATGATAGTTTAGAAGTGACTCATTTACAATATGCTGATGATACCCTCATATTCTGTGATGCTGAAGAAGATCAACTGAAATACCTCAAGGTGATTTTTGTTCTTTTTGAAGGAATCTCTGATTTGCATATCAACTGGAGGAAGAGTTTTCTTTACCCTATCAATGAAGTCACAAACATGAATATGTTAGCTATTGTTCTGGGTGGTGATGTAGGGGCTTTACCTGCAATATATCTTGGAATACCTTTGAGAGTTAAATCTAAGTCAATAGGGATTTGGAACAATGTTATAGAGAAGTGTGAAGAAATTGGCCAGGTGGAAAACCCAATATCTATCTCTAGGTGGCAGAGTGACTCTTATCAACTCAGTTCTTAATGCACTTCCAACATATATGATGTCCTTGTTCCCCATTCCAACAGGGGTCATCAATAGGTTGGATAGCATCAGGAGGAATTTTTTATGAAATGGGAACAAAGAAAGGAAGGGCTACCACTTGGTGAAATGGAAAGCACTCACTTTTGGCAAGAACCTTGGAGGGTTAGGGATAAAGAATTTGAAGATTCATAGTAAAGCTCTTAGAATGAAATGGTTGTGGAGGTTCAACAAGGAGAATCAACTCCTTTGGGGAAACATTATTAAAGCAAAATATGGACAGAAAGACAAATGGATGACTAAGGAGGTCATTACACCATATGGGGTTGGTTAGTCTATGGAAATCCATTAGATCACTATGGAGTGAGTTGAGGGATGATTCCAAGATCAAAGTGTATAATGGGAGTAAGACTAGCTTTTGGAAGGACAATTGGCATGAAGTTGGCAGATTGGATGTGGCTTTTCCAGAAGTCTTCAATTTAACTCTACATCAGCAAAGGACTATAGCAGAGATGTGGACACCTCAAGGATGGAACATAATTTTTAGAAGACATATCAACGATTGGGAAGCACAAAGATTGGTTAAATTCTTGTGTTCAATAGAGCAGTTTAGTGGATTACAAACAGGTGAAGATGTACTATGGTGGCAAGGCAGCAGTAAGGGTTTATTCAAAGTTAATGCAGCTTATAAGAGGATGAATTACTCCAATCAACAGATAGCCAATTAGCCTTGGAAACACATCTGGAAAACAAAAATTCCTCACAAAGTTGCTTGTTTTGTGTGGCTACTGGCTAAGGAAGCAGTCCTTACACAAGATAATTTGATGAAAAGAGGTTTATAATTTGATGAAAAGAGGTTTCAGTTTATGTTCTAGATGCTTTTTGTGGGGGGAAACAGCAGAGACAATTAACCATCTCTTCCTTCTTCCTTCACTGTATGATAACATCTCATCTATGGAGAATTATTCTTAACCTCAAAGGCATTTCCTGGACCATGCCTGGGAAGGTTATAGACACTCTTAAAAGTTAGGAGGAAACAGGACTACATACAAAGGACAGGACCAGATGGAGAATTATACATGTTTGCATTTGGTGGACAATTTGGAAAGAGAGAAACTCCAGATGTTTTGAGAATGTGGAGAATGGGGCGCAGAAGATCAAGTTAAACTTTATTTTGTTGTTGTGTTTTTGGTGTAATCAGATCTACACAAATGATACTGACACCATTATTGATGTTTTAGAGTCAATATAGAGAGTGGTAGTGATAGTTAGAGACTCTTGTATATATGGTTTCAGTACTATCTAAGTACTGTTTTGCTACATATGAAATATAGAAAAGTTACCAGTTTCAAAAAAAAAAAAAGAAATTACCTGAAGGGCTAGATGGACTTCTGGAACCCTAGCAGCAACAGCGATGCTCGATGGAGTAGAATAAGAGGAAATGTCTTCACTTTGGGGTCTATGTTTTGTATAATATATAAAAGACCCAATCTTTTTTTTAAAAAAAAAATTGACCCCTTTTGGCTGAAGCGATCGCTTTTTCGCTTTTCGCTTCTGCGTCGCTTCTCGCTTCAGGTGTTGAAGCGATCGCTTTTGATGGTCGAGTCGCCTCAGCTTCAAAAAAGCGATGAGTTGTCGCTTCGCTTCTCGCTTAAAGCGACGAAGCGGTCGCTTTTTTAAACACTGAATAGGCCCAAGAAGAAGCGATGATTTTTGAAGATTTACCGAAGATAGTGGATGAGGAAGACACGGAGCTACAGGTTGAAGAACACACAAATTTGGAGAAAAAGGGGCAAGACTTTAATTTCTACTTCATTTTATTTTATCATTTTGTTAGTATCATCATAGAGTGTGTTATAAACTCTGTGATGACCATAGAGTATCTAGTTCTTTCTAGTTCTTGTTTCTTATATGCTTGCTAGTAGATGAGGTTGTTCATGCCTCAACAGGAATTGTAAGGTAAGGTCTAGCTCAGTAAGTGTTGTTATATGTGCTATGCCTTTGGGAAGTATCCAAACGACTATGAGATCATTCGCCCTCGTGAGACTTTGCCGGCGGCTCATGAGGCGATGGAGGCGCACAGGGATGATTATATAGCCAAGGCAATAGAGGCAACACTACTGTAGCTTTTGGCCCCCTTACTTGTACTCTTCCTTTATGTTTTTTTTCTTTTTTTATTATTAATAAAAATAGCTACTAGACAGCTCGCCTAGTAGTATAATTTGCTAAAAAAAACTCCATGCAATATTTGCCCCAAAAAAAAAAACTAAACCCAAAACCCCCTCGTGATCTCTTCTCTCTCCTCTCCTTGGGCGATTTCCATGGAGAATTAGGGCTGCCATGGCCGCGCCCATCTCTCCCCATCCTTTGGTTGTGGGAGAGCCATCTCCAACCTTTAAAGAGAGCATCCAAAACCCTAGCAATCAAATTACATATGCCACACGTTTACATCAATCCAAACCAGCCACAAATTTGAACCAAACACAACTAAAAACTATTGAACTTGTTCATGGAGTGCCAACAATTCAATTTACAATGGATGAACGGATGGATTTTGCAAAGGAGGAGGGGTTACATCAAGCTATTGTAATGAAATAGTCGT
Source organism: Nicotiana tabacum (assembly GCF_000715075.1). NCBI lineage: Eukaryota > Viridiplantae > Streptophyta > Magnoliopsida > Solanales > Solanaceae > Nicotiana > Nicotiana tabacum. Next base: position 1,171,208 of record NC_134101.1, on the reverse strand, counting down.
CAAACCTTTAAAATGTATCAACAATGAGAACCTTACTGCCGAAAATTTTTTGCATCAAATGACAAGTTTTGATCGGCCAACTTGCACCTAGACAGTTGCTCGTTAGAATTGATCAATATGAAGATTTTGTTAATTCAGTTGCGAGGGCAGTCCACTATTTTAATCACAATGGAAAGGAGCACCATATTAGAGTATTTCCATGGTCGATTGGTTTTAATGCAAAGGAGGAGACAACGAAAGCAGTAATTTGGATCTCTTTGAAAAGTTGCGACTGCAATTTGCTGATAAACAAACGGGCAAGATTGTTCAAGTGTTTCAAGATTTTATCTATGATAACTTACCACTGTACTGCAGCCATTGTAAGCATCAAGGGCATGATGAAAATACATGTACATTGTTAAAGAGAAAGGCAGTAGGTACCACTCATGATGAGGAAGAAACAGTCATGCAAAGCGAGGAAGATGCAGTCGCGAAAGAAGGAGTTTCGATTGAAAAGTTACAAGGAGACGCTAGGGAATTTTTGAATGCAAAGATGCAGCAAAGAATGGAGATTTCTAAGCATGTGGAGGTCCCTAATGATCGAGCTATAGAAAAAGCTAATTCTATGTTGAGCAGGAGAGGCACTGACGACTTGGATGGCAAGGACAAAATCCTAGCCATTGAGGAAAACCCTAAGGGTACTGCTGATTCTCAATCTCCTGTAGTTCGTGGGAATCAACCTACTTTACAACCTGGAGCTACTTGTGATCGTGCAAATATGGAAATGGTAGCAGCTGGACAATTGCGTAGCACAGATGATACAACTGTTAAGGGAACTGGGCAAATTTTTGAAGCAGTGGCCACTGTTGCTGCAGTTCCAATTGAACCTGGGCAAATTGTTGGGAAGAAAAAAGCTGCTGGAGATGATAGAAGATTGAAGGATATACCTGCTACTACAATTTTGACAAGGATGTACAGTTGTACACAGCATTGGGGACAAAAACACAAGTTGAGAAGGCAACTGCTGGTGCACTAGCTGGAGATGATCGTGGATCTGCTGTAGGTTCAAAGTTGGAGGCTACTGCTGCATTGAAGGCAGCTGGTGATCGAGCTATTGCTGGGGTCGCTAAACCTACTGCTGCACATGTTGATTTAGTTGAAAAACCATCAGGTCCAACAGCAGATCCTCAAGTGTTGGATCAGTCAAAAGTAAGAGACTGGACAGTGGTAAATCGTACACAATCCTCACCTAGCAAAAACAATGTTCCAGTTCACAAAAACCAGACTAGTTCCGCAAGGAATGTTACTGTTTCTAACTCGTTTGAGGCTTTGATGAATGAACAAGTTCTGGAGGATGTTGGAAAGGAAGGGCAGCAGGTTGATCGTGAGTCAAAAACAAAATCTAGGCAATCTCCAGGTAGTGGAAAACAGCAGCAGCAATCAAAAAATATAGGTGCTCCATTGAATGTCTCAAAGGACATTGTTCTTGTTGACGATCCAAAGGCTGTAGCAGCTACAGCTGCACCTACACTAACAATTCATATCTCCATTCCAGAGGTAGCTAAACTCATAAAGGAACCCCAGGCAGCCATGTTGATGGATACAAAGCCAAAGATCAAGATGTCGTTGGTTACGTTAAACACTTCAGTCCATGAGGTTTCCTTCTCAATCATTGGAGTCGTTTGGTGAGCGAGATGGTGATTCTGGGCAGCACTTACTATCTACAGGTAATGATCAACAAGTAGACAAAGGCATGGCTTCAATTTCACAAGCTAATTCAACAAATGAGCAGCCTATCTCTAAGGGTGAACAAGGTGTGATAAGTGCAATTATGCTTAATCGTAAGACTTGGGCTGATCAAGTAGAAGATGTGGAAGATGATTTTGTTGATAGTTTCCAAGATGATAACAAGGAGGAGGAAGACATGTTTCAAATAGCTACACATCAAATGACGAGGCAGTAAAGGTGCAAGATGAGCAGGTTCCCAATTCCTCTACTAGTATGTCGAGCAAGAGAGGTCTAAGCCCAAATGCTCCAGTATTTGTACCTACCGGGCAGAAGCAAAACGCAGCAGTTGTTTTGAAGGAAATGTATAATGCTATGGATCAACACAAGGCAGTAATTCCAGGTATGTCAACAAGTATAAGTGCGCCTTTTGCAAAATATAATTTGACTCCTACAAATATACTTCAAGGTCTTGTGTCTCATGACATGGAAACTTTGAAAGCTCTTGACAATCCGAGGAATAAGCAAGGAGCTCTAGTGTCCAGATACAATCCTATTGAATCGTTTGGTGTGGATATGGGTCAAGGCTTCTATGAAGAAGGGGAAGAGGAAGAACTTCTAGATGCAAGCTTTGCCAATGCAGCTAGGGAGGGAGATCTCTCACCTACACACTTGAGAAGTGGTTCCAACAAAAGCAAGAAAAAAGCACATGAGAGGCAACATAGTTGAGATGGTAAGGTGACACAAGGGGCCGTCATTAGGCAACTCCCAATGAGGGTTGCAAAGCAAAAGGGGGCTGCCCCTACCACCTCTACAAGGTCCAATAGATCCAAGAAGAAATGATGAAGTTTGAAGAATTTTTGAAGGTAGTTGAAGAAGAAGACAAGGAGTTACAAGTTGAAGAACTCACAAGGTTGAAGAAGAAGGGCAAGATTCTTATTTCTACATCATTCTGTTCTATCATCTTTTTAAGCATTATCATATGTAATATCATCACAGAGTGTGTTATAAATTTTGTGATATTCATAGAGTATCTAGTACTTTCTAGTTCTTATTTTTTACATGCTTGCTAGTAGATAAGGTTGTTCATGCCTCAATAGGAATTGTAAGGTAAGGTCTAGCTCAGTAAGTGTTTGCTATATGTCCTATGCTTTTGGGAAGTATCCAAATGGCTATGAGATCATTCGCCCTCGTGAGACTTTGCTGGCAGCCGTCATGAGGCTGCCATCATGAGGCGATAGAGGCACACAGGGATGATTATATAGCCAAGGCAATAGAGGCAATACTACTGTAGTTATTGCCCCCTTACATTTTTTTAAGCAAATTATACTACTAGGCGGGCTGCCTAGTAGCTATTTTATTAATAATAAAAAAGCAAAAAAGACCACAAAGGAAGAGTACAAGTAAAGGGGGCAAAAGCTACAGTAGTGTTGCCTCTATTGCCTTGGCTATATAATCATCCTTGTGCGCCTCAATTGCCTTATGATGGCAGCCTCATGAAGTCTCATGATGTAGCTGCCGGCAAAGTCCGCGAGGGCGAATGATCTCATAGCCGTTTGGATTATTCCCAAAGGCATAGGACATATAGCAAACACTTACTGAGCTAGACCTTACTTTACCTTACAATTCCTATTGAGGCATGAACAACCTCATCTACCAGCAAACATGTAAAAAACAAGAACCTGAGAGAACTAGATACTTTATGATCATCACAGAGTTTATAACACACTCTAGTGATGATATTACATATGATGATACTTAAAAAATGATAGAATAAAATAAGGTAGAAATAAGAATCTTGCCCCTTCTTCTTCAAGCTTGTGAGTTTTTCAACTTGTAGCTCCTTGTCTTCCTCTTCAACTACCTTCAAAAATTCTTCAAACTTCATCATTTCTTCTTGGATCTATTGGACCTTGTAGAGGTGGTAGGGGCAGCCCCCTTTTGCTTTGCAACCCTCATCGGGAGTTGCCTAATGGCAGCCCCTTGTATCACTTTACCATCCCAACTATGTTGCCTCTCATGTGGTTTCTTTTTGCTTTTGTTGGAACCACTTCTCAAGTGTCTAGGTGAAAGATCTTCTCTAGTTACATTGGCAAAGCTTGCATCTAGAAGTTCTTTCCTCTTCCCTTCTTCATATAAACCTTGTCCCATATCTACACCAAATGCTTCAATAGGATTGTATCCGGGCACTAGAGCTCCTTGATCATTCCTCGGATTGTCAAGAGTTTTCAAAGTCTCCATGTCATGAGACACAAGAGCTTGTAGTATATTTGTAAGAGTCAAATTGTATTTTGCAAAAGGTGCACTTACACTTGTTGACATACCTGGAATTACTGCGTTGTCTTGATCCTTAGCATTAGACATATCTTTTACCACAACTGTTGCGTTTTGCTTCTGCCCAAAAGGTACAAATACTGGAGCATTAGGACTTAAACCTCTCTTGCTCGACAAAGTAGTAGAGGAGTTGTAAATCTGCTCTTCCTGCACCTTTACTGCCTCTTCATTTGATGTATAGCTATTTGAAGCATGATCTGCCTCATCCTCGCTATCATCTTGGAAACTATCAGCATAATCTTCTTCCTCATCTTCTACTTGATCAGCCCAAGTCTTACGATTAACCATAACTGCACTTATCACACCTCTATTGTTACCTGTAGAGAGTAATTATTGTCTGGAATCATTTGCTTGCTCACCAACATACTCACTCGATTGTGAAGGAACCTCATGAACCGAGGTATTCAGAGTAACCAATGGAGCCTTAATCTTTGGAGTGGTATGCATCAACATAGCTGCCTGGGACCTTTATCATTTTAGCTAAATCCAGATCGGAGATATGTAATGTTTTTGTTGCTGAAGCTGCCACTGCTTTTTGATCATCAACAAGCACAATGTCCTTTGAGACATTTACCGGAACACATGTACGTTTGGATATTTGCTGTTGTTTTTCACTTACTGTAGAGGTGGCTTGTCCAGTTTTTGAAGTTGCATCACAAAGTACTTGCTGCACATTCTTCCCCTCCTCATTCATCACATGATCATGCTCATTGAGCAATACATCAAACGAGTTAGAAAACTCGATATTCTTTGATGTTATGACCTGGTCTTTCACACCTGGAGATCTCCTATTGTTAGGTAATCAATGTGTCACTGCTTGCTGCTGATTAGCAGGTGATTGAGCAACAACTGTCCAGTCCTCTCCAGCTATATTCTTTACCGTTCCATCTCCCATACATACCTTCTTTGGCCCATCAACATTCCCAGCAATTTTAGGCACCATACTGGAAATTCCAAGTTTTGCACTAGATTCACTTCCATCGTTTACACCAGCAGTATGAGCCACAACTGTTTGAGTACTAGTTGCAGTCGTGACCTACTTTAGTTCATGTACCTCAGTTGCACCAGCAGTAGCATTGTAAGTTACTCGGACTCGGGTACGGGTGTCCGACACGGGTACAGATCCAAAGGTCAGATCTTTCATGATCTAAATTTTAGGATTCGAAGATATGGATCTAGGTACGTGTGCGGGTGCGGGTGCGGGAATTCTGCAAAAAATAAATTAAAAATCTAAAAATATAGCTTAAATTGGATGAAGAAAATAATCTGAATTTTCTTGGCTATGGTCACAAAAAGTCGAGATAAAGCAGTGAGAGAATGGCTACTTTGTCTATTTTCTTGGTCTTTTGGAGGGAAAGTAGGTAGAGAAAAGATAGGAAGGATGTATTTTGCGACAAGTTCACTCTGTACCCCACTTTTTTGACAAGTTCACTACCCCACTTTTTTATACCCCACTTTTTTGACAAGAAAGTTCAGTAAGCCACTTTTCATGGGATAATACAATAAAAAATATAAAGATACCACTGGCCATTATCATTTTAATTTGAAAATAATTTTTAGTTTTAATAGTTTACAATTAAATATTTGATTAAAACTCTAATTATTTTTGGTACAATTAAAACTCTAATTTTTATAAATTTAAAACTCTTGAACATACTATATGTAATGTTTAACTTTTATCTCATAAACCAAACATGGCAGGATATGTGTAAAGATGGTCAATTCCTAATTTAGTCTCTTAAGTCTTCTTCATCATTCCTCTACAATCGCGTCTTCTTCTTTCCTTCTATGAATCTTCTTCTTCTTTCCTTCTATGAATCTTCTTCCCCAGCAAAACCTTTTCCATTTCTCTATTTTTTCCCAATACGAGAAGATTGACCAAGACAAAAAGCTTCAAAGGAGACAAAAAGACTGGTATAAATTACTACATAGCAGCGGAATTGAAGGTATTTTGTTTCCCATCTCTTCAAATCTTTACTTAGGGAAATCAATTCTCAAAATTTTTCCCAAAATTTTGGTCAACACACCCGATCTCGTCTGACCGGATCCGACACAGATCCCACACCCTTACTTGTGTCAGTGTCGTGTCGACACGGGTACGGCGCCCAAATTGCCGAATCCGAGTAACTTAGGTAGCATTATCAACTTGTGCCCTTGTTCCCAAAGCTGTGTACATTCTTTCCAAAACAGTAGTAGCAGGTATGTCTTTCAACCTTCTATCATCACCAGCCTCTTTTTTCTTTTCCAATTGAACCAATGTACTGATCTGCTCAACACCTGAGGAACCCTTCTCCAACTTCTGCCCAGCTTCACTAGGAACCGTGGCATTATTAGCAACAGCTCCATTAGATTGCCCATGTCCAGCAAAGGCTTGATGACCAGCTTCATGCCCATCACCTGGACCTTTAGGACCCCCAGCTGCAACTCGATCACCCACAGGAACTGGATCTGTAGCAGCCTTAGAAACTTCTGCTGCACTCTTAGAATCTGTAACTCGACCAGCCCCATAAACTTTAGCAGCCTGCTCTCCTAAAGCAAATACCAACGCTTTTCCATCTGCTCCTTGACAACTAGCAGCTGCAGCTTTACTTTGTTGCATTAAATTGCTATCATGAGCCTGAGTAGCATGAGTAGCAGTAGTGTTCTCTATTACCACTGAAGCATCATCTTTTTTTTCAGGAATGTTAGCCTGATCTCCAGCCTTATTAACACCATCATTCAAACCTCTCCTTTCGTTCAAAATCTGTCTCAAATCCCCTTTAAACTTTTCGCCAACAGTTTCTATTTCACGATCCTCCAACTGGTTATCTTGTTGAAACTTTTTTAACAGTAGATGGCATTCCTCTTCGTCATGACCTTGGTGCTTGCAAAAATTGCAATAAGCAGGAAGATTATCGTAAATAATCTCCTGAAAAACCTCCAGTATCTTTCAAGATGTGTTTTCAACATGTTGCAAACGTATTTTCTTAGGAAGGTTATCGGAGAGGTCGAGTATTACCTTGACTCTAGCAGTGCTTGGCCGTGATCGAGTTTGAGTGGCCTTATCTATTGCAATTGGAGTGCCTACTGCTGAAGCTATGGATAACAAAGCCTTCCTTGCAAACAACTCAGGAGCAACATTTGGTAGTGATATCTACACCACAGCCTTAGTCGTTTCTTCCGTTGGATTGAATCCAATAGACCATGGGAACACCCTATATTGATGTTCTTCTCCTTTGTGCGTGAAATAGTTTACTGCTCGCGATAACGACATCACGAAATCCTCAAATTGATCAAACCTGATTAACAACTGCCTTGGCGCTAAAACTCCAGTTAAACAATGTCCCTTAACTCCAAGAAGTTTGGGCAGAAGAGTTCGAAGTTCCTGCAAAGCTGGTGCACGAGCAGATAACTATATCACAATGGCCTGATGCAATCCTTCTTCTCTTGCAAACTGTAGTTGTTCCTCCATATCAAAACTGATCTTTGGTATTCCATGAACAAACTCGATTGGTTTTAGTTGTGTTTGATTCAAAACACCTGCTGGTTTGGATTGGAATAAGCGTCCAGCATATGTAGTTGTATTTGTAGGGTTTATGTTGCTCTCTTTAGGGTTTAGGCATGGCTCTCCCACAGCCAAAGGCTGGGGAGAGATAGGCGCAGCCATGGCTGCCATAAAGTTCCATAGAAATCACCTAGAGAGAGGTGAAAGCGTTTTGACGATGGGGTTTTTTGCCCCTCTTACTTGTACTTTTCCTTTGTGGTTTTTTTTCCTTTTTATTATTAATAAAATAGCTACTAGGCAGCCTGCCTAGTAGTATAATTTGCTAAAAAAAAAAAAGAGCTCCATGTATACCACATGAACATTTTCTCAGCTTTAACACCAAACATCTGCGGTGCAAGCAAGAATCATTTGCTCCTATCAAACTCCAAAAGTATCGGACAATCCTACATGCAACATGTCCCTGTCCCATATTCATGAAAATCTCCAGTGTATATGATAAAGCTTGAGTGATCAACCATCCGACACGAATTGAGCTTTACAATTGCGAATGACATGAAAATAACAGTTACCTTCAATTTCAAAATAATGGCAAGCCACAAAATAAGGATTAGGGCGAAGCTAAACTTTCAGTCAGAGCAGCAGCCTCTGAGTTCAATTTACTAGTGTCTGTGAGAAAGCACGGGAGAAAATATGTTATTGATATTGGATGATAAATACAATACAAGAGGTCCCTATTTATAGCTATACACTACAAGGAGATATTACTCCTCTTCCAATGTGGGACAAGACTACACTATACATATCTGTAAACTAACACTCCCCCTCAAGCTGGCGCATACACATCATATGTACCGAACTTGTTACACATGTAACTAATACGAGAACCAGTAAGAGACTTAGTGAAAATATCTGCTAGTTGATCATTCGACTTTACAAACTTTGTAACAATATCTCCTGAAAGTATTTTTTCTCTTACAAAGTGACAGTCGATCTCAATGTGTTTAGTCCTCTCATGGAACACCGGATTTGACGCAATATGAAGAGCATCTTGGTTATCACACACCAGTTCCATCTTGCTGATTTCTCCGAACTTTAACTCCTTGAACAATTGCTTGACCCAAACTAACTCACACGTTGCCATAGCCATGGCCCGATATTCGGCTTCGGCGCTAGATCGAGCAACTACATTCTGTTTCTTGCTCTTCCACAAGACCAAATTACCTCCTACTAGAACACAATATCCAGACGTAGAACGTCTATCAAAAGGTGATCCAGCCCAATCAGCATCTGTGTACCCAACAATATGCTTGTGGCCTCGATCCTCGAATAGTAATCATTTGCCTGGAGCTGACTTTATATACCGAAGAATGCGAACAACTACATCCCAGTGACTATCACAGGGAGAATCCATAAACTGACTTACAACACTCACCGGAAAAGAAATGTCAGGTCTAGTCACTGTGAGGTAATTCAATTTGCCAACCAACCTCCTATATCTCGTAGGGTCTCTAAGAGGCTCCCCCTGTCCAGGCAGAAGCTTAGCATTCGGATCCATAGGAGAGTCAATAGGTCTGCAACCCATCATTCCAGTCTCCTCAAGAATGTCTAAGGCATACTTTCGCTGTGAAATAACAATACCTGAGCTAGACGGAGCGACCTCAATACCTAGAAAATACTTCAATCTGCCCGGATCCTTAGTCTGGAAGTGCTGAAAGAGATGTTGCTTCAGATTAGTAATACCATCCTGATCATTGCCAGTAATAACAATATCATCAACATAAACCACTAGATAAATACACAGATTAGGAGCAGAATGCCGATAAAACACAGAGTGATCAGCCTCACTACGAGTCATGTCGAACTCCTGAATAATTGTGCTGAACTTACCAAATCAAGCTCGAAGGGACTGTTTCAAATCATATAGTGACCTGCGCAATCTGCACACACAACCATTAAACTCCCCCTGAGCAACAAAACCAGGTGGTTGCTCCATATAAACTTCTTCCTCAAGATCACCGTGGAGAAAAACATTCTTAATGTCTAACTGATAAAGAGGCCAATGACGTACATCAACCATGGACAAAAAGAGATGAACATATGCTACTTTAGCCACGGGAGAGAAAGTATCACTATAATCAAGCCCAAAAATCTGAGTATACCCTTTTTGCAACAAGACGAGCCTTAAGCCGATCAACCTGGCCATCCGAGCCGACTTTGACGGCATAAACCCAACGACAACCAACAGTAGACTTACCTGCAAGAAGAGGAACAAGCTCCCAAGTGCCACTCGCATGTAAAGCAGACATCTCGTCAATCATAGCATGTCGCCATCCTGGATGAGATAGTGCCTCACCTGTAGACTTAGGGATAGAAACAGTGGACAAAGAAGATATAAAAGCATAATGAGGTGACGACAGACGATGGTAACTTAAACCGACATAGTGGGAATTAAGATTAAGTGTGGATTGTATACCTTTGCGGAGTGCAATTGGTTGACTAAGAGGAGACAAGTCCGCAGTAGGTGCAGAATCTGATGCGCGGCGTGAATCACCTGGGCTTGATGCTGGATGTGGACGACGATGATAAGTCAAGAGTGGTGGAGCTGCAGAAGGTTGAACTGGATTATGTGGAGGAGCTGATGCTATAGGTGGTGGAGCTACAACTGGAGCTGTAGGTGGTGGAGCTGGAGCTATAGGTGGTGGAGCTGGAGTGACTAACTCTCCAAAAGATGAAACTGGTAGTACCTCAGAAATATCTAAGTGATGACCTGAACCTGTGAAGTATGATTGGGTTTCAAAGAAGGTAGCATCAGCGGACATAAGGTACCGCTGGAGGTCAGGAGAGTAGCATCGATACCCCTTTTGTGTTCTCGAGAAACCCAGAAATACGCACTTAAGAGCACGAGGAGCTAACTTATCTGTTCCCGGAGTAAGGTTATGGACAAAACAAGTGCTTCCAAAGATACGGAGTGGAAGAGAGAACAAAGGTAAGTGGGGAAACATGACAGAGAATAGAACTTGGTTCTGGATAGTTGAAGATGGCATACGATTAATAAGATAGCAAGATGTAAGAACTGTATCCCCCAAAAAATGCAACGGAGCATGAGATTGTATGAGTAGGGTACGAGCAGTTTCAATAAGATGTCTATTCTTTCTTTCAGCTACCCCATTTTGTTGAGATGTGTACGGACAAGATGTTTGATGAATAATCTCATGAGATTTCATAAACTGCTGAAATGGGGAAGACAAATACTCTCGGGCATTATCACTACGAAATGTGCGAATAGAAACCCCAAATTGATTTTGAATTTTAGTGTGGAAGGTATGGAAAATAGAAAACAGCTCAGATCGATATTTTTATCAAAAATATCCAAGTGCACCTGGAATAATCATCAATGAAACTAACAAAGTAGCGGAATCCCAAGGTGGAACTGACCCGACTAGGACCCCAAACATCTGAATGGACTAAAGTAAAAGGTGACTGCTCGATTATCAAGACGCTCGAGGGAAATGGGAGCGAGTATGCTTACCGAGCTGACATGACTCACACTCTAGAGCTGACAAGTGAGATAAACCAGATACCATTTTCTGAAGTTTTGACAAACTGGGATGTCCCAAACCGTTTATGTAATAAATATTGTGAATCAGTAACAGGACAAGTTGTAAAAGGAAGACAAGATGTGAGTCCATGTGATTTAGCAAGGATAAGGTAATAAAGTCCGTTTGATTCACGCCCGGTACCAATGATCCGCCCCGTACTGTGTTCCTGTATAAAAACTTGGTCATCAAGAAATAAAACAGCGCATTTAAGTGATTTGGCTAAGCGACTAACAGCTATGAGATTAAAAGGACTATTGGGAACATAAAGGACTGAATCTAAACGTAAGGAAGGAAGTGAGCTTGCTTGACCTATTGCAGTTGCCATGGTTTGAGACCCATTGACCATTATGACTTTTGGAAGAGATTGAGAATACGAAATAGTAGTGAAAAGAGATTTGTTACCAGAAATATGATCTTATGCACCTGAATCGATGACCCAAGACTCAGAGGATGAAGATTGGGAGAAACAAGTCACGTTATTACCTGTTTGAACAATAGAAGCTATCTCAGAAGATGTCTGCTTACATGCTTTGTAATGAAGGAACTCAATATAATCTGCTAAAGAAACCATCCGACTATTCAAAGCATCGGTTCCCATGTCGCTACAATTTATAGTAGTAGGGTTAACTTGAAATAGTGAAAATAAGTAACCCCTGTGAGAAAACTGAAGAAATAGCTTGAAAAACACTGTATACAGCAGGAAAACAGAACACTGTTCTGCACCGGAAACATTGTTCTGTGCCGGAAACACTGTTCACGCGGAAACAATGTAGCTCGCCGGAAAATTCCAAAGTTGTCGGAATTTGTCGTAACCAGGATGGATAGACTCGGAATTCTCTTGCGAGCAAGCTTTCCTAAAGAAATGTTTTCAAAAAATGGCCGGAAAGGTCACTGTTCACGCCGGAAAATATAAAAGTGGTCAGAATTTGATTTGAATTAGATGGGTAGGCTCGGAATTTTGAGGAGAGCAGACTGTCCTGAAGAAGTTTCGCGAAAAAATGGCCGGAAAGTGGCCAGAACCCTCGCCGGAAAAGTTGATGTTGCCGGCGCGTGGAGGAGCGTGGCGGCTTTTCTGCCGGATAAATTTTCAGGGGTTGGTCATCGGAGGGTAATCTACCTCGTGGTGGTGTTGGTTTTAGCACAACACCGACAGAAAGTGACTTTCACTTAGACAAGCCTTAGGTCACCGGAAAAAATTGCACGATGACTAAGTTCTTTCTTCCCGGTTAACGCTGGAATGGCGTACAGCGATCTTTTCTCACTAATGCTCTGATACCATGTGAGAAAGCACAGGAGAAAATATGTTATTGATATTGGATGATAAATACAATACAAGAGGTCCCTATTTATAGCTATACACTACAAGGAGATATTACTCTTATTCCAATGTGGGACAAGACTACACTATACATATCTGTAAACTAACAATAACATTTAAGACTATACTAATATATCTTTCACAATTTATCCTAGTGTAAAATTATTCTAAGGCAAAGCTCTACGTAGTCCTTGCCATCTTGCTCAGTAGTCAGAAAAAGTGGACGAATAACACTGATGCATCTACAATCCTTAAAACATTGAATCCATCTCAACATCACAAGGGTCGACAGACACAATAATTGCATGAATAACACCGATGCATCAATAATCATTAGTAAGTATAGTTATGTCACATGACCATAGTAAACGGGCACAATAATTTGTTCGAATTCTGGTTCTTTAAATTCATGTGATTTCTCTATTGCAACCAAAGCGCTTGTTGTAACACTAGGACATCCAACAGCATGATGGTCTTCTTGAGGCAACGATGGGCCAGCAGAACATGGACTTATTTGAAAACAGAGATATAGATAGCAAATTCGAAGTAGTGTACCTCTACCTCCTATATTCCTTTTAACCTGGACTAGCTCCACAAAAACCTTCTTCTTAATATCATCCTATATTTCAAATGCTGCATGTAATATATTTGCCACTGTCAGCAATCTCTAAGTTTCTACATTAAGAAATTAAGCATCACCTCTACATGGAAATCATCACAATTTCAGTCCAGGGGGTCAAATCTAGTAGCTAAATAATGAAGAAGCATACCATTGAAACTGCATTTGAACCATCTACTAATAATTAGCTGAAAAAATTGGTACGCCATCGCTTCTTCTATGGCATATCATGACCTTACTGCACTATCATTTACACGTGCTTTTGCGCTAAATCAGGAACTCCAAACCTTATTTCATTGGTCGTATCATTAATTTGTGGTCTTTTTCTATAACTCCACAGTGGAGCTTGCCGAGTAAAAGCAAAAGTATCGTGAAACGCAATTCCGCTCTTCTTCTCACAAACAGTAGAGGTATAAACAAGCTGAAGTAGAATTTTGGACGTTTGGACAGGGCTTGACTATTATTCAAGCCAAACTTGACCTCAATTCAAGTATCATACAAGCTACATGTGCAAGTTGATCTTGGCTAGCTAAGACATACTTGAACACAGTTGGCTCAACTCGAACTCGGTTGGCTGGCTAAGAGAAACAAGCCAAGGTCGAGGTCGTCTATGGATCTAACTCTATAAAAGCTAGTTCACAAGTACGTTAAAACAAATGAAAGTTTTTTTGTTTTTTCACTTCATAAGCTAGCAATGGTCGAAAACCAATTTGGTTACTGAATATCCGCTGAGTGGCATATCAGCTAATGGTCATAGGGATACAGTTTTGAATAACCAGTTCTTGACATTTCAAAAGCAAAGTTACCACACGCTACACATCAATTGCATTAGCTTATGGTTTGGCGTTGTTTATTTTTATATAACTGTGGTGTCCGAGTTAGCTTACGTACACCAAAGGATTGTGTTCAGAACAGAGATACCTATCTCTCAGCAAAACAGAGGAAGTTGATATTGTAGGACGGTTCACTATGTTAAATGATTCTGTTAATCGTGGCAATGGTTTACTCGTCCTGTAAGAGATTCAGATGTCTCTACCACAAGTTCCATATCCTGTGGAATGGGGAAAATAGAGGAAATGGGTGGGCGGCTAGACCTTCCGATTTGGCATTTATCAAAGGCGGATTGAAAAATAATATCTAAACGAACGTAGAATAAGTAAAAGAATCTAAGAGGAGAGGGAAAGATAGACAAGCGTCAGGTTACCTGGTCGAGCTTACTGAGATGTATATAGCCAGTGGTTCGGTCAAGCTCCCCCCCCAAAAGTGCTGCCGGTTTTCTGCAGCAATTCCCACTCCTCCAACGTACTGATGCGGTAGACGAAATCACCTGCCCCCTCTCTCCCAGTCATTTCTTGGGTGCTTGGAACTTGGAAGTGTGGAACGGTACCCCCAGATTTCACCTCCTCCTTTTAACCTAAATGGTCCCTTAATTTTGGGTTAGTATTTTTCGAGTTAATTCCCTTGTTTGGATAGGATGGTTGTTATATATCGCTTTATAATATATTGTATTATATTGTATAATATTATTTTGATGTATATAATATTTGAATATATTATATTATTTGTCGTTATTTTATGGTATTATGCACCAACAATATAAAGAATAAACTTATAATATTATAAAGAAAAAAAATATACAAGGTGAAATTATTATTTAAAAATATAGGGTAAAGGATAAAATAAGGTAATTTAATAGTAAGGAAGTGCAACATGAGAGAAAAAATAAGGTAATGACTTACCACACCAAATCGGTAATATTGGATTTAACAATACGATATAATAAAATTTAAGTAACAATCAAAACAAACATTGTATTTAAAGTACAATATGTAACCACCATCCAAACAAGTTGTGAGTGCCGATTCAAGTTATAGGAATGACGCACTAAGGGGTCGTTTGGTTTGAAGACAAGTTATTTCGGGGATTAGTTATGATGTGATTAATTATATTAGGATTATTCATCCTAGTATTATTTCTTATTGACTGATTGGTATATTGTATTATTCCTCGGGTTGTAAATTTTACTGCTTTATCTTGGTATAACTTATCTTGTAATTACTATTCCACCATCTGCATGTATAAATTATCTACTATTTTTAATCTTGCGATAACTTATCATAGGATAAGGCAATACTAAATTTTTATCCCATGATTATTTTTGTTTATCGTACCAAACAACTCCAAAAATTATTGTTTATAGCAAAAATCACCTATATGATTTTCATTATCCCACCAAATAATTTTTACATGAAAATACTAAAGAAAAACATAAATGGTTACTTAAGTTTAAAAGTAGGTCTAAAGTTATCCAATAAATAGAACATTGTATATTAATCCTTTAATTTATCATAACTAAACATTTTAAGTCTCCCGTTAATAGCACATGTAGGTTTCATGTGGCCATGCATAGTATTCTTATGATTCCAAAACGCAAATAAAATGACGCTAATCATGGTGAGTATTGCCAACAAAATAATTATCCAATGGTTCTACCAATTTTTAAGCCAATCGGAGTCGTCAACCAAATTCAGAAAAATTATCATATATATAAACACATGAAAAATAGACATAATTATTATTTATAAACCCGGAACATAAAAAAATAATGTTAATCATGATGAGTATTGCTCACACAAATGTATCTGATGGATCCACTAAATTTTAGGTCATTAAGAGTCCGTCAACCAAATTCAAGAAAGTCATCATGTATATACACAAAAGGATAAATGGACATTATCTTTCATATATATATATATATATATATATATATATATATATATATATATATATATATATATATATATATATATACACACACACACACACACACACACACACACACACAAAATTCCTATTTTATGGCCCTAAAACGCTAAAAACAGGCAATGGTCATGGAAAAGCGATGACTACTGTTCATTAGGTTATTTTTTGTGGGTCTGCAAAATATTAAGAGATTCGGGGCAGGTCACCCAAATTCATGCAGATAACGTGGACTATATCACACGAGAATTTGGGAATGGTCATGAATTTTAATTTTATGACCCTAAAACACCCAAAAATTAAGAACGGTCGTGACGAAGCGATGACTATTGTTCATTAGATTATTTTTTATGGGCCCGCAAAATTTTAGAAGATTCGGGGTCTATCGCCCGAACTCATGCAGATGGCGTGGACTATAGTACACGAAAATCTAAGAATCGTCCTAAATTTCTGTTTTATAGCCTTAAAACACCAAAAAATGAGGAATGATCATGGCGAAACTATGACTATTCTTCATTAGGTCATTTTTATGGGCTCACTAAATTTTAGAAAATTCGGGGATGGTCGCCGGAATCCATGCAGATGGCGTGGACTATAGCACACAAAAATATAGGAATTGTCCTAAATTCATATTTTATGGCCCTAAAAGCCTAAAATTAAGGAATGGTCATGGCGAAGCGATGATTACTAGTCATTAGGTCATTTTTATGGACTCGCAAAATTTTAGAAAATTTGTGGTCGATCGCCCGTATTCATGCAGATGGCATAGACTATAGCACACAGAAATTTGGGAATCGTCCTTAATTCCTGTTTTATGACCCTAAAACGCCAAAAAATGAGGAACATTCATGCCAAGTGATGACTATTTTTTATTAGATTATTTTTTATGAGCCCGTAAAATTATAGGAGATTTGAGACCGTTCGGTCAAATTCATGCAGAAGGTATGGACATAGCACACGAAAAACTGGAAATCGTCCTGAATTCCTGTTTTATAACCCTAAAATGCCAACCAAAAAAAGAACGGTCATGGCGAAGCGATGATTGTCGTTCATTAGTTCGTTTTTTATGGGCCCACAAAACATTTAGGAGATTCGGGGTCGATCGCCCCAATTCATGCAGATGGCATGGAATATAGCACACTAAAATCTGGGAATCGTCCTAAATTTCTATTTTATGGCTCTAACACCAAAAAAAATAAGGAACAATCACGGAAAAGCGAAAACTATTATTCATTATGTCATTTTTTACGAGCCCAAATTTTGTTTTTTATGAGATTCAGGGTCGATCGCCTGAATTAATGCAGACGGCGTGAATTATAGCACACGAAAATCTGAATCGTCCTCAATTCCTGTTATGGCCCTAAAACACAAAAAATCGAGGAACGGTCATGACGAAGCAATAAAAATTGTTCATTATATCATTTTAGATGGGCTCGAAAATTTTCAGGAGATTGGGTTTGGTTGCCCCAATGCATGCACATGGCGTGAACTATAGCACACGAATTCCTCTTTTAAGGCCCTAAAACGTCAGAAAACGAGGAATTGCCATGGAGAAGCGATAACTATTATTCATTAGGTCATTGTTTAAGGGCTTGAAAAAGTTTAGGAGATTGGGGGTCATGTGCCTGAATTCATACGGATGACGTGGACTATATCACATGAAAATCTGGAAGTTGGGTGGAATTCCAGTTTTATGACCCTAAAATGCCAATATATGAGGAACGATCATGGAGGGGTTGGCTAATGTTCCTTAGATCATTTTTTATGGACCAAAATTTTTTTAGGCAATCCGGGTCCAGCCACCTAGACCCACGTGAAAGGCGTGGGCTATAGCACACGAAAATTTGGGAATCGGGCAAAATTTCAGTTTTATGGCCCTAAAATGCCAATAAATGAGGAACGGTCATGGTAGGGGAGGTGACTAATATTTTTTAGGTCGTTTTTGATGAGATGATAAACTTTTATATAGCCTGGGCCTGGGCGCTCGTGCCCATGCAAATGACATGAGTTATAGCACACTAAAATCTGAAAATCGGGCAGAAATCCTGTTTTATAGCCCTAAGACGCCAAAAAGGGTGGAACGGTCATGGTGGGATGGGGACTAATGTTCCTAAGGTCATTTTTGATGAGCCGGCAAAAATATAAGGCAGTCTGGGTTCAGGCGCCCGAACTTACGCGAGAGACGTAGGCTATAGCACACGAAAATCTGGGAATCGAGTAGAATTCCAGTTTCATGTCCCTAAAACGACAAAAAAAGGAACGATCATGGTAGGGCGGTGACTAATGTTCCTTAGGTCATTTTTTATGGGCCGATAAAATTTTAGGAGGTCCAGTTCCACGCGCTCGAATCCAAATGGAAGGCGTGGGCTATCGAGCACATGAAAATCTAGGAATCGCCCGGAATTCCATTTTTATGAACCTAAAATGCCAAAAAGGATGAATGGCCATAGTAGGGTGGTGACTAATGTTTCTTAGGTCATTTTGTATGTGCCGGCAAAATTTTAGGCGGTCCGAATTCGGGCGTCCGGACCCACGCGGAAGGCGTGGGCTATAGCATACGAAAATTTGGGAATCGGATAAAATTCCAGTTTTATAGCGCTAAAACGAGGAACGGTCATGGAAGGGCAGTGACTAATGTTCCTTAGGTCATTTTGGATGGTCCAGTAAGATTTTAGGAGGTCTGGGTTGGGGCGCATAGACCCAAGCAGAAGGCGTGGGCTATAGCACATGAAAATCTGAGAATCGGACGGAATTCCAGTTTTATGACACTAAAATGCCAAGCAACGAGGAATAGTCATAGAGGGGCGGTGACAAATGTTCCTTAGGTCATTTTTAATGGGCCGGTAACTTTTAGGCGGGCCAGATCCGTGTGCACGAACCCACACAATAGGCGTAGGCTATAACACACAAAAATCAAAGAATCAGGCGAAATTCTAATATTATGATCTAAAATGCCAAAAGGCGAGGAGCAGTCAAGGCGGTAACTAATGTTCCTTAGGTCGTTTTTGAAGGACAAGCAAAAGTTTAGGCAGTTCGGGCGCCCGACCCACGCAAAAGGCTCGGGCTATAGCATATAAAAATCTAGGAATCTGGTAGAATTCCAGTTTTATGGCCCTAAAACGCCAAAAAAGAGGAATGGTCATGGCGGGGACTATGGTTCCTTCGGTCATTTTTGATGGCCCAAATTATTTTTAGGCAATCTAGGTCCGGGGGCCCAGGCCCATGCAGAAGGCATAGGCTAGCACACGAAAATCTAAGAATCAGGCGGAATCCCAGTTTTATGGTCATAAAACACCAAAAAATGAGGAAAGGTCGTGGTGGGGTGGTGACTATGGTTTCTTAGGTCATTTTTGATGGCCCGAGAATTTTTTAGGCGATCTGAGTCCGGGGGACCGGCCCATGCGGAAGAGGAGGGCTATAGACACAAAAATTTAAGAATCGGGCGAAATTTTAGTTTTATGGCCGTAAAATGCCAAAACATGAGGAACGATCATGGCGTGGCGGTGACTATGGTTCCTTAGGTCGATTTGGATGGTTCGGAAAAAATTTAGGCGATCCAAGTCTGGGGGCCGGGCCCATGTAGAAGGCATGAGCTATAGCTCACGAAAATCTGAGAATCGGGTGAAATTTCAATTTTATAGTCGTAAAATGCCAAAAAACGAGGAACAGTCAAGACAGAACAATGACTATGGTTCCTTAGGTCGTTATTGATGGCCCGAAAACTTTTTAGGCAATTCGGGCTATGGAGACCGGACCCAAGCCAAAGGACTATGATATAGCACACGAAAATTTGGGAATCAAGCGGAATCCCAGTTTTGTAGCTGTAAAATGCCAAAACCTAGGAACGGGCATGTGGCTTGGTGACTATGATTCCTTAAGGTCATTTTTATGGCCAAGAAATATTTTAGGCGATTCGGGTCCGAGGGCCCGGGCCCATGCGGAAGGTTTGAGCTATAACACACGAAAATCTAGGAATCGGGCAGAATTCCAATTTAATGGCCTTAAAATGCCAAAAAAAGGAACGGTTATGGCGAGGCATTTACTATGGTTGGTCAGGTCATTTTTGATGGCCTGAAAATTTTTAGACGATCCGGGTCTGTGGGCCCGGGCCCATACGGAAGGTGTGGGCTATAACACACGAAAATTTGGGAATCGAGCAGAATTCCTATTTTCTGGCCGTAAAATGCCAAAACATGAGGAGGGTTCATGGAGGGGTGATGGATATAGTTCCTTAGGTCATTTTTAATGGACCAAATAAAATTTTAGGCGATCCGGGTCCGAGGACCCGGCATGTGGATGGCATGGGCTATCGCACCAAAAATTTAGGAATAGGGCGGATTCCAGTTTTATGGCCGTAAAATGCCAAATAACGAGGAACGATCATGGCGGGGTAGTGACTATGGCTCCTTAGGTCATTTTCGATGGCCCAAAAAACTTTTTAGACGATCCGGGTCCAGGGGCCCGGGCCCATGCAGAAGGCGTGAGCTATGCACACGAAAATTTTATGGTCGTAAAATGCCAAAAAATGAGTAACGGTCATGGAAGGGTGGTGACTATGGTTCCTTAGGTTGTATTTGATGGCCCAAAAAAAAATTATGTGATCCGGGTCCGGGGGCCCGGGCCCATGCGGAAGATGTGGGCTATAACAAACGAAAATCTCAGAATCGGGCATGATTCTAGTTTTATGGCCGTAAAATGCCAAAAAACGAGAAACAGTCATAGAGGGGGAGGGGTGACTATGGTTCTTGATGGTAGGCTATAATCTTATATTTTAGTCGATTATTACATTCCAATTTAGTGCACTTTAGTTGAGTTTGAGCTTTAATCGCTAGTGTTTTGCACTAATTGTGTGTTTTATGCCTTGTAGGAGTGATTTTGAGCTATGTAGATGTTATGGAATGAATTCAAGTGATTTGGAGCTTTGAAATCTGAGTAAAAGCGCCAAGGAATTAAGCTGGGATCGTGTTCGGTGATCAACGGAAGATAGTTAAGAACGAACGAAGAATCGAGCAGTCATACTGCGCAGTGTCCAGTAAAATGCACATAACTTTTCGCTCAGAACTCTGTTTGGGCTCTAAAATATATTGTTGAAAAGCTAATTCATTTACGTGTTTTCAAATTCCTAACAGGACAGGGTGAAAAGTGTGCGGCAAGTGCACAGTCACGCACTGACCGTGCATATGGGGCAGAACAGTGTGAAAAGTGCGTGTCCAAGTGCACGGGCACACTTCCAGGTGCGCAACCGCGCACGTCCTGTCTGAGAAAAGTGTCCCTTTTCGTGTAGGAGAAGGTGTATTTGTTTGGGCCCGACTCTACTTAGTATATATACATGGAAAAATAGTATTTGAGGACTTTTGATATCTTAGACCTAAGGAAGCCAAGGAGGAGGTGGAGAAGCAAGAGCACAAGGATTTCACCATTCATCCTCACTCAAGACAAGGTTTTGGATGTTTTATGTTTTCCTTTGAGTAAAATTCAAGTTAATCTGTTCTTATGAGTAAAATTCAAGTTAAACATGTTTTGATTGATCCAGGTAGCTCGGCCAACATTATTCGATCGAGAGTCGTAGAACAGCTCGGCCTGCAAGATCAAATTGTGCCCGCAGCCCGAGTACTTAACGGCTTCAACATGGCAAGTGAAACCACCAAAGGTGAAATTATTTTGCCGGTGAATATGGCCGGGACCATCCAAGAAACAAAGTTCTATGTGATCAAGGGTGACATGAGATACAACGCCCTGCTCGGAAGGCCTTGGATCCATAATATGAGGGTAGTACCCTCGACCCTTCACAAAGTTCTGAAGTTCCCGACATCGGAGGGAGTCGAAATAGTGTACGAGGAGCAACACGCCTCCAAGGAGATGTTGGCAATCGATGAAGTGATACTGGTATCAGCACTTTCATCAGCAAAGGGATCAGATTCGAAAGGAAAATATGAGGCCAAATAGCAACCACAGTCACCTGCCCCGACCCAATCGGAGAAGCAGCGGACCGACGAGGACGACGACTATTGGATCCCTCGATCCTTCATAATTCCTGATGAATCCGACGCCACCAAGTCAACGGTCGAAGAGCTGGAACAAGTCACATTGACCGAACATCAGCCTGAACGAAAGGTATACCTGGGCACGGGGCTAACCCCTGAGCTCAGGAAAAAACTTATTCATTTCCTTAAAGCTAACATGAGGTGATTTGCTTGGTCCCACCTTGATATGACAGGGATCCCGCCGGAAATTACCACTCACAAACTGAGCCTGGACCCTAAATTCCGCCGGTGAAGCAAAAAAGAAAACCCCAATCCGAGATTAAACATGCCTTCATCAAGGATGAGGTAACCAAACTTCTCAAAATATGATCTATTCGGGAAGTAAAGTATCCCGAATGGTTAGCAAACGTAGTGGTAGTCCCTAAGAAGGGAAACAAACTTAGAATGTGTGTAGATTATAAAGACATAAATAAAGCATGCCCCAAGGATTCTTTTTCTTTGCCTAACATCGATCGTATGATCGATGCCACGGCCGGCCACGAGACTCTCAGTTTTCTCGATGCCTACTCCGGGTACAACCAAATATAGATGAACCCGGAGGACCAGGAAAAGACCTTGTTTATCACTAAGTATGGCACCTAATGTTATAATGTAATGCCATTCGTACTAAAAAATATTGGTGCAACCTATCAACGCCTAGTAAATCGAATGTTCGAACAATAAATAGGGAAGTTTATGGAAGTTTATATTGATGACATGCTAGTTAAGTCCCTGCGAGCAGAGGACCATTTGAAGCATTTGTAGGAGACTTTTGATAGACTGAGGAACTATAATATAAAGCTCAACCCAGAAAAGTGCGAGTTCGGGGTTGGCTCGGGCAAGTTTCTTGGCTTCATGGTGTCCAATCGGGGGATCGAGATCAACCCCGATAAAATCAAAGCTATCGAGGATATCACGATCGTAGATAATGTAAAGGTCACGCAGAGGCTAATGGGGCGCATAGCCACCCTAGGGCGATTCATTTCGAGATCCTCAGATAAGATTCACCGATTCTTCTCACTACTTAAGAAGAAGAGAAATTTTGCATGGACCTCGGAATGCGAGCAGGTCTTGGAGGAACTAAAGCGGTACTTATCGAGCATGCCGCTGCTTCATACCCCGAAAGTGAACGAACAACTTTACTTGTACTTGGTAGTCTCAAAGATAACGGTAAGTGCAGTCCTGGTCCGAGAAGAACAAGGTACACAATTCCGTGTCTATTATGTTAGTCGGACCTTAGGTGAGGCCAAAACTAGGTATCCTCATTTAGAAAAGTTAGCGCTCGCTTTGATAAGCGCCTCTAGGAAATTAAAACCATATTTTTAATGTCATCCCATATGTGTTGTAACAACTTATCCCCTTCAAAATATTTTGCATAAACCCGAGCTTTCAGGGCGATTGGCGAAGCCAAATGCGACTCCCTCCTCATTATGAATCAGGTTAATAGAACCTTTGAAGTTCGGGAGAAAAGAATGCAAAGATACTCGGACAAGCTACAAGTAACTCTACACCGGTTCAAATAATGGACTTTGCAATATGTGCCTCGAGATCAAAATGGCGAAGCCGATGTCCTCGCAAACCTAGGCTCGTTAGTCGAAGACAACAAACTCAATTTGGGAGCTGTTGTACAACTCATGAGGTCAGTGGTCGAAGAAGTCCATGCCGAGATAAATTCCACAAGCTTGATTTAGGATTGGAGAAACAAGTACATAAAGTATTTGAAGAACGGAATACTTCCTTCAGATCTAAAGGAATCGAGGACCCTGCGTACGAAGGTAGCCCGATTTAGCTTGTCTGAAGATGGAACCTTACTCAGAAGGATGTTCGACGGTCCGCTAGCGATATGTCTGGGACCGGGTGATACCGAGTATGTTTTGAGAGAAGTCCACGAAGGCACATGTGGGAACCACTCAGGTGCCGAATCGCTGGTTCGAAATGTAATCCGAGCCGGCTATTACTAGATTGATATGGAAAAAGATGCGAAGGAGTTTGTGCAAAAATGTGATAAATGTCAAAGGCATGCTCCGATGATTCATCAACCCGGAGAGCTGCTGCATTCGATTTTGTCCCCATGTCCGTTCATGAAGTGGGGTATGGACATCATCGGCCCTCTTCCATCGTCACCGGGTAAGGCTCAATTTGTTTTATTTATGACTGACTATTTCTCTAAGTGGGTTGAAGCATATGCCTACCAGAAGGTTAGGGATAAAGAAGTCATCAACTTCATTTGGGACCATATCGTATGTCGATTCGGAATACCATCCGAAATTGCATGTGACAACGGAAAACAGTTTATCGGCAGTAAGGTGACCAAATTTCTCGAAGGCCTCAAGATCAAAAGTATTTTATCAATACCTTATCACCCTAGTGGAAATGGGCAAGCCAAATCGACCAATAAAACCATAATTCAAAACCTCAAGAAAAGGTTGACAGACACCAAAGGAAAATGGAGAGAAGTCCTGCCCAAAGTCCTTTGGGCGTATCGCACAACTTCGAAATCCAGTACCGGGGCTACCTCGTTTTCTTTGGTTTATGGCTATGAAGCTTTAATACCGGTAGAAGTTGGGGAGCCAAGCATCAGATTCCAATATACGACGGAGGAATCAAATGATGAGGCCATGAATACGAGCCTGGAACTATTAGATGAAGGACGTGAAGCTGCCTTTGTTCGATTGGCCGCCCAGAAACAACGAATCGAGAGGTATTACAATCGAAGGGCCGAACTTCGATACTTTAACATCGGGGACTTGGTACTGAGGAAGGTAACACTAAATACCCAAAATCCAAATGAGAGGAAATTGGGTCCGAACTGGGAAGGGCCGTACCAGATTCTCGAAATCGCAGGAAAAGGATCCTATAAGCTCGGAACGATGGACGGAGCTCAACTACCGAATAATTGGAATGTAACTCATCTCAAACAATATTACTGCTGAGGTACGACCCCATTTTAATTCTTTCTATTTTTTGACTAATATTTGCAGGTTATCAACGAGGAGCGGTACAGAGCCTTTAATTCTAAAAACACGCGTTGCACTGTTTTTCCCTTGAACCGTTTTTGTCCCAAATGAGTTTTTTGATAAGGTTTTTAACAAGGCAACAGTGGATCGTGCTACCTTAGAATTGAAGGCCGATCACGAATCGGTATCAAAGACTTGTGTTTACATTATCCGAGATTTCTCTACAATCAACCTCGAATACTGGGGGGGATTACCCTCGGATATTGAATTATTCTAACAAGGAAAATATTTCGAAATGAAAAGGTCTGAATAGGTAGGATTTATTGTAAGGTCCAAAAGGTCAAAACGAACCGTGCCCACATAGACTGCTCGAGCCCTAACATAAAACATGTACGTTTTACAAGAGCCACATGGCCCGATTGAGATTTTATTTTTACAAAGGCCGATCGGCCTCACCATAAAAGTGAGAATTACAAAGCCTAAGCAACATGATCCTTATCAGAGGAAGCTTCTTCGCCTTTGGAGTCTTCTCCACCGCCAGATGCATTCAAATTCTCGGAGTCTTCCTCGGGAAAAGCCAGCTTCAGGGCCTTTGTTTCCTCTGCCCTGGCAACCTCGATTTCAGCAGATATGTCGAAGCTTTGATCACGCGGCCTCCCTTCGAGCTTTCCACCTTGCATGGTCCACCATGCTCTTGGCATGCGCTAGGGTGGCTTTAACATCGACGTTGTATTGGGTCGCATTAGCCTGAGCCTTAATATTGGTTGCAGCCGCCTCAGATCTGGCCACCTCGAGCTCTTTGGCCAAATTGTCTAAATTAGACTCAATATCCTCGACTTTCTTCGCATGAACTGGGGCATTCTCCCTTGCATCCCAAAGCTAAGACTCGGCCGACTCCAGCTCTGCTTGGACGACCTCCTTTTGTGAAGCTAAGATGTCCATACACCCCTTGAACTTCTCAGCCTCGACTCGTACTTCATCTATTTGATTTTGAAGGCCCTTGATCTGTTCGAGCCTCTGTCGAACCTGCAAAATCGGATCGTTAATTATTATCTCCAACTTATCTTCACTATCATGAAGCACTCGGAATATCTGCTCGACCATCTCAGCATGCTCATCTCGAGCCGTCACAAATCTGTTTGAAGCTTCTCACTGAGAAGCTTGTAGGTATCACATTTCTTAATAAGGCCTTAAACCTCAGACTTTCGCTCCTCTTGGATTCGATGGACGGCCTTGTGATGCAACACCGAAGCCTACAAATAAGGAAGAAAATGTTAGTACCATCTACAAGTCAAAGTTTTAAAAAAAGATAACGGAATGGTTCTCAGACTTACCCGATTCAGAGTATGTTGGGTCTCGTTGACAAACAAGCAACTTCCACTTCATCCATCTTGGCTCGGTCTTCTTCAGTGACCAAGCATCGGAGATAGCTAGCCACTCATACAGGGGCAGAAAAAACCCGAGCATCCTCCGGGACCGAGATGATAAATGACCACTTACGCCCGGTATCGACACTGGGGGCCGGGAATTGATTGGTCAGTTTAAAGCTCGAGGAAGCCTCACTCGAGCTCTACCTCGGTATATTCAAGTCACCCAGACCGGTGATATCTTCCACTTCAACAAAATAGCCACGGAAAGGGTCTTCTGCCTCATGGACCCCTTTATCGTGGCAAGTCTCCATTGCCTGAGCGTCCTTGATCGTCGAGTCAGAGAACGAAGGCAACGAGGGGGAATCTCCAATCTCTATTGCCCCAAATAAATCTTTTGAGGCTCCGCCTTCATCTCGGGAAGCCTCGAGCATGGTTTCTACACCAGCCTCGACTGCCTCCTCGGTAGCCTTCTCACCTCGAGGTGAAACGTCTTTAGCTCTTTCTGGATCGGGGACCTAGTCAAAATGAGTCAAAGCAGTTTCATCTCCCGCCAGCCAAATAGTTCTTTAAATTTCGGTGCCGGTTCGCACACAGGTAACCAGCCCGGAGTCTTCTTCTTCTTCGTCTTCTTCAGCCTCATCCCTCAGCTGTTGGACTGACTCCATAGTCAGGTGGATGACATTCCCCTTAGGTTTACGGGGCCTCCTCGCTGATTTTTTCTTTTCCGGACCCGGAGAGCTCGGAGCCCCTTTTCTCTTCTTCTCCTTTGACTGCTTCGAGATAGGTGGAGGGGGATGCGCCTCTTCTTCGGCAGAGGGAGGCCTCATTGTTACATCCTTCCTGAGGCCTACAAAGGGAAAAAGATAAGTAAGTCCAATGCAAAGCCCGAATGGAAATCGTTCTAAGAAAAGAAGATTACCATGGTTACGGGCCTCCCATTGACCCTTGGATAACTCTATCCAAGCACGCTCAGAGTAAGACTTTTGCGACACTAATCCCTTAACCTATTGTCTCAGGTCGAGGATCACTTTTGGCACGTGGGCCACAACTACAACACAAAAACTTAGATGAGGGAAGAAGATGAGAAGTAAAACGGCAAAGATAGATATTCAAGGAAAAGCAATACTTACATTTCATGTTCCATTTTTCAGGAAACGGCATGTCCTCGGCATGGATCAGGTCCGAGGTCTTTATTCGTACAAATCGGCTCATCCAACCTTGGTCTCGGGTCTCATCTATGCTCGAGAACGGGGGTTTGGTAGCTCGACAATAAAGCTTGATTAAGCCTCCACGATAAAGCCGGGGGTTGTATAGACGCATAAGGTGATCGAGGGTAAAAGGATGCCCCTCAATCTTGTTTACGAAAAATCAAATGAGGATCACGATCCTCCAGAATGATGGATAGATTTGGCCAAGAGTGACATCGTACCTCTTGCAAAAGGCGACGATGATGGGATCTAAGGGACCTATCGTGAAGGGGTAAGTATAGACACTTAGATACTCCTCCACATGAGTGGTGATAGATTCCTCGGGGGGTAGGAATTACTACATCGTTGCCTACCCAGTTGCACTCCTCTTTCACCTTCTGGAGGAGACCATCGGTAATTGTACATATGTATCTCGACATCGGTTTGCATCGACCCAGTGTCGAGGGTGTATTCTCCACATTAAAATCGGCAGCAATGGGGCACTTTGTCGGAACGAAGTCCTCTAGGGGAGGTTCCGCTACAGCTACGCCGCCGGCAGGCTTTGATGAAGAGGCAGTTTCCTTGTGTGGAACGATTTTTGAGGTCTTAGCCATTTATATAAATAGAGAAGAATAAAACAAAGAAGGAACGCTTGGATATTTTGCTAAGAAACAAGTAAAGAAACTCAAGGAACTGAAAACACAAAGATCTGGGGAAGGCAAAGAACTGTGAAGATTAGAATGAAGGAGATTGAAAGTAAAGTTTGAAAGAAAAGTTTGAAAGAATGAAGAAGGTGGCTATTTATTGGTTTCACAACGAAGGTTCAATATTGATAGTGGCCGACCGTCGACTGACGCACATTAAATGCATAGGAAACTGTATCGACGGGACATTTTGGTCACCTCTGTCACTTGCATCATGATGCTTACATCATGATAAATCGAGGGGAAGTTCGAAGACTCAATTCGTTTCTTGTCATTACACTCCAAAAAACGAGAAGACTATCTGTATACGGTCAGAATCGAGCATCCCTAATTTTGTATGGCTAATCGAAACCGAGGTGACAGACCAAGGCTCGGCCTAGCATTGTATCGAACCATGGCACGAAGATGGATTGCTAAGTTCATGAATCAATAATATCAAGATCGAGACTTGCCATGATCGAGACCGAGGCTGGGTAGAGATCAAGCGAGGTCGAAGAAAGCCTACTAAGTCGAATAGCAGCAAGCCGAGATATTCGTGACCGGGCAGGGATCGTGGCGGAAATCTCAGCACGTATCTGTCACGACCCGAAATTTCCCACCGACGGGACCGTGATGGCACCTAACATTTCACTTGATAGGAAATCCAATGATAGAAAATCGTTAAACCAATTCCTTATTTCTATTCAGTAAATAACAATAAATAACTAAGATGAATTATAATAAGTACGGAATATTATAAAACTGTATTAATTACTACCCCCGGATCTGGAGTCACAATTCACGAGCATTCTAGAATTTACTACAAGAAATAGTTTGAAAGAAATACAACTGTCTGAATGAAAGAAACAGTAGAACAGAAAAGATAGATGGGGACTTCAAGGTCTGTGAACGCCGACAGATCTACCTTGAGTCTCCGTACAGCGGACCAATAGTAAAAATCTCGATCAACCCGAGCCAGTATCAAAATCTACACAGAAAGTGCAGAGTGCAGTATCAGTACAACCGACCCCATGTACTGGTAAGTGTCGAGCCTAACCTCGACGAAGTAGTGACGAGGCTAAGGCAAGGCACCTACAAATCAACATGTACAATTTAACAATGTATATACAGATAACAGAGATGAAGAACTAAACAGGAAATGTCGGGAGGAGAACATACTGAGGGGAATACAAGATAAAGAACTACAACATAATGATCACCGGAGCAGTCAATATACCATGAATTAACAGGAATAATGAATACAGTAAGAAAAAATGCACGGCATCACCCTTCGTGCTTTTACTCTCAATCTCACCATAAAATGTATAGAAACGGCACAACATCACCCTTCGTGCATTAACTCTAATATCATGGCACAACATCACCCTTCATGCATTAACACTCACAATATGTCACGGCATCAACCTTAGTGCATTAACACTCACAATATGGCACGACATCACCCTTCGTGCATTAACACTCATATATGGCACTGCATCACCCTTCATGTATTAACACTCACAATATGGCATGGCATCACCCTTCGTGCATTAACACTCATAATATGGCACGATATCACCCTTCGTGCATTAACACTCTCCCTTACCATAATGCAATGCATAAATAACAACAGAGAGATAGATTAACAAGTACAAACCTTACTTCAACATTTGGTTCCATAATATCAATCTCAACTTTGAAATAAAAACTCAATTATCACCAGAAAATCCGTAAACATGATAAGAATGATAAATTGAACAACACTAGTATAACACGTAGCAATTTGGCATAGGAAAGAGACAATATAAGGAAAACAGAGAAACATGGAAAACAGGTAAATTGGCGGCGCATAAGTACTCGTCACCTCACATATACGCCGCTCACATGGATTTCACTTAGCAAGTAATCTAAGGTTCCTAATTCCCTCAAGTCAGGGTTAGACACAACACTTACCTCGCTCCGAAGGCCACTTAATTCTCAATCACAGTTTTTCCTTTGGAATTCACCTCCAAACCACTCGTATATATTCAAAATGACTTAATAATATCAAATATTGCTAAAGGAATCAATTATATTGCATAAATTAAATTTCCCAAATTTTTCTCCAAAAAGTCAAAAATATTTACCCCGGGCCCGCTTGGTCAAAACCCGAGGTTCGGACCAAAATCCTTTTACCCATTCACCCCTGAGCCCAAATATGTAATTAGTTTTGGAATCCGACCTCAAATTGATGTCTAAATCCCCAAATTCTCGAAATCCCTAGTTTCTACCCTAACCCTAATTCTACCATGAAAACTCTAGATTTTTTGTTGAAAATTCAAGAAATGTAATGTGTAATTGAAAGAAAATAGTTTAGAATCACTTACCAACAATTTTGGGAAGGAATGACTCTTGAAAAATCGCCTCTCACCATTTGGTTTTTGAGAAAA
The DNA here is from genome assembly GCF_000715075.1 of Nicotiana tabacum. Lineage (NCBI taxonomy): Eukaryota > Viridiplantae > Streptophyta > Magnoliopsida > Solanales > Solanaceae > Nicotiana > Nicotiana tabacum. The sequence continues at coordinate 1,140,741 of NC_134101.1, read as the reverse complement.
ATGAGTTTTTGGCTAAAATCCCATTTTTGGGTTCTGTTAAGTGCTGGGCGACAGTGTTCAACGCGTTTGCGAGCGCACTATCGCATTCGCGAAGTGTATGGGCTGCCAAGCCTTCGCGTTCGCACGACAGTGCTCGCGTTCGCGTAGGCTACCCTTCCCTGGTCTTCGCATTCGTGAGTCATTGCTCGCGTTCGCGATGAAGAAAAAAGTTGTCTGCCCCTCCCCAGTGCCTAACACTACGCGTTCGCGATGGGCTTGTCATGTTCACGAAGGGTAACGCCCCCATCTCTTCGCGTTCGCGAAGAAGAAATCCTCACCTTCCCAGTTTACTCTTCGCGTTCGCGAAAGTACCTTCGCGAACGCAAAGAAGGACATGCGAGAACACAGAGTCTGTAGAAAAACCAGATTTCCAAAGTCCAAAACATCCCGTAGCCTATCCGAAACTCACCCGAGCCCTCGGGGCTCCAAACTAAACATGCACACAAGTCTAAAAATATCATACAAACTTGCTCGCACTATCAAATCGCCAAAATAACACCTAGAACTACGAATTTAGCACCAAATCAAATGAAATTCTCAAGAACACTTTAAAATTTCTATTTTCTCAACTGGACGTCCGAAACATGTCAAATCAACTCCATTTCTCACCAAATTTCACAGACAGGTCCTAAATATCATAACGAACCTGTACCGGGCTCCGAAACCAAAATACGAACCCGATACTAACAATGCCAAACATCAATCAATTCTTAAAAATAATTAATTTTCAGACTTTTAATTTTCATTAAAAATACATAACTTGAGCTAGAGACCTCCGAATTCGATTTCGGATATACGCCCAGGTCCCATAATTCGATATGGACCCACCGTGACCGTCAAAACACAGATCCGGGCCCGTTTACCAAAAAGGTTGACCGAAGTCAACTAAAATCAACTTTTAAAGCAAAAATTCTTATGTTCATTAGTCTTTAACATAAAAGCTTTTCGAAAATTTGCCGGGCTGCGCACGCAAATCGAGGAGGGTAAAATGAGATTTTTAAGGCTTAAGAGCGCAGATTCGAGTTCTAAAACATAAGATGACCTTTTGGGTTATCACATTCTCCACCTCTAAAACAACCCTTCGTCCTCGAACGGACATAGAAAAGTACCTGGGCTGGTGAAAAAGTGGGGATATCTACTCCGCATATCGGACTTGGACTCCCAAGTAGCTGACTCAATAAGCTGACCTCTCAACTGCACTCGAACTAAAGGGTAACTCTTTGATCTCAACTAGCAAACTTGCTTGGCTAGAATTGCCACCGGCTCCTCCCCTTAAGTCAATTCCTTGTCCAACTGGACAGAGCTGAAATCTAACACATAGGACGGATCGCCGTGATACTTTCGAAGCATGGACACATGGAATACCGGATGGATAGTTGCTAAACTAGGAGGTAACGCAAGCCTGTGAGCTACCTCTCCCACTCTCTTTAGAATCTCAAAAGGTCCGATATACCTAGAGCTCAACTTGCCCTTCTTTCCGAACCTCATTACACCCTTTATGGGTGATACCCGAAGTAACACTCTATCTCCGACCATGAACGCAACATCATGAACTCTACGGTTGGCATAACTCTTCTGCCTGGACTGAGCTGTGCGAAGTCGATCCTGAATAATCTTGACCTTATCCAAGGCATCCTATACTAAGTCTGTGCCTAACAATCGAGCCTCTCCCGACTCGAACCACCTAACTGGCGACTGACACCGCCTACCATATAATGCTTATAGGGAGCCATCTGAATGCTCGACTGGTAGCTGTTGTTGTAGGCGAACTCTGCAAGGGGCAAGAACTGATCCCACGATCCTCCGAAGTCTATTACACAGGCGCGAAGCATATCCTCCAAGATCTGAATAGTACGCTCGGACTGCCCGTCCGTCTGAGGATGAGATGCTATGCTCAACTCAACCCGTGTACCCAACTCACGCTTAACTGCCCTCCAAAGGTGCGAGGTAAACTGCGTACCTCGATCAAAAATGATAGACACGGGCAGACCGTGAAAACGGACGATCTCACGAATGTAAATCTCTGCCACCGCTCCGAGGAATAGGTAACTATCACAAGAATGAAATGCGCTGACTTAGTTAGCCTGTCCACAATAACCCAAACTGCATCGAACTTCCTCTGAGTCTGTGGGAGTCCAACAACAAAATCCAAGGAATATCTAACCTCTGAAGTAAACCACCAGGTCTCTGATGCTCACACTTTACCTGCTGGCAATTTAGGCATCGAGCTACATAGGCAACTATGTCCATCTTCATTCGCCTCCACTAATAATGCTGCCTCAAGTCCTGATACATCTTGGCGGTGCCCGGATGAATAGAATACCGGGAACTGTGGGACTCCTTAAGGATCAACTCATGAAGTCCATCCACATTAGGCAAACAAATACGACCCTGTATCCTCAAAACTCCATCATCTCCAACAGTAACCTGCTTGGAACCACCGTGCCGCACTGTGTCTCTAAGGACAAGTAAATGAGGATCGGTCATCTTGCCGATCTCTGATGCATTCAAACAAAGAAGACCGAGCAACTGTACAAGCTAGAACACGGCTGGGCTCATAAACATCTAACCTCACGAGCTGGTTGGCCAAGGCCTGAACATCCAATGTAAGCGGTCTCTCACCAACTGGAATATGTGCAAGGCTACCCATACTGACTGACTTTCTACTCAAAGCATCGGCCACCATATTGGCCTTCCCGGGATGATATAATATGGTGATATCATAGTCTTTCAATAGCTCCAGCCACCTTATCTGCCTCAAATTTAGTTCCTTCTGCTTGAACAAATACTGCAAGCTCCGATGATCAGTGAATACCTCGCATGGCACGCCATAAAGATAGTGCCTCCAAATCTTCAGTGCGTGAACAATGGCTGCCAGCTCTAGATCATGAATAAGGTAATTCTTCTCACTCCTTCAGTTGCCGTGAAGCATATGCAATAACCTTGCCACCCTACATCAATACCGCACCCAGACCAATACGAGATGCGTCACAATATACTGTATAAGATCCTGAACTTGTAGGTAATACCAATACCGGTGCCGTGGTCAAAGCAGTCTTGAGCTTCTAAAAGCTCGCTTCACACTCGTCTGACCACCTGAACGGGGCACCCTTCTGGGTCAATCTGGTCAATGGGGCTGCTATGGATGAAAACCCCTCCACAAATTGACGGTAATAGCTCGCCAAACCCAGGAAACTACGGATCTCTGTAGCTGATATGGGTCTAGGCCAGTTCTGAACTACCTCAATCTTCTTAGGATCCACTTGAATACCCTCTACTGATACAACGTGACCCAAGAAAGCAACTGAACTCAACCAAAACTCGCATTTTGAGAACTTAGCATATAACTAGCTATCCTTCAGAGTCTGAAGAACGATCCGAAGGTGCTGCTCATGCTCCTCTCGACCGTGGGAGTAGATCAAGATATCATCAATAAACACAATCATAAAGGAATCCAAGTAGGGTTTGAATACCCGGTTCATCAAATCCATGAATGATGCTGGGGCATTTGTCAGCCCAAATGTCATCATTAGAAACTCATAATGCCCATACCGAGTACGAAAAGCTGTCTTAGGAACATCGGATGCCCTAATCCTCAACTGATGGTAGGCAGATCTCAAATCAATCTTATAAAACACCTTGGCACCCTGAAGCTGATCAAATAAATCATCAATCCTTGGCAATGGATATTTGTTCTTGATGGTGACTTTGTTCAACTGCCGATAATCTATACACATCCTCATCGATCCATCTTTCTTCTTCACAAACAACACAGGTGCACCCCAGGGCGAGACACTAGGTCTAATGAAGCCCTTATCAAGCAAATCTTCCAACTGCTCCTTCAATTCTTTCAACTATGCCGGGGCCATGCGATATGGCAGAATGGAAATAGGCTGAGTGCCCGGAGAGAAATAAATGTAGAAATCAATATCCCTGTCGGGTGGCATCCCCGGCAGGTCTACAGGAAACACCTCTGGAAACTCACGAACAACTGGCACCGAATCTATGGAAGGAACCTCTGCACTAGAATCGCGGACATAAGCCAAATAAGCTAGACACCCCTTTTCGACCATATGCCGAGCCTTCACATAAGAGATAACCCTGTTGGAAGAATGACCAAGATTTCATCTCCACTCTAATCGAGGAAACCCCTGCAAGGCTAAGGTCACTATTTTGGCGTGACAATCTAATATAACATGATAAGGTGAGAGCCAATCCATACCCAGTATGACATCAAAATCAATCATGTCGAGAAGTAGAAGATCTACACGAGTCTCAAGACTCCCAATGGTGACCACACACGAACGATCTCCCACTGGTGTGGACACATACACAGGAGCACTCAAAGGATCACGGGGCACAACCAAATAGGAAGCAAAATAGGATGACACATAAGAGTAAGTAGATCCCGGATCAAATAGAACTGAAGCATCTCTACTACAAACTGAAACTGTACCTGTGATAACAGCGTCAGATGACTCAGCCTCAGGCCTGGCTGGGAAAGCATAACACCGGGGCTGGGCCCCACCACCCTGAACTATGTCCCTGGGATGGCCTCTAGCTGGATGGTCTCTACCTCTAACGGCCTGACCTCCACCTCTAACTGTATGGCCCCTGCCTCTGGCTGGCTGAGTAGGTGGTGCAGTAACTTGTGCCGGAACCATGACACGAGAACTCTGATGCTGTGAGTTGCCCGTAGCCCAAGGGCAAAATCTAGCAATGTGCCTCGGATCACCACAAGTATAACATAACCTCGGCTGCTGTGACTGCTGACCCTGAAGCTGACCCTGTCGACCTGAATAACCACCCTGATAACTCCGGAGTGGAGGTGCACTAATAGGAGCTGGTGGTGCACCGTAGGCTAGCTGGTCGGAATAATGCATCTGAGGGCCACGACCATCTGAGGCACCGTGGGATGCCTGGAGTGCTGAATAAAACGGCCTGGGAGGATGACCTCTACCAATAGTACTCCTGCCTCTAGATGAGGCACCGCTGAACTCGCCAGAATGATGAGGTCTCTTGTCAGACCCTTGACCTCCCTGAGTAAGAACCATTTTGACTCGTCTGGCGACATTAGCAGCCGCCTGAAAAAAAATCTCACTCCTAGTCTCCTTAGCCATCTGCAATCTGATAGGCCGAGCAAGTTCATCAATAAACCTCCTCACCCTCTCTCTCTCTCTCTCTCTCTCTCTCACTCTCTCTCACAGTGGGAAGCAGAAGAATAGCATGACGGGCAAATCCACAAAACGGGTCTCATACTGAGTAACAGTCATACTGCCCTGCTGAAAATGCTCAAACTGACGGCGACGCTCCTCTCTCAATGTGATAGGCAGAAACTTCTCTATGAAGAGCTGAGAGAATTGGTCCCAAGTAAGAGCAGGCGACCCAACTGGTCTGGTCAACAAGTAATCTCTCCACCATTTCTTGGCGGAACCAGTAATCTAAAATGCAGCAAAATTGACCCCATTGGTCTCCACTATACCCATGTTTCGTAGAACCTCGTGACAGCTATCAAGATACTCATGGGGACCTCTGAAGGAGCACCACTGAAGTGAACAGGAAAGAGCTTGGTAAACCTGTCCAATCTCCATAAAGCCTCAAAAGACATAGCTGGCCCATCTCCGACCTGTGCCACAATAACCGGCTGAACTAATCCAACTGGCTGAGCTGCTAGAGCCTGATACTGGGGAGCTATCTGCTCCGGAGCGGGAGTGGTGGGAGTCTGGGCTCTCCTCCAACCTGAGAGACTGCTGGTGCCATGGGAAATGCGCCAGTCTGGGGCGCACTCTCCATAAGGCCCACCAAACAGACCAAAGCGTCCTGAAGTACTGGGGTGGCAATGAACCCCTCCGGAACCTGAGCTGGTCCGGCAGGAACAGTCTGGGCTGGAACCTCATCGTTAAGCTCTATCTGAGGCTCCACTGTTGGGGCTGTTGCTTGGGCCCTAGGCTGAGCCCTGCCCCTGCCTCGGCCTCTGGAACGGCCTCGGCCTCGACCTCTGCCCCGCGTAGGAGCTGTCACTAGAGGCTTTGGCTGCTGCTCAGCTGATGAAGCGGTACGTGTTCTCGCCATCTGCGAGAGAATAAGAGTAGAAAAGTTCAATCAACATTGAGAAAGCAAAATCGCACGATAGAGAAGAAAAAAAGTGGAACTTGTTCCTAAACTTCATAGCTTCTAGAAGATAAGCACAGATGTCGTCGTACCGATCCTCTAGACTCTACTAAGCTTGCCCGTGAATCGTGAGACCTAGGCAACCTAGTGCTCTGATACCAACTGTCACGACCCAAAATTTCCCACCGACGGGACCGTGATGGCACCTAACATTTCACTTGCTAGGCAAGCCAACGTTAGAAAATCGTTAAACCAATTTCTTATTTCCATACAATAAATAATAATAATTAACTAAGATGAAATATAATAAGTACGGAATATTATAAAGCTGTATTAATTACTACCCCCGGATCTGGAGTCACAATTCATGAGCATTCTAGAATTTACTACAAGAAATAATTTCAAAGAAATACAATTGTCTGAATGAAAGAAACAGTAGAACATAAAAAATAGATGGGTACTTCAAGGTCTGTGAACGTCGACAGATCTACCTTGAGTCTCCGGACAGCAGACCAATAGCAAAAATCTCGATCAACCCAAGCCGGTATCAAAATCTGCACAGAAAGTGCAGAGTGCAATATCAGTACAACCGACCTCATGTACTGGTATGTGTCGAGCCTAACCTCGACAAAGTAGTGACGAGGCTAAGGCAAGGCACCTACAAATCAACCGGTACAATTTAACAGTATATATACAGATAACAGAGATGAAGAACTAAACATGAAATGTTAGGAGGGGAACATACTGAGGGGAATACAAGATAAAGAACTACAACAGAATGATCACCGGAGCAGTCAATATACCATGAATCAACAGGAATAATGAATACAGTAAGGAAAAATGCACGGCATCACCCTTCATGCTTTTACTCTCAATCTCACCATAAAATTTATAGAAACGGCACAGCATCATCCTTCGTGCATTAACTCTCATATCATGGCACGGCATCACCCTTCGTGCATTAACACTCACAATATGGCACGACATCACCCACCCTTCGTGCATTAACACTCACAATATGACACGACATCACCCTTCGTGCATTAACACTCACAATATGGCACGACATCACCCTGCGTACATTAACACTCACAATATGGCACGGCATCACCCTTCATGCATTAACACTCTCTCTTACCATAATGCAATGCATAAATAACAATAGAGAGATAGATTAACAAGTACAAACCTTACTTCAACATTTGGCTCCATAATATCAATCTCAACTTTGAAATAAAAACTCAATTATCACCAGAAAATCCGTAAACATGATAAGAACGATAAATTGAACAACACTAGTATAACACGTAACAATTTGGCATAGAAAAGAGACAATATAAGGAAAACATAGAAACATGGAAAACAGGTAAATTGGCGGCACATAAGTACTCGTCACCTCACATATACGCCGCTCACATGGATTTCACTTAGCAAGTAATCTAAGGTTCCTAATTCCCTCAAGTCAGGGTTAGACACAACACTTACCTCGCGAAGGCCACTTAATTCTCAATCACAGCTTTTTCTTTGGAATTCACCTCCAAACCACTCGTATCTATTCAAAATGACTCAATAATATCAAATATTGCTAAAGAAATCAATTATATTTCATAAATTAAATTTCCTAAATTTTCCTCCAAAAAGTCAAAAAAATCGACCCTGGTTCCGCTTGGTCAAAACCCGAGTTCGGACCAAAATCCTTTTACCCATTCACCCCCGAGCTCGAATATGTAATTAATTTTGGAATCCAACCTCAAATTGAGGTCTAAATCCTCAAATTCCCGAAATTCCTAGTTTCTACCCTAACCCCTAATTCTACCATGAAAACTCTAGATTTTTGGTTGAAAATTCAAGAAATGTAATGGGTAATTGAATGAAAATGGTTTAGAATCACTTACCAATAATTTTGGGAAGAAATGACTCTTGAAAAATCGCTTCTCACCGTTTGGTTTTTGAGAACAAAAATGAGTTTTTGGCTAAATTCCCGTTTTTGGGATTCTGTTAAGTGCTGGGCGACAGTGTTCATCGCATTCGCGAGAGCACTATCGCGTTCGCGAAGTGTATGGGCTGCCAAGCCTTCACGTTCGCGAGATAGTGCTCGCGTTCGCGTAGGCTACCCTTCCCTGGTCTTCGCGTTCGCGAGTCATTGCTCGCGTTCGCGATGAAGAAAAAAGTTGTCTGTCCCTCCCCAATGCCTAACACTACGCGTTTGCGATGGGCTTGTCGCGTTCGCGAAGATAACGCCCCCATCGCTTCGCGTTCGCGAAGAAGAAATCCTCAGCTGCCCAGTTTACTCTTCGCGTTCCCGAGAGTACCTTCGCGAATGCTAAGAAGGACATGCCAGAACACAGACTCTGCAGAAAAACCAGATTTCCAAAGTCTAAAACAATCCGTGGCCTATCCGAAACTCATCTGAGCCTTCGGGGCTCCAAACCAAACATGCACACAAGTCTAAAAACATCGTACGAACTTGCTCGCGCAATCAAATCGCCAAAATAATACCTAGAACTACGAATTTAGCACCAAATCAAATGAAATTCTCAAGAACACTTTAAAATTTCTATTTTCTCAACTAGATGTCCGAATCACGTCAAATCAACTCCGTTTCTCACCAAATTTCACAGACAGGTCTTAAATATCATAACAAACCTGTACCGGGCTCCGGTACCAAAATACGGACCCGATACTAACAATGCCAAACATCAATCAATTCTTAAAAATAATTAATTTTCAGACTTTTAATTTTCATTAAAAATATATAACTTGAGCTAGGGACCTCCGAATTCGATTTCGGGCATACGCCCAGGTCCCATAATTTGATACTAACCCACCGGGACCGTTAAAATACGAATTCGGGTCCGTTTACCAAAAAGGTTGACCGAAGTCAACTAAAATAAATTTTTAAGGCAAAAATTCTTATTTTCATTAGTTTTCAACATAAAAACTTTTCGGAAACCTGCCCGGACTGTGCACGCAAATCGAGGAGGATAAAAATGAGATTTTAAAGGTTTAAGAGTGCATATTTGAGTTCTAAAACATAAGATGACCTTTTGGGTCATCACAATATTAAGTCAAGATCGGACATTTAGCCAATCATGAGATTTCCTTCTGTATTTAGAATTGTAGCATAAGTAAAATTCCTCTACTATATAAAAGGGGGTTCTAATCATTTTGTAATCATCATATTCACATCACAAAAGCAATACACTCTCTTATTCTTAAGCTCTCAATATTCTTGTTACTGTGTTCATACTTTCTGGCGAAATATACACTTAATTCGAGGGTAGTCTAGCTCAAGGATTAAAACTATACATTTTGTTTGGTTCGCTCCATTTATATTTGCAGTTAATTCCATTGTCAATAGACGTTTTCTCTCAATTTGTGATAAGTGAATTATATGTCCTTAAAATCACAGTATAAATTCAATTGTTATCCGTTTTTAGGGTAAACGGATTTACTTGCTTAGCTTCCACATACTTTCTAACAATCCACAGTGCGAAATCTCCATTGTCTTGTCTTAATTCTTTCTCAAATGATTTGCTTCTTTAGTAATGTAAGGCAAGTAAGAGTCGAAAGCAAGGTCCTTATGCTTCTTGTGAAAAGTAAGCTCAAAACACCTCCCCATATTAGATCTTACACCTTTAGAATCTAGCCAAACCCACTTGAATTTATGACCATCGTAAACATCTTTCACCTTCTCATTGTGATCCAATGTAACTTTAAAATTCTTCTCAGGTTTACTCACTTTGAATCTACGATTTTCGGAATATATCTTGTTGCCTAAATAGATTTCAGCAACTTTATAAATTTCATTATAGACTTGACCATCAAATTGGTAAAACACCATTGTCACCTGATTTGAGAAGGCGGAGATTTTCTTAAGTGCTTTGTAGAGTTGGACTCCTTTAGTGATAATCTTGGCAGTTAAAATGATCCCATGCAAAGTCACATGCACTACCATTGCTAGTGTCTCTTGGGTATTCAAGATTTTGCTATTGCTAGTGTCTCTGGGGCTGTGGCGGAAGCAGGGTTTTGCTACTGTGGCTAGTGAGAATTGAACAAGGAATCTTACAACTGAACTATGCTTTTACGCTGTGTAAAGAGAATTCAAAATATAATATTTAGAGATATAAAATATATTTTTGCGTTATATGTACAGTGTAATTTTCCGACCCCTTCCGCCCCTGCTCTTGGGTATTCAAGATTTTGCAATTGGCGGTAGTGTCTGTGCATATTGGATGAGAAAATACTAAGTAATGGAGTAAGCAATAAAATAATTGATTCTTGATTTTTCTTTCTTTGCAGGTTGGGTTTTTGTTCTCATCTACAAGAGGGGGAAGTAAGGTATGACCCTGTACTTAATTCAGCCAATGACAATTGATGAACATGCCACATTAATAGGAAAAACATGTGAAGAAAAATCCAAAAATGGATAGAGAAATTGGAAGAAGTAGGGAAATTGCAGCAAGACATGCCATAGACGTAGTAACTAAGTTGACTTTGTCAACTTTGACTAAGTGACACAAATATTTACAATTTTGTTAAACTTTGTGTGTAATTAAATTAAGCTACGCTTTAAGGAAACCGAGTGAGGGAATAATAGCTAAATTGACTATGTTGACTTTAAGCAGGAGACCCATTCGTACTCTTATATATGACACACTTACAGTTTACGTCCTCATATTTCTCATCTCCAGAAAATGCAAAAGTGACACTTTTGTTCCGTCTAACAAGTTTGATGCAACTTTTCAATTAATTTCACATTTTGTCGAATTTTCGTTTTCTGTGTACATATCGTATAGCCACTAAGCTCGTCTAATTGTATCATTAAACGTATGCAACAGGCATGCGTTAAAGGAATTTTATCATTAAAAAATATATTTTAAAATATAACATGACATGCCAAATGAATATTATTTATTTTCTAAGTCAAAATATAATATTAGAGTCACTTTGTTATCCTAAACAAAATAAGAATGACTTTGGTAGGATATACTCCTAAATTGAGTGACCATCTAGAAAATTAACTCTCAAAACTATGTATTATCACTTTGAGAATAATAAATATAAGTTGGGCCACATATTCGAGTCTTCCTCTTTGGGCCTGCTGCCATACCCCAACACTTCTTCTCCAATACAATTTTGAAAATTTTATATGCTATAGCTAAATAATGCACCCTATTTATAATAAACCAAAATACTTTAAAAATATTAATATTATTTATTGCCACTTTTTATATTTTATAGCAAAGTACAAATATATATAACTAATCCCTCAACTTTTCCCTCAACCCTTTCTCTCTTTTCCCTCAACTCTCTCTCATTTTTTCCTCTCTTCTCGTCGCTGGAGCTCTACCGGAGCCCAACCAAACAGCTGCCCTCGCTCTCTTCCCTTCTCTCATTTTCACCATCAGATCTAGCCGCCTCTCTCTCTCTCTCTCTCTCTCTCATAATCTCTCTCTCTCTCTCTCTCTCTCTCTCTCTCTCTCTCTCTCTCTCTCTCTCTCTCTCTCGCCTCTTCCCCCCATTCTCTCATCTCCACTGTCAGATCCAGATTTGAAAATCACAAAGTCGCGATGGGTCCATTACCGACGGCGAAAATAATGGACTAGGAAGATCGGAGGCGTCACCAGATTTGGATCTAACAGAGATGCCAGAATCCATGGCTTCTTCTCTTTCTTTATGTCTCACATCTGAGTATATTCGACTGACCTAATTTTGATAGATACAATGTGATAGTGTATTCTCAGATCTGGCCGAATTTTTGTTCGTCTCCATGCTTCTTCTCCTTCTTTGTATCTCACATCTGAGTATATTCGTCTGACCGAATATATAAGAACAAATACATCCGAATATATTACAATGTATACAACCAAATTAAATACAACGACATACATCTGATGGCAAGCAATTATTAGCTACGAAATATAATTAACTAAATTATAACTATGCCCGGTAATAAGCCTCTAAAAAATAGTCATTTCTGAAAGTTTAATTTTCTACTGCAAAATTAGTCATTTTCTGCTTCAAGTTAAAATGTCTCTCATATTTCATTTCATATGATCGATAGGTGGCAAATTTAGACCTGTTTATCCGTAAAAAAGTACAGCTGAATTTATATGTGGTTTATAGACAAGCGAATCGATTTGATCCCAAAATAATAAATAAATAAAATAAGAATTCAAGACTTACCGTTGAAATTGAGATAAAACAGCAGAGAGCTTGATTCCGGGAGCAGAGCTTCCGAAGGTAGTAATAACAATATTAATAAGCAAGAAAATAAGATGTTATTGAGTTTTGCACAGTATATAGCATAAGTTTATCACAAATTTCCTCCCCCTACAGTGGTTGTTGAACTCACTATTTATACTTGCACCTAAGGAATAAGGTCCTAAGATCAAGCCCCTCTTAAATTACAATTTTGGGGGCAATTGAAGAATGTGTAATGACAGGCTATGAATGACATATTCTCTGTAACGGACTATGTACTTAATGCTATAGAATATTCTCCATTAAATTTTACCGGGTAGTACGCATTTATTTGTCTTTATGAGCAACATCCTCTTTCGGGTACAACTGAGATTGCTGCCCCGGACTTGATTTCTACCTGTCTCGCTTTTCGTCCATATCCGGTTCCACGTGTCGCTCTATTATGCGAGTATTTAATATGAATATATTTTGCCCTATACATATAGTCCCCCTACTTTCCGGTGGCACATCCTTGTGTCATCGGGAAGTTGGTGAAGATACCAATACCTTTCTTGACGGAAAATTCTCTGACCCCCTTTGAAAAGTTTCTGAAGCTTGATTAGATGCACATATCTACATATTTAATGCCTCGAACATACGTCATACCACGATTCAGCTATACTTTCGCCGGTTCTCGAGGTAATCATGGCCACGCTTTTAGCCGCCTATTCCTTTACTTATACGCTTCAATCTTCTTCTTTCACACTTCCAATTTTTCAAATTCTCTCAAACTCTCTTTACTCAACTCACTCTTGCTTTCAACTTCCTTTACCTTTTTCTTCAGAGAAAACCTTACTTTCTTCTGTTAACTATGGCCTCCTTTTCCAAAAACTCTAGTTCTTTAAAGAACAAAGAAAACATTAATGATGCTGATCCTCCTACGGTGAGCACCATTGTCCCCAGAAAGCTCACTACGGCTAAGGACTTTGAAGAGAAGTTCCCTTCTATTAACTCTTGCACATAGGCTGTTGGTGTATATCCTTCTTCCATCCGTCCTTCTAGCATCCATGTTGTGAAGGAAGATTGTGGTTGCCATGATTTGAACATCATCACCCTGATCTAGTGGAACAGGTAACCTTCCCCAAGAAGGGTTTTACGTATGTTTACACGTACTCCTTCACTTTGGGCCCTTTTTATTGAGCGGGGGACTTGACTCCGTAATCTTGGAGTTTTGCTTCTGTTACCAGGTCTGCTTAGCACGGGTGATCCCTTTTGTGTGGCGGACGGTAGCCTGTCTTCGGCATTTATGCCATGGGATAGGGGATGAGCTCTCCTTGGCTCGACTGATGAACCTTTATTCCCATAAGATTTTCCATGGGGGAATGATATACTTCAGCAAACATGGTCACTATGCTTTGCTCACCAGCATGGATAATGACAATGATCGTTGATGGACGGAACAGTTCGCTGTAGTTTCCACCAGGGACATCATCCCAGCCACAACTCCGTCCTTTCCTGAATCATGGAATCATACTCGTAAGTTCAATGTCTGTCCTTTCTTCTGGTTAAAGGTTGTCCCATGCTATCACTGATCCTTCTTTTTTCATTATTTTAGCAACTCGGTGGACACCACCAAGGATTGAAGGCTTGGACCAGTGGGTCCAAAAGATTTTGGATGTCACTACGCCTGAGACCCGCCGATGGAAAGAATTGGTCCTTAAATACGGGTGGAAGGCCAAAAATCATGGTAAGTTGAACTTATCTTATTGTTATCTCACATATAGGAAAACTGGCTGACTTTTCTTTCTTGTTAAATTCAGGTATTCCGCAGGGCTCTGTTAGCATCCCCGAGGAGGACGTTTTGGCTGATCCTGTTGATATGGCAAGGTTGCTGCAAGAGACCTTCACCCGAACGGGTGTCATCAGACCTGCTTCCGGTGCAAGTGCTTCATCTCGGAGTCCCCGACCGGAGAACAAGCACTATGGTGATAGATGATTATGGAGGAGCCAGTGATGAGAGGGCTTCTCTATATAGAAGACAACAACCTTTATCATCTCAACAGAATGCTCAATCTGTTGAGCTAGTTACACTAACTAAAGACGACTTCCAGGCGCTCTGGGGGAGTGTGATATAGTGGAAGATTCCAACTCTCGCTTTCGAGTCCCAGTCGTTGTTCCCTGTACCATGAGGCTGGGTACTGGGTCTCTTCCATCTTTGGTTGATGATCAACGAACAACTAGCACTACGTTTGCCGTAGCTACTTCTCAACCTACAATACCATCAACTTCATCTCTTTCTTCGCCAACCTGGCCTTCGCCACCAGCAACTACTACATCATCTCCACCGGCCCCAGACGTCCAAGAGAAGGATGTCCCTCATTCACAGTACCTCAACTCATGGGAATTTGGGGCATAACTATTCGGCTCCCTTTGCAGATCCTCATAGGATGAGGAGTGTCTCACTCCCGGTTTCTACTGAATGTCATCTGTTGTCCCGACCAGTGGAACTTGTCAATTATCGGAAGCCTCTGGCTTCAGAGAAGGATAGGAATAAAATACCGTCTCTCTTGGGAGAGTGTATGGTGAATAATGCCATGCACAACGCAACGACGATACGATCTTTGTTCCCTCTATTGTTTCTTCTATATTTGTTATGACAAGATTTTTAATTTGTACTTTTGTTTTGCAGGCTAACTTTCTTGCTTCCGAGGGTCTTCACAGGCTGATCCTTAATAAAGAAAAACTCACATCCAAGCGGGATCAACTGTTGGCTGAGTGGGATCAAATTATTGCTCGCCTCCCTATACTGGAGGCACAAGCTACCGAGGCCGTTGAGTTGGAGGCTAGGTTTCATAAAAACGAGCAAGAGGTGGTGACCTTTAGCCAAGAGGCCGCCCTGTTAAGGGTAGAATTTGAAGAGGCCAAGGCAAAGTGGGTCGAGGTCCAAAATGCTATTCTTGCTGGTGCCGATCGCGAGGCTGCCTCCACTGAAAGTATAAATAATTTGGAGGCATCCTTGAACTCCAAAGATGAAGAAGCTGATGTCGTGTAGGAGAAGTATAAGAAGGTCATGAAGCATAATAAATTTTATAATTCCACTATCTATGACATTGAGCTTAGCCTTCAAGCCACTAGATCCGAGCGGAATAACCTTTAGGCTGAGGTTGACCAGCTTAAGGAAGAGCTTCAGCGCTGAGCATCTTCCCTCATTATTAAAAAAACAAATTTCATATAGAGCATGAGGAGAAAAACCTTGGAAAGGGAAAAGCCAGTTTCATTGACTTTGATGCCGAGATCGCCATGGACCTTGAGCTGGAGTCAACTGCCCTAAGGGGTCTCCCGGTCCAACCTAATGTGACTGATTCCTCTGGTTCCGATTCTGAGTTCTCGAAAACTGAAGAAGAACTTGAAGGGGATGATGATGAAGGTCAAGACCTCGAGCTGGCAGCAGATCCACCTACTTCTCCTGGGGCGCAAATGCTTCTCTTCCCCCGGATTCTGGGGATGCAGTAGTTTAGCTTTTTCCTTTTTTCCTTTTTGTTTTTTACTTCATACTTTTGTACTTGTGTTGCTTATCATGTTATTATATAAAAGTACTCTTTCATTTAAGTAATGCACACATTTTTCTCTTTGCGTCGAATTATTCAAAGCTTCAGGTGCATTTTTCCTCGATAGAATTTGGATTTCGAGCATAAGTTCTTCTGGAATCAACCCTTTACTGTAAGGGTTTCATTACAGAGGGCCCTTTTCTGTTTATGGTACTCTTGAAGAGGACATCTCCTGTTCATTCTAGCACTAGCATTTGAAGTCTTGTTTAACTTTCAAATGATAAAATTAATCCATCGTTCGGACAAAAAAAAAGATAAAAATAAAATGACTTTACATTATTCCTTCAATTTTCAAAAGTATAAAAGCATTCGTTATACTAAAAAGAAATTGCCATTACTTGTGGCTAATTTGTACAACTTGTTTCTACGGGGCTGGCCGCTCCATCTCCGGTCCCGATGATATAACTTTATTCCCTGAATTTTGTAGTCCCGGTTCATATGGCAGTTATGTTGTCTTATTCTCATATCATCCCCCCAGTGTTCGAATGCGAAGAAATTGGAAGTCTTGCTCCTTTGAAGATTCCACTAGTGAATGGTTGGATAATCTTTAGTTCGATAGCAAGCTTCACTTCCCATTAAGAACTTTGATATAGAGCCAATGACTATCTAACCATCCTCCAGTAGCTTGCACTCGTGAACGGTCAGGTAACCTTTGGCCCGATAACAAATTTTATTTCTTGGTAGGAATTTTTCTACTGAGCAAAAAATTATCTAACCTCCCCGTAGCGATTCTCTGCTTCCATGCCTTGTTGTTTAAAGGTCTTATTTCTGTTGATGATGTTTCATTCGTAGTATGTTTTTCGTTGCTGACTCGTTAAAAACCTTGCTAGAATAAACCAATTGGGACAAAAACTAGACGAAGGGAAAAAGAGTACAGCACATACTTTCAGTATATGCGATATTCATCAGTAATAATATCTTTTTAGGTGTGCCACATTCCATTTGCTTGGCAATTTTACTCCGTCTTGATTTTCCAATTCGTATGATCCTTTCCCGGTGATAGTTGAAACCCGATAGGGGCCTTCCCATATTGGACCTAGCTTTCCTACGCTGATCTCCTGGGTGTTTTGGGTTACTTTCCTTAAACTCAAGTCTCCCACTTTGAAGTAACGGAGATTGGCTCTCCGATTGTAATATCTTTCTATTCTTTATTTTTGGGCTGCCATCCTTATATGCGCCAAGTCCCTGTGTTCGTCGAGTAGATCCAATCTGACCAATAATGCTTCGTTGTTCGCTTCTTTATCGGCCTAAAAGTATCTCATGGTAGGTTCTCCTACTTCCACTAGGATCAAGGCTTCTAGTCCGTATACAAGAGAGAAAGGTGTCCCCCCCAAGCTCGATTTGGCCGTTGTTTGATATGCCCATAGCACTCCCGGTAGTTTTTCGGACCATTTGCCTTTGGCTGCTTCCAATCTCTTTTTGAGATTTTGGATAATCACCTTGTTTGTTAATTCTTCATGACCGTTTGCGCCTGGGTGATAGGGTGATGAAGTGATTCTTTTGATTTTCAAATTTTTAAGGAATTTTGTGACCTTTGCGCCTATAAATTGTGGCCCGTTGTCGCTGGATATCTCTTTTGGTATCCCGAACCTGCAAATTATATTCTCCCAGAGGAAAACTACCACTTCGAGCTCGCCAATTTTCTGGTAAGGGCCTGCTTCAACCCACTTAGAAAAGTAGTCAACTAAAATCAAAAGAAATCTTACCTTACTGAGGGCAGGTGGTAGCGAACCGACTATGTCCATTTCCCACTTCATGAATGGCCAGGGTGACAAAATCGAGTGCAATAGGTCTGCCGGTTGGTGCATAAGCGGTGCATGGTGTTGTCACTTATCGCATTTCTGAATATAATCCTTAGCATCTTGTTCTATCCGGGGCCAGTAGTATCCTACCCTAATGAGCTTTAATACCAAGGAGTCTGCACACGAGTGATTTTCGCAGATCCCTTCATGAACTTCTCTCATAAAGTAATTAGCTTCAGAGGCTCCTAAGTATCGGGCCAACGGGCCTTGAAAAGATTTTCTATACAATTGACCTCCCCTAAAGTAGTATCGAGCTTCTTTAGTGCTTAGCGCCCGAGATGCCTTAGGATCTTCAGATAGCTTTCTGTGCTCGAGATTGTCAATGATTTCATTCTTCCAGTCTTAGACCAAATTGACCGTATTTACTTCATAATAGGTGCCTACGTCCAATACCGACTGCATAAGCTGCACGACTGTACTGGAGTCCGATCCCTTCATTTTCGTGGACAATCCCAGATTGGTTAGTGCGTCTACTTCCACGTTTTCTTCCCTCGGGATGTGGGTAATTGACCATTCCCTGAACCGTGCAAGCAGAGCCTGGACTTTCACTACATATTGTTGCATGCGTTCCTCTTTGGCTTCAAAGATTCCGTAGACCTGATTTACTACCAGTTGAGAATCATATTTGATTATGACCTCGGAGCCCAGTCTCTAGGCCAGCTCGAGTCCTGCAATAAAAGCCTCATACTCGACTTCATTGTTAGTGAGAGGAATAGTTCTTATGGCGTGCCTTAGGGTTTCTCCCAAAGGCGTGATTAGTACTACACCGATCCCAGACCCTTTCACATTGGAAGCTCCGTCTGTGAACATGGTCTAAACTCGTGATGTCGATTCCGAAACCATCACTACTTCTTTGGTAGACAAAGGCAGTAATCCTGGACTGAAATCGGCCACAAAGTCGGCCAATACTTGTGACTTAATCGCAGTTCTAGGATTATACTCTATGTCAAATTCACTCATTTCGGCTGCCCATTTGGCTAGTTGACCTGAAAGTTTAGATTTGTGAAGGATATTCTGTAGGGGTGGAAGGTTGTCACCATGACTATTGGATGACAATGGAAATAAGGCCTAAGTTTTCGAGCGGCGACTACGAGATCTAAGGCCAATATTTTGAGATGTGGGTACCGAGTTTCCTCTCCCCTTAAAATTTTACTAACATAATACATAGGAGATTGTGTACTTTTATCTTCACGGACTAAAACGACATTTACCACTACCTCCGAGACTGCCAAGTAAATCAGCAATTGTTTGCCTTCCTTCAGTTTAGATAATAATAGAGGAATCGATAAATACCTTTTCAAATCCTTTAGAGCCTACAAGCATTTTGGAGTCTATTCGAAGTTATTCTTCTTTTTGAGAAGTGAAAAGAAGTAATGATATTTTTTCGAAGACCGAGAAATGAATCTGCTTAAAGCTACCAATCTTCGTGTTAACCTTTGAAACCTCTTTCACACTTGATAGCTGGTCAGGTATGTCTTCAATGGCTTTAATTTTATCGGGATTGACTTCGATCCCCCTTTGTGACACCAGGAACCCCAAGAACTTGCCGGAGCTGACTTCGAACGCGCACTTTTCGGGGTTAAGCTTCATGTTGTGCTTCCTTAGGATGTAAAAGGTTTCTTGCAGGTGTTTAAGATGATCACCTACGTTCAAAGACTTATCCATCATATCATCTATGTAAACTTTCATGGTTTTCCCTATTTGTTTCTCGAACATTTTGTTTACAAGCCTCTGGTAAGTGGCTCCGGTGTTCTTAGGCCTGAAAGGCATCACATTATAGCAATATGTGCCGAAGTTCGTTATGAACAAAGTTTTTTCCTAATCCTCCAGGTTCATCTTGATTTGGTTGTACCCAGAGTAAGTATTGAGGAAACTCATCAACTCGTGCCTGGCCGTCACATCAATCATTTGATAAATGTTTGGCAGTGGGAAAGGTCTTTTAGGCATGCCTTATTTAGATCCTTATAGTCTACGCATATGCAAAATTTAGTATTCTTCTTTGGAACTACTACTACATTAGCTAGCCAGTTAGGATACTTTTCCTCCCGGATTGAACCAATATCAAGCTAACGCATTACCTCTTCTTTGACGAATTTGTTTCTAACCTCGGCTATAGGGCATTTTTTCTGCCTTACCGGAGGGATATTAGGATCCAGGCTTAGCTTGTGCACAACTACTTCTGGCAGAATACCTGTCATATCTGTATGCGACCAGGCAAAACAGTCAACGTTAAATTTAAGGAATTCTATAAATCCTGACCTGAGCTCGGGGTTTAGTCTTGTCCCCAAGTGGAACTTCCTTTCCAAGAATTGTTCAAACAATGCAACTTGCTCAAGTTCTTGCGTTGTGGATTTGGTTACGTCCGTTTCTTCTGGTACCTAGAAATATCTTGGTACGTGATAAAATTCTGACGACTCCTCCCCCTGATGTTTTCGTTCGACTCGGGAGCAATCGTCAGTTCCTGTAATTGCTATGTTGCATGCTCATTTCCTTTACTACTGGAAATTAAGATCGTGTTCATCTCCCTTGCTGCCGGTTGATCTCCTCTTATCTGTTTAATTCCTTTTGGAGTTGGGAATTTCAGAAGTTGATTATATGTTGATGACACGACCTTCATCTCGTGAAACCATGGTCTTCCAAGAATGATGTTGTAAACCATATCGCCGTCTACTACTTTGAAAAGGGCCATCTTCATTACCCCATCAGCATTCGTGGGAAGTAGTATTTCCCCTCGGGTTGTTACGCTTGCCATATTGAACCCGACGAGGAGCTTTGTGGCCGTAATAATTTTTCTGGTTAGCTTGGCTTGTTTTAGCACTCTCTATTGGATAATGTTGGCTAAACTCCCTGGGTCCACCAAAAGACATTTAATCTTAAAATCTAAAACATTAAGAGATTTTACCAGGGAATTGTTGTGCGGTAGTAGGAGTCCATCTGTGTCCTCCTCCGTGAAGGTGATGTCGTCCTCAAAAACTTCCCGGAGTCTCTTGCTATGGGTCACTGATACCTTCATCTTTTTCGCTACTGAGAATGTTACACCATTAATCTCGTTCCCCCCAAAAATTATGTTGATCGTCAGACGAGGGAGATCTTCTCCCGCTGTCACGACCCAAACTGATAGGCCGCGACGTGCACCCGGTACCTTACTCAATGGAGTACCAACATAACGTATCTTTTTGTATCATACTATCATATATAACTAAGCCGGAGAGGCTGCCGTGAGATAAGTAGAATACAACATGAAATACCAACTTATACATAAGACATACGGGCCTATAAGGCCAACATGATAATTTGTAAACTCAAAACATAGGCCGACAAGGCGATACATGTATCTGTATACATGACATCTGTCTACAAGCCTCTAAGAGTACATACTTATCATAAAGGTCGGGACAGGGCTCTGCCATACTAAACAATATACGTCCAAATCATACTGACCAAACAAGCAACTCCGGAACGAATGGAGCGCACCAACATCTTCCGCTGAGCTGATAGACTACTTGGAGGACTCTCGACCTGTCTATCAGGATCTGCAGGCATGGAACTCAGCATCCCCAGGAAAAAGGGATGTCAGTGCAAATAATGTACCGAGTATATAAGGAATGAAAATCAGTAAATAATAAACATGAGAGAAACATGGAGTAAAAGACTCGACATGTAAGTCTGGATAGCTCTGTGAATCTTTCAATACTTATAATGTCATGCATGTTATACCATGCATGGGTATATGCGTTCATAACATCATCAAGCCTCTGAGGGCATCCCATCATATCATTTTGGCCACTGTAGGCAAATCATCAACGTATACTAGCTGATCAGGTGGTGGTGCGTATATAACGCCATAACCTTTTCCCTATCCCATATACATATATACACGTATATAATGCCATCTGGTCATGCGTCAATGTAAATGAATGTAATGCATGAGAAGTACGTCAATAAAATCTTTCAGAGTGTCATAAGACCATTACGCCTTTGATTTAATATCATGAAATAGTCTTTATCAACTTACATATTTTCTGAGACCCATGAACAAATGATAGAATAATAAGACACATGGGGAATCAAGAATATAGACACCCCTAGTATTTCTATGAATAGAGTCATTTATGAAAGTTGTGTATTTTTTGCTCGTTTCATTTGTATCATTTGGATTATGCCAAAAGAAAAGAAGGGATAGCCTTAACATACCTGAGCCGATTCTCTCGACAATCCCTCTAACATACGTCAGTTGGGACACCACGTAACGACAGATCAAAATAGGAGAAAATCCGTATGATATTCTTGAGAAAGATTGCACCGTACTCCCTTAGAATTGCAAAATCCTGTTTCCATAACATTACGTAATATAATCTCGTATGAATTTTTGTCGAAGCAAAATCACGTTGCCAATCTATCT
Source organism: Nicotiana tabacum (assembly GCF_000715075.1). Classification (NCBI taxonomy): domain Eukaryota; kingdom Viridiplantae; phylum Streptophyta; class Magnoliopsida; order Solanales; family Solanaceae; genus Nicotiana; species Nicotiana tabacum. The sequence continues at coordinate 1,118,593 of NC_134101.1, read as the reverse complement.
TACTTTGTGCATTTGATCAAAATCTTATAAGACTTTCTTTCAAGCTTCATCCATATATTTGTATTTGAAATTTTCACAAAGTCATAGGCCTTCTTACTTTGAATTTAGAGAAGGCTTCGTAAGATTATGAGATAAGAATCATAATCTTAAGATTTGATCTTTCAACTCAAAAATGGGTTAAAGTGTAGATAACATCATTAACAAATATCCGTAACTTTTTGTATCACCTTAATGAGATAAGGAGTCTCTTATGTTTGTTGGTTTTTTGTGGGCCCCAATTGATGGCTTAGTCTTGCCCAAAGATCCCTTGTTATGCCACCTAATTACATGGAATAAGAGTCACAATTATTTATCAAAATAAACCCTTTGTAGCAACTCCAAGAAGCCCGGCTGTAGAAACAGTAAATCAATTGACTGTAATCCGAGCCGATGACTTTAAAATAGATTGAAAAAGTCTAGATGCTCAGTGGTTACACCCCAACAATATTATTAATAGAAAATGGTATGTAGATACGTATTCCTTAAAACAAAGATTATCTTTTAAAGATAAATGGATTAAAGATCTAAAAAGAATCAAATGTAATATTGAATTCTTTAAATGGTTTGTAATAACAAGACAGATTCCAAATCAAAAAGAATCCCTTCAAATGTTAGTTAATAAATGGTATACCAAATACAAAGGTATAATAGAATCCACTACACCACCCTTAGAAGAAATTCTAATACCAATTCAAAATGAAGTAATTACAGCTTCCCCTTTCAAAAGAGAAAGCATTCACATTGAAAGTGGACCAACTACCAAAGATATTAATAAAATTATTGTACAAAATAATTACACTAATAATCTATTACATGTGGTATCAAACCAGCTAAAGGATACCAATAAATTAGGGGTTCCCACAAGGTCCATAACAAACCCTAAATTGAAACACATCCAATAATAAAACTTCCAGAATTTTCTAAAGAGAAGATTCCTGAATTAAGTGAAAAATTCGATTTTACTGATAAGCTTCTAGAAAAACTCGAAGATCAGCTTAAAAATAAATTAACAATTTCTAAAGTAGATACATCTTTAAACCAATCTAGCACTAGTAAAAATGATAAAACTATAGAACTACATAATTTACAAAATAAATTAAGTTCTATTGAAAAGGAATACACTACTCTAAAGGCAAAAGATGACTTTTCTGATAAAAGAAAAAAACTAGATAATTTAATAAAACCTCTAGAGAAATTGCAGAAACAATTAGTAAAATAAAAACGATCTCTACAATCAACTTTTAATTCCGAAATCAATAGGATTACTAATGACCAAAGACATTCTAACAAAATGAACTACTATGGTAGAGCATCATTCAGATTTATAAAGACCTTATTTTTATCAAACCAAGAAAACAGACTCTGTTAGAAATAACAGAAGAAATAAATAATTGAAAACAATTGCTTGTTGGTTATAAAAACCAAAGAACTTATATTTTATTTAATTTAAAAGCAACAAAAATTTGTATCAATAGGTGCACAACCCAATTTTAAAATGAATAATTCTGATAAGAATAATATTCTTAATAACATAAACCAATCTCTGGCAGTAACCAATATTGCCACAATAGAAAACGATTTACAAAACTGGAGTATTCCAAGAGAATCCTATAATACAATATACCATACTGGAAAGTTTGATTTTATAAAAAACTATAACATCAAAACTTGCGAATAAACTGTTGCCATCAATAACTCGATAGAAACAATCAAGTTACTAGCTGCACAAGATATTCAACAATATAGAAAGAAATTTAATTTCCTTCACACTGGATTAGTACAAGTGGAAGTCAAACCTTTATATAGATTAGGTTTAGACACCCCTCTCTGTCTCTTATTAAGAGATGACCGATTATTGAACTTTGATGATTCATTATTAGGAGTTCTGCAAAGTTACCTAGCCCATGGACCGGTATACTTTAATTGTTATCCAAACTTTTCAGTTGACATAAATGACAAGAACGTTTTGGATACATTAACTCTTAATATAAAAACAAAAAATATGAATAGCAAAGTTAATACAAGAGAAATAGCTATAATATACAGAGTTTATTACAGACTAATGAAAACAACCTTAGCTCCAAAAGCTAAAATCGAAAGTAATAAAGGAGTTACTATGCTCATGGAAGCAAACCAAGAACATAGTAACACCTTCGTCCCTAGAATGATTCAATGGGATGAAATTTTGTCAAAAAATGAATGGAGTTTTGACGCCATCACTCAACCAAATTATGAACCTGAGAGTTCATTCATCGAACAAGTCATTCAATATCTAACATGAGCCATTGATTTAAAGTTTTTAAGATCAGGCTCAGCTAGTAAAGCTTCTTCCAGTAGAAGAATGTCCTTTACTATACCTTTTTCTTCCAAACCCCCCGGAGGATAATGGAAGTAACAAAAGTAATGAAGAATTAATTGAAGAAATTAATACAAAACTTAAGGGAGTAGACTTTAACAAAACTGTTTCCCAAGTTATTTATCAAAATAAACAACTATGGTAGAGCATCATTCCCAGATGTACAATTTGAAGAAGATATCTACCTAACTAGCGCCAGTCACAATGAAACTGGAATCACCGAATGGAACATAGATGGTTTAGCAGAAAGCCAAATCTATAAAAAAACTTCATGAAATTGGAATAGCAGTCACTACTTATAAAATGAAAAATGCATCAGATAAATATGCTGCAACATTAATAATTTCAGGATTCACTAGAATGTTAAAAAATTGGTGGGATAATTATCTTTCCGAAGAAAATAAAAATCAAATCTTAGGAGCTACTACAGTCGCAACTGTAGTAAAAATCGAATCAGGAATGCAAGTTGCAGAACAAGAAGCTAGAGAAGATGCTTCTGCAACTTTAATCTATTGTATTGCTAAATACTTTATTGGAGAACCAAAACTTTTCCAAGAGAGGAGTTTAGAACTTCTTAACAATCTTAACTGCCCAAAATTAACAGATTTTAGGTGGTATAAAGACATGTTCATAGAAAAAGTAATGATTAGAGAAGACTGAAGTAGTGCTTTTTGGAAAGAAAGACTCGTCAACGGTCTACCAAGATTATTTGCCGAAAAAGTAAGAACAAAAATCAAGGATAGATTTAACGGACAAATCCCTTACGATAATCTTATTTATGATGATTTAATCAGTTTTATTAATGTAACAGATCTTGACTTATGTACAGATCTAAAACTTAAAAGTCTTATTAAAAAGGACAGACTCCAATCCAAAACAGAGTTAGGTAGTTTTTGCCAAGATTTTGGTTTTAAAACAATTGCTACTCCATCTAAAAGAGAAAAACAACATAAAAATCCTTCTGAAAAATCCAAAAGACGCCATAAGCTTAAAGAAAAGAAAGAAGGAACCCCAAAAGAAAGAAGATTCAAAAGGCATTCTAAAAAAGAACATGGTGATAAATGTTGGTCATGTGAAAAGACATGGCATAGAGCTAATGAATGCCCAGTCACCAACAAGAAAAAGAAAAAGGTCAACACCTTAGAAATAGATGAAACTACTAAAGAAACATTGTACGCTATTCTTGAGGAAGATGACAACAACACATCATCGTCATAATCAGATGAAAGTTATTATGATAGTGACGATGAACTAATCAATATGGAATATAGCTCAGACAACAGCAATAGCTCTAAAGAAGACAACTATAGCTGCACTGGTGCAATATGTTGTAACGACCCGACCGGTGGCCGGATGTGGACATATGTGTAAAAGACCTCGGATTCAAATTCTGATAATTTCAATAGCTCCGTATGGTGATTTTGGACTTAGGAGCGTGTCCAGAAAATTATTTGGAGGTCCGTAGTAAAATTTGGCTTGAAATGCCGAAAGTTAAATTTTTGAGAAGTTTGACCGAGGGGTTGACTTTTTGATATCAGGGTCGGAATCTGATTATGAAAATTTGAATACCTCCGTTATGTCATTTATGACTTGTGTGCAAAATTTGAGGTCAATCGGATGTGATTTGACAGGTTCCGAAGTCATTTGTAGAAATTAGAAATTTCAAAGTTCAATAGGCTTAAATTGGGGTGTAATTCATGGTTTTAGAGTTGTTTGAAGTGATTTGAGGATTCGACTAAGTTCGTATGATGTTTTAGTACTTGTTGGTATATCTGGTTGAGGTCTCGAGGGCCTCGGGTGAGTTTCGGATGGTTAACGAATCAAAAATTAAACTACAACAGCTGCTGCAATTTCCTTCTGCTGGAAATTTCTTCTGCTTGAATCGAGCCCAGAATCAAGCCACGATCGAGCCCAGGATCGAGGGCCATGATCGAAGGTAGGGTCGAAGACCAGGGTAGAAGACATGATCGAAGGCCAGAGTTGAGGGCCATGATCGAGGGCCAGGATCGAGGCCCAGGATTGAGGCCCAGGATTGAGGACCTCGATCGAAGGCCAAGATCGAAGGCCAAGATCGAGGCAGAACCGAGGCTGTATGGGCAGAATTATAAAACAGGGACTTCGTCCCATTCGCCATTTTTGACAAATTGGAGCTTGAGGAGAGGCGATTGTTTTTGATAGATTTTCAAGGAAAACTTGAGGTAAGTCCCTTGTGATCATTTCTACTCCATAATATTAAATTATCATCGAATAATCCGACTAGATTACATGATTTTGAGGTGTAAATCGGAGATTGGAACTTAGAAATTTGAAAATAAGATTTGTAGATTTGAGGGTTGAGTTGAGGTCGGATTTTGGTAAAATTGGTATGGGTAGACTCATGGTTGAATGGGCTTTCGGATTTTGTAACTTTTGTCGGGTTCCGAGACGTGGGCCCCATGGGCAATATTTGAGCTAAAATTCGGATTTTTATGGAAAATTAGCATTATTTATGGAATTAATTTCAATAAATTTTCTTGACTGAAACAAATTATTTATGGCTAGATTGGAGGTGTTTGGAGGCCAATTCACGACAAAAGGACATTGCAGAATAAGAATTTCACGGCTTGAGGTAACTAGCAGTTATAAATCTGGTCCTGAGGGTATGAAACCCCAAATTTTGTGTCATGTGATTATTTTGGAGGTGACACACATTCTAGGTGACAGGCGTGTAGGCGTGCACCGAGGGGATTATGACTTGGTCTGCCCCATGAAACTGTAAAGTTGAATAACTTGTTGTTAGCTATATGGTCTCTATGTGTTGAAGAAATTTGACTGTAAATCATGTTAGAAATCATGCTTAGGCTATGTGATAGTACTGTTGGGACCCACCGAGGTCGTGCACTTATTGAATTATTTGTTAATTGCTGTCTTGTACTTAGTCATGATTTTTCTTGTGTATTATACATCAGTCTTTTCTGGATATTTGTTGATACACTATGTTATCTTTGTTTGGGCTGATCTTTGTGATTTCTGAGAGTCCGAGAGACTAGAGAGGTTGAGGACTAAGTAAGGCCGAGGGACGGTTGGTGAGATAAGTATATTATAGCACGTGAGTTATCCGTGTAGCACATGAGTTGTCCATGCAGATTATGGTGCTTGGGCTATAGGAGCCCCTCTGGAGTCTGTACACCCCCCAGTGAGCATGGGTACCCATTGAGTGTGAGTGCTGAGGGCTAAGAGCCGAGTGGTTGAGTTGAGTGACTGTTGCCTGAGAGGCTGTACTTGCTTTGCATTTGTTGTTGCACTTGGTTGCTATCTGTCATTGTTGTAAAATCTCTGAAAGATTTTATATCCAGATTACATGAACTTGAGCTGTATAAAGTTGAGACTTAAACTGCCGGATTTGAAAGCATGTCTATTTGGCTGGAATTACTGAAAGTGAACTATAACTGTGTAGCTCATCATTATTTTTAGTTCCTTAGTTATTATTGTTACTTGCTGAGTTGCTTGTACTCATACTACACCCTGCACTTCATGTGCAGATCCAGGTGTTCCCGGACATAGCGAGTGTTGATCATTTCACGCAGTTGATTTTCAGGAGATTTTGAGGTAGCTGCCATGTTCCGCAGACCTTGTCTCTCCTTCTCTATCTCCTTATTTACTGTATTTTATCTCAGACTATTATAGACCGTATTTTCCAGACTTGTATTCATATTAGATGCTCATGTACTCAGTGACACTAGGTTTTGGGGAGTGTTCGTGCCAGTATTTGTGGAATTTTGTATTGTATTAAATTATTGTATTTTCAAACTTAAGAAAAATTGTGGTTTATTGAAATTATCGGCTTGCCTAGTATCGAGATAGGTGCCATCACGACAAGCTGGGATTTTGGGTCGTGATATATGCGTGTGTAGACAAATTTCTATTAAAGTTATTACCAATGACTCTAAAGAAGTCTTATTTGATATTATTAATCACATAGATGATGAAGAAATTTCACTTTCTTGTATTCTGTCGTGAGAATTTGTTGATTCAGGAAACTAAATTTCTGCTATTCTATTCTCTTACAGATGGTGAGGACACGTACTACCGGATCGGACGGTCAGCCACCCGTGCTGCCAGTTAGGGCTGCGAGAGGTCGAGGTGTAGCTCATACCACAGTTGGACCAGCACCTATAGTACCACCAGTTGCTCCAGCTCAGGAGCAGATTCCAGATATAACTGAGCCGACAAGATCAGCTCAGGCACCAACTATGCCCATTAAGGTTCCAGGACTTCATAAGACTCTGGCCCAGATATTGGTAGCTTGCACTGGTCTGGCTCAAGTGGTTTCGGCTCAGGCCGCACCTGCCACTTCTCAGGGCCGGGGAGGTACTCATACCCTTGTTGCCCATACTCCAGACCAGGTAGTACGTGGACTTCATATACCAGGAACACTACCAGCCTAGCCGGTTGCAGCTGTTCAGGCCCCGGTAGTTCCTGTTATGGCAGGTGATGAGTAGAGGAGACTTGAGAGATTTGAGAGGCTTCGACCTCCACCATTTAGCGGTACTGAGTTAGAGGATGCTAAGGGTTTTCTGGATAAGTGTCAATGGATGCTTCGGACATCGGGTATTCTAGAGACTAGTGGGGGTCTCATTCACTACTTTTCAATTTTCTGGGGCTGCCTTCAGATGGTGGGAGTCTTATGAGAGGTGTAGGCCAGTCGGTGCAACACCCCTTACCTGGCAACAATTCTCTGGTGTATTCCTGGAGAAGTTCGTGCCTCAGTCCCATAGAGAGGATCTACGCAGGTAGTTCGAGCAACTTCGTCAGGGCGATATGTCCGTGACACAGTATGAGATGAGATTTTCATAATTGGCCCATCATGCTATCTTGTTGATTCCCACAGATAGGGAAAGGATCAGGAGATTCATAGATGACCTCACTTTTTAGTTGCGATTACTCATGACTAGAGAGAGAGTGTCTGGTGCTACTTTCGATGAGGTTGTCGACATTGCTCGTCAGATTGAGATGGTTCGCAGCCAGGAGCGGGTTGAGAGGGAGGTTAAGAGGCCTTGTGGTTTCGGTGATTTAAGCGGTGTTCCTTCAGGGGTCAGTTTTACCTCGGTAGAGGCCATTCTTACAGACATGCTCAGGCGGGTCATCCAGCTCATCGTGGTGCATCAGCTAGCCACGGTTCTCACAGTGCTCACTCAGGCCAGTCTTCATTCAGTGCGCTACCAGCGCAGAGTTCTCATCATGCCTCGTCTTCTCAGGCTTCTACAGGTAATTCTTCTGGTTATCATGAGCAACAGTTCCGTCAGAGGAGGGGTTGTTTTGAGTGCGGAGAATTAGGTCATTTCAAGAGAGATTGTCCTAGGCTGTTGAGTGGGGCTCCACAACAGAGTTCTCGACTAATGACACCAGCACCAGTAGTTACACCACCAGCCAAGCTAGCTCGGGGTGGGGGTCAGGCAGCTAGGGGTCACCCAAGAGGGGGAGGCCGATCAGGTGGCTGGCAGGCTCGATTCTATGCTTTTCCTGCCAGGCCAGATGCTGTTGTCTCAGACGCAGTGATCACAAGTATTGTTTTAGTGTGCCACAAGGAGGCTTCTATATTATTTGACCCTGGTTCCACTTATTCATATGTATCATCATTTTTTGCTCATTATCTGGATATGCCCTGTGAGTCCTTAGTTTTACCTGTTTATGTATCTACACTGGTATGTGATATTATTACTGTGGATCATGTGTATCGGTCGTGTGTGGTAACTATTGTGGAATTGGAGACTAGAGTTGATCTCTTATTACTCGGTATAGTTGATTTCGATGTAATCCTGGGTATGGATTGGTTGTCTCCATGTCATGCTATTCTGGACAGTCACGCAAAAATCATGACGTTGACGATGCCGGGGTTGCCAAAGGTTGAATGGAGAGGTTCTCTAGATTTTGTTCCTAGCAGGGTAATTTCTTATTTGAAGGTCCAACGTATGGTTGAAAAGGGATGTCTGTCATATTTGGCCTTTGTGAGAGATGTTGATGCAGATACTCCTATTATTGATTCAGTACCGGTCATGCGAGACTTTCCGGATATATTTCCTGCAGACCTGCCGGGTATGCCACCCGGCAGGGATATTGATTTAGGTATTGACTTGGTGTAGGGCACTCAACCTATTTCTATTCCTACGTATTGTATGGAACCAACTAAGTTAAAAGAATTGAAAGACCAACTTCAGGAACTCCTTGAAAAGGGGGTTTATTAGGCCTAGTGTGTCACCTTGGGGTGCACCAGTTCTGTTTGTGAAAAAGAAAGATGGTACTATGCGGATGTGCATTGATTATAGGCAGTTGAACAAAGTTACAATCAAGAATAAATATCCATTACCACGTAGTGATGATTTATTTGACCAGCTTCAGGGAGTGAGGGTGTTCTCCAAAATTGATTTGAGATCTAGGTATCACTAGTTGAAAATTCGGGATTCGGATATTCTGAAGACGGCATTCAGAACTCGTTATGGCCACTATGAATTTCTTGTGATGTCTTTTGGGCTAACCAATGCCCCAACAACATTTATGCATTTGATGAATAGTGTATTCCAGCCATATCTTGATTTATTTGTAGTGGTATTTATTGATGATATTATGGTGTATTCACGTAGCTAGGGGGAGCATGCACAACACTTGGGTATTGTATTACAGAGGCTGAGGGAGGAGAAACTTTATGACAAATTCTCTAAGTGTGAGTTTTGGCTTAGTTCAGTGGCATTCTTGGGACATATAGTGTCCAGTGAAGGAATTAAGGTGGATCCGAAAAAAATAGAGGTAGTTCAGAATTGGCCCAGACCATCTTCAGTTACTGAGATTCGAAGTTTTCTCGGCTTGGCCGAATATTATCGTCGCTTCGTGGAGGGTTTCTCGTCTATTGCATCGCCTATGACTAAATTAACCCAAAAAGATATTCCGTTCAGGTGGTCGGATGAATGTGAATAGAGCTTTCAGAAGCTCAAGACAGCTTTGACTACATCTCCAGTATTAGTGTTGCCTACAGGTTTAGAGTCTTATACTGTGTATTATGACGCGTCGCGTATTAGTCTCGGCGCAGTGCTTATGCAGGACAGTAGGGTGATTGCCTATGCGTCCAGACAGTTAAAGGTACATAAGAAGAATTATCCAGTCCACGATCTTGAGTTAGCAGCCATTGTTCATGCCTTGAAAATTTGGTTAGAGTTGCTTAAGGATTATGACATTACCATTCTATATCATCCGGGAAAGGGCAATGTGGTGGTCGATGCCTTCAGTCGTAAGGCGGAGAGTTTGGGCAGCTTAGCATACTTACCGGTAGCAAAGAGACCTTTAGCCTTGGATTTTCAGGACTTGTCTAATCAATTTGTTAGATTGGATGTTTCTGAGCCGAATCGAGTTTTGGCATATGTGGTTTCTCGGTCTGCTTTATATGATCGCATTAGGGAGCGCCAGTATGATGATCCCCATTTGCTTGTCCTTTAGGACACAGTTCAGCACGGTGATACCAAGGAAGTCACTATTGGAGATGACGATATATTACAGATGCATGGCAGGCTAAGTGTGCCTAATATAGATGGTTTGCGTGAGCTGGTTCTCCAGGAAGCTCACAGTTTGCGGTACTCTATTCATCCAGGCACCGCGAAGATGTATCAGGATTTGAGGTAACACTATTTGTGGAGGCGGATGAAGAAAGACATAGTGGGGTTTATATCTCGGTATTTAAATTGTCAACAGGTAAAGTACGAGCATCAGATACCGGATGGATTGCTACAGAAACTTGAAATTCTAGAGTGGAAGTGGGAGTGTATTACCATGGACTTCGTAGTTGGGCTCCCATGGACCTTGAGAAAGTTTGATGTTATTTGGGTGATTGTAGATCGTCTAACCAAGTCCGCACATTTTATTCCTGTTGGTACTTATTATTCTTAGGAGCGGTTGGCTGGGATTTATATTCGCGAGATTGTTCGCTTACACGGTGTGCCGGTGTCCATTATTTCAGATCGGGGTACGCAGTTTACCTCACAGTTTTGGAGGGCAGTGCAGCAAGAATTGGGCACATAGGTTCAGTTAAGTACAATATTCCACCCTAAGACGGACGGACAGTCCGAGCACACTATTCAGATATTAGAGGATATGCTACGCGCTTGTGTCATTGATTTTGGGGGTTCTTGGGATCAATTTCTGCCACTCGTGGAGTTTGCTTACAATAATAGCTACCAGTCAAGCATTCAGATGGATCTGTATGAAGCTTTATATGTGAGACGGTGTCGGTCTCCGGTGGGTTGGTTTGAGCCGGGTGAGGTTAGACTATTGGGTACTGACTTGGTTCAGGATGCTTTAGAGAAAGTCAAAGTAATTCAGGAACGGCTTCGTACGGCACAGTCTAGACAGAAGCGTTATGCTGACAAGAAGGTTCGTAATGTTGTTCACATGTTTGGGGAGAAGATTCTGCTCAAGATTTCACCCGTGAAGGGTGTGTTGAGGTTCGGGAAGAAGGGCAAATTGAACCCTCTATATATTGGGCCTTTTGAGATACTTAAGAAAATCGGGGAGGTGGCTTATGAACTTGCTTTGCCACCTAGTCTATCAGGTGTTCATCCAGTGTTCCATGTATCCATGCTCCGAAAGTATGTCGGGGATCCATCTCATATTTTGGATTTCAGTACAGTACAACTGGGCAATAATTTGACTTATGATGTGGAGTCGGTGGCTATTTTAGACCGACAGGTTCGAAAGTTGAGGTCAAAGAGCATAACATCAGTGAAGGTGCAGTGGAAAGGCCAACCAGTCGGAGAAGCTACTTGGGAGATTGAGCAGGAGATGCTGAGCAAATATCCACACTTATTTGAGACTCCAGGTATTATTCTAAACCCGTTCGAGGATGAACGTTTGTTTAAGAGGGGGAGAAGTAACGACCCGACCGATTGTTTTTAATATTACAACCCCATTCCCCCATTTACTGCTCAAATTATAACTTACAAGCGTTTTATGACTTGCCGGGTTAGTTGGTTCGGGTCCGAAAAGAATTCGGAATGAAATGAGACACTTAGTCTCATAATTAAAAAAAATTAAGTTAGAAAAGTTGACCGGATATGGACCTATGTGTAAAAGACCTCGGATTCGAATTCTTATAATTCCAATAACTCCGTATGGTGATTTTGGACTTCAGAGCGTGTCCAAAAAATTATTTTGAGGTCCGTAGTGAAATTTGGCTTGAAATGCCGAAAGTAGAATTTTTGGGAAGTTTGACCGGGGGGTTGACTTTTTGATATCGGAGTCAGAATCCGATTTTGAAAATTTGAATACCTCCGTTATGACATTTATGACTTGTGTACAAAATTTGAGGTCAATCGGACGTGATTTGACAGGTTCCGGAATCATTTGTAGAAATTAGAAATTTCAAAGTTCAATAGGCTTGAATTGGGGTGTAATTCATGGTTTTAGCATTGTTTGAGGTGATTTGAGGATTCGACTAAATTTGTATGATGTTTTAGGACTTGTTGGTATATTTGGTTGAGGTCCCGAGGGCCTCGGGTGAGTGTCAGATGGTTAATGGATAAAAAATTGAACTATAACGGCTGCTGCAATTACATTCTGCTGGAAATTTCTTCGTCTAGAATCGAGCCCAGAAATCGAGCCCAGATGCGCGCCCGAAATTGAGCCTAAAAATCGAGCCTAGAATCAAGCCACGATCGAGCCCATGATCGAGGGCCATGATCGAAGGCAGGGTCGAAGACATGATTGAAGGCTAGGGTCGAGGGCTATGATCGAGGGCCAGGATTAAGGGTCAGAATCGAGGCCCAAGATCGAGGACCTCGATCGAAGGCCAAGATCGAGGCAGAACCGAGGCTGTCTGGGTAGAATTATAAAATAGGGACTTCGTCCCATTCGCCATTTTTGACAAATTGGAGCTTGAGGAGTGTCACGACCCAAATTAACCCTCCGTAAGGTGTCGTGACGACACCTAGTCTTTACGACTAGGTAAGCCTAATATTACGAAAAGTTTCAAGAAAATACAACATTTTAAAGATAAACAGCATATTGTGAATAATCAAAAGAAGTACCACTCGGCATATACAAAATAATTTACACGACCCGAAATATCACTAAGTCATAAGCTGCTATAATCTATGTAGCTCTATACAAAAGTGTGAAGATAATAAAGAAAGTTTCTAGGCGAGGGAGTATAAGGGGACTCCGAGGATCTGCGGACGCAAGCAGAAGTACCTTGAAGTCTCCTAGAATCAGTAACATGCACTAACCCCGAGGCTAATAGTCATACCTGGATCTACACATGAAAACATGTGCAGGAAAGGGCATGAGTACACCACAATGGTACCCAGTAAGTGCCAAGTCTAACCTCGGTCGAGTAGTGACGAGGTCAGGTCAAGGCCCTATCGGAGTAAATATAATAAATTAAACAGTAAAAGATATAAGTAAAGTTTACGGTAACACTATTAAAGAAATTCTAGAAAATTTAACAGTTAAGGGAACCCTCGACTCAGAACAAGATAAACACAATGTAGAATCTCCCGGGATACCGTCTTGTAGTTCCGAATGAATATGCAGTACATGCGGATCTCCCAAAATACGTCCGTAGTCCCAAAGTAAATATGCAGTGCTGGGGGATCTCCCGGAATACGTCCGTAGTCCCAAAATAAATATGCAAGACATGGGGATCTCCCAGAATATGTCCATAGTCCCAATTTAAAAATGCAATACATGGGGATCTTCCGGAATACGTCCGTAGTCCCAATTTAAATATGCAACGCAAGATGAAATGACAGGTATGTCATCGAGTTATATAGTTTGCACTGAAAACATATAAGGAAAATAGTGACTTAACTAAGAATGGCGCACAGAATGTCAAATAGGCAGTTAAAACACGTAAGCATGCTTCTCTAATCTAAGTTAAACAATTAAACGTATTAGTGCAATTTAATAAGGGAAAACAATTTATAATTTAGAAAGGAAAAACAGGATTTTTGCAATAATAGCCCGTGTACATACTCGTCACCTCACGTACACGGCGCCCACACATCAATTAATATCAAACATCCTAAGGGGAAAGTCCCCAACACAAGGTTAGGCAAGCCACTTACCTCGAACCGCTCAAATCAACTCGATACCATGCTCTTGCCACGAGTATCTAACTCCGAATGGCCCGAATCTATTCAAATTAATTGCATAATGTAAATATAACTACAAGTAACTAATTTAACTAATTAATTCGAAGCTAAAACGTGAAATTAGGAAAAACGCCCAAAACGTCTCCCCCGGGCCCACGTCTCAGAATCGGGTAAAAATTATAAATTATGAACACTCATTCACTCACGAGTTCACTCGAACAAAAATCATCTAAATCCGACGTCAAATTCCCATTCAAATCTCAGATTTTAAATTGGGGAACCTTTTCCCCCATTTCCAAACTTCTACCCTCAAATTCCTTAATTAGACGAGGAAAACAACAATAGATTAATGTATTATGATCAAAATAGAGTTAGAATTAGTTACCCAATAGTTCTCCTTCAAAATCCCTCGAGAAATCGTCTCCCACCGAGCTCTAAATCGAATTTTGTGTTATGAAATTTCAAACCCTCTAAATCTCTTTTTCTGCCCAGCGATCCTCGCACCTGCGGTCATTTTTCGCACCTGCGGTCCAAACGACGCATCTGTGCATTTCATTAAAGCAGCCAGACTCCACACCTGCGCCCATGCTTTGCACATGCGGGCTTGCAGGTGCGGTCTGATCGGGTCCAAACCTACACTACTGTAGAGTAGCGAGGATGGTCGATGCAGTTTTACCCAACGAGTTCGGGATCGATTTCCACCGGGAGTTAATTTGGTTTGGAGTTGGGTATCTAACTAATCTAGATGTGCGTGTTGTTCCTAATTGCACTTCCAAACATTGTTGTGATTGATTCTATTCTAATTTTATACTATAGTATGCTGAGTGTAAGCTAAGTACAATATTTTTGGTGAATGTTTTCAAGTGTTAAAAGGCACTATGGAAGTGACTTCGGCCTAGGTGAGTATCTAATGGGTATCAATAATCTAGGACAATCTTGTTATGATTGGGGTCATGATATAACCATCACACATAAGTTCTCACTCTATACCTCTCGGTAGTTTGAGTGACTTTGCCCGATTTGGCTTTCTTAAGCCCAAATGGGTGTTCATACAATACAAGTGAAATTGGCTCAAGTCGGGTATTACTATCTCCAGGTTTAACCCTTTAATTGGGCTATCAATCTGTTGAGTTCACCCCAATTCCTTGTTAGCCTAATTTTCCTAGACTTAGTCCCTCTTTCTCAAGAAGAGCCTAAGTCATAAAGGCATGAATCAGTGTTTGCAACCACTAATTCTACAATTTTAGCATAAATTAGGCTAAATATCACTAACCCATAAACAATTAAGCCCTAAAATTCAAGACCCATTAAATACCCACACTAGGGTTGGGTCACAACCCTAGCTATGGGGTCTAGCTACTCATAATAACAGCAGAAATCAAAGATAAAGATGAAATATAAGCCATAATATTAAAGTACAAGATGAAAATCTAAAGTTTGAAGGTAAATCTACTCTAAAATTGCCCAAAAAGGGAAAAACCAGCCGTTCACGTGCTCTGCTAAACAAAACTTAACCTAAAATTGATAAAAGGATCTATTTATACTAGGCTAAAATTTTCGGACAAAAATGCCCCTGCGGAGGATTCGCGGCCGCGTAATTCTGACCGCGTTCGCACTCGAGCTTTCGCGGCCGCGTAATAATCAGCGCGGTCCGCATTTCTTCAATATTGCATTTCAACCGCGGCCGCATAATTAGGACACGGACTGCGTTTTTCAGTAAAGCCTGACTTGCAGGGTCTGTGAACCTCAAGATGCACTCTCAGCGGAATTCCCTTTGCGGCCGCGCCTTTCCAACGCGGTCAGCGGTGATTTTAGTACTCAAAGCAGCTTCTCTAAATCTACTTTCGCGGATCGCGTAATAGTGGCCGCCTCAGCGGTGGTCCTTACGCGGCCGCGCTTTTTATCCGCTCTCAGCGCTCTAGTCTCAGCCTTGGATTCGTGCAGGTTTGACTCCTTCATGAGTTGATTATGGCTTCTTTGCCTCATTTTGACCAAACCCTACAAGCATGATGGCATCATCTTTCCTTAGGACATAATGAACTATGATGGTATCATCTTTCTTTAAGCACTCCATTTTCTCATTTCGGCTCATACTTTCTTGACTCTTTTGAGTCATTTTCTTATTCCTTAGGGGAACTAGAGAGACACATTGTCACTCTTTCTTCTTCATGACAATCATTTTTCTCCTTCGAGTCTTTTGAGTCAATCCATGCCTTTCAACATTGTTATCTTGAATCCTTTCAACCTTTACTTTCTTTTTGACATGCTTCTTTTTGGTTTTTCATCCTTTCTTTGCCTTTCCATTAATTCTTTTTGTTCTTTGAACCTTTCATCACTTTGTAATTCCTCGTCTCCCCCCCAAACTTATGTTTTTGCCAAATGTTCATCATGAATGCTAAGGAAAGATTGGGTGCCAAGAGAGGGTCATTATAAAACGGATGAGGGCTTGTAATGAGGTTATTGAATGAAAAAGGCTTAGGCTCAAAGGGGTTGTCTAAGGATATCATAATGGTAGGTTACAAAAATTTTCAAATGTTCAAATGGGATCAAGGAGAGCCTATAATCACTTCTCAAGTCGAGATACACTTAGAATTTCTCCTAGACAAACATTCAGGGCAAGTTCTAGACTTATTAGCACGAGACTTGGACTTGCAATTCAATACCTCACCTCTCTCTCAAGATAATGGATTGTTAAAGAGAACAGAGTCGAGGGCCCACAATAACCCTAGCTAAGATTGAATATCATAGATGGCTCAAAGAAACCACTTGATGATAGTTTTAGTCAACTCAAGAGTCTAAAGGTCACAACTAGAGCTAATCTCGTCAACAAACTTGTCTCTAATCATGAGGTCGAAGGTAAATGTGTTAATGCCAAGTGAAGCCTACTTGAGACACTTTTATTCATTACTACTATATATCAAAACAGAAAGGAAAACAGACTCAATCCCTTAAGAAGGTTGTCACGCCATCCATCGTTGGGAAGAGCCACCCGGTTCACACAACATCCACCTTTGGAAAGAACCGTGGCATTAAGAAAACCAAAGACTTATTGATTACGCAGAAATGTAAAAAGAGGCTACAAACTCAAAAAGAAGCTACTAAAGGAAATAAGAAGCTAAGCTATTAAGGAAAATTACAAAAGAAGTTATAAAGTAAAATATGAAAAGTAAAATGAATATATACAATAAGGGAGTGAAACGAATATACACAAAATGGGGATAAATATATACATGGAATGGTAAAGTTATATACATACCAAAAGTGAAAAATTACGAAAATGAAAATAACGATAAGTAAAAATAAAGAAAAATAGTATCATAATTATTACATGCCAGTCATCAAAATCATCAAATCAAAAGAAGACCACCCTCCAAATACAAGTTAGCATAGTCCTCAATGCTAAAAGTAAAAATAAGATCAGGGGAGGGATAGAGAGTTAAGACAACTCCCTATGTGGTCTCTGTCTGCATGGGACCGGGTACTCTAGTAGGGTCCTCAGACTGTGTAGGCTCATAATCTCCATCAGGATCCTCTAACTGAATCTCCAGGTCCTCTGACTGGGGCACCACAAATCCTCTCACCGGCTCTCTGTCAGCCTCCTGCTCTGATGCCTGTGCTGTCTGTGTTGTAGGGGCAATCTCCTCCATAAGCAGGTCTAGTGGAATATCTCCGGTAGAAGTGAACTTCTCTACCTCCTTCTTCAGCAGCTCGACTGACTCTTTGAAGCTTGAGTCTTATTCATCTTTTTGACCTGCTTGCCCAGCTCCTTGATCACCTTCCCATGAGTATCTAATGTCTCCAGGATTTTCTTTTGGTTGTCCAGGAGCTTCTTCTGGTTGTCCAGAAGCTCCTTCAATGAATCCTCCAATGATGGAGGTACCTGAAGCTGTGCTGGGGCTTCCTGTGCTGCGACTGCACTGGATAAGACAAACAACTTTGATGTAGCTGCCTGCAACTAGTTATTGATGCTAGATAGTGTTTGAGAGACCCGCAGTGCATTCTGAGGGTAGGCTGAGGAGGAAGGCACAAATATTGGGGCAGAGACAGATGACTTTGAGGAAGGAGGTGGCATAGCAGCTGATGAACCTTCGGCTGTGGAAGGCTCGGATGCAGCGGCCACTACCCTTGGCTCTTCAGACTGGCCAGTGGAGGTAGTGGCTTTTCCTTTGGACTTCGGGTCGTCTGCTCCCTGAAGGCTGTACTAAGAGAAGGGCCTTTTTGGCTTCACCTTCGTGTCAAAGTGCCTCCCCTCAACCCCTTGATCCTCTAGGTACATAGTGATAAATTTGGGGTAAGGGTAGGAACTTTCCTCTTTCTCGGTTTCCTTAGATATATTCTGGGCCATGAGGTTCCCCACATTTATTGGGTACCCTGCCATGATGGACACTATGAGGATCGCCCGGGAGAGTGGAATGTCACTGTCGTGCTGGCATGGATCAAGGTGGCTGCAGATGAAGGTGCACCACCTTTTAGCTTCAAAATTAGGGGGTGTTTCTGGCAATTGAGACTCCCGGTGTAAGCCAAGCCGGTGTTGTCCCAGGGATGGCTATCACCTCTGCAAGCCATGGATGGACTGCCTCATCTAATGCCACTTTCTCCAAGTACAGGGATTCGTCCACATCATCGAACCCGACATATGTGTTCAATGTCTTACCATCAAATCTGATCTTCTAGTTCCGTACCTTAGTCACATAGGTGCCCTTTTTGATGTGGGCGACATTGGTGTAGAATTCCTTGACTAGGTACTTATTTGCTTCTGGCAACTTGCTAGTGAAGAATTTCCACCCCTCTCTTTTATCAAATTGTCTCTTCACGTTCGGGTTGTGAGGGAGAAGGTCTCTTTCTGTGAAATGTCGCTCAAGGGTGAGCGACCTTTGTGGCCACCATTCCTAAAATTTGTGGTAGGCCTTCTCACTCACGAACCTATCTTGCCACACTGCCGGCTTCCTTGATCTAATCAAACCTCCAACCCGGGTATCACCACCTCTCCCGTCATCCGGTACATTCTCTTCATCATCAATATTAATTGGAGCCGCTGTTAAGGCCGGAGTTGCAGCAGGTGGGGCAGGTGGTGTGGAAGTCTCACTACCTCCTCCTGAGCCATCAGATGACCAAGACAAGGAGGTAGATTCATTGACGAGGCGGTAGGGCTGTGATTGAGCCTCTTGTTGGGGTTGTGCAGCTTCCCCTTCAGAAATCTCCCGGTAGGGGACATATTCACTAGTCTCAGAAGAGTTGGGAGTGGGTCTTCGGAGGGTTTGTTTCTTTCCAATGACCTTTTTAGGTGCTAAGGATGCAGTCTGTTTCCCTCTGCCCCGGCCTCAAGAGGATTCTCCCCTCCCTTGTGATTTCTCAGGACCACCACGAGATTGCACCATTATCTGCATACACAATCAGTGAAAGCTTATTAGTATTGTGGTTCAATGAATTAGCAAAGGAAAGCAGATGAAATGATCACATTATTTCTCAAAGCAGGGATCCGTTGACAGCGTAAAAAGGAGCGCGGTCCGCGGAAAAGTTAGGCCCAGACTACCAACTCTCTGAACATTGGTTTTCGCTGACTGCAAAATAATGGGCGCGACCGCGAAACACAGACGCGGACCACGTAAAAATGAACGCGGCCGTAGAATCAATTTGTTAATTCTCTAAAGCTCATGAACGCAGTCCGCGAAATTATGGACGCGGCCACGTAAAGTCAACCGCCGACCGCAGAAAAATCACCGCGTCCGCAAACATATAAGTCTAACCAGTTCCCACAAAAGCATGAACGCAGACCGCGTAATTTGGACCGCGGTCCACGAAATTCAAATCATACTGGTACTGATGAATTATTTAAGACCTAGGGTTTCACTTAGTGTAAAGATTTAGGCAATTAATAGGCATAGTGAATAACCCTATCCCCTATTAGGCATTAAACATTACCCACATGCAATTTTAGCATCAATCAAGCACCATTTCGAAATCATGACATGTGTTAAACCCTAAAAAAAGAAAAAGTAAAACTAGAAGAAAAGAAAATCAAAAGATGAAATTAATGTAAGAATTTGAGCATACCAGATATGGATTTATAGTAGGAAATTACTTCTTGAATAATGAGATATGAAATTGAAAGTGTAAGAAGGGGAAGATGAACAGTGGTCTATTTCGGTAAGAATGTGTGGTTCGAAAAGTGTAAAAGTCCTAAAGACTTCCTATTTATACCAACCCTAGAGGTCCCACCGACTTACCTGAGCGCGGTCCGCGGAATTCCACTGCGGTCCGCGCTTTTTACCTTTCGAAGAGCCTTTTCAGAAACAAGCCCGCTGAGAGCGGATTAATGGGCGCGGCTGCATAAGTTCAACACGGACCGCAAAATTACGAACGCGGACGTGAATACAACTTCAGAGAGTTGATATTTTGGACTTTTCAAGTCTGCGTCTGCTGACAAATTGCGCCCCCGCGAAAAACTCTCGCTGACCGCGAAAGTTTGAGCGCGGTTTGCGTAATTCCCCATACTTAGGCAAATGTTTCCAGCAACAACCCTGTACTGCACAAACAATTCCTACACAAAGCTCACAACCAATTAGTTCAAAATAAAGCCTAATCTAAGAAGAAGATCAAAAAAAAAAAACACATGGGTTGCCTCCCAAGAAGCACTTGATTTAACGCCGTGGCACGACACATGTTACCAATATCATTGGAAATTGATCAATGCCACCACATGGCTGTCATCAAACTTGCCGAGGTAAGGCTTCACTCAGTGCCCATTAACTTTGAAGATTTTCACCATTTTTGTTTTTCAAGTCAAGAGCACCATACAGAGTCACATGCACCACCTCAAAAAAGCCACTCTATTTTGACTTGAGCTTTCCCGGAAACAGTCGTAACCGAGAGTTAAATAGAAGAACCAAGTCACCCTCCTTGAATTCTTTGTTCTGGGAATATTTGTCATGTAAGTACTTCATCTTGTCCTTATACAAGGACGAGCTGGAATAGGCATGAAATCGGAATTCATCAAGTTCATTGAGTTGCTCTACCCGAAGATTGGCTGCTACATCCCATTCAAGGTTTAACTTCTTGAGCGCCCACATGGCCTTGTGCTCTAACTCAACCGGAAGATGGAATGCTTTCCCAAATATTAACCGGTATGAAGACATACCAATTGGAGTCTTGTACGCAGTTCTATAAGCCCACAAAGCATCGTCAAGTTTCCTTGACCAATCCATCCGGTTTGCATTGACGGTTTTTGATAATATGCTCTTTATCTCCCTGTTGAAGACCTAAACTTGTCCACTAGCCTGGGGATGATAAAGGGTTGACACCTTATGATTGACACCATACTTGGAAAGTAAAGTGTCGAAGGCCTTTTTGTAGAAATGAGAACCTCCATCACTGATGATCGCCCTAGGAGTGCCAAACCTTGTGAAGATATTTTTCTTTAAGAACTCCACCACACTCCGTGCCTCATTGTTGGGAAAAGCTACAGCTTCAACCCACTTGGAAACATAATCAACAACAACTATAATGTATCTGTTACCACAGGAACTCATAAATGGCCCATGAAGTCTATGCCCCACACGTCAAAAATATCAATCTCAAGAATAGTAGTGAGAGGCATTTCATCCTTGTTGGAAATTCCACCAGCTCTTTGGCATTCATCACACCTCTTAACAAGCTCACTTGCATCTTTATACAGGGTAGGCCAATAAAATCCACAGCTAAGAACCTTTGAAGCAGTTCGCTCCCCACCATGATGACCACCGTAGGGCGAGGAATGGCAAGCATCAAGAATATTCATTTGCTCCTCTTCCGGGACACATCTTCGGATCACACCATCATTGCAAATCTTGAAAAGATAGGGCTCGTCCCAATAATAATCCAAGCTGTCCCATTTGAGTTTTTTCCTTTGGTTAGAAGAGAGCTCACTTAGGACGATGCTGGTCACAAGAAAGTTAGACACATCGGCGAACCAAGGCATACTATTCAAAGATACAGAGAGGAGTTGTTCATCTGGGAACGAATCATTAATTTCGAGGCCATCGTGGGGCCTCCCCTCCTATTCTAAGTGGGACAAGTGGTCCGCCACTTGATTATCACTTCCTTTTCTATCAATGATTTCAAGGTCAAACTCTTGAAGCAGAAGAACCCATCTCATCAACCTAGCCTTTGAGTCCTTTTTGGTCATCAAGTAACGGAGTGCCGCGTGATCGGTGTGCACAATCACTTTGGCACTCATGAGATATGGCCTGAACTTTTACATGGCTAAGACAATGGCTAATAACTCTTTCTCGGTCACCGTATAATTGACTTGGGCGTCATTCATTATTTTGCTTGCATAATAGACCGGATGAAATATCTTGTTGACCCTTTGCCCCAAAACCACTCCTACCGCAACATCACTAGCATCGCACATGAGCTCAAATGGTAAGCTCCAATTGGGTGCGGTAATGATGGGGGTGGTTGTCAATTTATACTTGAGAAGCTCAAAAGCTTTCATGCAATCTTCATTGAAAACAAACTTTGCATCCTTTTCTAGCAGCTTGCATAAGGGGTTCACCACTTTTGAGAAATCTTTGATGAACCTTCGGTAGAACCCCACGTGCCCAAGAAAGCTCCTAACTCCCTTGATGGAAGTAGGAGGAGGGAGTTTTGAAATAACTTTAATCTTTACTTTGTCCATTTCAATACCGTTCTTTGAGATCTTATGGCCGAGGACAATGCCCTCCTCGTCCATAAAGTGGCATTTTTCCCAATTAAGCACTAGGTTGGTCTCTTCACATCGGGCCAACACTTTGTCAAGATTATCTAAGCATTCTTCAAATGAGTCCCCCACAACACTAAAATCATCCATGAACACTTCGAGGAAGTCCTCTACCATATCCATAAATATTGCCATCATACATCGCTGAAAGGTAGCCAGTGCATTACATAAACCAAATGGCATCCGTGAGACATACGGACATGTGAAGGTGGTTTTCTCTTGGTATTCTGGTGCAATGAGAATCTGGTTGTACCCTGAGTACCTATCCAAAAAGCAATAGTAGGCATGCCCAGCAAGTCTGTCCAACATTTGATCAAGAAAGGGCAATGGAAAGTAGTCTTTGCGGGTCACTTTATTCAGCTTTCTGTAGTCCATACATACCCTCCATCTGGTGACAGTACGAGTGGGGATCAACTCATTTTTCTCATTTGTGACCACAGTCATACCCCCTTCTTTGGTACACATTGTACCGGTGAAGTCCATGAACTATCCGAAATATGGTACACAACCCCTGCATCAAGCCACTTGACAATTTACTTCTTGACGACCTCTTGCATAGCCTGGTTAACCTCCTTTGATGTTCCACGGAGGGTTTGGCATCATCTTCTAGTATAATTTTGTGCATGCAAAAGGTGGGACTTATACCCTGAATGTCAGCCAAAGTCCATCCAATTGCCTTTTTCCTTCTTTAAAGCACCGCAAGGGTGGAGTCTATCTGCACGTTAGTTAGGCAAGCAGAAAGAATAACAGGTAATATGGAAGAAGGGCCTACGAATTCATACCTGAGGTGTGAAGGTAAAGGCTTCAACTCCAATGTTGGTGGCTCCTCCATTGAGGGCTTTGTTGGTGGAGTCTTCCGGTTTTCCAAGTCCAAGGAAAGTTTACGGGGCCCATATGAGTAGGATCCCATTCCTTGCAATGCATTTGCACATTCAACCAAGCCTTCCTTTTCATCATCCTCATGGTTTAACAACACATCTTCCAAAGGGTCTTCCATATTGATCATGGCACTCGTGTCATCAACTATCACTTCCGTCACAAGATCCACAAAAGAGCAAACTTCATTACTATTTGGTTGCCTCATTGATTTGCACACGTGGAATACAACTTTTTCATCGCCCACTCGGAAGGTGAGCTCCCCAGCTTCTACATCAACCAATGCCTTCCCTGTTGCTAGGAAAGGTCTCCATAATACTATAGGCACCTCATAGTCGACTTCGCAGTCGAGAATCACAAAATGAGAAGGCAAAATAAACTTGTCGACCCGGACTAGAACATCATCAATAATACCAAGCGGCCTTTTCATTGTCCGATCCTCCATTTGTAATCTCATGGAAGTAGCTCTTGGTTGCCCAATACCTAGTGTATTGAACATGGAATATGGCATCAAATTAATACTTGTTCCCAAATCACACAAGGCTTTTGCAAAATCGACGTTACCTATGGTGCATGGAATTGTAAAGGCACCGGGATCTTCAAGCTTTGGAGCCATCGAGTGCACAATGGCACTCACTTGATGAGTCATTTTGATGGTCTCACAATTCATAGACCTCTTCTTAATTACCAAGTCCTTCATGAACTTGGCATATCCCGGCATTTGTTCGAGAGCTTCCACCAAGGGAACATTTATTGACAAACTTTTCATCATCTCAATAAACCTTTTGAATTGGTTTTCATTATTTTTCTTTGCAAGCCTTTGAGGATACGGTGGAGGAGGCCTTGGCAAAGGGACCTTGGCTTTAGGCACTACATTTCCGGTATGTCTATCACGTGTTCCCTAGACGGGTTCACATCATTTTGAGTCTCCTCCATGTTGTCATCAATATCGATCCTCACTTCATTATTCACATTCTCATCATTGGCTTGAATCTCATCATCTTCTTGCAACACAACATCATCACTCACAATCTTCTTTGGATCAGAAGTACTTGCATCTCCACCTCTACCGCTTCTTGTGGTCACCGCCATAGCATGGCCTGTATTGTTCCCACCCTTCGGGTTTACTACCGTATCACTTGGTAGTTCCCCTTTAGGGCGAGTATTCAATGCTTGAGAAATTTGACCCATTTGTACTTCCAAGTTGCAAATAGAGGTAGTATGGGAGGCTATTTGGGCATCAGAGTCAACATTCTTTTCCATCATTTGTTTGAACATACTCTCTATCCGCCCCATCTCATTGTTTGAAGAACTTTGCCCTTGAGACAAATATGGAGGCGGATTGTTGGGTTGCTGATACATCAGGGACCTTTAAAAGCCCGACCCCTGATTGCCTTGATTATTATTATTCCAACCCCCTTGGTTTCCATTGCCGCCCCAATTCTGATTGTTGTTCCCCCAATTCTGATTGTTGTTCCCCCAATTGTTTGAGTTGTTGTTGTTGCCATTGTTCTAGTTCCCTTGGACTTGGTTGCCCCAATTTTGATTGTTCCCTTGCGGTCTCCATTGTTGAGTTGGAGCATTGCTCCGTTGACCTTGGTAGTTATTGGCATATAACACTTCCTCACTTTGATCATCATAAGAATCATCTTGATTGTAACCACTACCACTTTGCTCATATTGATCTTGATTGTTTTGCACTTGTTGACCACGCTGTCTCCTCTTGTTGACCATGACATTTACCCCTTCCATGGCATTTACTTGCTTTGTCCCTTGAACTTGCTGAAGCTGGGCCTTTGCTAACTGATTCATAGTAGTTGTCAACTCGTCTATGGCTTGTCCATGATCATGAAGTTCCTTGTGAAGATGGATGACATTAGGGTCTCCCTGAGGAACATTTGCCCGACTCTGCCAAGCTGAGGATGTGTCAGCCATCTCATCAAGTATGTCACAAGCATCGGCATAAGGCATTTTCATAAAACTTCCCCCAGCTAGCTAATTTACGACACACTGGTTGGTCGTGTTGATGCCCCTATAGAATGTCTGCTGCATCATTGCTTCAGTCATATCATTTTTGGGCATTCCTTGACCATTGTCCGGTATCGATCCCATCTCATCCCACGTGTGTATGGAGTGGTTGGGTAGCCTCTCGAGCCAGTCCAAAGCTTTCCCTCTAAGTGAAAATGGGAAAAGTCTCAATCTCAGAGCGTCCTCTGACACGTTCGTCTGCTTGCTCCCCCAGCATGTGTCTACAAAACCCTTTAGATGCTTGTATGCGTTCTGATGAGGAGCTCCAGTGAAGAAGCCCCTTTGCTCCAATAGGGTCAGCATGACAATTGTAATTTGAAAATTGCCCGCCCGAATCCGGTGCGGGACAATTGCACTTGTGTAACCTTCATTGGGTAGCACCCGGTGCGCTGCCCATGGAGGAGGTGGGGGAGGGTTTGGAATGTTGTCATTAGCCTGCCGGCCTCTTCTTTGGACTTGAGGTTCTAGATTAACCTCATCCTCACCATTGTCAACTACCTCCTCCCCCGGAAGAACATGTCCAAGAGCATCATTATGAGCCATTTGGTACCTAAAGCGATTGATACACAAAAGTTAGAAAAATAGAAGGAAAGAAAAACAAGACACACAAATAGTTAGATAAACATCATATTGTGAATAATCAAAAGAAGTACCACTAGGCATATACAAACTAATTTCCAAGACCCGGAATATCACTAAGTCACAAGCTGCTATAATCTATGTAGCTCTATACAAAAGTGTGAAGATAATAAAGAACGTTTCTAGGTGAGGGAGTAGAAGGGGACTCCGAGGATCCGCGGACATAAGTAGAATTACCTTGAAGTCTCGTAGAATCAGCAGCACGCACTAACCCCGAGGCTGATAGTTCACACCTGGATCTGCACACGAAAACATGTGCAGGAAAGGGGATGAGTACACCACAATGGTACCCAGTAAGTGCCAAGCCTAACCTCGGTCGAGTAGTGATGAGGTTAGGTCAAGGCCCTATCGGAGTAAATATAATAAATTAAACAGTAAAAGATATAAGTAAAGTTTATGGTAACACAATTAAAGAAATTCTAGAAAATTTAACAGTTAAGGGAGTCCTCGACTCAGAACAAGATAAACACAATGTAGAATCTCCCGGGATACCGTCCCGTAGTTCCGAATGAATATGCAGTACAGGCGGATCTCCCAAAATACGTCCGTAGTTCCAAAGTAAATATGCAGTGCTGGGGGATCTCCCGAAATACGTCTGTAGTCCCAAAATAAATATGCAAGACAAGGGGATCTCTCAGAATACGTCCGTAGTCCCAATTTAAGTATGCAAGACAGAGGTATCTCCCGGAATACGTCCGTAGTCCCAATTTAAATATGCAACGCAAGATGAAATGACAGGTGTGGCATCGAGTTATATAATTTACACTGAACACAGATAAGGAAAATAGGGACTTAACTAAGCATGGCGCACAGAATGTCAAATAGACAGTTAAAACACGCAAGCATGCTTCTCTAATCTAAGCTAAACAATTAAACGTATTAGTGCAATTTAATCAGGGAAAACAGTTTATGATTTAGAAAGGAAAAATAGGATTTTTGCAATAATAGCCCGTGTACGTACTTGTCACCTCACGTACACGGCGCCCACACATCAATTAATATCAAACATACTAAGGGGAAAGTCCCCAACACAAGGTTAGGCAAGCCACTTACCTCGAACCGCTCAAATCAACTCGATACCACGCTCTTGCCACGAGTATCCAACTCCGAATGGCCCGAATCTATTCAAATAAATTGCATAATGTAAATATAACTACAAGTAACTAATTTAACTAATTAATTCGAAGCAAAAACGTGAAATTAGAAAAAATGCCCAAAACGTCTCCCCGGACTCACATCTCGGAATCGGGTAAACATTAAAAATTATGAACACTCATTCACTCACGAGTTCACTCGAACAAAAATCATCTAAATTCGACGTCAAATTCCTATTCAAATCTCAAATTTTTAATTGGGGAACCTTTTACCTAATTTCCAAACTTCTACCCTCAAATTCCTTAATTAGACGAGCAAAACAACAATAGATTAATGTATTATGATCAAAATAGAGTTAGAATTAGTTACCCAATGGTTTCTCCTACAAAATCCCTCGAGCAATCGTCTCCCACCAAGCTCTAAATCGAATTTTGTGTTATGAAATTTCAAACCCTTGAAATCTCCTTTTCTGCCCAGCGATCCTCGCACCTGCGGCCGTTTCTCGCACCTGCGGATACCGTATCAGCGGTCCAAATGGCGCATCTATGAATTTCATTAAAGCAGCCAGGATCCACACCTACGCCTATTCTTTGCACATGCGGGCTCGCAGGTGCGGTCTGATCGGGTCCAAACCTACACCACTGTAGAGTAGCGAGGATGGTCGATGCAATTTTACCCAATGAGGTCGGGATCGATTTCCACAGGGAGTTAATTTGGTTTGGAGTTGGGTATCTAACTAATCTAGATGTGCGTGTTGTTCCTAATTGCACTTTCAAACATTGTTGCGATTGATTCTATTCTAATTTTATACTATAGTATGCTGAGTGTAAGCGAAGTACAATATTTTTGGTGAACATTTTCAAGTATTAAAAGGCACTAGGGGAGTGACTTCTGTCTAGGTAAGTATCTAATGGATATCAAGAATCTAAGATAAGCTTGTTATGATTGGGGTCGTGATATAACCATCACACATAAGTGCTCACTCTATACCTCTCGGTAGTTTGAGTGACTTTGCCCGATTTGGTTTTCTCAAGCCCAAATGGGTGTTCATACAATACAAGTGAAATTGGCTCAAGTCGGGTATTACTATCTCTAGGTTTAACCCTTTAATTGGGGCTATCAATCTCGTGAGTTCACCCCAATTCCTTGTTAGCCTAATTTTCCTAGACTTAGTCCCTCTTTCTCAAGAAGAGCCTAAGTCATAAAGGCATGAATCAGTGTTTGCAACCACTAATTCTATAATTTTAGCATAAATTAGGCTAAATATCACTAACCCATAAACAATTAAGCCCTAAAATTCAAGACCCATTAAATACCCACACTAGGGTTGGGTCACAACCCTAGCTATGGGGTCTAGCTACTCATAATAACAGCAGAAATCAAAGATAAAGATGAAATATAAGCCATAATATTAAAGTACAAGATGAAAATCTAAAGTTTGAAGGTAAATCTACTCTAAAATTGCCCAAAAAGGGAAAAACCAGCCGTTCACGTGCTCTGCTAAACAAAACTTAACCTAAAATTGATAAAAGTATCTATTTATACTAGGCTGAAAATTCTGGACAAAAATGCCCCTTGCGTATGATTCGCGGCCACGTAATTCTGACCGCATCCGCGCTCAAGCTTTCATGGCCGCGTAATAATGAGCGCGGTCCGTGTTTCTTCAATACTGGGTTTGGATTGGGCTTAGTTTCGTGGACCGCATAATTTCAACCGCGACCGAGTAATTTGGATGCGGATCGCATTCTTCAGTAAAGCCCGGCTTGCTGGCTCTCTGAACCTCAATATGCGCTCTCAGCGGAATTCCCTTCGCGGCCGCGCCAAAGATTTCGCGGCCGCGCCTTTCCAACGCGGTCAGTGGTGATTTTAGTATTCAAAGCAGCTTCTTTGAATCTACTTTTATGGATCGCGTAATAGTGGCCGACTCAGTGTTGGTCCTTACACGGTCGCGCTTTTCTGCTGCTCTCAGCGCTCTAGTCTCAGCCTTGGATTCGTGCATGTTTGACTCCTTCACGAGTTGATTATGGATTCTTTGCCTCATTTTGACCAAACCATGCAAGCAAGCACATTAAGTTAGTTTTCGGGGATACCTTTACGCATTTTTGACCCAAAACCTAAGCAAAAGAGAGCAAATAATAGGCTAAAACCCCTTGTTATCACGGTCAAACTTGCGCACCTGCGCAAATAATAGGCCTCTCTTCTGCAGGTGCAAAACACCAGAACCAGCAAAGGCACCAGATTTTCCTAAGTCTAATTTTCATTCCGTTAAGCATCCGAAACACACCCGAGGCCCCCAGGACCTCAACCAAACCTACCAACCAATCCTATAACACCATATGAACTTAGTCGAGCCTTCAAACCTCATCGAACAACACCAAAATCATGAATTAAGCATGGATTCAAGCCTAAGAATTTAGAATTTTCCAAATTCTACAAACGACGCTGAACCACATCAAATCTAGTCCGAATGACCTCAAATTTTACACACAAGTCATAAATGACACTACGAACCTACATCCACTTTTGAAATTCCATTACGAGCTCAATATCAAAATTTCCACTATCGGCCGAAATTGCTGAAAAACTAACTTTCGCCAATTCAAGCCTAAATCTACTATAGACCTCCAAAATACATTCCGAACGCGCTCCTAAGCTCAAAATCACTCAATGAAGCTAACAGAGTCGACGTAATTCTATTTCGGATCCGTCTTCACAGAGTTCCGACTACAATCCAATTTCTAAGGCTTAAACTCACAACTAGGGACTAAGTGTCCCAAAACTTTCATAATTCCATAACCAATCACTCAGGAAAATACAAGCAGAAACAAATGTGGGGAAGGTAGATATTAGGGTATTGGGGCTCTAATTCTCAAAATGGCTAACCGGGTCATTACATCCTCCCCCTCTTAAAACAATCATTCGTCCTCGAACGAGTATAAAGACATACCTGAAACTGTGAAAAGATGAGGGTACTGGCTGCGCATATCCTACTCGGTCTCCCAAGTCGCCTCCTCGACCGGCTGACCCCTCCACTGGACCTTTACTGAAGCAATATTCTTTGACCTGAGCTTTCTGACCTGCCTGTCCAAAATGGCTACTGGCTCCTCAACATAAGATAGATCCTTGTCCAACTGGACTGAGCTGAAATCCAATACATGAGTCGGATCACCGTGATACTTCCAGAGCATAGACACGTGGAATACCGGGTGAACTCCTGCTAGGCTGGGAGGCAAGGCAAGCTCATAAGCAACCTCCCCAACTTGCCACAATATTTCAAAAGGACCAATGAACCTCGGGCTCAGCTTGCCCTTCTTCCCGAATCTCATGACGCCCTTCATAGGCGATACCTGAAGCAAGACCCGCTCACCAACCATAAATGCCAAATCACGAACCTTCCGGTCCGCATAACTCTTCTGCCTGGACTGGGCCATGTGAAGTCTCTCCTGAATCACCTTCACGTTATCCAGGGTATCCTGGACCAAATCTGTACCCAACAATTGGCCTCACTCGGCTCAAACCATCCCACTAGGGACCAGACACCACCTACCATACAAAGCCTCATATGGTGCCATCTGAATGCTGGACTGGTAACTGTTGTTGTAAGCAAACTCTACAAGTGGCAAGTATTGGTCCCATGACCATTCGAACTCCATCACACAGGCACGAAGCATATCCCCAAGAATCTGAATCGTGCGCTCGGACTGCTCGTTTGTCTGAGGATGAAAGGTTGTGCTCAACTCCACCCTAGTACCCAACTCCTGCTGTACGGCTCTCCAAAACCATGATGTGAACTGTGTACCTCTATCTAAAATGATGGATACTAGAATACCATGAAGGCGGACAATCTCTCTGATATAAATCTCAGCCACCCTATCAGAAGAATAAGTGGTCAACACTGGAATAAAATGAGCTGACTTGGTCAGTCGATCCACGATCACCCAAATAGCATCAAACTTTCTCAAAGTCCATGGAAGTCCAACTACAAAGTCCATGGTGATCCGCTCCCACTTCCACTATGGGATCTCTAACCTTTGAAGTAATCTACCCGGCCTCTAGTGCTCATATTTGACCTGCTGACAGTTGAGACACTTGGCCACAAACCCAACTATATCATTCTTCATCCTCCTCCACCAGTAGTGTTCATATGGACCAGTATTTGGATAGGGTCGCATATTGCAGCAGAGTTATGTGGAAATATAATCCCTTGTGTAAGATTTGTGTGTTATGGTTCTGCGGTATGTGATGGGTTCTTAGCATTGCGTCGGGGTGGTACTCGTCGAGCTTGCGAAACGATTCTCCTGTTTGGGTCATTGTTACGATTGGGTACATTTGGAATATTGCTATCTGGTGCATGGATTACGCAGGTTGTGGCTTTAGATTGTATTGATGTGTCATGTCACTAGAGTGGTCGTGTTGGATGAGACGAGGTCAGTGTGCCTAGAATGGATGCTATCAGATTTGATTGTGGTATAATTGGGAGGATAATATCGGAAGTCGGCTTTGAAATTGGCTATAGTTCTTGTAGAAGGAACGAGACCTCCATGACCTGTTGGTTTAATGCATGGTTATGAATTTGATATGTTTCTTTCATCATCGGCAGTGTACGAAGGTTTTATAATGAGGTTTTGTCTGATATGAGGTTTATTACCAACACTGGGTTGATTTGAGTCGATACTGTGATTTGAAATCATTGCTTCGAGCATTCGAGCTATGCAGTATTTGAATTTGAGTATTTGAGTTATGGTTACGGCTTTTGGTACAGCTTGTTCAGACTTATATGGTACGTAGATGCGAACTTCTGATCTTATAAGAAATTTCGGATGTCGGAAATTTGATTCGAAGGCTTGTGGGCTAGGTAGAATTGAGGAATTTCAGTTATGATGTGCTATCGGACCTGTATGGGATAGGGTGAAGTGGGATCACCCCCGGGTTTGTGCGTAGGAAAGTTACACGGCCATTTCTTGGCTTTTGGAACAACTCTCGGCACGTTCGAGGACGAACGTATGTTTAAGTGGGGGATGATGTAACGACCCGGCCGGTCGTTTTGGGAGTTATAGACCCGTTTCCCCCATTTTTGTTTCCTTTTTTCTCTTAAGCTATATTATGATATACCGGGTTAGTTGGTTCGGGCCCGGAGTGGTTTCGGAGTGGAATGAGACACTTAGTCTCTTATTTAGAACCTTAAGTTGGAAAAGTCAATCGGATGTTGACCTATGTGTAAACGATCTCGGATTTGAATTCTGATGGTTCTGTTAGCTCCGTTAGGTGATTTTGGACTTAGGAGTGCATCCGGAATGTGATTTGGAGGTCCATGGTAGAATTAGGCTTGAATTGGCGAAATTAGAAATTTGGCGATTTTTGGTCGGCAGTGGAAAATTTGTTATCGGGGTCGGAATGGAATTACGAAAGTTGGAATGGGTTCATAGCGTCATTTATGACGTATGTGCAAAATTTGAGGTCATTCGGACGTAGTTTTGTTGGTTTTGGCAACGGTTGCCGAATATGGAAATTTAGAAGTCCTTAGGCTTGAATCCGAGGGTAATTTGGTAATTTGATATTGTTTTGAGTGATTCGAAGGTTCGACTAAGTTTGTATGTTAATATATGACTTGTTGGTATTTTTGGTTGAGGTCCCGAGGGCCTCGGGGTGATTCCGGGTGATTAACGGATTTGTCAAAGTTGGAAAATGCAGCTGAAGCTGCTGCTACTGCTACTGCTATTTCTGCACCTGCGGAAGGAGGAGTCGCAAGTGCGAGGTCACTGGTGCGCAAGGGGAGTCCTCAGATGCGAAAAAGAAGGCGCTGGGCAGGCTTCGCAGAAGCGGAAGGAAATGCGCAGGTGCGCTACCGCAGGCGTGAGAATTTGAAGCGCAGATGCGGAAAATGGGAGGCCAAGGCTGGAGCGCAGGCGCGAAGGATTTGGACGCACCTGCGAGCCCGCAGGTGCGAGACCTGGGTGCAGGTGCAAAGGCTGAGATTTAAGTGATTCTCGTAGGTGCGAGGATTTTTGACCGCAGGTGCGGTCCCGCAAGTGCGTGGAATAGGCCACAGGTGCGAAAATCGGGGAAGAATATATAGATAGCACTTCGCGAATTTTGGTTCATTTCCACCATTTTCAAGTCGGTTTTTGGAGATTTTGGAGTGATTTTCGAAAGGCGATTCAAGGGCTATCAGTGAGGTAAGTTGCTTGAGCCCTAATACTTGTATACATGGTGATTTTTTGTTGTTTCATCATTGTAATTAGTGAAAATGAGGGGTTAGGGCTTGAAATATTTAAGAGTTTAATTTAAGGATTTGAAGGACCAAACAATGTCGGATTTCGATGAATTTGGTATGGTTAGACTCATGAGTGAATGAGGTTT
This sequence comes from Nicotiana tabacum, assembly GCF_000715075.1. Taxonomy (NCBI): domain Eukaryota; kingdom Viridiplantae; phylum Streptophyta; class Magnoliopsida; order Solanales; family Solanaceae; genus Nicotiana; species Nicotiana tabacum. Next base: position 1,085,346 of record NC_134101.1, on the reverse strand, counting down.
CTAGTTTTGTAAATTTTGTCGGATTTTGAGATGTGGGCCCGGGGGCCGGGTTTGAGCCAATTTCGGATTTTGGTCTAATTTGATAGTCTTTCTTGTGGAATTCATTCCATTAGCGTATATTGATGGTATTGTACTGATTGTAAATAGATTTGGAGCATTTGGAGGCCGAGTCCAGAGAAAAGAGCATTTCGGGGTAGAGATTTGACCAGTTTGAGGTAAGTAATGATTGTAAATCTAGTCTTAAGGTTACGAAACCCCGGATTTTGTATCATTCTACTATTTTTAGTGATGCACATGCTAGGTGACGAGCATATGGGCGTGCACTATTGGGGATTGTGACTTGGTCCATCCCGTAGCAACTGTAAAGTTGCATACTTTGTTGAAACTATATGATACTTATATGTTTTAGAAAGAGTTTCTGTAAATTGGGTTGAATGCCATGTTTGGGCCTTGTGCCAGTGTTGTTTGGACCCTTAGGGGCCTTTTCTTACTATCCTTTCACTGTTTTTGATTGAAATCTATAGTCAGTAATGTTTATACTTGTTTACCGCATAACTCAGTTTTATGACTATATTTCGATACATATAAATATTTTGGGCCGAATGCCCTGTTTTACTGAAATGCCCGAGTGGCTTGAGAGGTTTATGACTGAGTGAGGCCGAGGGCCTGATTTGTGAGGATATTTATGGGATCGGGCTGCATGCCACAACATGTTGTATATTTATGGGATCGGGTTGTACGCCGTAGTATGTTTGATATCGGACGAGGGCCTGATTGTGAGGATGAGTGTGGATCGGGGCTTCCCGCCTGCAGCATACTTTATTATTATAGCACTGAGTTGTCCATGCAGCACGTGAGTTGTCCGTGCAGATTATTGCGCTTGGGCTGAAGGAACCCCTCTGGAGTTTGTACACACCCCCAGTGAGCGCAGGTACCTACTGAGTGCGAGTGTTGAGTGCCGAGTGCTGAGTGACTGGGAGGCTTGAGTGATTGTGAGGTATGCTCGAGTGGCAAGAGTGATTGTGAGGTATGCCCGAGTGGCAAGAGTGATTGTGAGGTATGCCCGAGTGGCACGAGTGATTGTGAGGTTTGCCTGAGGGGCTGTATATGAGTGATGTTTTGCCCGAGGGGCTGTTTATGATTTCATCATTTTTGCTCTCCTTTGCATTTTTCCTCTGTCTGAAAACTGTTAAAAATATCTTTAAATGATTTTTACTAGAACTGGGCTTAAACGAGATGTTTTGATTCAAATCCTGATTTTTAAAAGCAGGAGGTATTTTACTGAGATTTCATGATATGAACGTTATATGCTTTGTTGCTCGTCACTACTGCTCAGTCTTTATTTATTGTTGTTACTTACTGAGTTGGCGTACTCACGTTACTCCCTACACCTTATGTGCAGATCCAGGTGTAGCTGGACACGGTAGCGGTTATTGATTGTTCTGGTTGCAGATTAGTTTCTTGGAGATAGCAAGGTATTTGTTTGGCAATCGCAACCCCTGCTCTTCTCCCTCTTATTATCCTCTAGTTGTATTTAGCTATTTTCCAGGCTGAGTTAGCCGTGATATTGTTAGACAGATTGTAGTAGATGCTCATGACTAGTGACACCTCGATGTCGGGCTTTTCCTTCCGCACTTTTATTTTGATTGGAACTCCTTTATGAAGGTTTTTGTGTTAAATAACATTGAAATTACCTTTGAAATGAAAATATCGGTTTGTTTTGGAAATGAGTCGGCTTGCCTAGTTCCACGATAGGCGCCATCACGAGAGAGGTTAGTTTGGGTTGTGACATGCGAGCTCGCAAAAGCGAGCCTTCCATCGCAGAAGCGGCCTGGGCACGTTGGGAAAAGGTCCACAGGTGCGGAAACTTGCACGCACCCGCGCGTCCGCAGATGCGGAAGGAAGCGCAGGTGCGCATTTGTCCTCCGCAGATGCGAGGCCTCGCCTGGTAGCCCTATTTTGCAGATGCGAGATTTTTCTCGCAGATGCAAGCTCGCATGTGCGAGCCCAGGCACCGCAGGTGCAGAAATGCCTGGGCAGTGTATATATCGAAGAGTTCGATATTTCTACTCATTTTGGTCATTTTGAGCTCGGATAAGGCGAAGATTTGAGAGGTTTTTCACAATATCGAAGTGGGTAAGTGTTCTATAACCAAAAGTGATTATATCTAACAAATCCATGTCTATATTCATCATTTATTTCGGATATAGATGGAAGAAATTGGAATTTTTGTAAAACTTTCCAAAAACGAAAAATTTAGATTTGAAGGTCCATTTGACATCGGAATTGGATAATATTTGTATGGTTGAACTCGTAGCGGAACGGGTGTTCGGATTTCATGAGTTTTTCCAGGATTTGAGACGTGGGTTCCACTGTCAAATATTTTAATGAATTTTAGATTTTTATCTGGAAAATTAGTAAATTAATATGGAATTAATTCCTATGATTCGTATTGAGTATAATGAATTGTTTGTGAATAGATTTGAAGCATTTGGAGACAAATTTAAAAGGAAAGGTTGTGGTCGAGTAATTGATTGGAATTTGCAAAGCGAGGTAAGTATCGTGGTTAACCTTAACTTGAGGGAATAGAACCCTTAAACTATTTATTATGTGAAATGCATGTGAACGACGTATAGGCGAGGTGACGAGTGTCTATACGTCGTCAAATTAATTGTTTGCATAATTACTTGAAAATCATAAATCATTTTAAATTATGAATAAATTATTATATTAATTGTTTCTCTCCTATTCTTTGTCAAATATTAATTCTTGAATTCCTGCATTAATTGTTACATGCTATTTGAATTATGTGTCTTAATTGTTATTTGACATTTAGTATATTAAATATTAAACTGCTTATTTTCTCCCTGATTTCCATAATAATTTGCTATTTGTCATTGTCTGTTTCATAATTTAATCATAATTATTGTATGCTTGTTGTCTTATAATTTTATATTAATTGTTGCATTTATTGAGGAAATTTCTTCTATAAGAATTGGTAAATGGATAGATTGGAGGATCGGGTTGCATGCCGCAACAAAATTGATTGAAATGGATATATTGGAGGATCGGGTTGCACGCCACAACAGACTTATTAAAAAGACCATATTGGAGGATCGGGTTTCACGCCGCAACAGATTTATTAAAAGTCAATATTTGGGGGATCAAATTGCACGCCACAATAGACTTATTAAAAGTGAATATTTGGGGGATCGGATTGCACGCCGCAATAGACTTATTTAAAAGTCAATATATATACCTGGTTAAAAATATTTATATGAGAGGATTGAAAAAGAATATATTGTGAGAGCGGGTTGCACGCTGCAATAGAATTGAATGTGAATTTATTGTGAGAGCGGGTTGCACGCTGCAACGGAAACTGATAAAAATGATAATTGGTTATGACTGTTGAGCTGGCTTCTATTATTATAAATAAGTTACATGATTTATTTCTATTATTTATTGTTTTTACTAATATTGCGTACAGGTTAATGTAAGTGACCCGCCTTAGCCTCGTCACTACTTCGTCGAGGTTAGGCTCAGCACTTACCAGTACATGGGGCCGGTTGTACTGATACTACACTCTGCACTTCTTGTGCAGATTTCGAATTTGGTCCCAGCGGCGTACCATAGACTTGCTCGGATTCCAGCTACTCGGAGGAGACTTGAGGTATAACTGCACAATGTCTGTAGTTTTGAAGTCCCTGTCTACTTTACTTTAGCTGTGTGTTTATTTCCAGACAGTTTTATTTTATTCAGGGCCTTATTTGTATTATTCTAGAAGCTCGTGCACTTGTGACACCAAATTCTGGGATGGTATTTAGACACCATTGTTTTTATGGATTATTTACTATATTTCAGATTTTACTTCCGCAATCGTTCTTTGTTATTAATAAATTTAAAACTTGTTTAAAAATTGGTTAATATTATTCTAACGTTGGCTTGCCTAGCAAGTGAAATGTTAGGCGCCATCATTGTCCGAAGGTGGGAATTTCGGATCGTGACAGTTGGTATCATAGCATTAGGTTACATAGGTCTCACGAGTCACGAGCAAGCTTAGTAGAGTCTGAAGGATCGGTAAGGAGACGTCTGTACTTATCTCTCAGAGGCTATGAAGTTTAGGAACAATATCACTTCTTTCTTATTCTGTCGTGCGATTTTACTCTATCATCGCAAATTGAAACATTCTACTCTTATTCTCTCGCAGATGGTGAGAACATGTAATACCTCTACCGATGGACAGGGACCAGAACCCCTGGTGGAAACTATGGCCAGGGGTAGAGGTCGACGCCGAGGTCGTGCTAGAGGCCGAGGTAGAGGCCGAGGTAGAGCTGAGTCCAGAGCTTGAGCAGCTGCACCTGTTATAGAGCCTCAGGTGGATCTTCAGGAGGAAGTTCCAGTTCAGAATGTACCAGTTGGACCAGTTCAGGTCCCGGAAGGATTCATAGCCACTCCGGTACTTCAGGACACTCTAGTCCGTTTGGTAAGTCTTATGGAGGGCGTGGCCCAGAATGGTACATTTCCAGTGGCACCAGCCATCTCACAGGCTGGGGGAGGAGCAGAAACTACCACTACTCCTGCTCCGGAGTAGATGGCTCCCCAGAATCAGGCTCCAGCAGCCCCGCCAGTTGGGGTAGTTCAGCTAGTTGTTGCGGCACAGACTGGTGATAGGCCCGCCATGTCTTTTAAGGCCTTATTGAGACTGGATAAGTTTACTAAGCTCTTTCCAGTTCACTTAAGTGGTACACCTTCTGAGGAACCACAGGATTATCTTGAACGCTGCCACGAGGTGCTGCGGAATATGGGTATAGTTGAGACCAATGGGGTTGGTTTTGCTGTATTTCAGATGACGGGTTCCGCCAAGAGATGGTGGATAGATTATACATTGACCAGACCAGTTGGATCACCTTCACTTACCTGGGAGCAGTTCTCTCAGCAGAAGTTCCTTGGTAAGTCACACTGAGAGAGGAATTTTGCAAGCAATTTGAGCGTCTATAGCAGGGCAGTATGACTGTTACTCAGTATGAGTCCCGTTTTGTGGATTTGGCCCGTTATGCTCTCCTTTTACTACCTACTGAGGGGGAGAGAGTGAGGAGGTTTATTGAGGGACTCACTCACCGTATCAGGCTTCAGATGGCCAAGGAGATCGGAAGTGATATTTATTTTCAGGCGGCTGCTAATGTCGCGAGGAGGATCGATATGGTTCTTGCACAGGAGAGAGGAAAGAGGTCTGATAAGAGGTCTCGTCAGTTCGGTGGTTTCAGTGGTGCATCGTCTGGAGGCAGGGGTAATTTTGGTAGGGGTCATCTCCCAGACCGTTTCATTCAGCACTTCATGCATCTCCCGGTGCTTCAAGGAGTCACGGTCCTATTATGCCTTACCCTAGGAAACCAGCATTCAGTGCACATTCAGCTCCTATCAGTGCACCACCACTCTAGAGTTACTACAGTGGTTATCCGGCCCATTTGGGTCAGCTTCAGCTTCAGCAGCCACGACATCAGGACGGGTGTTATGAGTGTGGGAACATTGGTCACATCACGAGGTATTGCCCTAGATTGGCGAGTAACAGATCTCAGCAAGATTCTCGTTCCATCATACCAGCATCGGTTGCTTCATCGCCTGCTCAACCAGCTAGAGGTAGGAGTCAGGCAGCTAGAGGTGGAGGTCAGGCCATTAGAGGTGGAGGTCAGGCCATTAGAGTTGGAGGTCAAACCGTTAGAGGTGGAGGCCAGCCAGTTAGAGGCCGTCCCAGGGACGCAGTTCAGAGTGGTGGGGCCCAGCCCCGATTTTATACTTTTCCAGCTAGGCCTGAGGCCGAGTCATCTGATGCTGTGATCATAGGTATTATTCCAGTTTTTCATAGAGATGCTTCAGTTCTATTTGATCCAGGATCTACTTATTCTAATATGTCCTCCTATTTTGCTTCATATTTAGTTGTGCCTTTTGATTCTCTGAGTGCTTTTGTGTGTGTATCTACACCGGTGGGAGACTTTGTTGTAGTAGATCATATTTATCGTTCGTGTGTGGTTATTATTGGTAATCTTGAGACTAGTCTGGATCTTCTACTTCTTGATATGGTAGATTTTGATGTCACCTTGGGTATGGATTGGTTGTCCCCTTATCATACTATATTGGATTGTCATGCCAAGACAGTGACCCTAGCTATGCCGAGGTTACCTCGGTTAGAGTGGAAAGGAACTCCTGGTCATTCTGCCAGTAGGGTTATTTCTTATATGAAAGCTCGGCGTATGGTAGAGAAAGGGTGTCTAGCATATTTGGCTTATATTCGCGATCCCAGTGCAGATGTTCCTTCTATGGACTCAGTACCAATTGTTCGTGAATTTCCAGAAGTATTTCCTGCAGATCTGCTGGGGATGCCACCCGACAGAGATATTGACTTTTGTATTGATTTGACTCCGGGCACTCAGCCCATTTCTATTCCACCATACCGTATGGCCCCACCAGAGTTGAAAGAATTGAAAGAGCAGTTACAAGACTTACTTGATCAGGGATTTATTAGACCCAGTGTCTCGCCCTAGGGTGCACCAGTATTATTTGTAAAGAGGAAAGATGGCTCTATGCGGATGTGTATAGATTATCGCCAGTTGAATAAAGCCACTATCAAAAACAAATATCCGCTGCCAAGAATTGACGACTTATTTGATCAGCTTCAGGGTGTCAAGGGATTTTCGAAGATCGATTTGAGGTCTGGTTACCATCAGTTGAAGATTAGGGCATCTGATATCCCTAAAACAGCTTTTCGGACTCGGTATAGGCACTACGAATTTCTAGTGATGTTATTTGGGGTTGACAAATGCCCCAGCAGCATTTATGGATTTGATGAATCAGCTGTTCAAGCCTTATTTGGATTCTTTTGTGGTTGTATTATTGATGATATCTTGATTTACTCCAGCAGCCGAGAGGAGCATGAGCAGCATCTTCGAAGTGTGCTTCACACTTTGAATAATAATCAGTTAGATGCCAAGTTTTCAAAATGTGAATTTTGGTTAGACTCAGTTGCCTTTTTGGGGCATGTTGTATCGGCAGAAGGCATAAAGGTGGATCCTAAGAAGATAGAGGTTGTTCAGAATTGGCCTAGACCTACTTCAGCTACAGAGATCCAGAGTTTCCTAGGTTTGGCAGGTTATTATCGTCGGTTCGTGGAAGGGTTTTCATCTATAGCAAGCACATTGACCAGACTAACCCAGAAGGGTGTCCCATTCAGATGGTCAGACAAGTGTGAGTTGAGCTTTCAGAAGCTCAAGACTGCTTTGACTACGTCGCAAGTGTTGGTATTACCCAAAGGTTAAGGATCGTATACAATATATTGTGATGCATCTCACATTGGGCTTAGTACAGTATTAATGCAAGATGGCAGGGCGATTGCATGTCACGACATTTGAAGGTTCACGAGAAGAATTATCCTGTTCATGACTTAGAACTGACAGCCATTGTTCATGCGCTGAAGATTTGGAGGCATTACCTCTACGGTGTCTCGTGTCAGGTATTTACTGATCATCATAGCCTTCAGTACCTGTTCAAACAAAAAGATCTTAATTTGAGGCAGAGAAGATGGTTGAAGTTGTTGAAAGACTATGATATCACCATTTTGTATCACCCCGGAAAGGCCAATGTGGTGGCCGATGCTTTAAGTAGAAAGGCTGCGAGTATGGGAAGTCTTGTGTATATTCCGATTGGTGAGAGGCCATTAGCTGCAGATGTTCAGACTTTGGCTAATCAGTTTGTGAGGTTAGATATTTCAGAACCCAGTCGGGTTCTAGCTTGCACAGTCGCTCGGTCTTCTTTATATGAGCGCATCAGAGAGAGGCAGTATGATGATCCTCATTTACTTGTCCTTAAGGACACGGTGCGGCACAGTGATGCCAAACAGGTTACTGTGGGGGAAGATGGAGTTCTGCGAATGCAGGGTCGTATTTGTGTGCCTAATGTGGATGGGCTTCGTGAATAAATTTTTGAAGAGGCACATAGTTCCAGGTATTCTATTCATCCAGGTACCGCCAAAATGTATCAAGATTTGCAGCAACATTATTGGTGGAGGAGAATAAAAAAGGATATATTTGCATATGTAGCTCGGTGTCTGAATTGTCAGCAAGTTAAATACGAGCATCAGAGACCTGGTGGTTTGCTTCAGAAGTTAAAAATTCCTGAATGGAAATGGGAGCGTATCACTATGGATTTCATTGTTGGACTCCCATAGATTCAAAGAAAATTTGACGCAGTTTGGGTCACTGTGGACAGGTTAACCAAATCAGCACATTTCATTCCAGTGGCAGTTATCTATTCTTTAGAAAGGTTAGCTGAAATTTACATTCGTGAGATTGTCTGCCTTCACGGTGTGCCCGTGTCTATTATTTTAGATCGAGGTACGTAGTTTACCTCACATTTTTGGAGGGCTGTACAACGTGTGGGCACGCAAGTGGAGTTGAGTACAATATTTCATCCACAGACAGACGGATAATCAGAGCGCACTATTCAGATATTGGAAGATATGCTTCACGCTTGTGTTATAGACTTTGGAGGTTCTTGGGATCATTTCTTGCCACTTGTGGAGTTTGATTTTAATAATAGCTACTAGTCGAGCATTCAGATGGCTCCATATGAGGCATTATTCGGAAGGCGATGATGTTCGCCAGTTGGCTGGTTTGAACCGGGAGAGGCTCAGTTATTGGGTACCGATTTGGTACAAGATGCCTTGGATAAGGTCAAGATTATTCAGGATCGACTTCGCACAGCTCAGTCTAGGCAAAAGAGTTATGCCAACTGTAAAGTTCGTGATATTGCATTCATGGTTGGAGAAAGAATATTGCTCCGAGTTTCACCTATGAAAGGTGTAATGAGGTTCGGAAAGAAGGGCAAGTTGAGCCCTAGGTATATCAGACCCTTTGAAATTCTTGAAAGGGTGGGTGAAGTAGCCTACAGGCTTGCATTACCACCTAGTTTATCAGCGGTTCATCCGGTGTTCCATGTGTCTATGCTCCAAAAATATCATGGTGATCCATCCCATGTGTTAGATTTCAGCTCAGTCCAATTGGACAAAGATTTGACTTACGAGGAGGAGCTGATGGCTATTCTAGCCTGGCGGGTCCGACAGTTGAGGTCTAAGAGTTATCCTTCAGTTCGGTTGCAATGGAGAGGTCAGTCGGTAGAGGCATCTACCTAGGAGCCCGAGTCGTACATGCGGAGTAAATATCCATACTTATTCACCAGCTCAGGTATTTCTTTTCTAACTCCATTCGAGGACGAACGTTTGTTTTAGAGGTGGAGAATGTGATGACCCAAAATGTCATCTCTAAATTTAATAAATAATTCTATGTTCTAAGACCTCAAAAAGCACCATTTATCATTCCTCGACTTGCGTGCATAGTCCGTATAATTTTTTGAAAAGTTTTTATGTGAAAAATGGACTAAAATGTAAAATAGAGCCTTAAAACTCAATGGAGTTTACTTTGGTCAACATTTTAAGTAAACGGACCTGGATTAGTATTTTGACAGTTCCGGTAGCTCCGTATCGTGATTTGGGACTTGGGCGTATGCTCAGAATTTAATTTGGAGGTCCCTAGCTCAAGTTATGACCATTTAACGGAACTAGTAATTCAAAGGCTAAAGATTTTCAAGTTTGATCACGGGGTTGACTTTTTGATATCGGATCCAGAATCCAATTCTGGAAATTTGAATAGCTCCGTTATGTCATTTAGGACTTGTGTGCCAAATTTGAAGTCATTCCGGATTCATTTAATATGTTTTGGCACGAGATTTGTAAATTGAAAAGTTTAAAACTCTTAAGTTCGAATCGGGGTGTGAATTGTAAGTTCAGCGTTGTTTGACGTGATATTAAACCCCGAGTAAGTCCGTATTATGTTACGGGACTTGTTGGTATATTCGGACGGGGTCCCGAGTACCCCGAGTGTGATTCGAATCGAAATCGGAACAAGAATTGGACTTAAGCAAAATCTGAAATTTTGCCTTCTCTTGTAATCGCACCTGCGGATTTTTTTACCGCAGGTGCGAGCTCGCAAAAGTGAGCCTTCCATCGCAGAAGCGGCCTGGGCAGGCTAGGCAAAGGTCCGCAGGTGCAAAAACTTGCACGTACCCGCGCGTCCGCAGAAGCGGACTTGACAATTGCAGAAGCGGAAGGAAGCGCAAGTGCGCATTTGTCCTTCGCAGATGTGAGGCCTCACCTGGAAGCCCCATTTCGCAGATGCAAGCTCGCATGTGCGAGCCCAGGCACCGCAGGTGCAGAAATACCTGGGCAGTGTATATATCGATGAGTCCGATATTTTTACTCATTTTGGTCACTTTGAGCTCGGATAAGTCGGAGTTTTGAGAGGTTTTTCACGATATCAAAGTGATTATATCTCACAAATCCATGTCTATATTCATTATTTAATTCGGATTTAGATGGAAGAAATTGGAATTTTTGTAAAACTTTCCAAAAATAAAAAATTTAGATTTGAAGGTCCATTTGACATCAGAATTGGATAATTTTTATATGGTTGAACTCGTAGTGGAACGGGTGTTCGGATTTCGCGAGTTTGTTTTTCCAGGATTTGGGACATGGGTCCCACTGTCGAATATTTTAATGAATTTCGGATTTTTATCTTGAAAATTAGTAAATTCATATGGAATTAATTCGTATTGAGTATATTGAATTGTTTGTGAATAAATTTGAAGCTTTTGGAGACAAATTTAAAAGGAAAAGTTGTGGTCGAGTAATTGATTGGAATTTGTAAAGCAAGGTAAGTGTCGTGGTTAACCTTGACTTGAGGGAATAGAACCCTTAAACTATTTGTTATGTGAAATGCATGTGAACGACGTATAGGCGAGGTGACGAGTGTCTATATGTCGTCAAATTAATTGTTTGCATAATTACTTGAAAAATCATAAATCGTTTTAAATCATGAATTAATTATTATAATAATTGTTTCTCTCCTATTCTTTATCAAATATTAATTATTGAATTCCAGCATTAATTGTTACATGCTATTTGAATTATGTGTCTTAATTGTTATTTGACATTTAGTATATTAAATATTAAACTGCCTATTTTTCTCCCTGATTTCCATAATAATTTGCTATTTGTCATTGTTTGTTTCATAATTTAATCATAATTATTGTATGCTTGTTGTCTTATAATTTTATATTAATTGTTGCATTTATTGGGGAAATTTCTTCTATAAGAATTGGTAAATGGATAGATTGGAGGATCGGGTTGCACGCCGCAACAGAATTGATTGAAATGGATATATTGGAGGATCGGGTTGCACGCTGCAACATACTTATTAAAAAGTCCATATTGGAGGATCGGGTTTCACGCCGCAATAGACTTATTAAAAGTCAATATTTGGGGGATCGGATTGCTCGCCGCAATAGACTTATTAAAAGTGAATATTTGGGGGATCGGATTGCACGCCGCAATAGACTTATTTAAAAGTCAGTATATATACCTGGTTAAAAATATTTATATGAGAGGATTGAAAAAGAATATATTATGAGAGCGGGTTGCACGCTACAACAGAATTGAATGTGAATATATTGTGAGAGCGGGTTGCACGCTGCAACGGAAATTGATGAAAGTGATAATTGGTTATGACTGCTGAGTTGGCTTCAATTATTATAAATGAGTTACCTAATTTATTTCTATTATTTGTTGTTGTTACTAATATTGTGTACAGGTTAATGTAAGTGACCCGCCTTAGCCTCGTCACTACTTCGTCGAGGTTAGGCTCAGCACTTACCAGTACATGGGGTCGGTTGTACTGATACTACACTCTGCACTTCTTGTGCAGATTTCAGAGTTGGTCCCAGCGGCGTACCCTAGACTTGCTCGGATTTCAGCTACTCGGAGGAGACTTGAGGTATAACTGCACAGCGTCCGCAGTTCTGAAGTCCCCGTCTACTTTACTTTAGCCGTGTGTTTATTTCCAGACAACTTTATTTTATTCATGCCCTTATTTATATTATTCTAGAAGCTCGTGCACTTGTGACACCAAATTCTGGGATGGTATTTAGACACCGTTGTTTTTATGGATTATTTACTATATTTCAGATTTTACTTCCGCAATCGTTCTTTGTTATTAATAAATTTAAAAATTGTTTAAAAATTGGTTAATATTATTCTAACATTGTCTTACCTAGCAAGTGAAATATTAGGCGCCATCACGGTCCGAAGGTGGGAATTTCGGGTCGTGACAACACAATCCGGTGGGAGCTTCATACTGACTTCTTATGAGGCAGGTACTTTTCTAACTGGCTTTATCGTAGAGCCGTTATAGAATATGGTTGTTGTACTGTCTCTCTTGTACCTCTGATATTAAGAGTGATTCTGCAATGTTCTCAATCATGATGTCTAAAATTTTCTGGGTCCAATAATCATACTCCTGATTTGTTTCGTTGATGCAATTCTTTAGTTTCCTCTTCCTTCTGATCTGCCTTCGTGTAGGCTTAAGCTATCTTCCGATCTATGGCTCCTGGTATTAGTTATTACTTTCATCTTTCATAGACGCTATGGAATATCCATGATACAATCTTCTAACAATTTAATCCTTTGTCTATGACCTGGACTCAATTCTTTCTTTTAACTTATGCCAGAGTCTTCTACGTTTATATGATTGTCAATATATATGTTGCATGTATAAAACCCCGAACTCTTAAGTGCGTTCATAATGTAACTAACTTTAGGTCATTAATCGAATAATTCTTTTCATTCCTTCTCAGCTTTCTTTAAATGTAAGCAATTACTTTTCCTGGTCCTTCTGCCCCCTTGTTACGTGAATACTTAGCTTACCTTAGTGCCCACACATATTGGAATTCCATACAACTCATATGACCTTGAATATCACTTCTGATTTTACTTCCCGTTCATTAGCCACGGTAGGTGCCATTTTCTTATGGAGTGCATACAACGTTGTTGTGAGACTGTTGTTATAAGACCATTTCCTCCTTATGTTACTGAGCTTAGGTTGAAGCCTTCTTATTTACTTCATAAGCTAGTCTTTCATTGTAGTATTTAGGGAGGATCCTCTGACTCTTGTAAAGATGTGAGCTTATTACATTGTATACTCGACGGACCTTTTGATGTCCTTCCTTGCCTATAATTATCCGTAGTTACTTACCTCCACACCCTTGTGCTTGTAGGGTTGCTTTTGAACTGATATTTTGACTGTCTTCCCAGTGGCACTCTCTTTTATTCTCTTAATACTCATACGGTACCTTTAACTACCACAACTCCTATCTGAATATTTCTCAAGTATTACAATGACATTATTGCGAGGTGGAATTCACTATATTAGGTTTTACTATGTTTATCTTGCACGATCTGCTGACTCGCCTGTAACCTCCTGTCTAGCCATAACTAAGCTCTTCCTAAATCAACTACCAACTACTCGTTGTCCCATTCTCATATCAATGTTCTGCGTACTCTTTCTTGGGTTATTTCCTTTGTCTTAACTTACCTTTCGCACTGGCTCCTTATTTATCAATAACATCCCGGGAAGGAACCCTAACTTCCTTTCCTTGACGTCGTGTTTGCATAATGTTTGGGAATCATAGCATATCTATAGGATTTGAATAAGTGCAATCTCATCCCTTTCTTATTTTTATCGCATTCTTTCTTTACCTTTCCATAATTACTAGAACTACTTAATTCTGACTTAATGCCACATAACCATGTATTCCCCCCTTTAGGGGAGTACTAAGAGTTGGAGCCACGACGATCTACCTATAGATGTTTTACCTTCTCATTTTTGGTGTCTTTTCACATCATCGATGACCCTTATTCGCCTTGTGGTAATCCTTTCCGTACCAAGGATAACAAAATGCCTTACTTGCGAGGGTGATACTTAGTATAACAGGCACACACAGTCCCTTAAGTTTAACTTTGCTCACATTGCTTGCTTTAGGGAAACGTCTTCCTGAATCACCATTCTCTGAGCATCTTCTTCTGTTGTCCATTCTATTATCGCCGGAACGAAATCTGAAATTCTCATGATGCCGACTATTATCCAATCTCTCAGTCCTTAATTCATGCTTAGTTTATCTTGTTCACCAGCCCATACTGATTTCTATTATTCTGGGGTCTAACTTTTCCTTCCGGTAGTCGCATTGGAGTCACAAACTTATTTCTCGAAATGATGATATGACTTTATGGCCTATACTCTTTTGTTGTCTTAAGGTCTGTCACCTCTCATCTTTTCCTTCACTTGACTACAGACTCTGTAATATTGTCATCTTTTTGATCTACCGTTGTTATCCATGTGTCACATCTTACACATAATGCTTCATTAACTCTCTCTTCTTATTTCCTGCTAACATCTATGTCTATCACTTTATTCTGAAAACTCGAACAAGACATTCTTTTACTTCTAGCTCCCGTTGCTCCATCCACTGGCTCTTCGGGTTGCCTAACATTCTCTTTTTACTAAGGACGAGAGCCATACTAAGGTAATATTTATCCTTTACAGGATTCCAGTACATGTCTTTGTAAAAAAAAAAACTTCTTTTTTTTTAACACCCTAGTATTCATATCTAGTTGTACAATTATAGAATGCACCATATGGGTGCCTCAAAAGGAGAATTATTACCATGTTTGTAATATCCTTCGAAAATGTCAGCTAACGCTAATAATCCATCCAACATTTTGGGTTACTTTAACCCCAGCCGGATCCTGATATTCGTCCTTCTCTTTATACTACTTCTGTTAGCCCCCATAGGGCATAAATGAGTTGGGTGTGGCCAATTGTACATACCTATGTTATTGTTGAAGGTAACTCAAAAGGCTTATATTCCTCTGCCTGAATTATAAATACTGACAATCTTCATTAACTAGGCGCCTCGTACCCTTCTTCATCTTGCTTCTTTTACTTGTTGAGACTTGTATCTATCTTTTGAATCTCTTATTCCTTTCTACCGTAAGAGTGGATAGACATTCTTGTCTTAGGGATCCTTATCAAGAAGCTTACACATCTTAGTACACACATGATCTGTTGAATAACTCATATTTATCCATCATAAGCATGATGCAAAAATTGAGTTCCTCTGACTCAACTCTTCCACAACTACATCTCTTACCAACCGTCTTTCTGGATGGAGACATCATCGTATTATCAATAAGATAGAGTTTAGGAAATTGAGTTCTTACAACTGAACTCTACAACACGATCTAGAGTAAGAAGAAAGAGTGACAGTTCTAAATACCATGTAGCCTCCTACTTATAAGTGTGGTGCACAACACACCCATAAACAAGACTCTACTAGACACGGCTTGTAGACTTCCTAGGACAGAACTGCTTTGATACCACTTTTGTCACTACCCAAACCGATGGGCCGCGACAGGCACCCGGTACCTTACTCAACAGAGTACCAACATAACGTATATTTTCATATCATACTATCATAGATAACTAAGCCAGAGAGGCTGTCATGAGATAAGTAGAATACAACATGAAATACCAACTTATACATAAGACATACGGGCCTATAAGGCCAAGATGATCATTTGTAAACTCAAAACATAGGCCGACAAGGCCATACATGTATCTGTATACATGACATCTGTCTACAAGCCTGTAAGAGTACATACTTATCATAAAGGTCGGGATATGGCCCCGCCATATGAAACAATATACGTCTAAATCATACTGACCAAACAAGCAACTCCGGAGCGAATGGAGCGCACTAACATCTTCCGCTGAGCTAATAGCCTACTTGGAGGACTCTCGGCCTGTCTATCGGGATCTGCGGGCATAAAACAAAGCGTCCCCAGGAAAAAGGGACGTCAGTACAAATAATGTACCGATTATGTAAGGAATGAAAATAGGAGTCTCGGGAGCCTGATACTTCTTTGTCCTACAATGATTTGTTATTCCGGCCGTGATCAGTTCTCCTATCATTAGCAAATTTATCAGCCGACCGGAGACATCTGCCGTGTCCTTCGGCCTTTCATAGGGCAAACACCAACGAAGACTGTCGGTCTGTATCGAAATCATCCTTCGATTTCTCCTTATTTTTCTCCCGGTCCTGACCCTTGGTTGATGCCGAGAAACCGAGCTGGTCATCCTCAATTCTTATCTTCAACTCGTACTGGTTGTGAACATCCGCCCATGTTGTTGCTTGGAACTCGAGCAGACTTTCTTTCAATTTCTGGGAAGTGTTGGAACTTCTTGGATTCATTCCTTTAGTAAATGCTTGAGCTGCCCATTCGTCTGGCATGACCGGTAGAAGCATACTTTCTTTCTGGAATCGGGTCACGAACTCCCGCAGCAATTCGGACTCTCCTTGCACAATCCTGAATATATCCAACTTTCGGGCTTGTACCTTCCTGGCCCTGACATGGGCCTTGATAAAAGCGTCTGTGAGCATCTCGAAGGAATCTATTGAGTGCTCAGGAAAAAGTGAATACCATGTTAGGTCCCCTTTCGTGAGGGTATCCATGAATTTCTTCAATAAGAATGACTCAATCTCGTGTGGACCTAAGTCTTTCCCCATCACTGTCGTTGTATACGTGGTGATGTTCTCCTGAGGATCCGAAGTCTCATCATCTTTCAGCATGTCTGGCATCTTGAACCGCTTCGGGATCAACTCTGGTTCTGCGCTTGGTTTGAACGAAAACTGGGTGTATTTTTTTGAATCCGGTCCTTTCATTACTGGTGGCGAACACGGAATTTGGTCCATTCGGGCGTTTGTTTCCCTCATAAACCACATGAGTTCAGTTTTAAAGGGATAATTCTCATTGTTGTTTCCGGATCTGCTACCATCTCCTTGGGGTGTTGTTGTCAACCCTCTGCATTGTTTGGTTTGCGGTAGCACCGAGAAGAACTGGACATCATCCATTCGCATTGTTGGAAGCACTCGACAACGTTTGCATCAACTCCGTCATGACCTTATCCTGTTTTGAGAGGTGGCCCATAATATCCTTTTGTTGCTCTCTTGGGATTTTTACTATTTCAGTGACGTGCTCGTCTTCAACATCATCAGGAGTTGCCTCTCAAACATGTCGTAGATATTGCCTGCCATGGATCGACGTGACCTCATCCCCCTCATTGCGGTCACTGATCGAGTCTTCATACTGAGACTGATTTCCTTGGGCCTTAATATTCTGTGCAACGCTGACATCGTTATCTGCCATTTTTTGTGACTTTTTGATAAGAACAAAGAATCAAACAGGTTAGTAATAGATGCAAGGATCGGCTCAATTATGCAACTGTCTAAGCCCCACGGTGGGCGCCAAACTGTTTACCTGTAAAACGGTACAGTTGAATTTATACAATATTTATAGACAAGTGAACGATTTGATCCCAAAATAATAAATAAATTAATTAAGAATGCAATACTTAGTGTTGAAATCGAGATAAGACAGCAGAGAGCTTGGTTCCAGGAGCAGAGCTTCTAAAGGTAGTAATAACAATATTAATAAGTAAAGAAAATAAGATATTATTGAGTTTTGAACGGTATATAGCATAAGTTTATCAGAAATTTCCTTCCCCTACAGTGGTTGTTGAACTCACTATTTATAGTTACACTTAGGGAACAAGGTCCTAAGATCAAGCCCCTCTTAAATGACAATTATAGGGGCCATTGAAGAATGTGTAACGACAGGCTATGAATGCCATATTCTCTATAACGGACTATGTACTTAATGCTATAGAATATTCTCCATTGAATATTACCGGATGACAGTCATTTATTTGTCTGTATGAGAAACATTCCCTTTCGGGGACAACCGAGATTGCTGCCCCATACTTGATTTTCACTTGTCTCGCTTTCCGTCTGTCTCTAGTTCTACGTATCGCTCTATTACGTGAGTATTTAATATCAACATATTTTTCCATATACGAGACTACTTTAGTAATCCGTCCAACACTCCCATGTTTAAATGATTTGTGTCAGAACCCAACGAGTTGAACACGAAATAACTAATCAAAGTTTATATATTAGTGGATGGAAGTTCCTTTTTAGTGGAAAATTAAAGGATAATTTTCAAAGTTGAAGCTTATTAATATATTTCATCATATCGGGCAATACTTTTAATGTAAATGTAAAAATAAAACATGTTAGTCAATCGCATTTATGAATCATCACCTCATTGAAAACATATATGATAGTAATTACTGCATCAAATTTTATATCTTGGCAATATTTTTTGTTAAAAAAAATAAGGGTGATGTTCGTGTAACACTCCATAAATCCGAATTAGGTGTAGATATATCAAATGAGTATTAATGTGATAATTTAGACATGTGAAGTCCTATCGGGATAAGTACGGGTGAAAATTGTTATTTTAAAATCAAGACGGAGAGTGCGGTACATAAGATTCGATAAAATCGACTAAGTTTATGGAAGGTCTGTATTCCAGCAGGATTTTGTAAATATCTGTTAGGAATTTGGGAAAATATAAAACATAAAAGTTATATCCCTTTGAAATAACTTTCCAATTATATATTGTGGAGCCCGAACGGATCTCTGACCAAAAGGTTATGCATGTTTTACTGGACAATGCACAATCAACACGCTTAGGTGCACACTCAGTTATCACGTGCGCGGCAGCACATTTGTGGCGGTGCCACTGTCCTTGCTTTGTGTTCAGGTGCGCAGTTGGGCCTTCAACTGCGTGGGGGCACACCTGGAAAGCCGTTTTAAAAGCTCTACATCATCCTTACACCCAAACACGTAAAAGTGCTCTTGAAAGGGAAGCTCTCAAGAACCCAACTTCCTCCAAGGTCCCTCAATCATCCAAGGTAAGTTTTAATGATAATCTAAGTTAATTTCAATTTTCCAATACCTTATTAACACGGGTAAATCCTTTAAATCATTAGATATCCAATCGAGACATTATTGTTGAGAAAAGAAACCCTAGAACTCGAATTCAAGAGGATTGAACGTCAAAACGATTATCGTTGAAAGAGGCGACGAACATTGTGATTTGTGAGGATAAATCTCTATGTTTGGAAATGTTAATGATTCTCCCTACACTAAGTTTCTTCTACAATGTTACTAATTTTCTCTGAAATATAATTAAGCTTAGTTTCTTTAATAGTTGCAGAACTTCTATTCTCTAGCTTCGTAATTCATTCATGACTTTCATTCCGAAAGTTGTGATCTCAGTTCGTATTCAATATAGACTTGTGTTTGATGCCCATGAGTCTTAGTCTAGATTACTCAGTATGTCTCAAACAGTTGAAGCTTTAGTTCTCATAATCAATTCATGAATACATGTCTCAGTCTTGTTCTATTCAGCATTCCAATATCATGTAACTCAATATGGTTTAGTATTTTAGTATCATGTATTAAAGTATGATTCTCAGTTCCTGATTTTAAATCCCTAAATATTGAAAAATTGTATTTGGGCCTGAGGCCGCAGTTTATGCTTTATGCATCTTTGGGCCTAAGGCCGCAGTTTATGCTTTATGCATCTTTGGGTCTAAGGCCGCAAATTGTTGAATGATTTTCAGGTTGACAATTCAGAGTGCTAGTATTCTCGTATCATCTATTGGGTGAGACCTAGTTCTTTTGGGGCATTATCATTACTTTACAGTCTTTCAGTATTTACAAATAGTCTATGTTTCAGTACTTCATTAGAGGCTTCATAGACTAGAGTAACAGTTACACAGAGTCGCAAGCTTTTCATGTTAAGCAATGTTGGCTACAGATATGTTTCAGACTTATATTAGTGTTTTCGCACTTTAATTTATATCATTTAGACTTTTAGTATATCAGCATGTGCTAGTTTATCTTCCGCATTTTAGTACGTTATAATATATCACATGTTTATTCAGTGAGCCAGTTGGTTTGCTCGGTCACATGTAATTAAGCACCAGGTGTCGTGTTATGTCCAGACCCAGGTTCGGGGCGTGACAAATCTTGATATCAGAGTACTAGATTCAAGTGTCCTAGGGAGTTTATGAAGCCGTGTCCAGTGGAGTTTCCTTTATGTGTGTGTCGGCCATGCATATAAATGGTTAACTACTAAGACATTCAGGATTGTCTCATTTTTTCTACTCTAGATCGTGCCATGAATCTTAGAGCAATAGGTAACCTTCTCATCCTATCGAATTCCAGACGTATGGAATGCCCAAGTGACGGGCAGGAAAAACCCAAGGTCCTAGAAAGGATGATTGCCCATTAGGGTATAATTATGGAGTACATGTTGGTAATAAATGAGACATGAAAGGATGTAGTGGATAGTAGTACATACTAGAGAATAATCTTATTAGAAAGTACAAAAGCATTTATCATGTTTCATGGTTATTAGTTTACCTCAGTTACCAGTTATGCAGTCTTTCAGTTAGCAGATGGTTATTCAGTACGCCATTATTTAGTTATTTAGTTAGATCTCCAATTTTCAGTGTATCCAAATTTTGGTAACTTGTGAGTATACAATGATGCCTATGGGTGCTAAAAGAAAATGTAAGTAATAGTGATCATAGCAAAATCCTTGCATGTTTTTGTCACGACCCAAAATCCCACCACAGGCGTCGTGATGGCACCTAGTCTCTAAGACTAGGTAAGCCGATTTCTATTACATTTTGAAGCCATTTAAGAAAAATAAGTAACCAAAACTAACAGCGGAATAAATATGAATATACAACCTCCCAAGACTGGTAGTACTGAGTCACGAACTCTAACTGAATACATGGGATGATCACGAGGACCGAATATACAATACTGTTTGATTAAAAAATTAACAGTACAATGAAATGAAAAGACTCCAAGGGACTGCGACGATCAAGCAGCTCTATCTTGAATCCTTACGGTCCCGCTTTAACTCTGCTCAAGTCCGATATCTCCAATACCTGGCTCTGCACAAAAATGTGCAGAAGTGTAGTATGAGTACACCACGGTCGGTACCCAGTAAGTATCAAGACTAACCTCAGTGGAGTAGAGACGAGGTACAGTCAAGACACTCACTAGTCTAATAGCTTGTGCAATATAATATACAAAATAATAGGAAGCAGATAACAATAAGGGCAACATAAAACAACCAGTAATATGCACAGCAGACAACAAGAATACCATTAATATCTCTCAACAATTAATAAATACAATTACACACAATAAATCAAATCCTTCAAATAAACGTCTTTCACATATAATTCTTTCAAATATAACTCTCTTTCAAATATAATTTTCTCAAATGATTACCTTTCAAATATAATTCTTTCATATAATACCTTCTACATAAAAATTCTTTCAAATAAATATTTTGAATATAATTCTTTCAATTAAAAAGTTACCATGTGACACCTCATTTCATAATCATAAAAATACGGGTCTCAGCCCATTTCTATATTTTTCGTAAACACGGGTCACAACCCATTTTTCATACTTCCATGGCACCTCGTGCCCATAATTAAATCATCATATTTTCCCCGGCACCTCGTGCCGTTATTTCCTATTACAACTGCACGGACATTTCACGTGCCAAATATCATTATCATTAAATCACAGCACCTCATGCCCATATTTCATATCACAACTACACGGACGATTCACGTGCCAATATTCTCATTATTTACTCACGGTACCTCATGCTCATATTTCATTTTATAATCCGCCTGGCAATAGCCACAGGCTCTCAATTTCAGCATAAAACAGATTGTTATCAATTTACTATCAACAAGACAAATTGCACAAGGTATAAAAATAAATACAAGAAAATCATAACATCACATAAAATCACCAACACCACAACTCCACGTCATCACATATCGTCCCCGACAATAGCCACCCTTATCGCTCCTACTGCCACCCTTATCGCTCCTATAGCCACCTTTATCGCTCCACCCAGACAATATCAATAGCCACTCTTATCGCTCATATTACCACCTTATCGCTCCTATAACCACCCTTATCGCTCCGCCCAGACAATATTCCAACAAACACAACAACAGTGAAATGCCACCCTTATACCCACATAATATCAACGGTGAAATGCTACCCTTATCTCCCCAAAATAACAACTCACAAAACACAACAATTTACACGGGAAATTATCACGGCAACATAACAAAAATCAATTCATATCACAATTTGCCTAATGGCCATAACCAAAGTTCCAAAGATACAACCAAATCAATTAATTTCACAACAAATAGCCGAAGGCTCCACACAATGTGTATATCACCACAAAAATAATCAACCGAGATAGAAATTATTCAACATAAAGCAAATCCTTCATTAATCTAAATTTAGATAATTATATTAACACATCTTCTTAATCTTACTTAATTAATTATTTGCAGAGTAAAAATCCATAATGAGATTAAATTCCAAGAAATATCAAACCAACAAACTCACGGAATTACATAAATATTCAAAAAACAATCACATCAAATTGTCATATAAAAACAAGTTCAACCAACAAGGATTTAGGCATGGCAAATAGATGATTAAATAAATGCCAACAATTATCCAATTTACTACACAATATGCCTAAGACTTAAACCTAATATATTTTGCACATATAAGCTCGAGTACGTACTCGTCACCTCGCGTACATGGCTTTTCACATTTCACAAATGGCACATAAGACTCAATGCCTAAGGGGTAATTCCCCCACTCGAGGTTAAGCAAGACACTTACCTTTTTGAAGTTATGCCGATATTTCAAAATCGCCTTCTTGCTTGAATTGACCTCCGGACTGCTCAAATCTATCCCAATTAATTGTATAACTTCATTAAAATTCATCGGAAACAATTTCGGATAATAATATGTCGACTTAAAAATTTATTCTAAAAAGTCAACAAAAATCAACGCGGGGCTCGCTTCTCGGAATCCGACAAAAATTTACGAAATTCGAACACCCATTCCGATATGAGTTCAACCATACCAATTTTATCGAATTCCAATAACAAACCGACCTCCAAATCTTAAATTTGTGGTTTATGAAATTTCTACAATTTTTCCCAAATTTCCATTTCAAAGTACTAATTAAATGATGAAATCAGTGATATATTCATGTATAATAACCAAATCCGAGTTAGAATCACTTACCCCGATGAATTGCTTGAAAAACCCACGAACAATCATCTCAAACCGAGCTTCCAAAGTCCAAAAATGAAATAATAACCTAAACTTCGGATATATAGTACATCCTCTGAACTTCCAATGTGCAGTCCGCACAAAACTGGCGCGACCGCACATCCCCAGCTCCTGCGGTTGCACAAAAATGGTGCGGCCGCACTTCACAGCCTCCTCCTCTACTAGACTTCAGTAAATTGGACATAACTTTCTCTAAAGATGTCCGAATTATGATTTCTTTACCTTTCTTGAAACTAGACATGAAGGGACACAACTTTCATTTTTGAATCATCTCAAAATTCCTTGTAGATCAAAAGACATGAGCTTCCGAAGTCGGACCAGCAAATCTGAGAGTTCTTGAGCGCAGCCGCACACAAAATTGTGCGGTCCGCGAACTCCACTGTGGACTGGAGCGCGGTCCGCATCAAAATTGTGCGGTCCGCGAAATTCCCCTGAGGTCCGCACTTCCCTTTTTGCCTCAGCACTCCCGAAACTCATCCGGAACCTCCCGGACACAAACCATATATGAATTTCAATCATAAAACATGCTACGGACCTGTTCGCGCACTCAAAACACTGAAAAGAGGTCGTCTTGACCCGATATTGACCATGGTCAAACTCCCAAATTTCTTAACTTTACTAATCTCTCAACTAATGATCCAAAAATACACTCAAGCCCCTCGGGACCTCAACCAAATATACCAACATATCCCAAAATACAATATGAACTTAATGGAGGCTTCAAATCTCGTCAAACAACATCAAAATTATGAATCGCGCCTCGAATCAAATTATGAGTTTTTGAATCTCCCAACTTCTATATTTTGCGCCGAAATGTATCAAATAAATCCGGAATACTTCAAATTTTTCACACAAGTCATAAATGACTTAATGTAGGTATTCAAATTTTCAGAATCGGATTCCGGCCCCAATATCAAAAAGTCAACTTCCCGGTCAACTCTTTTCTTTTAAGCTTCTTAAATAAGAATTGTTCTTTTAATTAAATTTCAAATATTCCGTAAATCAAACTCGACCACACCCGCGGGTCATAATACTTATTACAAAGTTGCTCGAGACCTTAAGTCACTGAACGGGGCATTAATTCTTAAAATGACAAGTTGGGTCGTTACAGTTTTAGGCCCGGAGTAAGACCCAAAACTCATCGGATGGTGCAGGAAGCTATTTATCAGATGATGGTATACTCTTAAGGACAAATTTATGCATGGTAGTGTATCCATATGTGTTTTACCTCACAGAACAATTTTGTGTATGGTAGTGTATCCATATGTGTTTTACCTCACAGAATTTAACCGTAGCAGGCATAGAATTGATCACTATAGTTTTGGAAATGAAAGAGCCTAAGGGAAAAATACCTAGGAGTCAAAAACGTTTGATATTACCAAAGATGTGTTTTTCGTACGACTCATGGATATGACTAAGAATATATGATGTACGAAATGAAAACCAAATAGCCGATATTGAATTTCAGGGAATGATCTTAAGTTATTCAGATTTATTCAAATCAGAACTAGAAAGTACCACATTAGTAAGTTACTATAAGAAGCAGCTATTATTATGAGAAAGATATGACAGTTACACATATTCTTGAGTGGGGATGGTAAATATAGACTTTATAACGGGATTATCTCTCTCATTTTGAAAGCATGATTTGATTGGGTGATTGTAGATCGACTTACCAAGTCAGCGCACTTCTTGCCAGTAAAGACCAAAGATTCAGCAGAAGATTACGCCAAATGGTACATTTAGGAAATCGTCTGATCGCATGGGACTTCGTTGTCAATCATTTTAGATCGTGGTGCTCAGTTTACAACGAACTTTTAGAAGACCTTTCAAAAAGGATTAGGCACAAGAGTAAAAATCAGCATAGTTTTTCATCCTCAGAAAGATGGCCAGGCAGAGCGCACTATTCAGACACTTGAGGATATGTCCTTGATTTTAAAGGTAATTTGGATGATCACATACCTCTCATTGAGTTTACTAATAATAACATCTACCATTATAGTGTCAATATGGCACCGTATGAAGCTTTGTATGGGTGAAGGTGTAGATCGCCGATTGGTTCTTTCAAAGTTGGCAAAGCAGAGTTGTTGGGACCAAATTTGGTCTATCGGGCTATGGAGAAAGTCAAGTTGATTCAAAAGCATTTGAAGATGGCTTAGAGATGCCAAAAGTCTTATTCGGATGTACGACGTAAAGACCTAGAGTTTCAAGTTGATGATTGGGTGTTCCAGAAAGTTTCGCCTATGAAAGGTGTTATAAGATTTTGGAAAAAAGGAAAGATCGGTCCCAGATACATCAGGTCGTATAGGATCCTATAAAGGATTGGATAAGTAGCTTATGAGTTAGAGTTTCCACCAAAATTGGCGGATGTACACCCAGTATTTCACGTGTCATGTTATAATATTCAAGTTTTCAGTATTCCGATCTCATGTTACGACATTTATGTTTCCAGTATTCAAATCTCATGTTATAACATTCATGTCAGTTCAGTACTCAGATACTCATGTCAGTTCAGTAATCAGAAACTCATGTTAGTTCAGTACTCAGATACCCATGCCAGTCTAGTACTCAGATAATCGTGCCAGTTCAGTACTCAATTATTTATTCCAGTTTAGTATTCAATGATTTGTGACACTTCCGTATTCATATATCTATGTTAGTTCAGTATTCACGTATCCATGGTAGACCAATATTCACGTAATGTTTCATGTTATGCGTATTATTATGCCCTGTGAGGCTTGTGTTATGTTATGTTAGCTGGCGGGTGTTTAAGAGAAATGTTGAAAGTAACTAACCTTTTTCATTTAGACCTTGTATTATAATCTCCACGTCTTTCAGTATTCAGTCAATGTAGTAGTCATTCAGTTCAATAATCATGTATTTATTTAGTTTAGTATGCATTCGTTCATGATAGTTCAATGTTCACATATTTCCATTAGACCCATTTAAGGTCTAGAGTTAGCCATAGTTACAGCCAAGATAATCATTCGAGGACGAATGATCCCAAGGGGGAGATAATGTAACACTCCATAAATCTGAATTAGGTATGGACGTGTTAAATGGGTATTAATATGATATCTTAGACATGTTAAGTCTTATCAGGATGGGTATGGGTGGAAATAGTTGTTTTAAAATCAAGACGGAGAGTGAGGTGCATAAGTTTCGATAAATCGACTAAGTTTATGCAATGTCTGTATTTCAGCAAGATTTCGTGAAAATTTGTTTGGAATTTGGGACAACATAAAACATGAAAGTTGTAGCCCTTTGAAATAAATTTCCAATAATATATTGTGGAGCCTGAACGGATCTCTGAGAAAAATGTTGTGCATGTTTTACTGGACAATGCGCAATCTAAGCACTCAGCTGTCACGTGCGCGGCAGCGCACTTATGGCAGTGCCACTACCCTTGCTGCATGTTCAGGTGCGCGTTTGGGCCTTCATTTGCCTGGGGGTGCACCCAGAAAGTAATTTTAAAAGCCCTACCTCGTCCCCCACACCCCAAACACGTAACATTGCTCTATAAAGGGAAGCTTTCAAGAACCCAACTTCCTCCAAGGTCCCTCCATCATCCAAGGTAAGTTCTATTGATGATTCTAAGTTAACCTCAATTCTCCAACCTCTTATTAACATGGGTAAACCCTTCAAATTATTAGATATCTAATTGAGACATCATTGTTGAGAAAAGAAACCCTAGAACTCGAATTCAAGAGGATTGAACATCAAAAAGATTATCGTTGAAAGAGGTAACGAATATTGTGATACGCTTAAAGGGCCAAAGTTAAGGTGCGTGAAGCTAACTCTCTATGTTTTGAAAGTTAATGATTCTCCCTACACTATGTTTCTTCTACAACGTTACTAATTGCCTCAGAAATATAATTAAGTTTAGTTCCTTGAATAGTTGCAGAACTTCTATTCTCTAGCTTCGTAATTCGTTCATGACTTTCATTCCGAACGTTGTGAGCTCAGTTCGTATTCAATATAGACTTGTGTTTGATGCCCATAAGTATCAGTCTAGATGATTCAGCATGTCACAAACATTTGAAGCTTCAGTTCTCATAATTAGTTCATGAATACATGTCTCAGTCTAGTTCTATTCAATATTCCAGTATCATGTAATTCAATATGGTTCACTATTTTCAGTATCATGTATTACAGTATGATTCTCAGTTCCTAATTTTAAATCCCTGAATGTTGAACACCTATATTTAGGCCTGAGGTAACACTTTATGCTTTATGTATCTTTTGACTTGAGGTCGCAGTTATGTATACGTATACTTGGGCCTGAGGCCGCAGTTTGTGTACATATATATTGGACAACAGAGACATATATATATATATATATATATATATATATATATATATATATATATATATATATATATATATATATATATATATATATGTGTGTGTGTGTGTGTGTGTGTGTGTGTGTGTGTGTGTGTGTGTATATATATATATATATATATATATATATATATATATATATATATATATATATATATATATATATATATATGTGTGTGTGTGTGTGTGTGTGTGTGTGTGTATGTGTGTGTGTGTGTGTGTGTGTGTGGCCTGAGGCCGCAATTTATTTATTTAGATAAATAGGTGGTTCATCATTCAGAAGAGGGAGTATTCATATCTTTACTTGCTTGTTCAGTTATCAATTATCGGTTATCAGTTCAGTTTTAGTTTCAGTATTTACAGTTCTTTCTTTTAGTTGCTTTACATACCCGTTGATGTGATTCTTCGAGTTAACAAAGAACCAGCCGACCAGGATCAAGATCTTGAAACAAAAATGTGGTTTATGGGTCGATTTCAAGAAATAGCGCATCTCAAGTTTTAGGACTCGAAATCTGATGATTCAAAAATGAGGTGAAAGATGATGATCTTAACTATAAGAAAGACTATTTACTCGTTCAAAACAAGTAAATATTGATGTTGTACCTATTCAATGAAAGTTATGATTCTATGATATCAAAAGAACGAATTTAGATCAAGAAACATGTTCTTGAAAGATCAAGAACTAAACAAGTTCCTAAAGTCACCACTTAATTAACGTGATAAAGAAACTCCACACGCAATTGAAAACAAGATAAAGACTATCACCACCTTGCTTAGAACCAAAAACAAGGATAAAGAAGACAAAATAGAGAAAAATACTCTATTGTAAAACTAGGGCAAGCCTCAAAAACATTAATTCCTTCTCTACAAGGCATGAGAACCCTTTATATAGGTCTAGGGTCTCTTCTTTGATGACTACAATTCCTATTCTAATAAGGAAATAAAATATCTAAAGACAAAAAAAGTAAAATCCTTATTCTACAAGGAAAAGAAATTAGAATCCTGCTAAAAACAATCCTTATTCTAAAAGGAAGAAAATAAATAAAGTCTAAACCTACCAAGAAAAAGAAACAAGAAACCCTTTCTTGTAAAGAAATAATAAATCCTATTTTAAGAAGGAAAGAATCTTGGCTTCTTGAAATCAATCTTGAGCTTCTTGGACTTCTTGCGCTTCTTGAAAATAAGTCCATATGTTTGGACTTGAGTTCTAAAACATTATCTTTGCCAAAATTAATAAAATTTAATATAGATTTTTCATTTTCATCATTCTCCCCTGGTTGAAAAAGACTCGTCCTCGAGTCTAGAGGTTCCACAAATGGCACAAGATTGGAAACTTCCATGATTCGGTTGAACTCGTATTCACCAGGATCTAAGTTGCATTTTTCTAACTTGTCAAAGAGCTTCATCGTAATGTAACAAAGCTTAGGATGTGGCTGAACTAAATCCCACTTTCTCAATAGTTTCTTTGTACCAATATTTCTCCAATGAATCCTCTTAAATCGATTTTTAAACACTAAACCATAACCATAAGTTATTTTCTTTTGATCTTCAAGAATCCTGAACTTCTCCATGTCAATGTGGTACTTATGGGATATGCCCATAAAAGTTTATTTAGTACCACAAAAACCCTTAGAAGAATCAAATTCAAGTACCTTTGGATCAAGCTTGGAGATCGAAGTATATCTTCTTGAGAATTCATCAGCAACAACGCTATCATATTTAACTAGATCATAACCATTGATGGAGTTTGTGTTGAGATCTCTTACATATTCTTGAATATATTCATCCTTTGGGGGCAAGAAAAAAGTTGGAACAAAATATAAACTCAAACCATCCATTATGGACTCCTTTTTAAGCAACCCTTCCTCTTATAAAATTTTATGGACTTCTGGATTAATGCAATATGTTGCCTCGTTTGGAAAAACATAATCAATAATCAAATCATATATTATGTTGAGCATCTCTATTAGGTGAAAAGTTAAGCTCACATATAGGATGCTCCAATGGATCATCATCAAACTTCGGAGGTAAATCCTCAACTTGTGGATCTAGTGCATGCTCCTCCTCCTTGTGCTCTTCCATAGTAATACCAACATTCAATGACTTTTCTCTATTGATTGGACCAATTGTTTGTAATTTGGTCACAAAAGAATCATCTGTGGGCTTCAAACATTTAGCAATTTCTTCTGGATTCAATGGTACTAAAATAATCCTACGTCCATCCTTTGTAAAAGGATAGGTATTAAGGCCTTCATCATATTTAGCACACCTATCATACACCCATGGTCTTCCAAGTAATAAGTGACAAGCATCCATCTTCATTACGTCACACCAAATCTGGTCTTTATATATCTTATCAATAGAAAAAGATACTAGGCATTGATGAGTTACCTCTAAAACATCATCATCTTTAACTTCGATGCTGTAAGGATATGGATGAAATTTGGTTGAAAAACCAAGTTTAATAACCATCTCTTCAGAAACGATATTTATGTGACTCCCACAATCAATAAACAACGAACCAACTTTTCCATGGGAGATACATCTAGTGTGGAAAAGAGATTCATGTTGTCTTGTTTCTTCATCTTCTTGAACCAAGAATCTTCCTCTTGGTTGAATCTTAGACATGATGATTTCTTAACCTTAGGACCTGTGGGTTATAGCTCTGATAGCAAATTGATGTGATTCTTCGAGTTAACAAAGAATCAACCGACCAGAATCAAGATCTTGAAACGAAAACGTGGTTTGTGGGTCGATTTCAAGAAACAACGTATCTTAAGTTTTAGGACTCAAAATCTGATGATTCAAAAACGAGGTGAAATATGACGATTCGAACTATAAAAAAGACTATTTACTCATTCAAAACAAGTAAATATTGATGTTGCACTATTTCAATGAAAGTTATGATTCTATGATATCAAAAGAACGAATTTAGATCAAGAAACGTGTTCTTGAAAGATCAATAACTAAACAAGTTCCTAAAGTCACCACTTGAAATCAATTAATGTGATAAAGAAACACCACACGCAATTGAAAACAAGATAAAGACTATCACCACCTGTCACACCTTATTTTTTCCCCGCAACCCTTATTACGAGGTTGGGTTAGAAGAGTTTTTTCAATTAAAGTGACGATTTGAAAAGGGATTATTTATTATTTGGAGTCGCCACTTGGAATTGAGTTTTGGTGTTCCAAGTCACCTTTTATTTGAATCCCTCATCAAACGAAAGATTTGACTCCTTATTTATGGTCTACGAAAATAGAAGACTGAGTAAGGAATTTCGTTGACCGAGGGGAAGGTGTGAGACACCCCTCGAGTCCCGTGGTTCAAGCACGGTCGCTTTTATTGACTTATGTCCGGCTTAAATCAAGTTTTGGTTATTCTTGTATTGTACTGGTTATGGTTTGCTTTTACCACTTAATTAATTATTCAATTTTATTAATTCTTTGGACCCAGATGCGATATGCACGCAAGGTATTTCTTTGAAGTTAGATGTTAAACCAAAGTACGGAATGTACACATGGTTAAGACATAATTATTTTAAATTTTAAAAGTATCATGACGCGGGAATGCGCACATGATCCTTTCATTACTTAAGCATATCAATCCAAGGTCAGGTATGAACACATGGGCTAATATTTAAAGTGTGTCTAAAGCGTTTCTATTCTATTTATAGTATTTCATTCCTAAGCCTGAGATTATTGTGATGCTATAATTTAGGGATATAAGGTTTTGGGAAAGAATATGAAATCTTTTTGCTAAATTATTTACCAGGTCGATTATACCACTAATGTAATGACCCAAAATCCCAACCTGTCGTGATGACGTCTATCTAGATACTAGGCAAGCCGATAATCTCGATAAACCACAATTTCTCTTAAGTTTGAAAATATAATAATTAAATACAATATAAAATCCCACAAATACTGATACGAACACTCCCCAAAATCTGGTGTCACTGAGTATCTGAAGTCCCTGTACTACCTGGTCTGTAGTATGGGCAACGGGGGTATGAGTACCTCCCCTGGCCTGAGAAGTCGCAGGTGCGGCTTGAGCCGAAACCACCTGAGCCAGACCAGTGCAAGTTTCCAATATCTAGGCCAAAGTCTCCTGAAGGACTGGAATCTCAATGGGCACAGCTGGTGCCTAAGCTGACCCTGTCGGCTCAGCTATATCTGGAATCTGCTCCTGAGCTGGAGCAATTGGTGTTACTATAGGTGCTGGTCCAACTGTGGTACGAGCTATACCTCGACCTCTACCTCGACCCCGGCTTCTACCACGGCCCCGGCCTCTACCACGGCCCCGGCCTCTTGCGGCCCTAACTCGTGGCTGACCGTCCGATCCGGTAGTACGTGTCCTCACCATCTGTGAGAGAATAGAATAACAAAAATTTAGTTTCCGGAATCAACAAATTCGTACAATAGAATACAAGAAAGTGAAATTTTCCTAAGGGTTCTGCAGCCTCTCGAAGATAAGTACAGACGTCTCTGTACCGATCCGCAAGACTCTACTAAACTTGCTCATGACTCGTGAGACCTATGTAACCTAGGCTCTGATACCAACTTGTCACGACCCAAAATCCCAAACTGTCGTGATGGCGCCTATCTCGATACTAGGCAAGCCGATAATCTCGATAAACCACAATTTCTCTTAAGTTTGAAAATATAATAATTAAATACAATACAAAATCCCACAAATACTGATACGAACACTCTCCAAAACCTAGTGTCACTGAGTACATGAGCCCACACGCCCGTCAACTAGCATGTGCGTCACCTCCAAAGTAATCACATGATACCAAATTTCGGGGGTTTATACCCTCAGGATCAGATTTAAAACTGTTACTTACCTCAAATCGTGAAATTCTTATTCCACTAAGCCCTTGCCTCGTGAATTGGCCTCCAAACACCTCGAATCTAGCCACAAATAATGCATTTCAGTCAATAAAATTTATTAGAATTAATTTCATATGAAAATATAATTTTCTCATAAAAATCCGAATTTTAGCTCGAAAATCGTCGTCTCGGAACTCGACAAAAGTTACAAAATATGAACCCCCATTCCACCACGAGTCTAACCATACCAAAATTACTAAATTCCGATAACAATTCGGCCCTCAAATCCTCAAATTTATCTAAGAGGGTTTTCAAACTTTTCCAACTTAATTCACCAATTAAATGATAAAAACAACCATGGGTTCGGGTAATTTGACCAATAATGAGTTAAGAACACTTACCCCGTTGCTTTCCTTGAAAATCTCCCGAAAATTGCCTCTTTCCGAGCTCCAATCTGTCAAAAACTGAAAATGGGACGAAGTCCCATTTTCAAAACTTAAACTCAATGTCCAGACCTCTCTTCTTCGCGAACGCAACAGGTCCCTCGCGTTCGCGAATCACAACTCGACTGCCCACAAATTTAACCCTTCGCGGACGCGACCACGGCTTCGCGAACGCAAAGCTTTACCAGCTCAGACTTTTGCGAACGCGACCACCACCTCGCGAATGCGTAGATTAAGGACCCGGGGGTCCCCAATAGTCTCACTCCTCTTCACAAACGCGACACTACTCATGCGTTCGTGATGCACACACAGACCATACCTTCACGTTAGTGTCCTCCCCTTCGCAGACGCGAAGAACAAAACCTCACACTCAGAAAACACTCTTTGCGAACGCGAGGGCCCACTCACGAACGCGAAAGAGAAAATCAGAAAAATACAGCAGCAGATATCAGCTGTCACGACCCAAAATCCCAACCTATCGTGATGGCGCCTATCTCGATATTAGGCAAGCCGAAAATTTCAATAACCAAAACTTCTCTTTAAGGTTGAAAATATAATATTTAATACAATACAAACACTCCCCAAAACCTGGTGTCACTGAGTACATGAGCATCTAATATGAATACAAGTCTGAAAAATATAGTCTATAATAGTATGATACCAAATACAGTAAACTGCGGAACACGGCAGCTACCTCAAAATCTCCTGAAAATCAACCACTCGAAAGGATCAACACCCGCTATGTCCGGGAATACCTAGATCTGCACACGAAGTGTTGGGTGTAGTATGAGTACAACCAACTCAGCAAGTAACAATAATAAATAAGGAACGAAAGATAGTAATGAGCTACATAGTTATGGTTCATTTCCAGTAATTCCAGCAAAGAATAGACATGCTATCAAATCTGGCAGTTTAATGTCAAATCAATTTTTATACAGTTCTTGTTCATGTAATCCGTATATCAACAATCTTTCAGAGATTTCACAACAATGACAGATAGCAACTAAGTGTAACAACAAATGAAAATCAAGTACAACCTCTTAGGACAACAATCACTCACTGGGCTACCTCTTAGGACAACAATCACTCACTGGGCTCCCAGCCCTCATCACTCACTCTCAATGGGTACCCGCGCTCACTGGGGGTGTACAGACTCCGGAGGGGCTCCTACAGCCCAAGCGCTATAATCTGCACGGACAACTCACGTGCCATAATATAAATATTTGGATCCGCACGGCCAACTCACGTGCTACACGGCCAACTCACGTGCTATAGTATAATATAAGGATCTGCACGGCCAACTCACGTGCTGCACGGACAACTCACGTGCTATGATATCAATATTTCACAATCAGGCCCTCGGCCTCTCTCAGTCATAAATCTCTCCAATCTCTCAGGCTCTCATTAATACAAAAATCATCCCAAACAACAATGATATGATGTATCAATAATAATAACATAGACTAAGATAAAATGTGCAAGTAAAAACTGAGACTGAGTACATATAGCATTTAGCAGGCAATTCAACAAGTACGCGACCTCTGTGGGTCCCAACAGTACTATCATATAGCCTAAGCATGATTTCTAACATGATTTACAGTCAAATTTTTATCAACACATAGAGAGCATATAGCTAATAACAAATTATTCAACTTTACAGTTTTCCGGGACGGACCAAGTCATAATCCCCTCGGTGCACGCCCACACACCCGTCACCTAACATGTGCGTCAACTCCAAAATAATCACATAATACCAAAATCTAGGGTTTAATACCCTCAGGACCAGATTTAAAACTGTTACTTACCTCAAAACGTGAAACTCTTTACTCTGCTCTTTGCCTCGCAAATCGGCCTCTGAATGCCTTGAATCTAGTCACAAATAATTCGTTTCAGTCAATAAAATTTATTGGAATTAATTCCATAAGAAAATACTAATTTTTCATAAAAATCCGAAATTTAGCTCAAAAATCGCCCGTGGGGCCCACGTCTCAGAACCCGACAAAAGTTACAAAATTCGAAAGCACATTCAACCACGAGTCTACCCATACTAATTTTACCAAAATCCGACCTCAACTCGACCCTCAAATCTACAAATCTTATTTCTAAATTTCTAAGTTCCAATCTCCGATTTACACCTTAAAATCATGTAATCTAGTCGGATTATTCGATGATAATTCAATATTATGGAGTAGAAATGATCACAAGGGACTTACCTCAAGTTTTCCTTGAAAATATATCAAAATCGCCTCTCCTCAAGCTCCAATTTGTCAAAAATGGCAAATGGGATGAAGTTCCTATTTTTATAATTCTGCCCAGACAACCTCGGTTCTACCTCGATCTTGGCCTTCGATCGAGGTCCTCGAACCTAGGCCTTGATCCTGGGCTTCGATCCTGACCCTCGATCCTGGTCCTCGATCCTAGGCCTCGATCCTGGCCCTCGATCCTAGGCCCTCGACCCTGGCCTTCGATCATGTCTTCGACCCTGCCTTCGATCGTGGCCCTCGACCCTAGGCTCGATCATGGCTTCGATCGTGGCCCTCGACCCTGGGCTCGATCTGGGCTCACATCTGGGATCAATTTCTGGGCTCGATTCTGAGAGATTTCTGGGCTCGAATTTTGGCAGAAGAAATTTCCAACAGAAGAAAATTGCAACAGCTGTTGTAGTTCATTTTTTGATCCGTTAACCATCTGAAACTCACCCGAGGCCCTCGGGACCTCAACCAAATATACCAACAAGTTCTAAAACATCATACGAACTTAGTCGAATCCTCAAATCACCTCAAACAACGCTAAAACCATGAATTACTCCCCAATTCAAGCCTATTGAACTTTAAAATTTTTAATTTCTACAAATAACACCGAAACCTATCAAATCACGTCCGATTGACCTCAAATTTTGCACACAAGTCATAAATGACATAACATACCTATTAAAATTTTCAGAATCGGATTTTGACCCCGATATCAAAAATTCAACCCCTCGGTCAAACTTTCCAAAAATTCAACTTTCGGCATTTCAAGTCTAATTCCTCTACGGACCTCCAAAAATTCTTCCGGACACGCTCCTAAGTCCGAATTCACCATACGGAGCTATTGGAATTATTAAAATTCGAATCCGAGGTTGTTTACACATAGGTCCATATCTTGTCCACTTTTCTAACTTAATATTTTTTCAATTATGAGACTAAGTGTCTCATTTCACTCTAAATTCCTTTCGGACCCGAACCAACTAACCCGATAAGTCATAAATCAATAGCAAGGCATAAATTGAGCAGTAAATGGGGAAAATGGGTTATAATATTCAAAACGATCGGTCGGGTCGTTTTGAATCAATCTCACCAAGGCCAAAAATGACCCGTTAATCATCCAAAACTCACCCGAGCCCCTCGGGACCTCAATCAAATATACCAAGAAGTCCTAAAATATTATACGGATTTAGTCGAACCCTCAAATCACCTCAAACAACGCTAAAACCATGAATTACACCCCAATTCAAGCCTAATAAACTTTAAAATTTCTAATTTCTACAAACGACTCCGGAATTTATCAAATCACGTCCGATTTACCTCAAATTTTGCGCACAAGTCATAAATGACATAACAGAGGTATTTTAATTTTCAGAATCGGATTTTGACCCCGATATCAAAAAGTCAACCCCCCCGGTCAAACTTTCTAAAAATTCAACTTTCGGCATTTCAAGCCAAATTTTACTACGGACCTCCAAATAATTTTTCGGACACGCTTCTAAGTTCAAAATCACCATACGGAGGTATTGGAATTATCAGAATTTAAATCCGAGGTCTTTTACACATAGGTCCACATCCTGTCAACTTTTCTAACTTAAATTTTTAATTATGAGACTAAGTGTCTCATTTCACTCCGAATTCCTTCCGGACCCGAACCACCTACCCCGGTAAGTCATAAAATAACTGTAAAGTATAAATTGAGCAGTAAATGGGGGAACAAAGTTATAATACTCAAAACGACCGGCCGAATCGTTACATGATTTTTTTTACAAATTGTGACTTGTCCTAGCGAATTTGGCAATTAAACAAGAATGAAGACAATATAACAAAAGCAATAAAAATATTCTTATTCCCAACTCTCATCTCAGTCATATCCAAATAATATTTTATATTTATTTATCAATAAAGCTAATAGGCCTCTTAATAACGAGCAAGGTTCCATTTTTTTTACAAATCATAATACCTACAGTTTTTGTTTTAGACTAAACTAGCTAAATACTCCAACTAGCGTCACGTTAATACTTAATAAATTCAAAAAAAAATAAAAAAGAAATAATCCCAAACAAATCTACTACGTGACATAGAAAAAAACTAACTAATGACCTAAATTATCAAATTTGTAGTCATCAAAGACTGGCCTTGGAAGCAGAATTGTAGTCATCAAATACATAACATATAGTTTATATGTTAGTTATCAAGAAGCCTAGTGTCAATTGTAAGAATGTAAGTTTTAGTGAAAATCGCACAAAACATAGAAATTAAAGCTCGGACTTTATTTAATATGTTAGAGTAGAATCACTCCCCCTAAATCCAATATTTATGGTAGATTACGACTAAAAATAACGGGAAAAGCGCCTCAAGAGCAAAGGGCAGAGAGCACAAATGACAAAGAGATAACTTACAACTTGAGTTTCTCCGCCGAAAGAGCAAACTCGCCACCGCCGGCGATGACTATCTACTTCGGCCGCACTGGACTAATTCAAAATTGATCAATCCTTCGTTCGCGATCCGACCCGCAAGAAGGGATTTAGGGGGAGTGATTCTACTCTAACATATTAAATAAAGTCCGAGCTTTAATTTCTATGTTTTGTGCGATTTTCACTAAAACTTACATTCTTACAATTGACACTAGGCTTTTGTGAAAATTCTTGTGCAACAAGGCGTGCCTTATATCTTTGTACCTCAATTTTCTCAATTCTCTTACGTACAAAGGCCTATTTATAGTTAACAGGCTTAACACCATTAGGGGCTTGGACTACAGTCCCAAAAACTTCACGTTTTGCAAGTGAATCCAACTCAGATTGGATTGCTTCTTGCCATTTTGGCCAATCACGTCTTTGTTGACATTCTCCAATAGATTGAGGTTCAAGATCCTCATTATCTTGCATAATACTAGATACAACATTATATGCAAAAACATAATCCACCACTATATCTAATCGATTCAAATATGTCTCAATATCAATTGGATTTATTGATAGTTCGTTATTTTCTTGAGTCTCAGGCTCAGTGATTTCCTCATGAATCTCAGGATTAGTTAATTTGGGATTTCTTCATGAGACTCTTTCATAGTGTCATCTTGATCATTTGTTTTCCTTTTTCTAGGATTTTGATCCTTAGAGCCCAATGGTCTGCCACGTTTTAGGCGTGCTTTTGACTCATTAGATATGACACTAGAAGATTGTCCAATAGGTACATCAATATGGATTGAAACATTCTCTGCAGGGATATATGCTTTTGTTATCCTTTTCAGATCCATAAATGCGTCTGGCATTTGATTTGCTATTTTCTGCAAATAAATAATCTTTTGCGCCTCTTTTTTTTACAAATAGAGGCACGTGGATCAAGATGAGACAATGATGGATTTTTTCACAAAATGTCTCGTTTGGTTTCACCAATTTCTCCCCCTAATTTTGGGAGACAGTCTGCAAATCGAGCACTGAACAAATCTCTCGTTAATGTTTCGAGTAGCGAATAATAGAGAGCGATTCAAACCCAACATATATTCCTAACCTTCTTCAGGGACCCATTTTGGTGCGATATGGCGGTGTTACATGCACATATACTGCGCTTCCAAAAATTCTTAAATGCGATATATTAGGTTCATGAACCAAAACTAATTGCAACAGGGGATATTTATGATAATTTGTCAGTCTGAGACGAACTGGCATTGCTGTATGCAAAATGGCATGATCCCAAACAGAAGTGGGTAACCTCGTTTTCATGAGTAACGGTCTTGCTATCGATTGCGGACGTTTAATCAAAGACTCTGCAAACTCATTTTGAGTGTGAACATGAGCTACAGGATGTTCCACTTATATCCCGATTGATAATCAATAATCATTAAATGCTTGGGACGAAAACTCAGCAGCATTATCAAGTCTAATAGACTGAATTGGATTATCGGGAAACTATGCCCGTAATCGAATTATTTGTGCCATTAATTTTGCAAACGCGAGGTTGTGAGGTGATAATAGGCATACATGAGACCATCTAGAAGATTCATCTATTAAGACCATAAAATATCTAAACGACCCACTAGGTGGGTGAATAGGTCCACAAATGTCCTCTTGTATACGTTCCAAAAATGCAGGGGACTCAAACCCAACTTTTGTTGGTGATGGTCTAATAATTAACTTGCCTTGATAACAAGAAGTGCAAGAAAATTTATTATTTAAAAGAATCTTTAAATTCTTTAATGGATGCCCATTTGAATTTTTTATAATTCGTCTCATCATAATTGATCCAGGATGTCCCAATCGATCATGCCAAAGTACAAAAGTATTGGAATTAGTAACCTTTTGGTTTGCGATAGAATATGCCTCAATTGCACTAATTCTTGTCCAATACATGCCACAAGACAAAGATGGGAACTTCTCAATAACCATTTTCTGTCCAGAGACATTTTTGGTAACGATGAGATATTCAAGATTATTCTCATCTATTGTCTCAATATGATATCTATTTCGGCAGATATCTTTAAAACTCAACAAGTTCCTTCTGGACTTGGAGGAGAATATTACATTATCTATGACAAGTATTGTTCCCCTAGGCAGAGTTATAGTGGCTTTTCCACAGCCTTCAATTAAATTATTACTATCAGAAATTATTGTAACATCTGCCTTACACATTTAAATGAGAGAAATATTTCTTCTCTTTGAATATTGTATGTGTCGCACATGAATCAACTATACAAATATTTTTATAATTGAGCTTTGATCCAAGTTTGTTTTGTGAGATATCCATGTTTGCTTCCAATGGTTTGGCATACAAAAGAAAATATACGAATAAATATTAGTATTTTCACAGAAAAAGAAAAGAAAACAAAGTTAAACCAATGATTCAATAATAATATTTTAATGCAATTTCGAACAAATCGTATGATACAAATAATAACATAGCTAAAAGTAATGTAATTATAATTACACTGCTCATATGACTAATACAACTAAGACAAATTTAAGTAGGTGTCTAACGTACGAGTTGTACTTGTCAAGATCAAATTCTTTAAAATTCTATGTACTTACGGTCCAAAGAAGTTTCACGGAAGGTGAAGTATTATCAAATTTCGCTGAATAAAACAAGTGAAATAATAAAGAATTAACGTCATAAGAAAAAGAAACATCAACGAGACAACACACCTTGGAATTAACACCACTTTTCCTGGGAAAACAAAATCTTGGAGTTTTCTGTTTGTCCAAGCAAGAACAAAATTTTGGAAATTTTGTGGTTATATTTTATTACACTAATATGATCAATTTAAAGATATGCATTTGTACCCTTTCTGTCCAAATCAGTAACTAAATTTTCTTTTCACATCACAACGTTACTTTAATAAAGAATATATTAAACCTTGAATACTAAGCAAACTGAAACATTGTTTAAAATGAATACTAGAACTATATTTAATCAAAATGAACTAACACTAATTCATAAATCAATACTAATTGATAAGTATTGATACTAATGACTACTACTCATATAAAGAACTATAATTACATGATATTTATTCACTAGTTATTACGAACAGGCCAAAAAATAATAATCAAACTACTCAATCATCTTTAACCATGGATCCACCGTCGATCAAGTGGTCTATTTTTCCACGAGAGTGTTCAAAGAAGCATGTCACATCCAAGTGGGTGATGTCAAATTCATTGTCATAGACAAAATTAGCTTCAAGAACTTTATTCTTTAGAGATGTTTGATAAAGCTCAACCAAATGTCTTGGTGCACGACAAATATTTGCCCAATGGCCTTTTCCACCGCAACGATAGCATTTAGTTTCTGAACCCTTTGCTTTTTTGGCTTCTCATCTTTTCCCTTTCCACTTTTGGTGGTTATTTTTCGTTGGGGGATGATTAACACCAGAAAAATTTCTTCCTTGGTCACGACCACGACCACGAACATGGCCACGACCTTTTCCACGCTTAGAATAAAAGGAATACACCTCATTCACTTCAGGCAATAGTGTAGACCCAGTGGGTCGATTTTCGTGATTTCTCATGAGCAAGTCGTTATTTCGTTCAGCCACAAGGAGAAGTAAAATCAACTCAGAGTACTTCTTGAAACCTTTCTTTCGGTACTGCTGTTGCAAGACCATATTGGAGGCATGAAACGTTGTGAACGTTGTTTCAAACATATCATAGTCACTAATACTCTCTCCACAAAGTTTTAATTTATAAGTAATTCAGAACATCGCAGAATTATATTCAAAAACAGACTTAAAAGTCTTGGATCCTCAGATACACCCAATCATATCGTGCTTGTGGAAGAGTGACTAACTCTAAGTTGTCATATATTTCCTTTAAGCAATTTCACAAAATAAGTGGATCTTTGACTAAGAGATATTTTATTTTCAACCCTTCATCAAGGTGATGGCGCAAGAAAATCAAGGTCTTAGCACAGTTTTGGGTAAATGCTTTATTTTTATCCTTGATGGCATCTCCAAGACCCATTGCATCTAAATTGATTTAGCATCCAATACCCATGTCATATAGTTCTTGCCCGAAATTTTAAGGGCAACAAATTTTCTTTTCATAATATCAGTCATAATTAAAAGAGGAGGAAAATTATACCTTAGTCTTCTCAAAGAACTTCTTGAGACGGTAGAGTCTCGTGCTGATAACATGTAATGAAACAATAAAGAATATTGCAAAGAAAGAGAGAGAATTCTTATTGATTTGGAGTGAATTACAATCCATTGTCTTTGTTATTGTCATTATACCGTTGTTTGGCTAAATTCTGCACTACTCGGGTTCTCGATCCTAACAAATTGATATCAGAGCCAGATCTAATCGGATTAGTTTAAATAGCCTAAATGACTCTAACAAAGTCTTATGTTGAGAAATTTGACCGAAGTACAAACTTCGGAATGTGGCAATTAAAGATGGAAGCTATCCTAATTCAGGATGGCTTAGATTTGGCACTGCAAGGAAAAGAGAAGATGCCGGATAAAATGACGGACGAGGAGTTTACCGTCATAGACAAAAAGGCAAAAATATGTATTATTTTAAATCTTTCAAATGAGATTTTGCGTGAAGTTGCAGCATAAAATTCAGCCAAAAGGCATATGGGAAAAGCTTAAAACCCTATATATGAAAAGAACAGTAGAAAACAGACTTTACCTAAAGCAAAAACTCTACACTTTTCGTGTGGTCGAAGATACCTCTATACTTACTCATCTTGATACTTTTGATTCTCTTCTTATGGATTTAAGTAACATAGATGCTGAAATCAAAGATGAGGATCAAGCTGTGTTATTGCTTGTTTCCTTACCCTAGTCGTTTAAATATATAAGAGATACTATGCTTTATGGAAAGGATAATATCTCTTATAAAGATATCAAATCTATTTTGAAATCAAAAGAACAAATAGATAGAGATATTACTGGAAAAACTAGTGAGAACCAAGGGGAAGGCTTATTCATAAGAGGTAGATCCAATAAAAAAGATTCAAGTAGTGAGAAACCTAAATCAAGGTCAAAATCCAGATACAGAAATGTCATGTGCAAATATTATCATAAGAAAAGTCACATTATTTCTAAATGCTTTAAATTGAAAAACAAAGAAAAGCA
This sequence comes from Nicotiana tabacum, assembly GCF_000715075.1. Taxonomy (NCBI): domain Eukaryota; kingdom Viridiplantae; phylum Streptophyta; class Magnoliopsida; order Solanales; family Solanaceae; genus Nicotiana; species Nicotiana tabacum. The sequence continues at coordinate 1,042,846 of NC_134101.1, read as the reverse complement.
TACATAAAAGAAAAATGAGCACAAAAATACTGACACTGCCGAAGCAAGTGTAGCTGCTGATGAGAGTGAGGGAACTATTTTTTTAGCAACTAATAATAGTTTCAAATCTAACAATTAGTGGATTTTAGATTCGGGTTGTTCTTATCATATGTATCCCAGTCGGGATTTATTTACCACATATGAATCTATTGAAGGTGGAATTGTCTTGATAGGAAACAATGCTGCCTGCAAAGTTATTGGAAAAGGTACAGTCCGAATCAAAATGCACGATGGTGTGGTGAGAACTCTCACCGATGTTAGACATGTTCCTGACTTGAAGAAAAATCTCATCTCTTTGGGCATTCTAGAATCTCTTGGGTGCAAGTACATAGGTGAAGGTGGAGTTCTGAAAATTTCTCATGGTGCTCTTGTGATCATGAAAGTACGTAGATCTGGTACGTTGTATACTCTTTTGGGATCTACTGTTACAGGTACTGCTACAGTTTCAATATCAGATAAATCAGATTCTGACATCACCAAATTGTGGCATATGCGATTGGAGCATATGAGTGAAAAAAGTCTTTTCATCCTCAGTAAAAGAGGTCTCTTATGTGGCCAAAGTACCAAAAATATAGAGTTATGTGAACATTGTGTGTTCGGGAAGCAGAAAGAGTCAGCTTCAAATCTCCAGCGATTCATAGAACAAAAGGTACTTTGGATTACATTCATTCAGATCTTTGGGGTCCTTCATATACTCCATCAAAAGGTGGTGTCAGGTATATGTTAACTTTCATTGATGATTATTCAAGAAAAGTTTGGGTTTATTTCCTGAAAAATAAAAGTGATGTTTTCTTAAATTTCAAACAATGGAAAGTTTTGATTGAGAAGCAAACAGGAAAACAGGTTAAGCGGCTTAGAACAGATAATGACTTGGAATTTTGTAATGATGAATTCAGCGAATTTTGCAAGAATGAAGGAATTGCTGGACATCGTACTGTGAGAATGACATCTCAGCAAAATGGTGTGGCAGAAAGGATGAATAGAACTCTTTTGGAAAGGGCTCGTTGCATGATTTCAAATGCTGGGTTGACAAACGCCTTTTGGGCAGAAGCTATCTTTACAACTTGTTATATTGTCAACCGAGCTCCCTCTGCACCTTTGAACTTTAAGACTCCAGAGGAAATGTGGTCAGGTACTCCTGCTAATTATTCTGATTTAAAGATATTTGGTTGCCCTGCATACATGCATGTAAATGATGGAAAATTAGAGCCAAGGGCTAAAAAGTGCATTTTCCTTGGGTATGCATCTGGGGTGAAAGGATACTGACTATGGTATCCTGATCCCACGACACCAAAATTTATAATTAGCAGAGATATAACCTTTGATGAATCCTCTATGTTACATTCTAAAAAAGAGTCTTCTAGTTCTTGTAATACAGATAAAAGAAAGAGTACACAAAACCAGGTGGAGATTGAGATTGGCATTCCTTCTGAGCCAAGCTCATCAACTTTGGAGAAAAATACAGTTGAAACTCCTAAAGTTGAGACAGAAGCTGAAATTCCTGAAGTTGAGACTCCTAAAGTTGAACCAGAAGAAGAGGAGTATTCTATAGCCAAACATAGATCAAGAAGAGAAGGTAAACAACCATTAAGGTTTGGAGATTATGTTGCATTTGCTTTTTCAGTTGCACGAGAAACTGAAGAAATTGGAGAACCATCAAAATATTCAGAAGCAGTTTCTGGTGCTGACTCAGCCAAGTGGCTGATTGCAATGAATGAAGAAATTGAGTCTCTCCACAAGAATGATACTTGGTCTCTTGTAAAGCCGCCATCAGGAAAAAGAATTGTTGGTTGCAAATGGGTCTTCAAGAAAAAGGATGGCATTCCAGGGGTTGAAGATGCGAGGTATAAGGCACGATTAGTTGCAAAGGGCTATAGTCAGGTACAAGGAGTTGATTTTAATGATATTTTCTCACCTGTTGTTAAACATAGCTCTATTCGTGTCTTGCTTGCCTTCGTTGCCATGTATGATTTGGAATTAGAACAACTTGATGTTAAGACAACTTTCTTACATGGCGAACTTGAGGAACAAATATACATGCATCAACCCGAATTTGAAATTGAAGGAAAAGAAGATCATGTTTGCTTGTTGAAGAAATCCTTGTACGGATTAAAGTAGTCTCCAAGATAATGGTATAAAAGGTTTGATTCCTTTATGTTGGGTCATGGTTATTCGAAGAGCATGTATGATAGTTGTGTTTACTTCCGGAAGTTAACTGATGGTTCATTTGTGTACCTATTATTATATGTTGATGACATGCTCATTGCTGCTAAGGATTTAATAGAAATTCACAATTTGAAATGTCAGCTGAAAAGTGAATTTGAGATGAAAGATTTGGGAGCAGCTAAGAAAATCCTTGGCATGGAGATCAAAAGAGATCGAAAAGCCAACATGCTATTTCTGACCCAGAAGAAGTACTTGGAGAAAGTCTTGGACAGGTTTGGCATGAAAGATGTTAAACCAGTTAGTACCCCTCTTGCTGCTCATTTTAAGTTATCAGCTGCTCAGTCCCCGCAGTCAGAGGAAGAAGAGAGGTACATGGCACATATTCCTTATTCCAGTGCAGTCGGCAGTATTATGTATGTAATGGTTTGTACACGTCCGGACATTTCACAAGCAGTGAGCTTGGTAAGCCGGTATATGGCTTGCCCTGGTAAAACACATTGGCATGCTGTGAAATGGATTCTCAGATACTTGCGAGGTACTTCAAACACATGTTTGGAGTTGGGAGAAATACTAACACTTTGGTTGGTTTTGTAGACTCAGATTATGCAGGTGATCTTGACAAAAGAAGATCCCTGACAGGCTATGTATTTTGCATAGGTGGTTGCGCTATTAGTTGGAAAGCTACATTACAACATATAGTAGCTTTATCTACTACCGAAGCAGAATATATGGCAGTGACCGAGGCGACCAAAGAAGATTTATGGTTGAAGGGTCTATTTGCGGAACTCAGTTTACACCAAAGTGGTATTACCATTTTCTGTGATAGTCAAAGTGCTATTCACTTGACTAAAGATCAAATGTATCATGAGAGGACGAATCACATTGATATAAAGTATCATTTCATCCGAGAAACCATTGCTGAAAGAAAAGTCTCTGTTCAGAAGATCAACACTAGAGACAATCCTGCTGACATGTTCACAAAACCTCTTCCAGTGTCCAAGTTCAAGTTTTGCCTGAACTTGATTGGCATTTATGAAGAATTATTTTGCCCATTGGGGTTTTTGCGGAGAAGGTGGAGCAAATTTACTATATATAAGCCGAAATTAGGCCAAGGTGAAGATTTGTAATATGGCCAAATTTTCATGACATTTGCCATAACATAATATACATTATAATAAATTTGTGGTTCATGACATTTGCCATGACATAATATCTATTATAAGGCTAAGGATTTCTTGCTATAAATAGAGGAGTTTCTCCTCATTTGTAAACACACCAATTCAAGAGCTTTTCACTCTTGTCTTTCTTTCTCCTCCTTTTTTTCATTATAGAGTATTTTGTAAGAGAGTGAGTATTGGGAAATACTTGTGTGAACCCTTTCTTTGGAGTGATCTTGTGAGGTTATTCTCTTGGGGTATTTGGGATTAATTAGAGTATTTACTCTAATTTTGTACTCTCTTTTGTACTCTTGTTGGTATAGTGAAATTGCTCCTCTCCGCTTGTGGACGTAGGTCACCTTGACCGAACCACGTTAAATTTGTGTCTTCTTTATATTCTTTAATTGCCGTTATTATCAACTTCCATTGTCTTTGTTATTGTCATTATACCGTTGTTTGGCTAAATTCCGCACTACCCGGATTCCCGATCCTAACAAATAATTATACTACAAATTAAGGAAGAGGATTGAAAATGCAACACAAATAGAGAAGAGCAAAAGAAAAGTTCTATCCTATGGTTAACTATACCAATCAAGGAAGAGGATTGAAAATGTAAGCACAAATAGAAAGAGCAAAAGAAAAGTTCTGCTACTGCTGTTCCGTTGAATGGCTTGTGACAGTTCTTTGTTACCAAGTTCCACATTCTTGGTAGCTTCAACTGCCTGAAACGAAAAACTGTATGGTCACACCAACTGAAGCTCAAAGCTTAATTTAAAAATAAAAAAAAGGGGACACACACTTCTTCAAGAGGATGAATTTTTTAATATAGCAGATATGATATATAACATATAATATATGACCTGCCAATGGAAGAATATCATTCAAAATTTTGTGGTGCAGTTCAAAGAAAAATGTAACCTGGTTAATCATTTTTGGTTTACAACCCACGTCTATCATTTTTGCTGACAGTTGTTAAGCTCAAGAAGCAGATGGTGATGTTTGTTAGTTCTACTAGTAAGTGGTTACACATGGGAAAGTTAATACAGAAAATGAAGAGATTGTCAGAATTATTTAAACAAACGAGAGAAAATGACTTTCTTGTTATGTTAACAAAATAGAAATTCTATCCAACTGGAAACTAAAATAGCTACAATGTTGCTAATCTGCTCATATAAAAGCTCTATCTGTTGGGCCTGTTGCAAAACATGAGTCGACATAAGATGGTTCAACGCAGACATTTCCACCATCTTTGTTTCTGTTTCTTGAACAGAATCCAGGAGACTGTTCAGCTCTACCTGCATCATGTGAGTAATCATAGTAGGTAAGAGTACATGAAAGTAGATTGTGATTTTAGCCTCCACATGTTGATTGTTTTCCGGAACTAAATCCTCCAGCAGCAAACTTCCTACTAACCTGGAGCGCACCAAAAGTTGTTCTTGGACTCTAATAGGTGCTGCTTGTGATATATCAGAGTCCCTGATCTCTGAGTCCCTTTTCATGTCGGGGTCGAAACTACTAGACACAGAGGTCTCTGTAGCATTTGATTTAGTAGAGTTCTTCCGTTTCCTTCTTGGTGTTACTCGGTTAATAGCATCTTGAAAGCGGATTGCCCGCAACTGGTCAAACTGTAACATGACCGAGTGAAGCTTTTCGCTTAAAATTAAAACCTAAAGCACAAAAGCAAACAAAAATTATAGGAATATGCATCAAGACTCCTTTCAAATTCCTTAGCACTCTATTATAAGAAAGCACCTCCCCCTTCATTCTTAGTGGGCAGCAAGTGGTACTGGAAGACGGGTAAAAGAAAGTAGAAACGGCTTTAGAACTGTTTTCAACTGAATACATACTTAGCATAGGTTGAAAACGTATATTTTCAGTGTCGAAGAGGTAAGTTAATAATCAGCACAATCTATTAAGTTTAATCACACTATCTCAGAGATACTGTTATGCAGATCACAGGGCCACCACATAAAAAATCCACTTTCCACAAGGAAAATTTGGTGGAGAACAATCTCAGATAGTAGAGATCCACAGATTTAAGATAGGATGATGGATGCTCTCCCCGTAGAATCACACCAAAGACAACCATCCGAAGTATTCCCCCCCAACATCTGAGTTCATTTCAATAATTCTCAACATTAAACAGGCTATTCACAGAAAGTACGAAACACCTGAGAATGGGGGACAAAGTATTGTGATATGGCAACTACGATACTGTTGTGTCAATTGCAGAACAATCACAACAAACATCAACTTTCCAAATAGCAAAATGAAAATAAATCTTTAATTCGAATAATCTAAAATAAGCACATAGATGCAAGAGTTTTAACAGCGTCACATCAAAGAAATCAATTTAAAAAATTCCTCTAACATCACAGGCCATCCAATAGTATCTTTAATTCAAAGTATCTATGAAGTCACTTCATAATTTCCTAATACCAGCGGAAAATGGGGAGAAGATGCTTCATAAGGCAATCATAATCAATTATAAGGATATTTGATGACTATATTGTATGTAGCGACCGTACCACTCCATGCTTGTGTGCTATAGTATCAGCATTCAGATTGTCACCCTTGAATCCAAGCCATCCCTTTGAATGTGCATCTTCCTCATTTATACTATTCTTGAGAACATCTATCTGCTCTTTGCATGATTTTACAAAAACAGTAACCTGCAGAAGTTGTGTTAGTAAAGATCCTTCTAATTTTTTTTCCAATTCTAACTTCATAATCTCGACTAATTACATTTGCATTCAAACACAAAGCTGCAGAAGGAGCACTAAACACAAAGGTGCACAAGGAGCACTTTCTCGAGACTCAAAAGTTAATCAAGACATCAAACTTAACAAAGCAGGAAAAGTAGACAAAATTTTACCTTGCAGGGAGTAAATAAAGATGTACTTTATCAGAAGTTGACTATATAAGAAAGATAGGAAATCAAAGAACAGCGAACTTCAGTGCAGTAGTGTCAATTCTGTAGGTCATATTTTATGGTCTAACTTGGAATGAGAAGTACTGTGAGTCTGTGACCACCAATTCAATTTCTATTGGTTTCATCCTACAATTCTCTTTGTTATTTTCCAAGATTCTGTATTATTGACTGCATTGAACTGTATTATTGTTTATAGGGTATTACAAAAAGTTTAAGCAATATAAGAAAACTAACAAGTTCGTTACTGCATACAAGATCAAACTTTAGAAAAATGTTCAACGTGTGTCACGACTAACTCATTCCATCACAAGACAGGTTCTTCTCCTGGTTTTTCACATCATAAATGTGGGCCAACCCTAAAGCACTTAGTAGTCTGGTAAGCTACTCAAAAATTATTCAAGGTCCAGGAGGAGTTTGGAATTCTAATTCCATGAATTGGGAATTGACGTTTAGAACCCTCTCCCCATCCACTACTACCCATAGTCTTCCCTGCCACTCAAACGAAAGATAAAATAAGTCTTTTTTTTGGAGAGTTATTTTGTTATATTTACTCTTTTTGCTACATTTGTACCCAAAACTAGGTTAAATATGGTCTTTTTTCATAAGATTATGGCTTTTATACTGATTGATTTAATTCTAAATATTTTTATGCACTGCAAGATTAGCGCCTATAAGAAAAATGAATGTGAAATGAGATTGGATGAGATAGCGGTGCGGTGCCCAAATGCAAACAATTGAGACATATAGACTGAGTTTTCCAAGAGAGTGGCATGATAGATAAACATGCACCACATAAAAGTCATATAGATGGTCGAACTAGAAGAATGCTACAAGAGATTTGTGTACAGATGATACTTAACAAAGTGAAAGGCTAATTCTATAGAATGATTCTGAGACGAGCAATATTATATGGGAGTAATTGTTGAGCCTCAAACGCTAACATGTCCACAAGATGACTGTCGTAGATTACGTAAATTAAGATGAATGTGCATCATACAAAATTAGACAAGATCATAAATTATCACGTCAGGATGCAAGTAGCATACATAGAAGGATAATATAAGAGAGTGTCATCCGAGATGATTTGACCATGCCTTCATAAACCTCCAAAAGCACCAGTCCATAGAAGAGCGATACTATGGTAAGTTGAAAGTTCTAAAAGGTATGTGGTAGACTAGAATCATGTGGTAAAAATATAACACAATGGAAGGAAATTAGCCATATTGGCAATACCAACTGATTAAGATTAAGGCTCGTTGTTCTACGACTTATATTTGGACAGGGTCGGGATACGTGTGAGAGTTAGAGAATAATTAGTTTTAGATAACTCCTAATTTGCCTTAGCAGACACATTATTTACAAGTATTGGAGTGAAAAGGGCCCCGATACAGCAAACCAGATATAAGAGACTCCTGTTGCTATTCAGACTAGTTTGGAATTGAAGAATGATTGATATTTTATTAAATTAAAAGGGAGCAAATCACTGCCGATTAACGGACAAACTGAATAATTGTCTCAAACATGTAATCCTAACTCCAATCTCACCCTTAAGCCTATAAATCAAGAGGTAGATACCATTGTAATAATCACATTATTAGTTCCATTATTATTTTCATCTTTAAGACACTAGTTCATCGAGCCTGCAATGAGACAAACTTATGATATGGCCTTATCCTATTTGCAAACCGAAACACCCGTTTGTTCTCATCAAAATATATTTTATACTGAAGCATCACAAAACAAGAATAAATATATTCAGGAATCCAACATCGCAGCAAGTAGAAGATAGTTTAGCTAACTGTCATGTTTTGAAATAACAGAGAGGGAACAAAAAAAGAAGGGAAAAACAGACATCAAGTATGTAATCTTACTTCATGCTCAATGCTATCCCTCTCTTGTTCTGTTATACTGTGCAAATCTACATAATCCTTTTTGTATTTCATCAAAAATTGCTCTAGAGCTCCAATGCTCTCCAGCTGACATAAGGGAGTTATGAAGCTATATGCACGATCGGAGCCTACACCAGAGGCAAAGGATAGTATGGATCACATAAGCATGAAGATTCATCAAGACAATTCACAATACGCGACATAATTCTTTCGAACCAAGAAAAGAGAAAAGCAATGAACTGAATAAGTTAAATGTACCTCATCATATCCCAAAGACAATGCTGAACGACGTGCAGCATCTTTAAAATCTTCTGTTCTGTCTCTAATTTTTGACATTCCTTCAAATTGCAGAGAAAATTCAGAAGACTTCTCCCAATCAAATGATGCAGTTTCAATGATATATAGTGGTTTGGTATATCCAGCTAAAAGCCGAAGATATTATTCCTCCCACATTAATCTCTACAAGAAAATGAAATCAGCAAGTTCTAATTCAGCAACTACAATCTCATGTCTAACAACTTATAATCAGAAAACAGAAACATTACAAGTAGTTTGTTATAAATAGAATTGTATTTAAGGTAAATGTCAAGAGATTCTATGGTTTGTTACTTTGTAGCTAAGTCACCCTTTCCCTATAAATAAAGGGTTCGGCAATTAAAGAATATAAAGAAGACACAAATTTAACGTGGTTCGGTCAAGGTGACCTACGTCCACAAGCGGAGAGGAGCAATTTCACTATACCAATAAGAATACAAAATTAGAGTAAATACTCTAATTAATCCCAAATACCCCAAGAGAATAACCTCACAAGATCACTCCAAAGAAAGGGTTCACACAAGTGTTTCCCAACACTCACTCTCTTACAAAATACTCTATAATGAAATAAAGGAGGAGAAAGAAAGACAAGAGTAAAAAGCTTTTGAATTGGTGTGTTTACAAATGAGGAGAAACTCCTCTATTTATAGCAAGAAATCCTTAGCCTTATAATGGATATTATGTCATGGCAAATGTCATGAAAATTTAGCCATATTACATTATTGACATTGACATGGTATAGAGCTTATATTGTCATCTTTCATACTTTCTGCTTAAAGACATTCTGCTTTATATATGTACTGCAATTATTATTACTTTCTCATGCCAGCTATATTAAACTTTAACTGCATACCATGAAATGAAGGTGATAGACTCTATGGCCAATGTAATTACCAGCCAAATTCTAGCAGGAAGTAGGGCAGGAAAAATGAAAAAAAAAAGGAAGAAGGAATTGTACAGGATAGTAGTATAGACCTGGGGTAATCCATCAACTAATATCATACTTTTTATTTTTTCTCAGGAGAATAAAAATATAAAAGAGAAAGGAAGGGGAAAATATGCATGGTAAAGAAAGAAGAAAAAGTGTTTGGCACGACTATAAAACAATATGATTGCAAATATGCAAACCGAAAGAGAAGTAGACTCCTCTAGTTATGAAGGATAATTGCTATTTTAAATGCTTAAAAAGGCAAACTCAATCTCGATTGTTGCCTTGTTGGTGGAATACAATGATGGTGTTTTCCCTCCAAAACATAGAGGGGGAAGACAAAATGAAAAGCAGGAAATGAAGAAGAAAGAAAAGAAGGGCCAACGAAATGTTCCGGGACAAATTTATTTTTTCTTATAATCGAGAAATTTGAGAGTGAATTGTGTATGATTTGAAATTCGATGGATACTGGGTTCATTCCTCTACTTAAATATTAAGATTTTGTCTGCGGTAAAATTCAAAACTATTAGCATTTCGGTTATATCTTTTCTATCCACTAGAAACTCCACTGTCTTCTAATTTTTCTCTTTTCTTTTTCCTCTGTTGTGGAATTCTCTTTATTACAAAAAAAAAAAAGAGTTAAAAGCACACTGTCTTCAAGTGGGACATTCTACTTATAAGTGAAAGTTTTGGTATACAATAGGATTCGATTACCTAAATATAATACCAAAAAGGAAGGATTGAGCCTTGAATTTGTTAGTGTTACTTCACCATACTATTATAATTATAGTAATAGTAATAACACATTATAAGTTTGTTATTACTTCATCAAGCATGGGTAGCAGGAATACACTTAATCCAAATAATGACACTCAACTGCCCATGCTTACTTTTAGAGTTAAAACCTCATAATTTCATTAGTCTTTTCAAAGCTTCAAATGCCTTTTGCAACCTGCACTCATAAGTAGCAGAGTACAATAGCCGGATCGACCAAAAGTGTTTTTTCCAACGTTAAGGTATTTGGCCAAACTTTTAGAAGAAAAAGAATATTTTAGTAGAAACAAAAGCAGTTTTTGATAAGTAAAAAAATATTTTTCCGTTAAAAGTACTTTTTTAAAAAGTATTTTTGAAAAAATACACTTGAAGCACTTTTTAAAAGTTTGATCAAATATTAATTGCCGATCAAAAGTATTTTTAAAATTAATTAGTCAAACACCAATTGTTTCTTAGTAAAAGTACTTTTTAAAAAAAAAAAATTTCAAAATAAGCTGATTTTAGAAGATTGGCCAAATATACTATTATAAATTATTCTTGAGAGAGCTGACAACTTGTGCTATCCAAATAATTTGGCATGCCATATTTTCATGTGATGTAATCAAAAGTCATATCTATCAATCAAATTGGATAACAATTAAACTTATAAATAATTTTAAGGATATGTGATTTCACTTGGCACAAAATGATAAATATGAGAATTAATGCTAGAAATTAACAGTAAAATAAAGCAAACTAATGTGATGAACAAATGTGGCCCTCGAGCTAAATCGCCCTCGAACCAACTGAGTATGCTATTGGAAAAGTATAAACTAAACAGTAGAGCTTAAGAGAGAAACATGTAGTATATTGCTTGATTATGCGTGAATGTATGATGATTACAAAATGATTAGGACCCTCTTTATATAGTAAAGGAATCCTATTTATGGTATAATTTTAATTATAGAAAGAAATCTCATGATTAGCTAAATGTCCGATCTCGACTTGATACGTGTCGAGATTTTCGCTACGATCCTTGCTCGATCACGGATATCTCGGCTTTCTGTTATTCGACCTAGAAGGCTTCCTTCGATCTCGCTCGATCTCTTTCTCGCTTCGATCTCGATCACGAATGATCTCGATCTTGATCGGCCATTGTTTCACGAGCTTACCAATCCATCTCTATACCATGGTCCGATATAACCGAAGCCGAGCCTTAATCTGTCACTCTGATTTCGGTTAGTCATACAAAATTAGGCAAGCTCGATTTTAACCGTAGACAGATAGTCCCCTCATTTTTTGGAGTGCAATGACAAGAAACGAATTGAGTCTTCGAACTTCCCCTCGGTTTATCATGATGTAAGCATCGTGACGTAAGCAGCAGAGGTGACTGAAACGTCTCGTCGGTACAATTCTCTAGGCATTTAATGCTTGTCAGTCGATGGTCGGCCACCACCGTAACTGAATCGTCGCCTTCAACCTATAAATACATCTTTCTTCATCTTTCAAACTTTACTTACAAATTTTCTTCCCTCTAATTTCCAAAATATTTGCCTTCTTCAAAGCTCTATATTCTCAGATCTCTGAATTTCTTTACGTGTTCTATCGCAAAACACTAAGATTTCTTCCCCTGTTTCATCTTTCTCTACATATAAGAATGGCTAAAACTTCAAAAACCGTTCCGCACAAGGAAACCGCTTCTTCATCAAAGTCCACCGGCATCGCAGCCGCGGCGGAACATCCCCTCGAGGACTTCTTTCCGACTAAGTGTGCCACTGCTGCTGATTTCAAGGTAGAGAACACACCCTCGACACCGGATCGATGTGAACCAATGTCGAAGTACATGTGTACAATTACAGAAGGTCTCCTCGAGAAGGTGAAAGAGGAGTGCAACTGGGTAGGCAAGGATGTAGTAGTGCCTAGCCCCGAGGAATCCATCACAACTCACGTGGAGGGGTATCTGAGCGTCTATACCTACCCCTTCATGATAGGTCCCTTAGACCCTATCATCATTGCCTTTTACAAGAGGTACGATGTCACCCTAGGTCAAATCCATCTGTCGTTCTGGAGGATCATGATCCTCCTCCGATTCTTTGCAAGCAAGATCGAGGGGCATCATTTTACCCTCGATCACCTCATGTGCCTCTACGGCCCCCGACTTTATCGTGGAGGCATGATCAAGCTTCACCGCCGAGCCACCAATCCCCCATTCTTGAGCATAGACGAGACCCGAGACCGAGGTTGGATGGGCAAATTTATCCGAATAAAGACTTCGGATTTAATCCCTACCGAAGATATGTCATTCCCTAAAAAGTAGAACATGAAGTGTAAGTATTGCTTTACCTTTGAATATTTATTTTTTCCGTTTTACTTCTTGTCTTCCTCTCATCCAAGTTTTTTGTGTTGCAGTTATGGCCATTATGCCGGAAGTGATCTCCGACCTGGGGAAATAGGTCGAGGGATTAGTATCACAAAAATATTACTCCGAGCATGCTTGGATGGAGTTATCAAGGGGCCAATGGGAGGCTCGTAACCGCGGTAATCTTCTTTCCTTAGAAAGGTTTTCATTCGGGCTTCATTATTGTACTTATTCATCTTTTCCATTTTGTAGGCCTCGGGAAGGATATACCAATGAGGCCCCCCTCTGCTGAAGAAGAGGCACTTCTTTCCTCATCTGCCCAGAAGCAGGGCAAAGAGAAGAAAAGAAAGGAGGTTCAGAGTTCTCCAGGCCAGGAAAAGAAAAGGCCGACTAGGAGGCCCTGTAAGCCTCAGGGGGATGTTATCCATGTAACTCTGGAGTCCGTCCAATAGCTAGTGGATGAGACTGAAGATAAAGACGAAGAAGAAGAAAACTCTGGATTGGTGACTCGTGTGTGAGCTGGCACCGAGATTCAAAGAATTGGACCGGCGGGAGCTGAAACTGCTTTGCCCCGACCTGATGAGCCCGAGCCGGAAAGAATCGAAGATGCCTCATCTCGAAGTGGGAAGGCTACCGAAGATGATGTCGATGAAGGCGCAGAAACCAGGCTCAAGGCTCCCCAGAATGAAGACAATGCCTCAAAAGACCCACTTGGGGTAATAGAGATTGGGGGTTCCCCCTCGTTCCCTCCAGTTCCTAACTCGATGATACGTGACGCTCAAGCTATGGAGACTTGTCACGGGGAGGGAGCCCATGGAGAGGAAGATTTCTTCCAAGGTTATTTCATCGAGATAGAAGATGTCACCGGTCTAGGTGATTTGGACGAACCGAGGAAGAGCTCGATTGAGGCTTCTTCGAGCTTTAAACTGACCAACAAATTCCCGGCTCCCAGCATTGATCCCGAGCATAAGTGGCCACTTATCATCTCGATCCCGGAGGACGCTCAAGTTTTCTCTGCCCCCGTAGGGGTGGTTAGCTATCTTCGATGCTTGGTCACTGAAGAGGACCAAGCCAAGATGGATGCAGTGGAAGTTGGTTGTTTGTTTAACGAGGCCCAGCATGCTCTGAATCGGGTAAGTTCAAGGGACATTGCATTATTTCTTTATGACTTTGAATTGTAGATATCTCTAACATTTCCTTCCTTTCTCGTAGGCTTCGGTGTTGCTTCATGAGGCCTTTCTTCGAATCCAAGAAGAACGCAAGGCCGAGATCCAGGGCCTCACTGAGAAATGCGATTCTTACAAGCTTTTTAGTGAGAAGCTTCAGGTAGACTTGGTGGTGGCTCAAGATGAGCATGCTGAGATGGCTGAGCAGGTATTCCTAGTTCTTCATGATAGTGAGGATGAATCATAGATAACAACTGACGATCCAATTCTGCAGGTTCGACAGAGGCTCGAACAAATCAAGGATCTTCAAAGGCAAATAGATGAAGTACGAGCCGAGGCTGAAAAGTTCAAGGGTTATATGGATATCTTAGCCTAAAAAAAGGAGGTCGTCCAAAAAGAGCTGGAGTCAGCCAAATCTCAGCTTTGGGTCGCAAGGAAGAATGCCTCGGTTCAGGCAAAGAAAGTCGAGGAGCTCAAGTCCAATTTAGCCAGTTTGGCCAAAGAGCTCGAGGTTTCCAGATCTGAAGCGGCCGCGGCCAATACTAGGGCCCAGGCTACTGCGACCAAATACAATGTCGATGCCGAAGCCACCCTTGAGTAGGCCAAAGACATCGTGGATCATTCGAAGTGGCAGGCCCGAAGTGAGGCTCTCAAGGGGTTTCTTGCTCAAAGTTTTGATATATCTGCTGAACTCGAGATCGCCAAGGCTGAGGAAGCAAAGGCTCGGAAGCTAGCATTTCCTGAGGAGGATTCCAAGAATGTTAGCGGATCTGGAGGAGAAGATTTCGAAGGCGAAGAAGCTTCCTCCGATAAGGGTCGTGCTGCTTAGGCCTAGTAATTTTTGCTTTTGCTTTTAGGCTGATCGGCCTTTGTAAAGAATTTTTTGATCGGGCCATGTGACCCTTGTAAAAAACTTTGATATGTAAAATCTTTTTCCTTTTCATGGCTCCCGAATCCGTTGTCCTTTTGTTATTTTTTGCAAGTGTCAAAGTACCTTAGTATAAAGTTATATAATTATATTCAACGGTCCCAGATCGGATATTTGAACTCGGCCTGAGGCGGTTTTCAATAAAGGAGCCGAGTGAGATCATTTATTTGGACTCGGAATAAGGTAATCTTTGAGTTTGATGTCCGAGTGAGAGTGTTATCTCGAACTCAAAATCAGGTGGCTCTTAGGCTCGAAAAACAGTCCCCGAGTGAGAATTTATTCGAACTCGAGTTGAAGTAGACCTTGAGCTTACTAGTTGAGTAGGAGTGATATCTCGAACTCGAAGTGAGAGTAGCCCTTAGGCTTTTGCCAATTTTGTATTTGGCCGATTTGGCCTTTGTAAAATGATCGTTTAATCATATACATAAGGCTTTTCTCCCCTTTTCGGCCTTTAAAGTTTTCCCTTTGTTTATCATTCGTGTTCACAAAGGTTGAAATGTCTTAGCATAAAATAAGGAACTGTTTGAGAGTTCAAATAATTTTGTACTCTTTAGAGTTTTCGAGGATTGATACTATCAAAGCCTTTTATGATTTCGCCGGGGATAGCCCTTTTAATCTGTTTATGAAAGAATTCGAAAGCCTATGTTGTTACCGAATTCGGACGTCTCTGATCCATGTTAATTTGGCTGTAGCCTCTTTAGTTCGACATTTTTTCCTTGGGCTTATTTTCCTGTTTCACTTTGAGCTTTCTCGAAGTGTCAGTCCCCAAGTGGGATAGCCGTGGCCTATAAAAATCGAGAGTTTCCTGAAAGGTCTTATGGTCTCGAAACTTTAACGATTCGATCTCGTTTATTTTTTGGGCGGCTGTACCCGATTGTGGGGGTAATTATCCGAACTCTGGTTATGATTGGCCCTTAGGCCTATTTACATAATAGATCGAGAGTATGAAATTGTAAAGTAGAAGAACTTTTCTAAGGTATGAGATATTGGAGAGGAAAAATACTTCTCTTTATAATTGATTATATATGCGTACATGTTCTGTGCCAGAGATCGAACAAACTACACAGGCACGGTTCGTTTGACCGTTTGGCCCTTACAAATTTTCCTATCAAGACCCCGATGCTATGGAGTAATTTCCTCGCAACAATGTTAACATTCGAGGGTAATGCCCCCCAGTTTTCGAGGTTGATTGTAAAGAAGACTCGGATACTGTTGAATTGTTTTAAGTTAGCACAATCAATGGTTACCTCGTTAAAAACCTCGCCGGAAAACCCAC
Source organism: Nicotiana tabacum (assembly GCF_000715075.1). NCBI lineage: Eukaryota > Viridiplantae > Streptophyta > Magnoliopsida > Solanales > Solanaceae > Nicotiana > Nicotiana tabacum. Next base: position 1,026,938 of record NC_134101.1, on the reverse strand, counting down.
TTGGGATAAAATCAGTCTAAGGGAAAAAGAGTGCAATGCGTGCTTTCATACCTAAAGACTTCGTGTCGAGGAGTCCATCGTTGTTTCTGATCGGACACCTGCAAGGGTTAGTTTTAAAACATAAATGAAAATGGAAGGGGCCGTACCTTAGCAGTAGTATCGTTTTAGGTGCGATACATTCCAATTGTTTGGTAATTATTCTCCGTTCATCGTGCCGAGCTTGTAGGATCCTTTTCCTGTGATTTCGAGAATCTGGTATGGGCTTTCCCAGTTCAGACCCAATTTTCTTTCATTTGGGTTTTGGGTGTTTAGCGTTACCTTCCTTAGTACCAAGTCCCCGACATTAAAGTATCAAAGTTTGTCCCTTCGATTGTAATACCTCTTGATTTGTTGTTACTGGGCAGCCAGTCGAACAGAGGCAGCTTCACGTCGTTCATCCAATAGTTCCAGGCTCGTATTCATAGGCTCGTCATTCGATTCCTTTGTCGTGTATCAGAACCTGATGCTTGTCTCCCCAACTTTGACAGGTATTAAAGCTTCCGTGCCATAAACCAAAGAGAACGGGGTAGCCCCGGTACTAGACTTTGAAGTTGTGCGATATGCCCAAAGGACTTCTGGCAGGATTTCTCTCCACTTTCCTTTGGCGTTGGTCAACCTTTTCTTAAGGTTTTGTATTATGGTTTTGTTGGTCGATTCGGCTTGCTCATTTCCACTAGGGTGATAAGGTGTTGATAAGATCCTTTTGATCTTGAGGCCTTCGAGAAACTTGGTCATCTTGCTGCCGACAAATTATTTTCTATTTTCGCACGTAATTTCGGACAGTATCCCGAATCGACACACGATATGGTCCCAAATGAAGTCGATGACTTATTTTTCTCTTACCTTCTGATAGGCCTATGCTTCAACCCACTTAGAAAAATAGTCAGTCATAAATAAAACAAATTGAGCCTTATCTTGCTGCCGACACACGATTCCTTTGTCGTGTATCAGAACCTGATGCTTGTCTCCCCAACTTTGACAGGTATTAAAGCTTCCGTGCCATAAACCAAAGAGAACGGGGTAGCCCCGGTACTGGACTTTGAAGTTGTGCGATATGCCCAAAGGACTTCTGGCAGGATTTCTCTCCACTTTCCTTTGGCGTTGGTCAACCTTTTCTTAAGGTTTTGTATTATGGTTTTGTTGGTCGATTCGGCTTGCCCATTTCCACTAGGGTGATAAGGTGTTGATAAGATCCTTTTGATCTTGAGGCCTTCGAGAAACTTGGTCATCTTGCTGCCGACAAATTGTTTTCTATTTTCGCACATAATTTCGGACAGTATCCCGAATCGACACACGATATGGTCCCAAATGAAGTCGATGACTTATTTTTCTCTTACCTTCTGATAGGCCTATGCTTCAACCCACTTAGAAAAATAGTCAGTCATAAATAAAACAAATTGAGCCTTACCTGGCGACGACGGAAGGGGGCCGACGATGTCCATCCCCCACTTCATGAATGGTCGTTGGGATAAGACCGAATGCAGCAGCTCCCCGGGTTGATGAATCATCGGAGCATGCCTTTGACATTTATCATATTTTTGCACAAACTCTTTCGCATATTTTTCCATATCAATCCTATAATAGCCACATCGGATTACCTTTCGGATAAGCGATTCGGCGCCTGAGTGATTCCCACAGGTGCCTTCGTGGACTTCCCTCAAAACGTACTCGGTATCACTCGGTCCTAGACATATCGCTAGCGGACCGTCAAACATTTTCCTAAGTAAGGTTCCATCCTCGGACAAGCTAAATCGGGCTGCCTTCGTACGCAGGGCCCTCGATTCCTTTGGATCTGAAGGAAGTATCCCATTTTTCAAGTACTCTATGTACTTATTTCTCCAATCCCAAGTCAAGCTTGTGGAATTTATCTCGGCATGGCCTTCTTTGACCACTGACCTCATTAGTTGTACAACAGCCCCCGAATTAAGTTCATTGTCTTCGACTGACGAGCCTAGGTTCGCGAGGGCATTGGCTTTGCTATTTTTATCTCTAGGCACATGTTGCAAAGTCCATTCTTTGAACCCGGCTTAGAGTTACCTATAGCTTGTCCAAGTATCTTTGCATTCGCTCTTCCCGAACTTCAAAGGTCCAGTTAACCTGATTCACAACAAGGAGGGAGTCGCATTTGGCTTCGATCACTTCTGCTCCCAAGCCTTTGGCTAGTTCGAGACCTGCAATCATGGCCTCATATTCGGCCTCGTTGTTAGTCAATTTTATAGTTCTAATAGATTTTCTAACCATGTTACCTACGGGTGGTTTCAGCACGACGCCGAGTCCGGACCCCTTCATGTTTGAAGCACCGTCCGTAAAGAGGGTCCAGATCGCCAAAGATGTACCCGAGTTGACAAAAAATTCTCTTTTGACTTTGGGTACTAGGGTCGGCGTGAAGTTAGCCACGAAGTCTGCCAAGATTGGAGACTTGATGGTTGTTCGGGGTCGATACTCAATATCGTACCCGCTGAGTTCCAAGGCCAATTTGGCCAATCGCCCCGAAAGTTCGGGTTTATGCAAAATATTTCGAAGGGGATAAGTTGTTACAACACATATGGGATAACATTGAAAATATGGTTTTAATTTCCTAGAGGCGCTTATCAAAGCGAGTGCTAACTTTTCTAAGTGAGGATACCTAGTTTCGGCCTCACCTAAGGTCTGACTAACATAATAGACAGGGTATTACGTACCTTGTTCTTCTCGGACCAGGACTCCACTTACTGCTATCTCCGAGACTGCCAAGTACAAGTAAACTTGTTCATCCATTTTTGGGGTATGAAGTAACGACGGGCTCGATAAGTACCGCTTTAGTTCCTCCAAGGCCTGCTGGCATTCCGGGGTCCATACAAAGATGTTCTTTTTCCTAAGCAGTGAGAAGAATCGGTGACTCCTGTCTGAGGATCTCAAAATGAATCGTCGTAGGGCGTCTATGCGCCCCGTTAGCCTCTGCATGACCTTTATATTAACTACGACCTTGATATCCTCGATAGCTCTGATTTTATTGGGGTTGATCTTCATTACCCGATTAGACACCATGAAGTCGAGAAACTTTTCCGAGCCAACCCCGAATGCGCACTTTTATGGGTTGAGCTTCATATTGAACTTCCTCAGTATATCGAAAGTCTCCTGCAAATGCTTCAAATGGTCCTCTGCTCGCAGGGACTTAACTAGCATATTATCAATATAAACTTTCATAGATTTCCCTATTTGTTGTTCGAACATTCGATTTACTAAGTGTTGATAGGTTGTACTAGCATTTTTTAGTCCGAACGGCATTACATTATAACAATAGGTGCCATACTTAGTGATAAACAAAATCTTTTCCTGGTCCTCCGGGTTCATCTGTATTTGGTTGTACTAGGAGTAGGCAGCGAGAAAACTGAGAGTCTCGTGGCCGGTCGTGGCATCGATCATACGATCGATGTTAGGAAAAGGAAAAGAATCCTTGGGGCATGCTTTATTCAGGTTTTTATAATCTACACACATTCTAAGTTTATTTCCCTTCTTAGGGACTACCACTACGTTTGCTAACCATTCGAGGTACTTTACTTCCCGAATGGATCCTACTTTGAGAAGTTTGGTTACCTCATCTTTGATGAAAGCGTGCTTTACCTCGGACTGAGGCCTCCTTTTATGTTTCACTGGGCGGAACTTCGGGTCCAAGCTTAGTTTATGAGTAGTGATCTCTGGTGGGATCCCTATCATATCGAGATGGGACCAGGTAAAACAATCTATATTAGCTTTAAGAAATTGAATAAGTTTTTTCCTAAGCTCGGGAGTTAACCCCGTGCCCAGGTATACCTTTCGATCGGGCAGATGCTCGATAAATATGATTTGTTCCAACTCTTAGACAGTTGATTTTGTGGCGTCAGAATCATCGGGGATTGTGAAGGATCAAGGTATCATACAATCATCATCCTCGTAAGTTCCTTGCTCCTCCGGTTGGGTCGAAGTTGGCGGCTGTGGTTGCTATTTAGCCTCCTGTTTTTCCTTTGAATCCGATCTCTTTGCTGATTAAAGTGTCAATACCAGTATCACTTCGTCGATTGCAAACATCACCTTGGCGGAAGGTTATTCCCCGTACACTATTTTTGACTCCCTCCGATGTTGTGAACTTCAAAACTTGGTAAAGGGTTGAGGATATTGCCCTCATGTTATGGATCCAAGGCCTTCCGAGTAGTGCATTGTACCTCATGTCACCCTCGATCATAAGGAACTTTGTTTCTTGGATGGTCCCCGCTATGTTTACTGGTAAAATAATTTCACCTTTGGTGGTTTCGCTTGCCATACTGAAGTCGTTAAGTACTCGGGCTGCGGGCACAATTTGATCTCGTAGGCCCAGCTGTTCCATGACCCTTGCTCGAATAATGTTGGCTGAGCTTCCTGGATCAATCAACATACGTTTAACTTGAATTTTATTCATAAAGACAGATATTACCAGTGCGTCATTGTGAGGCTATTCGATCCCTTCTACATCCTCATCATTGAAAGACAAGGTTTCTTCTGGTAAGTAGTCCCGAGTTCGCTTTTCCCTTGTGATCGTCACCATGGTGCATTTAAATACCGGTCCTTGAGGAACATCGATCCCTTCAACGATCATGTGAATCACATATTGTGGCTCTTTTTACTTGTTCTGTCTGGTCGAATCTCTATTTTTAAAGTGGTTCTTGGCCCGATCACTTATGAATTCTCGAAGATGCCCCTCGTTAAATAATCGGGCTATTTCCTCCCTTAGCTTCCTGCAATCTTCTGTCTTATGACCATGGTGCCATGATACTTGCATATTTGGTTGGGGTTTCTCTAGGCCGGATCGGTCTGCAGAGGTCGAGTCCATCTAGTATCCTTGATACGTTCTATGGCTGATACGATGGCTGATGCATCTACGCTGAAATTATATTCCGATAATGGAGGAGCTTCTTTGGGCCCGACATCCCTGTCAAAACCACATTTGCTTACGAGTCCCCGTGAACTTTGACCTGATCGTTTCTCCTCTCATTCCGTGCAAAGTTTCGTCCAGACCCGCTGCTTCTTCGATCTTCGTTGTACGGTTGGTATCGATTTCTATTCGACCTTGGCTCTCGATCGATATCCCTTTTGATTCTATCCATGGACCTGTTAGGATAAACGGACCTGGAGGAAATTCCTAGTTGGTCATCCTCGACCCTGATCTTCGATTGATATCGATTATGTACATCGGTCCAAGTGACAGCTGGATACTCGATCAAATTTTGCTTTAACTGCTGCGAAGCTATGGAACTCCGAGCATTGAGACCTTGAGTGAAGGCCTGAACAACCTAATCGCCGGTGACCGGTGGCAAATCCATTCTCTCTATTTGGAACCGAGATACGGATTCCCTGAGCATCTCGTTATCTCTCTGCCTTACCTTGAAGAGGTCTGACATTCTTGCTGCAACCTTAATGGCTCCAGCGTGCGCCTTTACAAAGGAATCTGCAAGCATAGCAAATGAATCAATAGAATTAGGTGGGAGATTATGGTACCATATCATGGCACCCTTTGATAGAGTCTCCCCAAATTTCTTCAGCGATACGGATTCAAGTTCGTCATCTTCCAAGTCAATTCCTTTGATGGCGCATGTATACGAGGTGACGTGTTCATTCGGATCAGTCGTCCCGTTATACTTTGGAATCTCGGGCATACCGAACTTCTTAGGGATTGGCTTCGGAGCCGCACTTGGGGGGAAGGGTTTTTGTACAAACTTTTTAGAATCTAGTCCTTTCAATATCGGAGGTGCCCTCGGATTTGGTCGACCTTGGAATTATAAGTTTTCACTTTCTTATCGTTTTCCACGATCTTCTTTTCCCCAATCTCGATTCGCTTCGTCAGTTCCTCGAGCATCTTTACGATAGCAGGATGAGTCTCCGATTCTCCTCCATTCGATCTCTTTGTTACCGATTCGGCTATATGAACAACTTCTTGTGATGGCTCGAGCTCAATCCTGATTCTGATTTTGGAGTTGTGTTATTGCAGCTTGTTGAGTCTGCAACATTTTGAATATCATTCGAAGGCTAATTCCTCCTTCTTCAGCACTCTGTGCATTCTGATCGGCTGTTCGAGCATCTCTGCAGATGCTATTTTCGGGATCGACGCCCAAATTCCCATTAATGGCAATATGGGAGCTGACGTCAATTGGGACCATGGCCGGAACTCCATCGGGGTTGACATGAGGTACTCCGTTTACTGGGGCGGCTATGTTTTCGTTCTCGACATCAAGACCAAGGCTATTGTCTGTGTGTGTGGGTGCTACTTAGGAGCTTGACATGTTGATCCTGGAATCAAAGACACTTCAAAGAACAAGTGTAAAATAATGTGTGTTACGAAAATTGTACCAGGCAATCACTATTATCCTTAGCCCCACGGTGGGCGCCAAACTGTTTACCCTTAAAATTGGATAACAATTAAACTTATAAATAGTTTTAAGGATATGTGATTTCACTTGGCACAAAATGGAAAATATGAGAATTAATACTAGAAATTAACATTAAAATAAAGCAAACCAATGTGATGAACAACTGTGGCCCTCGAGCTAAATCGCCCTCGAACCAACTGAGTATGCTATTGGAAAAGTATGAACTGGATAGTAGAGCTTAAGAGAGAAAAATGTAGTATATTGCTTGATTATGCGTGAATGTATGATGATTACAAAATAATTAGGACCCTCTTTATATAGTAGAGGAATCCTATTTATGGTATAATTCTAATTACAGAAGGAAATTCCATGATTGGCTAAATGTCCCGTCTCGACTTGATACGTGCCGAAATTTTTGCCATGATCCTTTCCCGATCACGGATATCTCGGCTTTCTGTTATTCGACCTAACAGGCTTCCTTCGATCTCCTCGATCTCTTTCTCGCTTCGGTCTCGATCACGGTTGATCTCGATCTTGATCGGTCATTGTTCCACGTGCTTACCAATCCATCTCCGTACCATGGTCCGATATAACCGAGGCCAAGCCTTAATCTGTCACCCCGATTTCGGTTAGTCATACAAAATTAGGCAAGTTCGATTTGAACCGTATACTGATAAGTTAAAAGGAAGGCAAATTTTACAAAAATTGCTTCATTATCCAATTGTATGAACTCTCTCTCTATATATATATATATATATATATATATATATATATATATATATATATATATATATATATATATATATATATATATATATATATATATATATATATATATATATATATATATATATATATATATATATATATATATATATATATATGGCGACAATGGTTGTTGAACCTCAAATTAAACTTGAAACAATATATCCAACAAATTGATTCAATGATCTTAAGACAAAAGGTAGGTAAAATTGTGGACAGTATATATCTAGTTTTGGTTAATACAGACTCTTGTTTTTGACGAGAGGGAATATATACCCTGTTAACGATAGAGATCAATACTTGCTTGCGATAGACCCTAAGAGCTGGGATATTTTAATTAGTACTATACTTTATCCAAAACCCCTTAGGTAAAGTGCATCTTGGAATAATGATAAAGTTGTCTCCATATGATCTATAAGCCATCGGTTTAAGCCGTGAAATCAGTCACCAGGGGCGGCTCAAGCTCACGTGGGGTCTAAGGCGAAAGTTTAATATGGGGCCTAAGCATTTATAAGAATGTTATAATATATATTTTTATTTAAAATTTATTTTTCTAGAATCTAGCTATTGGTGCCAAGATGGTTTTGAATAACCGGATGCATATTTATATTTTTTTTTTAAATAAATAATATGTACAGAGTAAAATTAATAAATAATAAATAACAAATAAAAATAACACTAGAGAAAGTTAGAATGATATTATCCAATGACTGACTGATTCAAAAAGTTTGAAGACTTTGATTCCAAAATATCTAGTTGGCTTGTTGGAGTTTTGGAGAAAGAAAAAAATCTAATAGAAATAACTAAGAAGATGAGCATAAATAAAGAGGAATGAAGAAGATATGTCTTCTAAAATATGAAGAATGAAATGAAATTGAAATGTTGGATTGGGATTACTTGGGAAGAAGAGTAAAAAGTAGAGTTGTCAAATCAAATTAAAGTATTTTAAGCTTTACTTTATTAATATATATAAAAAAATTCTTTCTTTTTATATAAAAAGTACAAAAGTACTATATATATATATATATATATATATATATATATATATATATATATATATATATATTATTTATTTTTAAAAAGAAAAACCTATAAACCTATAAAATATATATTATTCCTAAAAAATGGGGGGGGGCCTAAGTCACTTGCCTTACCCCATACACCGTTAGAGCCGGCCCTGTCAGTCACTGATACTAACAGTAGGGTAGACACACCGTTAGAGTCGGCCTTGTCAGTCACTGATACTAACAGTAGGGTAGACGGCCCTATCAGTCACTGATACTAATAGTAGGGTAGATACACCGTTAGAACTAGCCCTGTCAGTCACTGATACTAGCAGTAGGATAGACTACTTACAGTACATCCTCTTCAGGTGCCGCCCATTTTCGAACTCGAGATAAATATAGATATTCCTCTTTCCAAAACAAGAAACGAAGTTTTGGCAATATTGGATAGTAAGATACCTTGAAATTAGCATACAATAGCTAGTGGGAATTTGAGAATACATTCCCTATTTCCATCTCTCCGTTTCAATACTAACCTAGAAAACGAAAAAAATCAAAAACAAAACACTTTCTAATAATCTCTCTGAAGTTAAAAACCAGCTCAGTATTCTAAAAGCAGCGATCAACTGCATGCATTGGGAACTTCTGGAATCTTCATTCTCTATGCAATTATCAACGGCTCAGATCAATTAGTACCCCCTGCTTCAATACCAAATCTACGGCTCCTATTATTTATGAATAAAACTAATAATTCGCACTAATTTTCAGTATTCATTTTTTGTTTTTGAATTTAGAAGTTAGCTAAGCTTGGCTATGAAGTACAATAGCCAACTTCTCTTGTTGATGAAACTTGACTTGCTTAGCAATAAACTTTTCTATAGCCTTCTGAAACTCCTCATTACTTAATCCGTCAACTCCATACGCTGTCTCCGTTGACGGCGATACCTCGCCGGAATTTTCAACTTTCACGCACTTCTCTGTCTCCGGTCTCCGAAACTTCACGCAAATTTCCTCTACACTCTTCCTATCCAGATTCTCCGATTGCGTTCTCCTTATCGGACCTTTTGATTCCATTGCCTTAACTTTAGCCATTTCCGGTTCTTCGTCGGAACCACGTGAATCCTCATTTTTCACTGAGCTCTTTTCAAATATCATCTGTTTGTCTTCGTACACAATCTCTACATCTTCCTTTTCGGACGAAAAATTAGACGAAAACTCCGACTTTTTGAGAAACGAGTCGTAGAGTTCAGTTTCATCGACATTGCGGAATGTGGAAGAGTAGTCACCGGAGAAGAGGCCGCCGGACTTCAAGAGGAGAGTGAGGACGATAAAGTTGCATAGGATGAAGATGAAGCAAGGACTAAGTAGTACACCGATGAGTTGACGGAAATACTCGCCGGAGATTTTCACCGCGAAAGGTAAGCGAGTGGAAATCCATGACAACAGAAGAAGCACAAAGCACAACTCAACAATGCGTAAAACTTTCCCAACGCATTTGAGACTGCGAGTTTTAGAATCGCTGCATTATCCATTGGAGAAGCGATGAAGGTTCTAGAAGTACCAGAAATTCAAATACTAATTTTCCCGAGAAATTTCGAAAGAAAATACGGATAAGAAAATTGAAATGGCGAGAAAATACCAAGCATATCATTCACAATTTGAAAAATTGAAAGAGCAGAGAAAATATAGTGGAAAGGGAGAGGTGGAATTAATGCAGAAAGCAGAACTATGGCTATGACGCTTTTGGTTTTATTACTGAAAGAGGAGGAAAAGGACTGGGTTTTGGATTATTGCAGTAATGGAAGCGTTTCGAAAGAATAGGTTTTGGCGTTTTCTATAGAGTACCAGTCAAATGATGAATAAACAATAGAAGTAGAATTTTGGCCAAATAACCAATTTTTTTTATTCGATACAAAAGGTCAATCCGATGCACAGCTCACATTGATTCGGGGGAGAGCCGTGATCGGGGAGTGTTTACTCTCAAAATCGAATAATAATTGAATTTGTACGTGATTTTAAAAATACGTGAATTAATTTAACACAATGCGATAAATTAAGTTGCAATTGAAATAAATAATGACAAAGTAAATTCAAACCACACGAATGAGATAATTTCAGCCTTGGTCAATCTTATAGTTCATGACTATGAACTATTCCAAATGAAAGATGGAGAATCAGTGGAAGAAATATTCTCCAGGTTCAGTAAAATCCTTGAAGATTTAAAGTCTCTTGGTAGACCAATCAAAAGTGGAGAACAGGTCAGAAAAATCCTTAGAAGTCTACCCACAATTTGGCAGCCCAAAGTTATTGCTCTAGAATATCAGGACCTTGACAAAATGTCCTATGATGAACTTAGAGGTGATCTAATTGCCTTTAAGAAAACTCACTTGGACAGCCAAATTCAACAAGAAAGAAGAAAACGGTTTCCTTTAAAGCAACTATTGCTGAATCAGAAAATGAAGAAGAGGAGGAAGAACATGATGAAAATATAGCCATGCTCTCCCAAATTGTCACAAGCATGATGGGGAAAAACAGATATAGCAGAAGAGGTAGATCAAACTTCAGAAAAGGAAGGACGAGCAATGAAAATGATAAAAATGATGGAAGATGCTATGAATGTGGAAAATACGGACACATTCAAGCTGATTGTCCAGAACTGAAAAAAAAACTAAGCAAGAACTTTCAAAAGAAGAAGTCTTGTGGAGCCTGTAGCGATGAAGAAGAATATGACCATGAAGAAATTGCAAATATGTGTTTCATGGTCACAAAAGAAGATAGCAATAAAGACTCAGATAAGCCTGAGCTCATGGCAGAAAATGAAGCAGATGAGGAAGAAGACTCCGACGAACTCTGTTTTATGGCAGACAAAGGAACCAGTGAGGTACGTCTTCCTTCGTATCCCAACTGGTATGAGCTTCAAGATTTTGTGGATATTGCTCTTACAGAAATCGAAAAAGTTTTAGGAGAACTCAGAAAAATCCAAAGAGAAAAGAAAGATTGGGCCCTGAAGTTAGAAGTATGTGAAATTGAGCGTGACACGCTTCAAGATGAAGTTAATGAACTTAAACTTCAACTGAATGGATTACTAAAATCCACAAGTCATAGTTCTGTCAAATCAAATCAGACTGTTCCTCATACATCTTTGATTAGAACTAGAAACTCTCTGGGATGCTCTTATTGTGGTAATAATGGTCACAACACTAACCAGTGCAGGAACAAAATCAGAGCAGAAAGAGACTCTAAAAATCAAAAAAAATTCATTGTGTTTTTACTATGGAAAACCTGGTCACACTTTTTATCGTTGCAGGATCAAAGACAACAGCAGATGGGTATGGCGACCTAAATCCATTAGTCAAGCTAACACTCAGAAGTCTAACCATTCAGGACCCAAACAGGCTTGCATACCTAAAAATAAGTAATTTTGTTTTGCAGGAACACCGCAAGAAGAATCAAAAAGAAAAATAATATTTTGACAGTGCGTGTTCGAGACATATGACTGGTGACAAACAATTATTCAAAATTATCACCAGACTAGATGGAGGAACAGTTACATTTGGAGACAAATCAAAAGGAAATGTAATTGGCGTTGAAAAAGTTTCTCTCAGCTCAACATGTGATGTAGATGAAGTGTATCTGGTTGAAGAACTTGGGTACAATCTTCTCAGCATTAGTCAACTATGTGATGATGACTATGAGGTTCGGTTCAAAAAACATGGTTGGTTTATTGAAGATGAATCATGTAAAGTTATTCTCTCTGGAAATAGGGAAAAAATGTTTTTACTATCAGTAACTTGGAAAGCTCTAGTAATCAGATTTGTCTATCTTCCATTCTTGATGACCCCTGGGCATGGCATAGAAAACTTGGTCATACTAGCATACATACTATTCATAATCTTTATAAAAACGATCTTGTCATAGGTCTTCCAAAACTAGATTTTTCTAAAGATCAAATTTGTGATGCATGTCAACTAGGAAAACAAACCAGATCCTCTTTTAAAGTCAAAAATATTGTCTCCACTTCAAAACCTCTTCAACTATTGCATATGGATCTCTTTGGACCTACTAGAACTGTTAGCATAGGTGGTAAAAAGTATGTTTTTGTTATAGTAGATGATTTTTCTAAATTCACCTCGGTTATTTTTCTGAGCCACAAAGATGAAGCTCTACAAAACTGCCACCCTTGAACTGGATGCCCTTCGATCAGTATCAAGATACAGTAGAATAGGAGCTTAAAGAGAGAAATAATAATATATTGCTTTGCGTGTTACAATCTGTTAAATAAATTATTAGACCCCCTTTATATAGTAGAGGAGTCCTACTTTAGGTATAATTTTTATAAAAGGTAAAAATATCTTGATTTGCTGATCGCCGGTTCTTTATTGATACATGACGAGATTCCCGCCGTAATATCCGACCGGTCACAGATATTTCGGTCTTCTATTGGTAATGCTAACAATATTTCTTCGAGCTCATACGGGGTTAAGGTCGACTCCGGGATTACGAGCCCGAAGGCAGGTGTTCTGATCCCGGGTTCTAGTCTGGTGGGATTTGGAGTCAACCTTCAGTCCTTTATTGCCAAGTTTTGAGCCTGACCTACCATGTAGTAGGCGAACTCGATTTCGACCGTATACAGATAGTCCCCTCGTTTTTCGTAGAGTAGACGATGAGAAACGATATGAGCTTCCGATTCTTACTTCGATACCCTGCAACAAAAATGAAAAAATAAACGAAACGTCTCGTCAGTCAAGTCTTAATGGCATTAAATATTTGTTAGTTGCCGGTCGGCCACTCCTGGATGTGAACCGCCGTTAAAAAATTATAAATACCCCATCATTTGTTCATTTTAACTTTACATCCAAACCTTCTACCCTCGTATCTTTAAAATTTTGATACTCTCTGGTGATTATACTCTGGTTAATTTGGGATCTTTTGCAAGAATTTTCTTACATCTTCATCTCAAGCCTCCAACTTCCTTTCTTCCTCTATTTCTCCTCCATTTTTCAAAGAAATGGCAAAGACCTCAAAAACCGTTCCCCAAAAAGAAACACATTCTGCTTCGCGCCTGGCAACTAAGGCAAAAGAAACTGTTTCGCGTACTGGCGTCGATGAACCAGCACAGGAACCCCCTTTGAAAATGTTCACCCTCGAAGGATGATTGGTAAATAATGATTTTAAGGTTGAAAATGCCTCTTCTGTACTGGGCCGATGCGAAGACTTCTCGAGGTACAACTGTTCGATTACCGAAGAGGTCCTCCCTACGGGCCAAAAAAACAATAGTGGTCCCTGACCCCGAGGAGGCCATTACCACCCATGTCGAGGGATACCTGAGTGTTTATACTTATCCCTTCACATTGGGACCGGTGGACCCGGTCATCATAGACTTCTACAAGAGGTACGAGATGTGGCTTAGTCAGATCCATCCTTCAATGTGGAGGATAGTGATCCTCCTCCGGTTCTTCATGAGCAAAATCGACGGTTGCCGGTTCACCGTGGATCACCTGCTTCACTTGTACAGTCCCTGACTATTTCGAGGGGGGTTGATAAAGCTTGTACGCCGGGCCAGCAAAGCCTCGTTCTCTAGTATCGATGAGGAACGAGATCGAGGCTGGCAAGGCTGTTTTGTTTGGGTGAGAATCTCGGACCTAATTCCGGTGGAACTCATGTTGCTCCCCGAGAAGTGGAATACAAAACGTAAGTGGAAATTCCCTTCGAATGTTGATTTTTATGTTTACTTCCCCTTTTCTTATTGGTGTTCGTGATGGTGCAGCCGTTGCTCGGGTTCCAAAGCTATTCCTCGACTTGAGAGGTGGGTCGAGGGAATTGTTTCTCAGATGCCCTACTCCGAGCATTCGTGGCGCGAACTCTCGAAGGGTCGTTGGGAGGCTTGTTCCCATGGTAAGATCCCCTTTCCGATCTGGCCGTGTTAGGCCTCTCCTTTTACTATCAAGTCCTAATTCTCTTTACTTTCTATCTCATGTTTGCCTAAGGATGTCGATCTTAGGCCTCAGGTTGGCGACGAGGACTTGCCTATTGAGTCCCTTACTCTGGTGCAGGCCGGAGAAAAGAAAAAGAGGAGGGCTCCGAGATCCCCAAGCTCGAAGAAAAAGAAACCGAGAAGGAGGCTGGTCCGCAAGCCGAAGGAAACCTCCAGCTCCCGAGTGCTTGACTCAAACTTACTCCACCATCTCAGGGACTAGTCTGAAGAGGATAAAATTTTAGTGGCCCGAGAGCCATCAGCCCCCGAGCAACGGGTGCCATCCGGGGAGGGAACAACAGAGGCCAATCCCTCACAAATACAAGAGGCTGATGCAACAGTGGGGGTCGAGAGCCCTCAAAATGCCGGTTCTGTCCTACCCGGCATTATTGACATAACGGGATCGCCTTCATACAGGGACTCAATGTTTGTTGAAGCTCAAACGACGAAGAAGCGATCGAACGAGGGGGTCCATGGAGTGAACAATCTGCTCCAAAACCTTTTTGATGGCGTGGACTCTACCGCCACGGAGGATGTCACCAGATTGGGTGACTTAGAAGTACCAAGGAAAAACCTTCCCTCGGGGGCAGGTGGGTCTAGTTCAAACCCGAGACTGGTCAACCGGTTCCCTGCCCCGAGTGCCGATCCCGGTCAGAAGCGGTCGATTATTATCTGCATTCCGGAGGACGCCCAGGTCCTTTTTGCACCCGTCGGGGTAGCTAGTTACCTTCGGTGCCTGGTGACTGAAGAGGACCAGGTTAAGATGAACGAGCTGGATTCCCCATGCTTGTTCAACAAAGCACAACAGGCGTTGAATCGGGTAAGGTGTTACTAACCTTTTCATCTTCCAGCTTTGGTTACTTAGTGATTTTTAATATTTCTCCTTATATTCGCAGGCCTTGGTGCTTCATCACGAGACCTTCCTCCGATTCCGAGAAGAGCTGAGCCTCCTCGAGGCCGAAGCCAAATAACTTACTGAGAAGAGAGACATGTACAAACTTCTCAGTGAGAAACACAAGGAAGAGGCTAAGAGTCTTCCAGCCGAGTTGGATATGGCGAAGAAAGAACATGCCGACTTGGTGGAACAAGTAAAAGTCTTTGAGGTTAGTGACGATGAGCTAGACTCGGTAACTAACAGTCAGAACCCACAGGTCCAACAGAAGATAGATCGGATCGACCAGCTTCGGGCTGAGATGGACGTTATCAAGGTCGAGGCCGAGGAGTGGTAAGGAAAAATGGATCGTTTGGCCTCGAAAAAGGAAACTGCCCGGGCGTAATTTGCCTCTGCGGAGGCTCAACTTTTGAATGATGAGGGAGAAGGCTGAGGCATAGTCCCAGAAAGCCAAAGAACTCCAATCTCAACTGGGCTCGGCTGTTGCCGATCGGGAAGCCCTTGCCAAGGAGCTCAAAGTGGCCAAGTCGGTGGCTGAAATAACCAAGGCCGATGCCAACTAGATGGTAGCCCAGTATAAAGCTGATGCCGAGGCATCCCAGGACCGCTTGAAAGACATCGTCGAGTACGAGAAGCGGCAGTCCCGAAGGGAGGCCCTTAAGGAGGTTCATGCTCGGGGTTTTGATTTGTCGGCCGAGATCAAGATCGCTAAGAGGCTTGAGGCTGAGGCCAAAATATTGGCTTGCCCCGAGGATGAAGAAGAGGAAGATTCTGAGGGTTCCGGCAAGTCCGGAGTGAATAGGACCCCGATGGTCCCGGTGATGAGGCGCCCCCGGTGAAGACCAGATAGTTTAAGTGCCTTGTACATTTTATTTTGTTTTTTGTATTTTTGTAGTCGTGTACTTTTGTAATTTTTGTCAAAGTCGTTTAACCTTTGTAAAGACTATATGTATATATAATACAAGGATTTTTTTTCCCTTCGACAATCTCTGAGTTTTATTTTCCTTTGCTTTATTATTTAAATTTGCAAAGATCGAAATGCCTTAGCATGAAATAGTTAGGTCATGTTCGTGGGTTCAAACAGGCCTTGCCTTCGAAATTATTTTGTTTAAGGCATCGTGGGGGTTTGGTATGACCGAAAACTTTTCCCCAAAGTACTTGTAATGTTTTAGATTACAGTTTGCCGAGGGTAGCATGTAGAACCGGTTGAGAAAATTTTGAAGGCCTTATTTTTGTTACTGGTCTCGAATGTCTCCGAGCCATTTTAATATGGCCGTAGACTTTTTAGTTTGGGTGTTGCCCAGTGGGCTTGTTACCCCAAGTTATCTGGGCTTGCCTAATATAACAGTCCCCGAATGGGAGTGATCGTTTGAACTCGAATTAAGGCGGTCGTTGGGCTCAATACCTTTAGGGGGTCGGATGTAGGAAATTCCTTAAGAAATGAAAATAGGAAATTTTTTAAGGGACAAAATATTTATCCGCAAGGTAGAGACTTCTTTTTTATTATTATGCGTAATAATTACACATGTGTACATGCTTTGTGCCAGGGCTCGAGCATTATATGCGGGCACAGTTCATTTGACCGTTTGGCCCTTAAAGTAAATCCTATCGATCGAACCGAGACCGTTCAATGACAGTCTCTTTCCTTGCTAAAGTCGTTATCCGAGGGTAATGCCCCCCAGTGTTCGAGGTTGATCATAGAGAAGCCTCGAATACTGTTGGTGCGATCTTTGACACCGATTCATGACCGACCTTCGATTCTAAGTTAGCACGATCCATTATTGCCTCGTTAAAAACCTTGCCAGAAAACCCATTTGGGACAAAACCGGTCCAAGGGAAAAAGAGTACAACGCGTGTTTTCAGGCCTAAAAATTGTATCGTTCCTTGTTGGTTACCTGCAAGTGTTAGTTCAAAATGTAAATAAAAGAAATGAATGGGGCCATACCTTAGCAGTAATATCGTTTCAAGTGAGTTATATTCCAGTTGTTCGGTCGTTGCTCGTCGTTCATTGCTCCGAGTTTGTAGGACCCTTTTCCGGTGATCTCGATAATTTGATACGGACCTTCCCGGTTCGGTCCCAACTTCCCTTCGTTTGGGTTTCGCGTGTTTGGCGCAACCTTCCTTACTACCAAATCCCCGATATTGAAGTGTCGAAGGTTGGTTCTTCGATTGTAATACCTCTCGATCCGTTGTTTTTGGGCAACCAACGGGACGAGGGTGACTTTGCGCCTTTCATCTAACATTTCCAGGTTCGTATTCATGGCCTCGTTGTTGGACCTTTCGATTGCATATCGGAACGTAAGACTCGGTTCCCCCACTTTGACCGGTATTAGAGCTTTGGCGCCGTAAACTAGTGAGAACGGGGAGGCCCCATCGTACGGTATGCCCATAAGACCTTGGGTAGGATTTCCTTCCATTTTCATTTGGCGTCGGTTAACCTCTTTTTGAGGTTTTGGAGTATGGTTTTGTTGGTTGATTCTTTTTGTCCATTTCCACTAGGGTGATAGGGTATTGATAGGATCCTTTTGATCTTATGGTCTTCGAGAAACTTGCTTACTTTGTTGCCGATGAATTATTTCCCGTTATCGCACACGATCTCGGTCGGCATTCAGAACTGGCATACGATGTGGTCCCTAATGAAATCGATGACTTCCTTCTCCCTGACCTTCTTGTATGCCCGGGCTTCCACCCACTTAGAAAAAATAGTCAGTCATAAACAATATAAATTGAGCCTTACCGGGTGCCTATGGAAGGGGGCCAACGATGTCCATTCCCCACTTCATGAACGGTTATGGTGACAAAACCGAATGCAAAAGCTCCCCGAGTTGATGAATTATCGGAGCATGTCTTTGACATTCATCACATTTTCGTACGAACTCCTTCGCATCCTTTTTCATATCGATCCAGTAGTAGCTGACTCTAATTATTTTTTGAACCAATGATTCAACGCCTGAATGATTTCCACAGGTGCCTTCGTCGATTTCTCTCCGAATGTACTCGGTATCTCCTGACCCTAGACATATCGCGAGCGGGCCATCGAATATTCTTCTAAATAGGGTTCCCTCTTCGGATAAACTAAATCGGGCTGCTTTCGTATGAAGGGCCCTCGATTATTTTGGATCTGAGGGCAACTTTTCGGCCTTTAGATAGTCTATATATTTGTTTCTCCAGTCCCAAGTTAGGATTGTTGAGTTTATCTCGGCATGGCCTTCTTCCACTATCGATCTCATGAGTTGTACAACTTCCCTCGTCCTCGACCGACGATCCTAAGTTAGCAAGGGCATCGGCTTCGCTGCTTTGATCCCGAGGTACGTGTTGCAAAGTCCATTCCTTGAACCGATGTAATATTACCTGCAACTTATCCAGGTACCTTTGTATCCGTTCTTCTCTGACCTCGAATGTCCCATTAACTTGGTTCACCACAAGGAGGGAGTCGCACTTAGCTTCGATCATCTCCGCCCCCAAGCTTTTGGCTAGTTCGAGACGTGCAATCATGGCCTCATATTCTACCTCATTGTTAGTCAATTTCACAGTCCTAATAGATTGTCTAACTACATTGCTTGTTGGCGGCTTCAATACATTGCCCAGTTCGGACCCCGTTGCGTTCGAGGCGCTATCCGTAAAGAGGGTTCAGATCCCCGAAGACGTCCCCAAATTTACCAACAACTCTCTTGCGACTTCGGGTATTAGGTCCGGCGTAAAGTCGGTCACGAAATCTGCCAAAATTTGAGATTTAATGGTTGTCCAAGGTCGATATTCAATATCATACCCATTGATTTCCATGGTCCATTTGGCCAATCGCCCCGAGATCTTGGGTTTATGCATTATATTTCGCAATGGGTTAGTAGTCACAACACATATAGGATGACACTGAAAATATGGTTTCAGCTTCCTAGAGGTACCTAGCAAAGCGAGCGCCAATTTTTCTAGGTGAGGGTACCTAGTTTCGGCCTCACCTAGAGTCCTGCTAACATAGTAAATTGGAAATTGCGTACCTTGCTCTTCCCGGACCAGGACTCCATTTACCGCTATCTCCGATACTGCCAAGTACATGTATAGTTGTTCGTCTGTCTTCGGTGTGTGAAGTAGCGGTGGGCTCGATAGATACCACTTGAGTTCCTCCAAGGCCCGTTGGCACTCTGGGGTCCATGAGAAGTTATTCTTCTTCTTCAGTAGAGAGAAGAATCGGTGGTTCTTATCGGAGGACCTCGAGATGAATCGCCCCAGGGCGGCTATGCGTCCGGTTAATCTCTGCACAGACTTCACGTTGTCCACAACTGTGATATCTTCGCTGGCTTTGATCTTGTCAGGGTTAATCACGATTCCCCGATTGGATACCATGAATCCGAGAAATTTACTTGATCCGACTCTGAACGCACATTTCTCCAGGTTCAGCTTCATATTATACTTCTTCAATATGCTGA
This sequence comes from Nicotiana tabacum, assembly GCF_000715075.1. NCBI lineage: Eukaryota > Viridiplantae > Streptophyta > Magnoliopsida > Solanales > Solanaceae > Nicotiana > Nicotiana tabacum. The sequence goes on along the minus strand of NC_134101.1, from coordinate 1,007,481 downwards.
AGGTTTCCTGCAAATATTTTAAATGGTCCTCTGCTCGTAGGGACTTAACCAATATATCGTCAATGTAAACCTCCATTGATTCCTATTTGTTCCTCGAATATCCGGTTTACTAGGCGTTGATAAGTGGCGAGGACATTTTTTTAATCTGAATGGCATTACGTTATAGCAGTATGTGTCGTACTTTATGATGAAGGAGGTTTTTTTCCTGATCAACCGGGTTCATTCGTATTTGGTTGTACCCGGAGTATGCGTCGAGAAAATTGAGGATCTCATGGCCGGTCGTGGCATCGATCATGCGATCGATGTTGGGCAAAGGGAAAGAGTCTTGGGGACATGCCTTATTCAAATCCTTATAATCTACACACATTGTTAATTTATTCTCTTTTTTAGGGACTAACACTACGTTTGCTAGCCAATCCGGGTATTTAACCTCCCGAATGGACCCTATTTTAAAGAGTTTAGATACCTCGTCCTTGATGAAAGTGTCACGCCCCAAACCTGGGGAGGCGTGGCTGGCACCCAGTACCGTGCTGGCCCGAGCGAACCACTCTGTAACTCATGATCGTTCGACCAAAACTTGAACATACATAGGTCGAGTTAGCTGAACTCATTCCTTTTGTAACTATCATGGGCCCACATGGCCACAACTCATAATGTACAACTGTAAGTGGGAAAACACTGTATGAATGAATCATCTTTCTTAAAACATGAATACATATGGGTCTTCAAGGCCTCTGACATACTGTACAAAATGAACCTCTGTCTACAAAGCCTCTAAGATTATTTGACATCAAATGGGACAGGATACCTGCCCACCCATAAGTCTGTAGCAAAACTTTGGCACGATGACTCATAGACTCGGCTGCACTACGAATGAGGTGGAGTCTTACCGATCCTTCCCTGAATGCCAATCTCGTCTACTATGAGGGCTCGTCAAATTGATTATCTATACTTGCATGCATGAATGCAGCGTCCCCAACAAAAGGACGTCAGTACGAATAATGTACTGAGTATGTAAGGCAGAACTGAAACATAACAATAAGTCAACATTAATTAAAGACATATAAGAATCAACCTGAATCTCTGAAGTGCCACCGTATATGCATACTTATTATACTTACATATATAATGCTTCTCTTTGAGATTATTTCTATTATCCATATCGTATGATGCATGACTGCCCAACTGATCAGTGGTAACTGCCCGACCGGCCGTAGCGCGATGGTAAATACATGACTGCCCGACCGGCCATAGCTCGGTGGTAAATGTATAACTGCCCAACAGGCTGTAGCTCTGTGGTAAATGTATGACTGCCTGACCAGTGTAGCTCGGTGGTAAATGTGTAACTGCCCAACCAGTCGTAACTCGATGGTAAATGAATATGCATGTCTACCCAATCGGCCGTAGCACGGTGGTAAATGCATAAAGATGCATGTATCACTATATTATAAACATTAACATCTTTATTAAATGCTTTAATAGAGACTTAGGAACGTACTTAGACATACTTGAATATAACTTTACATGAATGAATAACATAGGTATCCTTAACTGTTAAGAGTAGAACCACTTATGGAATAGTATTACGTTTATGTATCGTTACTTGGATCATGCCAAAGGAAAAGGAGGGATAGCCTTAACATACCTGAGCCGATTCTCTTGACAATCCTTCTAACACACGCCAATCGCGATGAAACACATAACGGCGAGAGCGAAATAGGGAACAATCTGTATGATATTCTTGAGAAAGATTTTGCCGTACTCCCTTAGAATTGCAAATCCTACATTGCTATAGTATTAAGTAGTCTTTGTATGAAATATTGAAGAAAATCACATTACCAGAACGATAACCTTCTTTGTATGATACATCTCGTTACTAGAATGTTGAAATGTTGAAGCAAATCATTAAGTAGTCACGTTTGTATGAATTGCAAATAAGTAGATACCTCTCTTTAGTAAAGTAAAGAGATCTTTAAATGTTATGAGCTCCCTCCGTTCAAGCTTAGTATCTTAATGAGATAAGGAAATCTCTAAATTTGTTGGTTTTTGTGGGCCCCACTTTAGGATGATTAGGCCATAAAACTCTTCTTATAATGTGCCACCTTTTTACATGATTTAAGAGTCATTTCTTGGATTGATCAAGACAACCTTGGGCTGCCACGTTAAGGGCACTTAGTCTTATCCATTTTTTGCTTAATTATCCAATTAGCTTAATTATTTAATTAATCTCCCATTACAAATCCATAATTACCCAATTATCCACATAATTAGAAATTATCTCAAATTACTTAAAATATTACTCACTTTTAACACACTTTGTACACCTTATTATTATGGTCATGTGGTACCTTGTATGACACTAGTCCATAAATACGGGATATTATAACTTGGACCGTATTTTATCCCAAATTGTCAAACTTCGACGAAACTCATTTTTTTCGATTCGCTTACCTTCTCACCTTCGCGAATTTACTCGTCACTTGTTTGAAATAGCATAATACTTATAATCCCAAAATAATCTCATTCCTGAACTTACGTCGATTAACTTACGACAAAACTTTAACGTATGACAATGCGGGATGTAATATCTCATTTCCGAGCTTTCATCAATTTACTTATGGCGTACTTTTATGTACGAAAACATGGGGTGTAACATCATTCCCCCCTTTGGAACATTCGTCCTCGAATGTTGACTGATGCACTTATCATTTCCATAACTTATGTCTTCTGAATACTTTAGTACTCTCTTTGCCCTCTAGGCAACTGTTCTGTGAATAATTCCAAAGGCCAGGGCATCCCCTCCTTTAGGCCTCTTTCTCACACCATGACTTTTGGTCAGAATCCTTCCAATCTCGTAACTGTCTCTGACCTTGTAAATGCGCCTATGTGACTCTTCTCTCCTTTGTAAACTAAGCTAAAACCCAACCTCAATATGATATCTGGACTATTCACAACCTTTTGTACTCGAGTATCTTGTATCTTCTTTACCTTTACCTTACTTTTCAATCTCGTATCGTATCTTCTTTTTCTTTCATAACCTCCCTTCCACATAGGTGGAAATTACGCCTTAAAGCTCTACTGTGATACCTGCACCTCTAGTGCATACAAAATCTGGTGAAAGCTTCATATTGACTTCTTACGACTCAGCTCTATGGCACGATCTGGAAACAAAAGAAGGGTAACATTTCCTAAATGCCCTATAGCCTCTCAATTATAAATGTGGAGCACAACACACCCATAATTGAGACTCTACTAGGCAAGGATTTGTAGACTCCCTAGGACACGACCTGCTCTGATACCACTTTGTCACGCCCCAAACCTGGGGAGGCGTGGCTGGCACCCGGTGCTGTGCTGGCCCGAGCGAACCACTCTGTAACTCATGATTATTTGACCAAAACTAGAACATACATAGGTCGAGTTAGCTGAACTCATTTCTTTTGTAACTATCATGGACCACATGGCCACAACTCATAATGTACAACTGTAAGTGGGAAAACACTATATGAATGAATCATCTTTCTTAAAACATGAATACATATAGGCCGTCAAGGCCTCTGACATACTGTACAAAATGAACCTCTGTCTACAAAGCCTTTAAGATTATTTGATATCAAATGGGACAGTGTACCTGCCCACCCATAAGTCTGTAGCAAAACTCTGACACGATGACTCATAGACTCGGTTGCACTCCGAATGAGGTGGAGTCTTACCGATCCATCGCTGAATGCTAATCTCGTCTACCATGAGGGCTCGTAAAATTGATTATCTATACATGCAGGCATGAATGCAGCGTCCCCAATGAAAAGATGTCAGTACAAATAATGTACTGACTATGTAAGGCAGAACTGAAATATAACAATAAGTCAACATTAATTAAAGACATATAAGAATCAACCTGAATCTCTGAAGTGCCACCGTATATGCATACTTATTATACTTACATATATAATGCTTCTCTTTGAGACTATTTCTATTATCCATATCGTATGATGCATGACTGCCCAACTGATCAGTGGTAACTGCCCGATCGCCCGTAGCGCGGTGGTAAATACATGGCTGCCCGACCGGCCGTAGCTCGGTGGTAAATGTATAACTTCCCAACGGGCCGTAGCTCGGTGGTAAATGTATGACTGCCCGACCGGCGTAGCTCGGTGGTAAATGTGTAATTGCTCAACCAGTCGTAGCTCGGTGGTAAATGAATATGCATATCTGCCCAACCGGCCGTAGCACGGTGGTAAATGCATAAAGATGCATGTATCACTATATTATAAATATTAACATCTTTATTAAATACTTCAATAGAGACTTAGGAACGTACTTAGACATACTTGAATATAACTTTACAGAAATGAATAACATAGGCATCCTTAACTGTTAAGAGTAGAACCACTTATGGAATAGCATTACGTTTACGTATCGTTACTTAGATCATGCCAAAAGAAAAAGAGGGATAGCCTTAACATACTTGAGCCGATTCTCTTGACAATCCTTCTAACACACACCAATCGCGACGAAACACGTAACAACGAGATCGAAATAGGGAACAATCCATATGATATTCTTGAGAAAGATTGCGCCGTACTCACTTAGAATCACAAATCCCACGTTGTTATAGTATTAAGTAGTCTTTGTATGAAATGTTGAAGAAAATCACGTTACTAGAATGATACCTCTCTTTGTATGATACATCTCTTTACTAGAATGTTGAAATGTTGAAGCAAATCATTAAGTAGTCACGTTTGTATGAATTGCAAATAAGTAGATACCTCTCTTTAGTGAAGTAAAGAGATCTTTAAATATTATGAGCTCCCTCCGTTCAAGCTTAGCATCTTAATGAGATAAGGAAATCTCTTAATTTGTTGGTCTTTGTGGGCCCCACTTTAGGATGATTAGGCCTTAAAACTCTTCTTAAAATGTGCCACCTTTTTACATGACTTAAGAGTCATTTCTTGGCTTGATCAAGACAACCTTTGGCTGCCACGTTAAGAGCACTTAGTCTTATCCATTTTATGCTTAATTACTTAATTAATCTCCCACTAAAAATCTATAATTACCTAATTATCCATATAATTAAGAATTATCTCAAATTACTTAAAATACTACTCACTTTTAACACACTTTGTACACCTTACTATTATGATTATGTGGTACCTTGTATGAAACTAGTCCATAAATACAGGGTATTATAGCTTGGATCGCATTTTATCCCAAATTGTCAAACTTTGATGAAACTCATTTTTTTTATTCGCTTACCTTCTCACCTTCACGAATTTACTCGTCACTTGTTTGAAATAGTATAATAATTATAATCCCAAAATAATCTCATTCCTGAACTTACGTCGATTAACTTACGACGAAACTTTAATGTACGACAACACGGGATGTAATATCTCATTTCCGAGCTTTCATCAATTTACTTATGGCGTACTTTTACGTATGAAAATGGGGTGTAACAAAAAGCATGTTTGACCTCGGACTGAGGTCTCCTCTTCTGTTTGACCGCGTGGAATTTCGGGTCCAGGCTTAGCTTGTGGGTGGTTATTTCCAGCGGGATCCCTGTCATATCAAGGTGGGGCCAAGTAAAATAATTTATGTTAGCTATAAGAAATTGAATGATTTTTTTCCTGAGCTCGATACTTAACCCCGTGCACAGGTATACCTTTTGATCGGGTAGATGCTCGATCAATATGACCTGTTCCAGCTCCTCGACTGTCGATTTAGTGGCGTCGGAATCATCGGGGGCTATAAACGACATAGGAGCCCCGTAGTCATCATCTTCCCCAGTCCCCTGCTTCCCCGATTGGTTCGGGGCTGGTGTTTGTAATTGCTATTTAGCTTCTCGCTTTGTGACCGAACTTATAACGCCCCGTAAAATTTTTCTAATAATTTAAGATTTTAAAGTGCGCCAAAGATATTTGGTAATAATGTATTTGAGTATTAAAGAAGACCTATGGGATATAGCCACATAATATTGAGTTGATAATATATGTTTAAGGTGTGTTGGAACATACTAAGGAATTTTGTGAATGGCAAAAACTTGTGTGGAACAAGTTGGATACATTAAGTGTAAAGGATGTTTCAATTGGCACAAGACCCAAATTCAAATAAATAGAAATCCCTCCATATAATGACTTAGGTGGTTATCTACCTATCAAATTAAATACCTCTGACCCTAGTTTGTAACGCATCAAACCGTTCATCATTTGGATATTTCTACAGAAAGTTATGGCCATTTTACTGGACCTGTGTCATATGCACGCCCACATGCGCGGCCGCGCATATTTGAGAGATTCTGCCTCAGGTGCGCGGCTAGGTGCGCGGCGGTGCACGTAAGAGCTCATTTAATACCCCAAGGACGGGTAGAGAGATGGGTTAAGTCATTTTTGAGCTAAAACTGGATATTTTAGAGAGAAGTGAGAGTGTTCTAGAGAGAGAGAGAGAGAGGAAGAAGCTCAAGTATCTTGTTCATCAAATCTTGCTCAAGCCTTGAAATCCAACAAGAAATCTCTCAAGTTCTTCATCTAAGAGGTAAGGTTTTAAACCCCTAGTCTTTAATTTCGAGTTTGGGGTAAAAGATGGGTGATTGGGAGTATGATTTTTGGGTGTAAGAGTGTTAATTATACATGCTTGTACCAATAAGGTTTGTGGGAAGATAGTTGAGCCAAAATAAGTAAAGATTGGGTTGTGGAATGAAGGAAATCTTGTAGAAGAACCTTGTAGCCAAATTTGGACACCTAGTGTTTGATAAAATACTCAAATGAGCTGAAACCATGAATATCTTTCTAATTTGTGTTCAATTATTTTATGTCTCAAAATAGATTGGGATTGCTAGAATTTTCGGAACGTTGTAGTAATTTAAGGAAAGCTCAAAGCAAGGTATGTTGGCTAAACTTTCTCTTTTGGAATTGAATTCCATAATATTTCCGTAAGTTTCAAAGTATGGGTCGCGTATTAAAATGTTGTGGCTTTGAATCGTATTTCAAATAAAAGCTAGTATGCCAAATTGTGTGAGAAAATCTCAATATTCTTAAGACTCTAAATTGCTCATATGTGTACCTAAAGTCTTGATTGGAAATGTCGTATTGTTGATAACCTATAAAGGTGGATGGAAATGAAATAATCGAATTGGGGATATAGAGTGTGGCCAACATGCCAAGAATTTAAGTTATGACTGTGGCTAGTAGTGTGAATGATTTGAGAGAATGCGATAAAGAATATGAAATGAGCCTCGACTCAACTGTGTTAAAAGTGATTTGGAAAATAGAATTTGCCTAAGAGCTTTTGTACTCAATTCATGCCCATAAGTGGCTGCTTTAACTAATGCCTTGCTTTATAAGTATACCTAGTATGATTCGAGTTCTTATATACTCGTGTGTTGAAATTGTACATTGTCATTTCTGGGGAAGAGTATTGCAAGAGTATATGGTGTATTGATTGTTTATGATTTTTCATGTGTGTTTCTATTGTTGGTTGGTATGCCTCATTCTTTGGGAAGAAACCATTTGTGTTTGAAGTTCCCATTTCAAATGGATTTGAAGTATATGATTTCTGAAATTTTTTATATGTATTTGATGGTGATCTTTGAAATTGAAAGAGGTGAAAGTGTGGAATATGAAATACAACCATCGTGCCAGGAATAAAGAATCTTGTGAATGGTCAAATGAGCCAAGGAAATATTGTCGTTATGAATGACTGGAAATACTAATGAGAATTTATACAATGTGAAAGAAGTTGAGGTGAGTACAATTGTAATTATCTTACCTCTGTGTGCAAATCAAAAATAAAAATATTTTTGGGAGCATCATTAGTAATACCGAGGAAGGGTGGGTCATAAGGCCCACACCTGAAACTACACGTGCCAGTGTAGGGGTGGATTGTGGTTATTTCCCTTGTTTGGGATGCAATTGTGATATTATTCCCCTTAATTGGGATGAACTAGTAATGATTGTAGAATGATAAAGTCAACCCACACGGCATGTGTGGGAAGACGGCCTAGCTGATCGGGTGGAGATCGGACTCCATGTTGCACACATGGTGGTACTACTCTTGGTAACAACTTTCTTTCGCATCACCTGTCAAATCACATTGTCCGTGGGGAGATGGCCTAGCCGATCGGGCGTGATCGGACTCCGTGCTAACAAAGACAGTGAAATATCAGTGCCAATGATCTCCCAACCAAAAATTGTATATGAAGTTCTTATTTTGAAAATTATTATATTTTAACTGGAAATTTGATATTGTTGATTATGAATTGCTATCTCTGTGTGTTGCCTTCTCTTATATGAGCATTCTATTTTGAAAGAGGAATTTTAGCTATACATACTAGTGTTATTCGCCAGTACAAACATCCTTTTTGCCGGGGGCGCTGCATCTTTAATGGATGCAGGTGGTTCTATGACAGGCGACATTGATCAATAATAGCAGTGCACTCTTTTCAGCTGATTTGGTGAGCCCCACTTCATTTCGGGGTCATGTATCTTTTATTTCTCATGTACTGTGTTTTGAGGTATAGCCGGGGCCTTGTTGCCGGCATTTCTATATTACTCTTCTACTGTACTTAGAGGCTCCATAGACAGGTTGTGGTTGATGTTGGGAATTGAACTAGAAATGTTGGTATTTAGAAATCATGCTTTTCATTAATTCTATAAACTCGTAATATTTTTGAAATTATGAATGAGGCTGCTAATGGGAATGAAAAGGAAGTTGTTAATATAATCTTTTCAGTGTTTAATTAATGGATCACATCTCCTCTTTATTCATGGATGAGTTTGGATAGAAGGAAATCTAACAGACTTGCTCGACCGGGTTCTCTCGGTTGAGCGCCGGTCGCGCTCCCTGAGTTTGGGGCGTGACAAACTTGGTATTAGAGCCTAAGGTTTTAAAGTGTCCTAGGATGTCTCGGAGCCATGTCTAGTAGAGTCCTTCTTATCGGTGTGTTGTCGACCACATCTATAAGTTGGAGGCTACTTGGACATTTAGGAATAATACCCTTCTTTGATATTCTGAATCGTGCGATAAAACTCATTGTGGATCTGTTCTTCCTCTAACTCATGCATTGAGGTTCAAGGTAAGTTTAAATGCTCTTTTGGTTTATTCCAAGTAATGTATTCATGTGACATGACGAATGGGTAAAGGTCTGAATATAAAACAGATGGCACATATATCATGTTGAATGAATGGTATGGCCATATGAGACAAGTATATAGTACCATGAGCATACTTTATATGAGAAGAGTGCTAGAAGTGATTACCCACCTCCAAAGAGGCATTGACGTGATAAATGAGACCTAAGCTTAACTAGTACATGTGGATAGTGTGGGAACCATGTGTATGATTCTAAGATGTAAATTTGTTACATAGGCACGTGATATATGAAAGGCATGGCCTGGAGAGTAATGATAAATGTGTAGGTCTCTCACGGAAGACAAGAAGTTATGAAAGGAGAGTTAAGTGAACCCATAATGAGAAGACCCTAGCACTATGAATATTATAAAAATTCCAGAAATGTGCGAAGTGGTGTTACACTCCAAAAAGGATATTGACACGAGGGATTTGGATCCCAAGCCTATGTGGCTGAATAAGAGTAGAGGACTTATGAGGTTAATACATGGGAATTGAAATCTCCCTAATAGTCAATCATATACAGGAGGACTAGAGATGTGAAACATGTGTCCTTCAAATTGCTAAATTCAAGACTTGTATCGAAATGTGAAACATTCACCCCAAGTGGGGAGGGAAGGGCCATGGTGAGGCTACTTAAGTTCAATAAAACGAGAGTAGGGTCGTGTAGCTATAATGTTTGGATATTTTGTTGAAGACATGTGTAGTCTAGAAAAGTGGTAAAGGGTAACGTGATTCTCTGAGAGGATATGCAAATGATAAACCACTAGTACAAAAATAATGTGGAAGGTTAAGAAATGTAAATTCTTCGTACGTGACAATATATATGACAAGTCTGGAAGTTGGGATTGCCTACGTCAATGTGTTATGGCAAAGTCTGTAAGTCGAGAAGGTCACCTTGAAGGCCGAAAGTGTTGTGGAAAGAAAATATTTTCGCTCGATTGTATAGAAATTGGTTTTGATTTGAAAGGTACTTTCTAGGCCTTATGATTTAAAAATATGCAGTTCGTGTCCAGTTATCACTCTTGATAATATAATTCCTGTAATGTTGAGATTAGTGTTGTTGATATATATCGTGATACTTTGTTGAGTTGTGGATGTGTTGTTAGGAGTTGTTTTGGAGTTAGTCAAATTTGGGAGCTTAAGATGTGTGGAAGAAGAAACGAGTTATGTTAAGTGTTTGGGGACGGACTCTACTCCTCATTCGAGGACGAATGATCCTAAGTGGGGGAGAATATAATGCCCCGTAAAAATTTCCTAATTTTAAGATTTTAAAGTGCGCCAATGGTATTTGGGAATAACGTATTTCAGTATTAAAGGAGACCTATGGGATAGAGACACATAATTTTGAATTGATAATATATGTTTAAGGTGTGTTGGAACATACTAAGGAATTTTGTGAATGGCAAGAACTTGTGTGGAACAAAGTTGGATACATTAAGTGTAAAGGATGTTTCAATTGGCACAAGATCCAACTTCAAATGTATATAACTCCCTCAATATAATGACTTAGGTGGTGATCTACCTATCAAATTAAATCCCTTTGAGTCTCGTTTCCAAGGCATCAAACCGTTTGTCATTTATATATTTCTACAGAAAGTTATGGCCATTTTACTGGACCTATGTCATATGCACGCCCACATGCGCGGCCGCGCATATTTGAGAGTTTCTACCTCAGGTGCGCGGCAGCACACGTAGGAGCTCATTTAATACCCCCAAGGCCGGGTAGAGAGATGGGTTAAGTCATTTTTGAGCTAAAACCTGATATTTTAGTGAGAAATGAGAGTGTTCTAGAGAGAGGAAGAAGCTCAAGTGTCTTGTTCATTTAATCTTGCTCAAGCCTTGAAATCCAACAAGAAATCTCTCAAGTTCTTAATCTAAGAGGTAAGGTTTCAAACTCCTAGTCTTCAATTTCGAGTTTGGGGTAAAAGATGGGTGACTGGGAGTATGATTTTTGGGTGTCAGAGTGTTAATTATACATGCTTGTACCAATAAGGTTTATGGGAAGATTGTTGAGCTAAAATAAGTAAAGATTGGGTTGTGGAATGAAGAAAATCTTGTAGAAGAACCTTGTAACCAAATTTGCACACCTAGTGTTTGATAAAATGCTCAAATGAGCTGAAATCATAAATATTTTCCTAATTTGTGTTCGATTTTGTTATGTCTCAAAATAGATTGGGATTGCTAGAATTTTCGGAACGTTGTAGTAATTTAAGGAAAGCTCAAAGCAAGGTATGTTGGCTAAACTTTCTCTCTTGGAATTGAATTCCATAATATTTCCGTAAGTTTCAAAGTATGGGTTGCGTATTAAAAGGTTATGGCTTTGAATCGTATTTCAAATGAAAGCTAGTATGCCAAATTGTATGAGAAAATCTCAATATTCTTAAGACTCTAAATTGCTCATATGTGTAACTAAAGTCATGATTGGAAATGTCTTATTGTTTATAACCTATAAAGGTGGTTGGAAATAAAATAATCGAATTGGGGATATAGAGTATGGCCAATGTGCCAAGAATTTAAGTTATGACTATGGCTAGTAGAGTGAATGATTTGAGAGAATGCGATAAAGAATATGAAATGAGCCTCGACTCAACTGTGTTAAAAGTGATTTGGAAAATAGAATTTGCCTAAGAGCTTTTGTACTCAATTCATGCCCATAAGTGGCTGCTTTAACTAATGCCTTGCTTTATAAGTATACCTAGTATGATTCGAGTTCTTACATACTCGTGTGTTGAAATTGTACATTGTCATTTCTAGGGAAGAGTATTGCAAGAGTAAATGGTGTATTGATTGTTTATGATTTTTCATGTGTGTTTCTATTGTTAGTTGGTATGCCTCATTCTTTGGGAAGAAACCATTTGTGTTTGAAGTTCCCATTTCAAATGGATTTGAAGTATATAATTTCTGAAATTTTCTATTTGTATTTGATGGTGATCTTTAAAATTGAAAGAGGTGAAAGTGTGGAATATGAAATATGAACATCGTGCCAGGAATAAAGAATCTTGTGAATGGCCAAATGAGCCAAGAAAATATTGTCGTTATGAATGACTGGAAATGCTAATGAGAATTTATACAATGTGAAAGATGTTGAAGTAATTACAATTGTAATTATCTTACCTTTGTGTGCAAATCAAAAATAAAAATGTTTTTGGGAGCATCATTAGTAAAACCGAGGAAGGGTGGGTCATAAGGCCCACACCTGAAACTACATGTGCCGGTGTAGGGGTGGATTGTGGTTATTCCCCTTATTTGGGATGAAATTGTGATATTATTTCCCTTAATTGGGATGAACTGGTAATAATTTTGGAATGGAAAAGTCAACCCACACAACATGTGTGGGAAGACGGCCTAGCTGATCGGGTGGAGATCGGACTCCATGTTGCACACATGGTGGTACTACTCTTGGTAACAACTTTCTTTCGCATCACCTGTCAAACCACATTGTCCGTGGGGAGATGGCCTAGCCGATCGGGCGTAATCAGACTCCATGCTAACAAAGACGGTGGAATATCGGTGCCAATGATCTCCCAACCAAAAATTGTATATAAAGTTCGTATTTTGAAAATTATTATGTTTTAACTGGACATTTGATATTGTTGATTGTGACTTGCTATCTCTGTGTGTTGCCTTTTCTTATATGGGCATTTTATTTTGAAAGAGGACTTTTAGCTATACATACTAGTGCTATTCGACAGTACAAACATCTCTTTTGCCGGGGGCGCTGCATCTTTAATGGATGCAGGTGGTTCTACAGCAAGCGACATTGATCAATAATAGCAGTGCACTCTTTTCAACTGATTTGGTGAGCCCCACTTCATTTCGGGGTCATGTATCTTTTGTTTCTCATGTACTATGTTTTGAGGTATAGTCGGGACCTTGTTGCCGGCATTTTCATATTACTCTTCTACTGTACTTAGAGGCTTCGTAGATAGGTTGTGGGTTGTGGTTGATGTTGGGAATTGAACTAGAAATGTTGGTATTTGGAAATCATGTTTTTCATTAATTCTATAAACTCGTAATATTTTGGAAATTATGAATGAGGCTGCTAATGGGAATGAAAAGGAAGTTGTTAATATAATCTTTTCAGTGTTTAATTAATGGAGCACATCTCTTCTTTATTCATGGATGAGTTTGGGTAGAAGGAAATCTAACAGGCTTGCTCGGCTGGGTTCTCTCAGTTGAGCGCCGGTCGCGCTCCCCGAGTTTGGGGCGTGACGGAACTTGCCCCCTTTGTCGTTGCAAGTGTGGATATCAGAATCGCCTCTTCAACCGCAAATATTTCCTTTATGGCTGGCTGCTCTCCATATATTGTTTTAATCCCTCCCGGTGTTGGGAATTTTAACACTTGGTGCAGATTTGAGGGCACTGCCCTCATATTGTGGATCCATGGCCTCCCGAATAAAGCATTGTACCTCATGTCTCATTCGATCACATAAAATTTGGTTTCCTGGATGGTCCTGGCGGCATTCACTATAATGTTATTTCCCCCTTGGTGGTTTCACATACCATGTTGAATCCGTTTAGAACTCGGACTACATGCACAATTTGATCGTGTAGATCAAGCTGCTCTACGACCCTCGATCTGATGATGTTGGCTGAGCTACCTGGATCAATTAACACACGCTTAATTCGAGATTTATTTACTATTACCGATATTACCAGTGCATCGTTGTGAGTTGCACGATCCCCTCAGCATTTTCGTCATTGAAAGACAAGGTTCCTTCCGGTACGTAATCCCGGGTCTGTTTTTCCCTTGTGATGGATACTTTGGTGTGTTTCAGCATCGGACCCTGAGGAATGTCGATTCCACCGATGATCATGTTAATGAGGTGTTGAGGTTCTTCTTGTTTGGTCTATTTATTTGAATCCCTATTCCTGAAATGGTTCTTGGCTCGATCGCTCGGGAATTCTCGAAGGTGCCCGTTGTTGAATAGCTGGGCTACTTCCTCTCTCAACTGTCGGCAATCCTCTGTTCTGTGGCCGTGAGTGCCATGATATTTGAACATCTGGTTAGGATCCCTTTGGGATGGATCGGATTGTAGAGGTCGAGGCCATTTGGTGTCCTTGATACGTCTGATAGTTGATACAATGGTGGCAACATCAACTTTAAAGTTGTATTCCGATAACCTCGGTGCTTCCTTAGGCCTGATAGGCCTGTCAAAACTGCTCTTGCTTATGAGTCCCTAGTTGCTCTGACCTCGATCACTTCTCCTTTCATTTCGCATAGAATTCCGCCCGAACCCACTATTTCTACGGTCTTCACTAAATGGATGATACCGATACCTGTTTGACCTCGGTTCACGGTCGATATCTCTCTTGACTCTGTTTATGGTTCTGAAGGGATAAACGGACCCTGAAAGGGCCCCAAGTTGATCATTTTCGACTTTGATTTTTTATTGATACCGATTATGCGCTTCGGCCCAAGTAACAACCGGATATTCTATTAGATTTTGCTTCAACTATTGTGAAGCCACCGAGCTTTGAACATTGAGTCCCTGGGTGAAAGATTGAATGACCCAATCATCAGCGACTAGTGGCAGGTCCACCCGTTCTATTTGAAATCGGGGCACGAACTCTTTGAGCATCTCATTATCCTTCTGTCTTACTTTGAAAAGGTCCGACTTCCTAGTTTCGACCTTGATAGCCCCGGTGTGTGCTTTCACGAAAGAGTCTGCAAGCATAGCAAATGAGTCAATAGAATTAGGAGGTAAGTTGTGATGCCATATCATAGCTTCCTTTGACGGGGTCTCTCCGAATTTCTTCAACAAGACAGAATTGATCTCATCATCCTCCAAGTCATTCCCTTTGATGGTGCATGTGTAGGAGGTAGCATGCTCGTTTGGGTCGGTCGTTCCGTTGTACTTAGGAATTTCAAGCATGCAAAATTTCTTAAGGATCGGCTTTGGAGCCGTGCTCGGAGGGAAAGGTTTTTGTACGAACTTCTTGGAATCCAGGCCTTTTAGTATCGGCGGCGCTCCCAGGATTTGGTCGACCCTGGAATTGTAGGTTTCTACCTTTTTGTCATTTGCTTCGATTTTCTTTTCCCCTGATTCTACCCGCTTTGTCAGCTCTTCGAGCATTTTTATGATCTCGGGGTTAGTCCCCGATTCATTTTCATTCAACCTCTCGGCAACCGGTTCGTCCCTGCGGGTGATTTTCCGGGACGGATCATGTTCAATTTTGTTCGGTGCTCGGCTTTGGTTTTGTAAGTTAGCTATCGTCGCTTGTTGAGCCTGTAATATTTCGAAGATCATCCGTAAATTGATCCCATCTCCTCCATTATTTTGAGTATTTTGAGCTGCTAATCAGGCTCCACCGCGGATGTTATTCTCGGGGTCCGTAGGCAGACTTGTGTCGATAACCACATGTGAGTTAGTGTCAAACGGGTCCGCGACTGGAATTCCGATGGGATCAATAGGCGGTACCTCCTTACCGGGCGCTATGTTGTCATTTTCACCGTGATGACTGAACTCATTGTCAACATGTAGGGGTGTTGATTGAGAGTTTGATATTTTTGAGTTTTAACCTAAAATTAGAGACACTTCAAAGAAAAAGTGTAAAGTAGTGTGTGTTATGAAAATTTGTATCAAATAACCACTATTATCCTTAGCCCCACGGTGGGCGCCAAACCGTTTACCCTCAAAATCGGATAACAATTGAATTTATAAATGGTTTTAAGGATACGTGGATTAACTTGACACAAAGCGATAAATTAAGTTGCAATTGAAATAAATAATGACAAAGTAAATTCAAACCACACAAATGGGATAATTTCAGCCTTGGAAAGTCAGCCACCCTTGAACTGGATGGCCTTCGATCAGTATCAAGATACAGTAGAATAAGAGCTTAAAGAGAAAAATAATAATATATTGCTTTAGAATGCGTGCTACAATCTGTTAAATGAATTATCAGACCCCCTTTATATAGTAGAGGAGTCCTACTTTAGGTACAATTTCTATAAAAGGTAAAAATCTCTTGATTTGCTGATCGCCGGTTCCTTATTGATAGTGCCGAGATTCTCACCGTAATATCCGACCGGTCACCGATATTTCGGTCTTCTCTTGGTAATGCTAACAATATTTCTTCGAGTTCGTTCGGGGTTAGGGTTGACTCCAGGATTACGGGTCCAATATTCTCGAGGGCACGCGTTCTGACCCCGGGTTCTAGTCCGGTGGGATTTGGAGTCGATCTTCAGTCTTTTATTGCCAAGTTCTGAGCCTGACCTACCATATTGTAGGCGAGCTCGATTTCGACCGTATACAGGCAGCCTACTCAGATGCAAACATTAATAGCTGATTCCATGGCTCAAACTCGTGACCTATAAATTACACAGAGATAACTTTACCATTGGTCCAAGACTTTTTTAAAAAAGTTTATTCGATATTCGAAATTTATTGACCCACTAATTCTAATTTTCATCTAGTAGGCCATCTAAGGAGGTAGAACACTCTCTGTTAAAAAAATCATTTAAAGCTTGAACCATGGATCTCTAGTTAAGGAGAAAAAAATCAAACTATCATATTATATTTGGTCGTAATAAGTGCTCTATCTATCTCAATTTATATGACATATTTTATTTTTCGAGATTCAAACTTTTTAAAAATTAATAGTGCATTTGGACATAAAATCTTTAATTTTTTTAATTTTTTTTATATATTTGAAAACTATGTAAAAAGCATTATAAGTTCCAATAATGAACAATTCAAAATATTTAAAAAGCATATAAAAAATTATAATCAAATATAATTTGTTTTGATCCTCGAAATTTGAACACCATCGCATAAATTAGACCAGAGAGAATAACAACCATACGAGTAGTAAAGTATGTGAAAATACTACACAAGTAACTATGCTTGAGCTTCCTAACCTAATGTTGAATATTGCGATATTTTTTGTTTACTATTGGGATACGTTAATTGTAGCAACATGGAATGTTTGTTAAATATCTAATCTTATATTATGGTGTTAAGATTTTTTGGGAATTAATCTACTTCATTTTGAGGTTTTATAGTCTTTCTCTAATCAAGGAATTGTGGACTAGTGCAGTTCATCTACATAGCATTTCAAACCTTATAGAAGATATAAAGCATCTAAAGCTAAATAGTTTTTGATCAATTATAATAGGGGAAAGAAGGAATCAAATGATATTTTGTACAACAACAACAGATTCAGTGTAATCCCATAAATAGAATTCGTAAAGGATAATGTGTACGCAGACCTTATCCCTACCTTATGAAGGTAGAAGGACCGTTTTCAATAGATCATCGATTCAGAAAAAACATAATCACAATATAGTTAGAAAAAAATACAAATGATATTTTGTCCACTATGAAATATCAATAGCGTTGGTATATAGGGACAAAGACACGAGCATTCACTTTGACCTATCTAGTTCGAGAAGCAAAATACTAATTAATTATGAGTAGTTTTCTAGACTACTATATCAAAATCCTTACTTACCGTATTCATGTTTTCACGAATTTCATCAATATAAACTAAGTATCAATATAATGTACCCAAAAAAAAATGACTACTTGTAAATTAACGTGCCAGAAAAAAGTAACATACAATATTTGTTTAATTATAACGGATTTTAAAAAATGACCACTCTCACCGCCCGATTGTTACAAACAATGTATACGGAGTCTTTTTCATCACCAGAATCAGTAGATTTACTTATATACATTAATAGTTTCGATTTTTTGACATTAATCATGCAATTTAACACATTGTAATACCTCACCATAAGTGTGCTAAAAGGTAAAGTCGTGCTTTTTTTTTCCCCAAGGAAAACTTATACTAGTAATATGTTTGGCCAAATTTCTGAGAAGTCAAATAAGCTTAATTTCTTTAATAATATTTATTTTAGAGAATTATGGTATTTGACCATGTTTTTAGGAAAATAGTAGTGATTTTGAATAATAGCAGAAATTTATTTTCAGAAGTTAAATAAAAAATAATTCTTATCCTAAAACACTTTTGGAATTTGACTAAGCACAAATAACTGCTTTAATATTGAATTTTTTTTTTATTGATTAATAAAATACAAACTGCTACTCTTCAAAAAGCACATATGTTAAAAATTATTTTTCAAACTATAAATTTTAGAAGCTTATTAAAACAAGCTACTCCCTCGGTCCCAATTTATATGGTGGAGCTCGAATTTTGAGAGTTAAACTTCTTAATTTTAACCGTGAATTCGAACGTAGGATCTTTAAGTTTATTCAAATAAAAATTTATATATGTGAAAACTACGTAAAAAGTACTATAAATCATAGTATATAACAATTCAAAATATTTAAAAGAAATAAAAAAAAATTACGATAAAAAAATAGTTTGACTCTCAAAATTTGAATTCTGCAATGTAGGTGTGAACCGAGGGAGCATAAGAAAGAGGTCAAAAAACAAATGGAGTATGAAACAAAAAACCAGTGAAATCAGAAGATAGAAATGCCACTTCCTACAGACTTGCACTATCTTCCAATATCCATGGGATTTTGTCGGCTTAGGTCTTGTGCGAGTGACAAGTTTCTAACAGCTCACTTTTTCCCTCGTCTTCTGATGAATAGCGAACTGCTAATTTTTCCTTGGAATACAATACTAGTATAAACTTTTTAACTTACGTAACAAATTAATTAATATATAATGATGTTATCAGATTTGTTTTTGCTGTATTAATATATTTTAAGTTACTGTGGGTGGGTAACATGTCTTTATTTTGAAATTACTAATCTCACTTTTAAATAAAGGTTATTGATTATCACCTTTTATTTAATCTAATAATTTAATGTTTCTACACTATAGATATAAAAATAAACTCGTAAATTAATGTCTTTACAATCTTTTTGGACAATCATTCTCCAATTTTTACTTTCCGTGGAAGCAACCACTAATACTTACATTTCTTTAGACTATCTAGACCACACCTCTTAGGGTGTGGCTCTTTCTCCGACCCTGCGTGAACGCGAGATGCCTTGTGCATCGGGTTGTCAATTCACTAGTATTCTATTACCTTCGGCATCTCCAATGACCCGCCCAAAAGTTATTTGGGTTAAGATGAGTTGTGTTAAGATGGACTAAAATTCGGGTCATAGCCCAACCCGCCAAACTCTTTCTAAGCTTTACTTAATTTGTGTTGTCTTCTTATGAGTTGTATTAAGACTTATTTTCTTTTGTTATGGTTATATATAACATATCAAACAAAAAAATTATTTCTAAGATATTTTGGCAAAGTTACTTATGGATCAATTTGGGCTAAAAATTGGCCTAACTTTTAAATGGGTTGAGATATGCTGGGTCAAAATGGGCTAAATCAATAAATGAGCAAGTCAATAACCAGTCCAACCTTGAGCGGGTTGGGCGGGTCATTTGGGCTTGAGCCAGATTTGACAATCCTAATTTGGTGTAATATTTAGTGTAAGGTTGGAGATGGTCGTAGGGCATCTCCAACCCTTGCACTATTTTTTTACATCAAAATGGTGTAAACACTAAAATGGTACAAATTAACTCCAACCCTTTACACTATTTTTTACACCAAAAAAGAATATCTCTTTTATATTCTTCTCTCTCTTCTATATAATATTTTTTTTTTTTATAAAACAAATCCTTTCTTTTTTCTTTTTCACATATTCATCCCATATAATTCATATTCATTTCTTATATAACCATTTAATTTAAAATTATTTTATACCATAAATTTTTAAATAATATAAATTACAAGCAAATATTATACATTATACATATTAATGGATAGTTCAAATAAAAATAAAATCATTGATAAGATATAATTAAATAAATATTACATTGTGCTAAAATTTAGTTTAATTTTTACATAATATTCAACTTTTAGGATTAGTAAGTTGCTCCCATAAATGCTCTATTAATGCATTACGAAGTGCAAAATGAGCATCTTTGTCCTTAATTTTTTTATGTCAAGCTAAAAATTATTCAAGTTGGTAATTTTCATCTACTACCATTTCTACTGTTGGAGTTGGACCTTCCCAAGCATTTTGAATTAGTGCATTAAGATTACGTTCATACTCAATTATCAGGTTGAGCAGTATAATACATATAGTTAATATATCACATAGCACTTTTTTCAGACTTCTTTTCTCAAAAAACGTGACGGCCCTGCAATAATTGTAAAACGAGATTGTAAAACTCCGAGGGCACGTTCAACATGTTTACGACATGATTCTTGCTTCATTTCATTGTGAAATATCTCTTCTTTTGAGAACGTGGCTCGTAAATAGTTTGCACAATAGTCGACCATTTTGGATATATACTGTCAGCTAAATAATAATCCAAATCATATTCTTTTCCTTGAATAACATAATGGGCGGGAGGAGAAATTCCTTTAGCAAAATTAGAAAATAAATGTGATGAGTCTAAAATATTAATGTTATTATTGGTGCCGAACATACCAAAATATGCATGCCATATCCAAAGGTCATAATCAGGTACAACTTCAAGAATAATTATTGAGGATCCACTACGAAATGTATATTGTCCAATCCATGATGTTGGATAATTTTTCCATCTCTAATACATGCAATCTAGATTACCTACCATTTCTAAAAAATCACGCTGCTCACCGATGTGAAGAATCCTTGCAATATCGTTAGCTGTTGGTGATCTCAAATACTACTCGTCAAAAACCTCTACGATAGCTCGGCAAAATCTCTTCATGCTTTCAATTGCAGCTGGCTCTCTAATTTTCACATATTTGCCAGGGCATCCGCTGGCAAACCGTATGCCAACATTCTAAATACGTTGTAATTTTTTATAAAGTAGATAATCCAAATCTACCCAGCGCATCAGCGCATTATTCGAAGTACGTATCATGAGCTTTAATTGCAATAACAATACAAAGGAACAAATCTCGGAACATCCGATATCGACTACGAAACATACCATCATTAAAACGCGGATTATCTGAAAAATAATCGAGAAATAAATTATTATCAGCAGTTTCACGATCTCGATTGATTACCAAATGATCTAGAACGGAGCCAACTCTGAAAACTTCATTATTTTGATATTCTTGCAAATGCTACAACATATTGTTGTTCATGCGAATATTTTGCAAGATTACTTAATTTTTTTCTGCAATAGTATTATCTAAATCTAAAGATGATGATGATGAAGAGGAATTTTCATCATTATTATTAGATGAATCTCCAGTATAGAAATTCATTTTCAGAAGACAAATAAGAATAATTGATTTGATTTTGAAAAGAATTGGAAATCCTGAGTTATTTTCCTAAATGATGTTCATTTTTATAGATTGAAGAATGTGTAGAGATATTTTATCTAAAGATAAATTTGAGATAAGGATGAAATCCATCCGTACAGTTGATTATGATGAAATCCATCCGACAGTTGAGATAAAGATAAAATCTATCCTATTATTTATCAAGTCAATAATTATGTCTATTTTATCTCTACATATTGAAGAATGTGTAGAGATATTTTTCCTAAAGATAAATTTGAGATAAGGATGAAATCCATCCGACGGTTGAGATTAGGATGAAATTCATCTGACGGTTGAGATCAAGATAAAATCAATCCTATTATTATTCCATCAATAATTGTGTCTATTTTATCTCTACACATTGAAGAATGTGTAAAGATATTTTATCTAAAGATAAATTCGAGATACGGATGAAATCCAGCCGACGGTTGAGATCAAGATAAAATCTATCCTAATATTATCCGGTCAATAATTGTGTCTATTTTATGTCTGCACATTGAAGAATATATAGAAATATTTTACCTAAAGATAAATTTGAGATAAGGATGAAATCCATCCAACGGTTTAGATTAGGATAAAATTCATCCGACGATTGAGATCAAGATAAAATCTATCCTATTATTATTTCATCAATAATTGTGTCCATTTTATCTTTACACATTGAAGAATGTGTAGAGATATTTTACCTAAAGATAAATTTGAGATAAGGATGAAATCCAGCCGACGGTTGAGATTAGGATGAAATCCATCCGATGGTTAAGATCAAGATAAAATCTATCCTAATATTATCCGGTCAATAATTATGTTTATTTTATCTCTATACATTGAAGAATGTGTAGAGATATTCTACCTAAAGATAAATTTGAGATAAGGATGAAATCCCGCCGAAGGTTGAGTTTAAGATGAAATCCATCCAACGGTTGAGATCAAGATGAAATCTAAGTATGTATTAACTCAATTTTTGGCTCTAGTTATATCTATATATATTAAAGTGCAAACATACCCATCCATATGAAGTTGGCATTTGTTTTTCTTTAACCATATAATGCACTTTTCCTCTAATCGCTTGCAAAAAATGTCCACTCGATCTACATGATACTTTATCAATGAAGATCTGCTATTATGCCAATTTTATTTATATGTTTCTCAAGATCCAATAACGGGTGTACATCAATCTAGAGATCATTTTTGAAATCGAGTGGAAGAAGCATATAATAATACAAAAGATGAGTGTTGGGAGTACCATAGCAAAAAATCGGTGCAATCTCGAATTCAAGTTATTGAGAAGGATATAAGAAAATTAAATAGCCATGTACGTCAAGTTAAAAATTTACATCCTAGTGGTACTTCAGATAAAGATATTGCGGGTATTTATTTTGTAATTACTTATACTTTATTTGTATATATTTACTTACAGTTTTCCTTCAATTATTTTTAAAATATTACAGATTAAATAAGCAAAAATTTTACTTATGCAAGATTTGAACTACAAAAAAGGTTTTACATTTGATCATGTGTGGGATATGTTGAAGGATTTTGAGAAGTTTAAAGATGTCGATGCTTGAAGAAAAAAGTTCGAGAGTAAGGCTCTTCTTATATATCATCGGAGTCTGAGACTCCTACTCCTGATTTACCTCTAGTATCATCTCCTAACTTATCATCATTTTCACTAAATTTGAATGAGGATCTTGCAAGTGATTCCATATCATCAGAACGACCTATTTGGGTGAAGAAAATAAAATTGAAGAGAAAAATCGATGAAGGTTTTTCATCGGCTATGAAATGGTCAAATTAGAAAACAATCGGCTTGTTGAGTTGTTGGCAAAGTCAAGTGCAGGCAGACAACGAGATATGGAGATAAAAGATAGAGCTTTGAAATTAAAAGAATTTAAGGAAGAAAATAAAATTTACTGTCGAATTTAGATTTTATTGATGATCCAAATATTCGTGAATTTTATTCAACAAGAACAAAAACGAATAATGGATAAAAGAAGTCAACAATTTCAGTAGTACAGCCACAATAATTTTCTGTCCCATACACTCAATATTTTAATAATATTGGTAGACCTGGAAGTGACCTACCAGAGTACTAATTTATTGTTGTATTTTTTTCATCCCATTATGTTATTTAATGTATTTTCGAATTTAATCTATGCCAATCGCTACTATATTAAACATTTATTTTTATGTTATTTAATGAATATTGTGTTATTTATTAACAACATATTATATTTTAGATTTGCACTTTTTATTTTTTGATGGTTAAATATTTTTATACAATTATAACTTATAGTAAACTTAACGTACAATTTTATATAAAAATAATATATATGAAAATTAATTTATAAAAATTATACACCAAAATTAAGATGTAAAATTTATATTATAAAGATATTACATAAAAAGTATAAGTAATTATAAAATTTATAATATGTTAAATTAAAAGTATTATATAATAAAAGATAATAATAAAATATTGATAAATATTAATGGTGTTGATGAATAGTGTTACGCCAAATTTGGTATAACATTATTCACATACCAAAATGATGTTGGGTTGGAGCACCAAAACACCAAATCTTGGGCCAAAATAGCATTTGATGGTGTTGGGTTGGAGATGAGATATGTGATGGAGCAATTAAAAGTTGTCAGCAATGATCTTCGTTCGCCTTTTCCGTCTTACTATTCAAATCTTTCTTTTTTCATTTTAAAAATCTTTACTGACTTGAGCTACTGAAGAAAGAAACCAGATTCTCAGAATTCAGAAGTCTCTGAAGGGTACAATCAACAATCCTTTTGATCAACAGTGACAGTAAAAAGACGAGTCTTTTGAGCTTATATCTGTCAATTGGGCCGCTCAGACCCCGCCGTCTGACCCATTAAGAGCTCTGACAGACCCGGCCCATTAGGGAGTATAATTATTTTATTTTCAATAGTTAGTTGCTTGGTAATTTTGTCTATTTTCCTTAGTTGATATTTAGTACAAATTTGCACCTCAATTTTAAAGGATATGATCCCCTGTAACCACTTATATTTCGATAAAGAAAATGATTCCACAAAGATTTCTGATGTTTTATTATCGATCCTTGCAAAAATAATCATATAACTAAAGAATATTTGCAATTAATCATATACTAATCTCGTTTCAATATTATTATTAAACAACAATAAATCCAGTGAAGTCTCACAAATGGGGTCTGGGGAGGACAAGATATACGCAGTCTTACCCCTACCCTGGAAGGACAGAGAGGTTGTTTCCGATCAGAGGCGCACCTAGGATTTAAAAGTGGCAGGAGCATTACTATCGAATAAAAATTTGAGCAAATGTTGGAGTCGGAATCGAACCCAAGCAGCACACTCCAGACAACACACTAAGAGTCAAGTCGTGTTCCCCTGTGTTGACCAATGCAACTGCCTAATATTTGAATTTTAGGGTGTCAATCAAAATATATGTATTACTTAAGAAAAATCTATAATTATCTCTAATTATAAAAATAATTTAACTTTAAACTCTTCATTTTACTCATTTTATCCTTAATGAGAAGCTTTTATAACTACAGAAATGTTATGACCCCATAAAACTTTTACTCCTCAAGCTTTTAAGACCACGAGTTTTAAAAGTTTTCTTTTTCTCCTTAAATTCCGTACCGAGTCAAGCTACATCATATAAATTGAAACGGAAGGAGTAGTAACAACAACATTCAATTTTATTATTAAGTCATAGTTAATTGATAGTATAATTTTGATGTAAACATCAGACGTGGCAAGTGTTTCCCCTTTCCGCCGGTGTTGCAAGCTGTGCCAAAGTCCAATTGTGAAGCTATTTTATCCTTAATCAAATACGAAAAGCAAAAAGATATAACTATGAACTATAAAAAAGTTCAGAGGCCAAATTGAAAGTAGGATTTTTCAATGTTGAGCGGTGGGCAGACAACTTAACAAGAAAACAATGGTCCCAACACTTTCTATAAATCACTTTCCAACCATGCGATTACTGAGGAATGCACGGTCTCTGACCATTAGCCCCCACTAACAATGAAGAAACGAATCATCTTACATTGCCATCTGGCTTGGAAAAACAATGCCCTACTATATAGGTCTTTGTCGCCTATATATGTCTGTTGCTCTTGTACTTCGAAATCAATGTCTTTGCCTTTGCCTTCGCTGCGGACAAAAGAAAGGCAGAATAGCCAGTACTTCCTGTTCTACTTTATGTGACATAATATAAATCGGTACATAATTTAAGAAAAAAATAAAAATCTTTAAAAAATTGTGATTTCGAGCATAACAGTATTTGTGTTACTAAAACAATTTCTCATGAAGGGTAAGTATGTAGCATTTTTGACGAACTAATATAAAAATGCCCAGTATTATATAAATTAAAATAAAGGGAGTAACTACTAGTTCGTTTCATTTTAGATGATACTTTCCATTTGATATGTGTTAAAAATAATGATAATTTTTTATATGGGACTGAGTGTTGGCCAATCAAGAACTCCCACGTCAAAAAGATGAAGGTAGCAGAGATGAGGATGTTGAGATGGATGTGCGGGTGTAACGACCCGGCTGGTCGTTTTGAGAGTAATAGCCCAGATCCCCTATTAACTGCTTCCCCCGTATCTTTTTCTGCTTATGTGACTTGCCGAGAGATTTTGCTTTTGGTTTCGGAGTGTTCTGGGACACTTAGTCCCTAAACGGAAGCTTAAGTCTTAGGATTTTGACCGTAGTCGGAACTATGTGAAGACGACTCCGGAATGGAGTTCCGTCAGCTCCGTTGAGTGATTTTGGACTTAGGGGCGTGTCCAAATTATGTTTTGGAGGTCTGTAGCTGATTTAGGCTTGAAATGGCGAAAGTCGAATTTTTAAAAATTTTGACCGGTAGCGGACTTTTTGATATCGGGGTCGGATCCAATTCCGAAAGTTGGGGTAGGTCCGTAATGTTGAATATGACTTATGTGCAAAATTTGAGGTCAATCGGACGTGATTTGATAGGTTTTGACATCTGTTGTGAAAATTTGAAGTTTCAAGTTTTTTTAAGTTTGAATTGGAGGGTGATTCGTGATTTTAGTGTTGTTTGATGCAATTTAAAGGCTCGACTAAGTTCGTATGGTGTTTTAGGACTTGTTGGTATGTTTGGTTGAGGTCCCGGGGGTCTCGAGTGGATTCCGGGTGGTTAACGGACTAGTTTTTGGACTTGAAAGATTGCAGAATTTGTTGGTGTTTCAGTTGCTGGTTTTCTCTTATGCGACCGCATAAGAGGAGACGCGATCGCGTAAGCTTGTTTGGGGCTAGTGGCATTTTACCCTATGCGTTCGCGAGTTAGGGGACGCGATCACGTAAGTTGGTCAGGTTGTGCATCGCGAACACATAGGCTAGGCCGCGCTCGCGAAGAGGAAGTGAAGCAGCAGTGGAGTTCAAGTGTTATACTTCACGGTCGCATGAGGATGGACGCGATCGCGTAGGTATGAGCAATCAGTGGTTCGCGATCGCGTGTTAGATGACGCGTTCGCATAGCATGTTTTGTAAACGGTTGGAATTTTGTTCTACGCGATCGCATGAGATGTTCCGCGATCGCGTAGTGTGAGCACCTGGGCAGAATATAAATTTCAAAAACGAGGGTTAGCCATTTTTATCAAAACTTAAGTTAGAGAGCTCGGATTTGGATGAGATTTTGAGGGATTTTCAGAGACATCGATTGGGTAATAATTCTACACTTGATTTTGGTTATATCTCACTAATCTATCATTAATTTCATTATTTAATTTTGGATTTGGGTTGAAAAATTTGGAAAAAAATGGGAGAAGTTCTTCAACTAAGATTTTGGTTTTTGATTGGGATTTTGACATCGGATTTGGATAATTTTGGTACGAGTGAACTCGTGAGTGAATGTGTGTTCATATTTTATAACTTTTACCCGATTCAGAGACGTGGGCCTGGGTCGACTTTTTGGGGCGATTTTCTAATTTCTTGCTTAAGCCTTGATTTCATTAGTTAGATTAGTTTCTTATAGTTATATTTATGATATGCAAGTGCTTTTGGCTAGATTTGGGCTATTCAGAGTCAGATATTCGTGGAAAAGGCATTGTTATCGAGTGATTGAGCTTGGTTCGAGGTAAGTAACTTGTCTATCCTTGCGCGGGGGAACACCCCTTAGGATTTGGTACTATTTTTATATATGAGCGTCGTGTACGTGAAGTGACGAGTGCGTACACAGGCTATTAATTGTAAAACTCAGTTTTTCACTGAGTAATAATCTGTTTCACTTTAGAGTTATACTAGCATGTGTAATTATCTGGTTTAGCCTAGAATAGCATGTCTACGTATCTTAAATGCTTATCTGAGCTCTGTGCAGCATGCTTAGTGGATTTTCTGCTTCTTCCTTGACTTGTACTTAGTCTAAACTGTAGGATTTCGTATTGTAGCTGTTATTTCCATTATTTGTGCTGTGTATTTACTTTGGGACTACAGAACGGTATTTCATGAGATCCCCCTGCATATTTACTTTGGGACTACGGAATGGTATTCCGGGAGATCCCCTTACACATTTACGCTTGGGACTACGAGACGGTGTCTCGGGAGATCCCCTGTTGTTATTTCTGTGTACTGTACTTATTATCCTTCTGGTTAAATTTTAGTCTTTTATTTTACTGCAATATTTTTGTTCCGTCGTATTTTATATTTAAATACCAGTAGGGCCCTGACCTGACCTTGTCACTACTCAACCGAGGTTAGGGTTGGCACTTACTGGGTACCGTTTTGGTGTACTCATGCTACTCTTCTGCACATGTTTTCGTGTGCAGATCCAAGTACTTTCTACCAGCCTCGCTTTTAGTTGCACATTTGCTGCTGTTCCGGAGACTGCAAGGTACATCTGCCCGCAGACCTCGGAGTCCCCTTCTATCCCTTCTTATGTTGTTCCACTTTTACTTCTTCTAGTATTGATGTAAAGAACAGTTAGACAAATCTTAGAAGCTTGTGACTTACGGTGTTCCGGGTTTTGGGAGACTTTGTGTATATTCGAGAGTGGTTATTGTATATGCCGAGCGACACTTATATCAGTGGTTAAATTATCTGTTACAGATAGTTGTTAAATTTATGTTTTCATTTTATTATTCTGCAATGTTAGGCTTACCTAATTATAGAGACTAGGTGCCGTCACGACATTCACGGAGGGAGGATTTGGGTCGTGACAAGTTGGTATTAGGGCTCTAGGTTCATAGGTGTCGTGAGTCACAAGCAGGTTTAGTAGAGTCTCGTGGATCGGTATGGAGATGTCTGTACTTATCTTCGGGAGGCTATGGAACTGTTAGAAAATTTTCACTTCTTTTGATTCCTTGTTATGCGAAACTGTTGACTTCGAAATTCTAAACTTCTGTCTTCTATTCTCTCACAGATGGTGAGGACACGTACAACCGGATAAGATGACCAGGCACCCGCGCCCCTGCTAGAGCCGCCAGAGGACGGGGCTGGGGTAGAGGATGAGGACATCCACGTGGTGCAGTCAGAGCACCTGCATAAGCTGTCAAAGAGGAGCCACCAGTAGCTCCAGTCGGATCGCAGGCACCTGAGATGCCTACTACTACTGCACCAGCTCTTTAGGAGACCCTTGCATAGTTCATGATCATGTTCAGCACTCTAGCTCAGGTAGGGTTGATTCCCCTTGCTCCTGCCACATCTCAGGCCGGGGGAGGAGCACAGACTCCCGCTGCCCGTACCCCAGAGCAGCGGGTTCAGGTCGATCAGATTCCAGAGGTTATACCGGTGCCACATGTAGCCCATTTCAGCCTGAAGGTAGGGCAGTAGTTTTTAAGGAGGATCAGCGTAGGCTCGAGAGGTACAAGAAGTACCACCCTCCTACTTTCAGTGGCCTAGCATTAGAGGATGCTCATGGATTTCTTGAGGAGTGCCATCGTATCCTCCATACTATGGGCGTAGCGGAGTCGAGTGGGATTTCTTTCACTGCGTTTCAGCTTAAAGGAGCAACCAATTAGGAAGATATTTATGGTTTCATCTCATTTGAACATTTTATCAAACACTAGGTGTGCAAATTTGGCTACAAGGTTCTTCTACAAGATTTCCTTCATTTCACAACCCAATCTTTACTTATTTTAGCTCAATAATCTTCCTACAAACCTTATTGGTACAAGCATGTATACTTAACACTCTTACACCCAAAAATCATACTCCCAATCACCCATCTTTTATCCAAAACACGAAATTGAAGACTAGGGGTTTGAATCTTACCTCTTGAGTGAAGATCTTGTGAGATTTCCTTGTTGGATTTCTGTCACGCCCCAAACTCAGGGAGCGCGACCGACGCTCAACCGAGAGAACCCGGCCGAGCAAGCCTATTAGATTTCCTTCTACCCAAACTCATCCATGAATAAAGAGGAGATGTACTCCATTAATCATTCACTGAAAAGATTTTATTAACAACTTCCTTTTTCATTCTCATTAGCAGCTTCATTCATAATTTCCAAAATATTACGAGTTTATAGAATTAATGAAAAACATGATTTCCAAATACCAACATTTCTAGTTCAATTCCCAACTTCAACCACAACCCACAACCTGTCTATGGAGCCTTTAAATACAATAGAAGAGTAATATGGAAATGCCAGCAACAAGGCCCCGACTATACCTTAAACCACAGTACATGAGAAACAAAAGATACATGACCCCGAAATGAAGTGGGGCTTACCAAATCAGCTGAAAAGAGTGCACTGCTATCACTGATCAATGCTGCTTGCCGTAGAACCACCTGCATCCATTAAAGATGCAGCTCCCCCGACAAAAGGGACGTTAGTACTGTCGAATAGCACTAGTATGCATAGCTAAAAGTCCTCTTTCAAAATAGAATGCCCATATAAGAAAAGGCGACACATGAAAACAGCAAGTCATAATCAACAATATCCAAATGTTCAGTTAAACATAATAATTTTCAAAATACAAACTTCATATACAATTTTTGTTGGGAGATCATTAGCACTGATATACCACCATCTTTGTTAGCACGGAGTCCGATCATGCCCGTTCGGCTAGGCCATCTCCCTACGAACAATGTGGTTTGACATGTGATGCGAAAGAAAGTTGTTACCAAGAGTAGTACCACCATATGCGCAATATGGCATCTGATCTCCACCCGATTAGCTAGGCCGCCTTCCCTCATATGCCATGCGGGTTGACTTTTTCAATCCACAAAGGTTCCAGTTTCATCCCAATTAAGAGAAATAATATCACAATTTTCCAAAGGTTCCAATTTCATCCCAAATAAGGGAAATAATTACAATCCACCCCTACACCGGCACGTGTAGTTTTAAGTGTGGGCCTTATGACCCACCCTTCCTCGGTTTTGCTAATGATGCTCCAAAAAATAGTTTTGATTTGATTTGCAAACAAAAATATTATAAATATAATTGTACTCACCTCAACATCTTTCACCTTGTATAAATTCTCATTAGTATTCCCAGTCATTCACAACGACAATATTTCCTTTATTCCTGGCACGATGGCCGTATTTCATATTTCACACTTTCACCTCTTTCAATTTCAAAGATCACCATCAAGTATCAACATATAGGATATTTCAGAAATCATATACTTCAAATCCATTTGAAATGGAAACTTCAAACACAAATGGTTTCTTCCCAAAGAATGAGGCATACCATCCAACAATAGAAACATACATGAAAATCATAAATAATCAATACACCATTTATTCTTACAATGCTCTTCCCTAGCAATGACAATGTACCGGTTCAACACATGAGTATATAGAACTCGAATCACGCTAGATATATTTATAAAGCAAAGCATTAGTTAAAGCAACCACTAATGTGCATGAATTGAGTACAAAAGATTTTAGGTAATTCTATCTTCGAAGTCATTTTTAAACAATTGAGTCGAGCCTCATTTCATATTTTTTATCACATCTTCTCAAATCATTTGCACTACTAGACACAATCATAACTTAAATTCTTGGCACGTTGGCCACACTCTATATCCCCAATTAACTTATTTCACTTCCAACCATCTTTATAGATTATCAACAATAAGGCATTTCCAAATCAAGACTTTAGGTACACATATGAGCAATTAAGAGTCTTAAGAATATTGAGATTTTCTCACACAATTTGGCATACTATCTTTCATTGAAACACGACTCAAAGCCATAACCTTTTAATACGCAACCCATACTTTGAAACTTACGGAAACATTATGGAATTCAATTCTAAGAGAGAAAGTTTAGCCAGCATACCTCAATCGAGCTTCCTTAACTCTAGAATGATCTGAAATTCTTAGCAATCCAGATCTATTTTGAGACATAACAAAATTGAACCATAATTAGGAAGATATTCATGGTCTCAGTTCATTTGAGCAATTTATCAGACACTAGGTGTGCAAATTTAACCACAAGTTTCTTCTACAAGATTTCCTTCATTCCACAACCCAACCCTTACTTATTTCAGCTCAACAATCTTCCCACAATTCTTATTGGTACATGCATGTATAAATAATAATCTCATACCCATGAATCATACTCCTAATCAACCAGCTTCTACCCAAATTCGAAACTGAAAACTAGGGTATGGAACCTTACCTCTTAGATGAAGAACTTGTGGGTTTTCCTTGTTAATCTTCCAAGATTTGAGCAAGACTTGATGAATAATTAGCCTAGGGTTTCCTCTCTCTCTAAAACACTCTCCCTTCTCTCTAAAACATCAGAATATTTGCTCAAAAATGACCCTTTACGTGTATTTAACGAAGTAGGGTCGGGTTGTAAGAACCCAAAAATAGAGCTCTAGAATAGGTTCTGCGGTCACATATGCGGCCGCATAATGGATATGCGGACCGCATATCGGTCGCATAATTACAGACCAAAACGATCAAAAATCTTTCCGTGTATGCGATCACTATGCGGTCCGCATAACTGTTATGCGATCGCATAATGCACCGCATAATAGTTATGCGGTCGCATAGTCGACCGCATAATTACCCCCAGACTGGCCCTTCTCCTGCTCACTTTTGCGGCCATTATGCAGCCTGCAGAGTGATTCTGCGGTCGCATAATGAATCGCAGAAATGCATTTTTCTGCCAAAAAATTTCCTTTACTTTCCGATGCATTGTTCAACCTAAAATATCCGAACCTTCAATTCACTTGCAAAATTTACGGGGCTTTACACTGAAATACTTCAAAATTTTCCGGGGTGTTACAGTCTCGAGAGACTGGCTCTTATTCTAGTTCTCGTGCCCCAGCTGCAGTTCGACATGGTAGGGGCTATGTGAGTCGCCCTGTTTATTCAGCTCTTCCAGCCGCCAGTGGTATTCCGGCTCCTCCTAGGCCCCATGAGCCTTATTATGCACCGCCAGTATCTAGTGTGCCTCCTACACGGGGTGCTTTCAGTGGTCAATCCAGTAGACTTGGCTCGAGCCAGCCAAAGCAGCCACACCCTCTGAGAGCTTGTTTTGAGTGTGGTGACACTCGCCATATAGTGAGGGACTGCCCCAGGCTTAGGAGGGGTGCACCTCCACAGACTTCTCAGGCACTGCATGCTCTACCAGGTCCTCAGGCTATGGTTACAGCACCAGTCACTACTCCACCAGCTCAGCCAGCTCGAGGTGGAGGTCGGGGAAGTAGAGGTCGCCCTAGAGGGGGAGGCCAAGCCAGATACTATGCCCTTCCTGCTGGTACAGAGGAAGTTGCTCCCGACTCTATCATTATAGGTATTGTTCTGGTCTGTCATAGAGATGCGTCAGTTTTATTTGATCCAGGCTCCACTTATTCCTTTGTGTCATCTTATTTTGCTGTGTATTTGGGCGTATTCCGTGATTCTATGAGTTCTCCTATTTATGTGTCTACACCTGTGGGAGATTCTATTGTTGTTGACCGTGTGTATCGGTCGTGTTTGGTTGTTATTAGCGGTTTTGAGACCAGAGCTGATTTATTATTGCTCAGTATGGTAGATTTTGATATTATATTGGGCATGGACAGGTTGTTGCCCCATTATGCTATTCTTGATTGTCACGCCAAGACCGTGACGCTGGCTATGCCAGGCTTACCGTGGTTAGAGTGGAGGGGTACTTTAGATTACACTCCTAGTAGAGTTATTTCATTTCTTAAAGCTTAACGAATGGTTGAGAAGGGGTGTGACGCGTATCTAGCTTATGTGAGAGATGTCAGTATTGATACCCCTACAGTTGAGTCAGTCCCAGTAGTGAGGGATTTCCCTAATGTATTTCAAGTTGATCTTCCAGGCATGCCGCCCGACAAAGATATTGACTTTGGTATTGATTTGTTTCCGGGCACTCAGCCTATCTCTATTCCTCTATATCGTATGGCGCCTCCTGAGTTGAAGGAGTTGAAGGAACAATTATAGGAATTGCTTTATAAGGGCTTCATTAAGCCCAGTGTGTCACCTTGGGGTGCTCGTGTCTTGTTTGTGAAGAAAAATCATGGTTCTATGCGTATGTGCATTGATTATCGCCAGTTGAACAAAGTTACAGTGAAGAACAGGTATCCTTTGCCTCGTATTGATGACTTATTTGATTAGTTACAAGTTGCTAGAGTATTTTCCAAGATTGAGTTGCATTCAGTTTATCATCAGTTGAAGATTCGGGAGCCAGATATCCCGAAGATTGCTTTCAGGACTCGGTATGGTCATTACGAGTTCCTTGTGATGTCATTTGGGCTAACCAATTGCCCAGCAGTATTTATGCATTTGATGCATAATGTATTTCGACCCTATCTTCACTCTTTCATCATTGTGTTTATTGATAACATTCTGGTATACTCCCGGAGTTGGGAGGATCATGAGCAGCACCTGAGGACTGTACTTCAGACCTTGAGAGAAAAGAAGTTATATGCAAAGTTCTCAAAATGTGAGTTCTGGTTAGATTTCGTGGCATTTTTGGGTCACGTAGTGTCGAGTGAGGGGATCAAAGTGGATCCAAAGAAGGTGGAAGCAGTGCAAAGTTGTCCCAGACCGTCCTCAGTTATGGAGATCCGGAGTTTTCTTGGTTTGGCGGGGTATTACCGTCGATTTGTTGAGGGATTCTCATGTATTGCAACACCTATGACCAGGCTAAACCAAAAGGGTGCTCAATTTAGGTGGACAGAGGAGTGTGAGGAGAGCTTTCAAAAGCTCAAGACAACTTTGACTACATCCCCAGTATTGGTATTGCCTACAGGTTCGGTGTCTTATACTATATGTTGTGATGCATTTCACATTGGTCTCAGCGCGGTGTTGATGCAGGACCGTAGGGTGATTGCCTACGTATCCAGACAACTGAAGGTGCATCAAAAGAACTATCCTATCCACGATCTTGAGTTAGCATCTATTGTTCATGCCTTGAAGATTTGGATTCACTATTGGTACGGTGTCCCTTGTGAGATCTACATTGATCACCGGAGTTTGTAGCATCTGTTCAAGTAGAAGGATCACAACTTGTGTCAGTAGAGGTGGTTAGAGCTGCTTAAATATTATGATTTAATTATTCTGTACTATCCCGGGAAGGCCAATTTGGTGGCCGATGCCTTTGGTCGCATGGAGGAGAGTTTGGGGAGCTTAGCATACTTGCCAGCAGCAGAGAGGCCCTTGGCATTGGATGTTCAGGCATTGGCCAACCAGTTTGTTAGATTAGATATTTCTGAGCCGAGTCGAATTTTGGCTTGTGTGGTCTCCTAGTCTTCTCTTTATGATCGTATCAGGGAGCGTCAATATGATGACCCCCATCTGCTTGTCCTTAAGGACACGGTTCAGCACAGTGATACTAAGGAGGTCACTATTGGGATGATGGGGCATTGAGGATGCAGGGCAGGCTATGTGTGCCCAATGTAGATGGATTGCGTGAGTTGATTCTTTAGGAGGCTCATAGTTTGCGGTATTCCATTCATCCAGGCATCGCAAAGATGTATCAGGACTTGAGGAAACATTATTGGTGGAGGAGAATGAAGAAGGACATAGTGGAATATGTAGCCCGGTGTCTAAATTTACAGCATGTGAAGTATGAGCATCAATGACCGGGTAGATTGCTTCAGAAGTTAAGAGATTCTGGAGTAGAAATGGGAGCAGATCACTATGGATTTTGTTTTTAGACTCCCACGGACTCAGCGGAAGTTTGATGCAGTTTGGGTGATTGTGGACAGGCTGACCAAGTCAACTCATTTCATTCCTATGATGACTACTTATTCTTTCAAGCAGCTGGCTCGAGTTTATATCCACGAGATTGTCAGGTTTCATGCCGTGCCGGTATCTTTCATCTCTGACCAGGGTACGCAGTTTACATCACGGTTCTGGAGGGCCGTACAACATGAGTTAGGTACTCGGGTTGAGTTGAGCACAACATTTCACCCTCAGACGGACGGACAATCCGAGCGCACTATTCAGATACTAGAGGATATGCTCCGTGCGTGTGTGATGGAGTTTGGAGGTGTTACAACCCAAATTCGCGTACCTTAGATCACGCCGTAAGTTAGTCGACGTAAATCCAAGAAGAGATTATCTTTGAGATGATAAGAAGTTAATCCTATTGGTCTTAAACGATACAAGGGTGTATAAGAGTGGTTAACAAGTATTAAAAGTTAAACGAATCAAGGATGTTGTAACCCGTATTTTCGGGTAACACTAGAGGTGATTAATTGTCCCAAGAGGTCATGTTTTAATGTATTTGAATCATATAATATCCGTATCATAAGTCTTGAAGTCAAGCGAGTTATGAAACAAAGTCGATAAAAGTTGTCGCAACTTACGTTTATAATTTTACTTAAACTTTAGGTCAAATGTTACTACATTTTTCTCCCAATATACTTGGAATTATGGGGTGATCTACCTATCCAATTGAATATCTATGAGTCTAGTTTCCAACTCATTAAACCTTTCATCAATACGATCTCGGAATAGAGAGATATTTGCGTTTTTGTGATAGTGCGCCAAGCAGCTCTCTATGGGGCCCACATAGGCGGTTTAAGACATATGGATATATATAAGATACCTCAACCCCGTTTTAAGTCATTATTTTTCAGTATATTCAGACCTTAGAACCCTAAAAACACTCTCTCAAGGTTCTCTCATGATCCAAGACCCAAACAAAGGACAAACAACACAAATCAAGTGTCGGGAATCCCGTGGCGCTAGTAAGTTTCTTGTTCTTCTTGTTGTTGCTGATTTTTGTGTTGTTCCAGCTCGTGTGGGAGGTTGTTTTAAGTGTTTTATGTTCTGTAAATACTCCTTCAAGTTTTTAATATCAACCCTAGGTGATTTCAAGTCTTCTAAAGTAATTCTAGTGCCGAAAAACCCGAATTGATTGCTAGTTTCGCTTCCTTGTTCTTGTGGCAGAATTGGAGAGACATTTCGTGGAAAATTAAGGTCAAATTGGAGTTTTTATTTCTGTTTAAAGGTAAGGAACCTCTTACTCTATATATATATTTAAGATTATCCAAGTTGCGGCTAAGTCGTTGAAGCTAGAACTTGTGAAATATATATCGAAAGGCTTGGTAGTAATGTTGTTGGTTGGTGGACTGTTTTGTGAGGCTCAATATGATTATTAATGATGTTGTTTGGGCTGTTTGGTGATTGTATTGACTTGTGTGAAGTCATATAAATAGGGGAGGTGTTGTCCGTTTCATCGTAAAATAGGTTGTGGTCGATACATAATAGTTACGACGCTTAAACGATAATGATAGTGTCATTTCTCTTATTGTAGACTAAGGAGTCGTGACATTTGCATAGCTTGAGGTTGGGCAGTATATACAAGGTATGTGAGGATATCCCCTTCATTCTTTTGCACGACTCCGAATGTACATAATGTTATGAACGAGCTCCCAAAGATACTCTACTCTTAGAAGCTAGCAGTACTTACATTGCTGCCCTTCTTATGAAACGATTGATATTGATGTTACTTCTCTTATTCTTATATTATCAATGTTGTTGGTAGTTCCTGATTCTTATAAGATTCTTGATGAAGATTTAATCCTAATAACGTGTACGAAGGATACCGACCTTACGTCACTCCGAAAGGTTCAAAATGTGATTCCAATGAGTCCAGCATGCATCATATATATGTATCTATTTTACTCTACCGAGCCGCGCTATAGTCAGCCGGGTATGGCACCTATTGTGCAACCACTGATCAGTTGGGTTTTATCGAGCTCCACGTGGCCGGGTACGATTCTACCGAGCCCTATGATGGCCGGGTACATTTTACCGAGCCTATTATGGCCGGGTACGATATGATGATGGTGATGCCCACAAAGGCGTATGTTTTAAAAGTTTATGTATATATATGTATGTATCATGTGTTTCATGTCAGTAGCCCTCAGAGGTACCCAGATGTCACAGGTTGTATATTCCCTATCCCTGTTTACATTACTGTTCTTACTTATGCTTTCCTGCCTTACATACTCAGTACTTTATTCGTACTGACGTCCCTTTTATTTGTGGACGCTGCATGTCGTGCTGCAGGTCCTGATAGACGGGTAGACGCAGCTCCCCCACCACAGTAGGCTGTCCAGTTCATCGGTTATTGGCGAGATCCCTTCTCCGGACTTGCCGTGGTCTTGGTATGCATTTTTGTTATAGACATTATGGGTATGTCGGGGCCCTGTTCCGGCAATGTTGTAGAACTTATGTTCCTTTAGAGGCTCATAGACAGGTGTCGACTCATGGTAGCTCGTACCTTATATATAGTTTCTTGACAGTCTTTTCGTCCCATGTTATGTATGTTCATGACATTATCTTTCATTGTTGGATATTCATGATCCATGTCTACCATTTATATTGATCTTGTCGGCCCTTAAAGATAATAAGGAAGGTTAGATAAAATGTACGTTGGTGCTCGGCAAGTATGGCCCGGGTGCTAGTCATGACCCTCCAGTTGGGTTGTGACAAACTTGGTATCAGAGCAAGTCTGTCCTAGGGGTTATCTATGAGCCGTGTCTAGTAGAGTTTTGATTATGGATGTGTAGCACGCCACATTTATAATCAGGAGGCTACGTGACATCTAGGGTTGTTACCTTCTTCCTGAATCTAGATCGTGCGTAGAGTTGAGTCGTAAGTGTTCATATCTAATATTCACCTTGTTTTCTTTTAGCGATGCCTTCGACTAGGAAGCAAGCGATTAGTAAACGGCTTGATACAGCTGTGGGAGAGGGTAACATTCAGGTGCCTCCAGCCATAACAGGCCAAAGTGAGCCTCAGAGTGAGATGCCGTCTGATACCTCTCTGTCTCCTCCAGAGGATATTAGGAGGCACCCAGTACATCCAGTTCCTCCGTCTGGCACTACAGACCACGATATGCGCAGTGCGGTGCAGTTGTTGACTAGCTTGGTAGCTGCTCAGGCTCAGAGGCAGAATACTGGTGCTGCTGATAAATCGGTTAGTGCGAGAGTTCGTGATTTTATTAATCTAGACCCTCTAGTGTTTACCGGATCAAACCCCAAGGAGGACCCGCAAACATTTATTGATCAGGTTCATTGTACATTGCAGGTTATGCATGCTAGTGATACGGAGGCAGTAGAGTTGGCTTCATATCGGTTACGGGATTTAGCGATTTTATGGTATGATAGTTGGGAGAGATCTAGGGGTCCGAACGCTCCTCCAGCCGTGTGGAAGGAATTTTCTGAGGCCTTTCTTCGTCACTACTTGCTAGCTGAGATACGACGAGCTAGAGCTGATAAGTTCTTGAACCTTCGACAGGGTAATATGAGTGTACGGGAGTATAGTATACAATTTGATTCTTTAGCAAGGTATACTCCCCATATGGTGGCCGAGATGAGTGATAGGGTGCACCTGTTCGTGAACGGGTTGGGACCACATATGATAAATGAGTGCACAACAGCCTCCTTGGTAGAGGGCATGGATATTTCCCGTATTCAGGCTTATGCCTAGACCCTTCAGGATCATAAGTTATATTCTAAGCTCTCTAAATGTGAATTCTTGCTGAACTCAGTAGCATTCCTTGGCCATATGATATCTGATGAGGGTATTAGTGTCGACACTTAGAAGATCAATGCACTGAAGAATTGGCCGAGACCTACAACACCGTCAGAAGTCCGCAGCTTCCTGGGGCTAGCAGGATATTATAGGCGGTTTGTAGAAGGGTTTTCCTCTATATCAGCACCATTGACTAAGTTAACATAGAAAACTACCAAGTTCTAGTGGTTTGATGCTTGTGAACATAGTTTTCAGGAGCTAAAGAATCGATTGACATCCGCGCCAGTGCTCACTCTCCCAGAAGGAACATAAGGTTATGTGGTATATTGTGATGCCTCAGGTATAGGTTTGGGGTGCGTATTGATGCAACGTGGGAAGGTGATTGCTTATGCATCAAGACAATTAAAGAAGCATGAAAAGAATTACCCGACTCATGATTTGGAATTGGGTACAGTAATATATGCTTTGAAGATATGGCGACACTACTTATACGGCGTCCATGTTGACATCTATACAGATCACAAGAGTTTACAATACATATTCAAGAAGAAGGAGTTGAATTTGAGGTAGCGTAGGAGGCTTGAATTACTAAAAAACTACGACGTCGAGATATTGTACCATCCCGGTAAAGCCAATGTTGTGGAAGACGCTCTAAGCCGTAAGTCAATGGGAAGCTTAATACATATTGAGGCAGGTAGACAAGGGTTGACCAAAGAGCTTCATCAGCTGGCCAATATGAGAATCAGATTGTTGGACTCTGATGACGGAGGTGTTACTGTACAGAATACAGCAGAATCATCTTTGGTAGCCGAGGTAAAAGCACGGCAATATGAAGATCCTACCTTAGTAAGATTGAGAGAGGGAATTCAGCAGTGTAAGATTACAGCTTTCAAGATCAGAGGAGATGGGACACTGAGATACCAGGGCCGATTATGTGTGCCTAGTGTGGCAGGGTTGCGAGAGAAGATTATGATTGAGATTCATCAGTCCCGATATTCTATCCATCCCAGCTCGACAAAGATGTATCATGACGTTAAGGAGCAGTATTTGTGGGATAACATGAAGGAGTCTATTGCAGAATTTGTAGCTCAGTGTCCTAATTGTCAACAAGTAAAGATCGAGCATCAGAAACCCAGTGGATTGATTCAGAATATAGAGATTCTGACCTGGAAATGGGAGGTGATTAATATGGACTTCATTATTGGATTACCTCGCTCTTATCATAAGTTTGACTCCATCTGGGTGATAGTTCATCGACTTACAAAATCTGCCCATTTTCTGCCAGTTAAGACAACTTACACGGTTGAAGATTATGCGAAGTTGTATATCAAGGAGATTGTTAGGCTTCATGGTGTGCCGGTATCTATTATATCAGACCGAGGAGCTCAATTTACGGCTAAATTTTGGAGGTCTTTTCAGAAGGGTTTAGGCACACAAGTAAATCTCAGCACTGCATTCCATCCGCAGACTGACGGACAGGCTGAACGTACCATTCAGACGCTTGAAGATATGCTACGAGCATATGTTCTATATTTCAAGGGGAATTGGGATGACCATCTGGCACTTATAGAATTCGCCTACAATAATAGCTACCATTCTAGTATTAAAATGGCCCCGTATGAGGCACTGTACGTGAGGAGATGTAGATCACCAGTTGTTTGGTTCGAAGTCAGTGAGACAGAATTATATGGGCAAGATTTGATTCACCAAGCCATTGAGAAGGTGAAAGTGATACAAGAGCGACTGAGGACGGCATAAAGCAGGCAAAAGTCTTATTTCGATGTCCGACGTCGTGATCTGGAATTTGAGGTTGGTGATTGGGTTTTCCTGAAGATCTCGCCGATGAAGGGTGTTATGCGTTTTGGGAAGAAGGGTAAGTTGAGTCCGCGGTATATTGGGCCGTACAAAATTCTTCGACGAATTGGACAGGTTGCTTATGAGTTAGAATTGCCATCCGAATTGGAATTTGTACACCCGGTATTCCATGTATCTATGTTGAGGAAATGTATTGGAGACCCTTCTCGGGTCGTCCCTATCAAAGATGTACAAGTTACAGAGGATCTATCATATGATGAAGTGCCAGTGGCTATATTAGATCGACAAGTCCGCTGAGAATAAAGGATGTAGCTTCCGTCAAAGTATTATGGAGGAACAAGAATATAGAAGAAATGACATGGGAAGCAGAAGAGGAGATGAAGTCTAAATACCCTTACCTATTCCAGAGTGAAGATAACGAGGATGCCGGGGGAAATAAGGACGCATTATAAGGTGGAACGGCTCTATGAGGTAAGCAATAGCTTGTGAATACTTTTTTTTAATACAAAATGGTGATATGCAGATAATGTACATATCCATAATGCTTTGTATAGTCTTGTAAGGCCATAGGTTGGGTTTAACTACTTGCAAGTTTGGCTAGTGTCCATTTTATAGGGGAAGCTCAGCCGGAAATTTCCGTCGGAATCCACGATGAGTTAGACACCCCATAAACCCTTACATTCGAGGACGAATGTTCCTAAGGGGGAGAGGGTGTTACAACCCAAATTCGTGTACCTTAGATCACGCCGTAAGTTAGTCAACGTAAATCCAAGAAGAGATTATCTTTTAGATGATAAGAAGTTAATCCTATTGGTCTTAAACGATACAATGGTGTATAAGAGTGGTTAACAAGTATTAGAAGTTAAACGAATCAAGGATGTTGTAACCCGTATTTTCGGGTAACACTGGAGGTGATTAATTTTCCCAAGAGGTCATGTTTTAATGTATTTGAATCATATAATATCCGTATCATAAGTCTTGAAGTCAAGCGAGTTATGAAACAAAGTCGATAAAAGTTGTCGCAACTTACGTTTATAATTTTACTTAAACTTTAGGTCAAATGTTACTACATGTTTCTCCCAATATACTTGGAATTATGGGGTGATCTACCTATCTAATTGAATATCTATGAGTCTAATTTCCAACGCATTAAACCGTTCATCGATACGATCTCGGAATAGAGAGATATTCACATTTTCGTGACAGTGCACCAAGCAGCTCTCTATGGGGCCCACATAGGCGGTTTAAGACATATGGATATATATAAGATACCTCAACCCCGTTTTAAGTCATTATTTTTCAGTATATTCAGACCTTAGAACCCTAAAAACACTCTCTCAAGGTTCTCTCATGATCCAAGACCCAAACAAAGGGCAAACAACACAAATCAAGTGTCGGGAATCCCGTGGCGCTAGTAAGTTTCTTGTTCTTCTTGTTGTTGCTGATTTTTGTGTTGTTCCAGCTCGTGTGGGAGGTTGTTTTAAGTGTTTTATGTTCTGTAAATATTCCTTCAAGTTTTTAATATCAACCCTAGGTGATTTCAAGTCTTCTAAAGTAATTCTAGTGCCGAAGATACTCTACTCTTAGAAGCTAGCAGTACTTACATTGCTGCCCTTCTTATGAAACGATTGATATTGATGTTACTTATCTTATTCTTATATTATCAATGTTGTTTGTAGTTCCTGATTTTTATAAGATTCTTGATGAAGATTTAATCCTAATAACGTGTACGAAGGATACCGACCTTACGTCACTCCGAAAGGTTCAAAATGTGATTCCAATGAGTCCAGCATGCATCATATATATATGTATCTATTTTACTCTACCGAGCCATGCTATAGTCGGCCGGGTATGGCACCTATTGTGCAACCACTGATCAGTTGGGTTTTACCGAGCTCCACGTGGCCGGGTACGATTTTACCGAGCCCTATGATGGTCGGGTACGTTTTACCGAGCCTATTACGGCGGGGTACGATATGATGATGGTGATGCCCACAAAGGCATATGTTTTAAAAGTTTATGTATATATATGTATATATCATGTGTTTCATGTCAGTAGCCCTCAGAGGTACCCAGATTTCACAGGTTGTATATTCCCTATCCCTGTTTACATTACTGTTCTTACTTATGCTTTCCTGCCTTACATACTCAGTACTTTATTCGTACTGACGTCCCTTTTATTTGTGGATGCTGCATGTCGGGTTGTAGGTCCTGATAGACGGGTAGACGTAGCTCCCCCACCAAAGTAGGCTGTCCAGTTCAGCGGTTATTGGCGAGATCCCTTCTCCGGACTTGCCGTGGTCTTGGTATGCCTTTTTTTATAGACATTATGGGTATGTCGGGGCCCTGTTCCGGCAATGTTGTAGAACTTATGTTCCTTTAGAGGCTCATAGACAGGTGTCGACTCATGGTAGCTCGTACCTTATATATAGTTTCTTGACAGTCTTGTCATCCCATGTTATGTATGTTCATGACATTATCTTTCATTGTTGGATGTTCATGATCCATATCTACCATTTATATTGATCTTGTCGGCCCTTAAAGATAATAAGGAAGGTTAGATAAAATGTACGTTGGTGCTCGGCAAGTATGGCCTAAGTGCTAGTCATAACTCTCTAGTTGGGTCGTGACAGGAGGTTCTTGGGATCAGTTCTTGCCACTTGCGGAGTTTGCCTATAATAACAGTTATCAGTCCAACATTCAGATGGCACTGTATGAGGCTCTGTATGGTAG
Organism: Nicotiana tabacum; assembly: GCF_000715075.1. Lineage (NCBI taxonomy): Eukaryota > Viridiplantae > Streptophyta > Magnoliopsida > Solanales > Solanaceae > Nicotiana > Nicotiana tabacum. The sequence continues at coordinate 963,629 of NC_134101.1, read as the reverse complement.
GCGATGTCGGTCTCTAGTGGGTTGGTTCGAGCCGGGCAAGGCTAGATTATTGGGTACAGACTTGGTTCAGGATTCCTTGGAAAAGGTTAAGGTGATTTAGGATAGACTTCGCACAGCCAAGTCTAGACAGAAGAGTTATGCTGATCGGAAGGTTCGCGATGTGGCATTCATGGTTGGAGAGCGGGTCTTGCTCCAGGTTTTGCCTATGAATGGCGTTATGAGGTTCGAAAATAAGGGAAAGTTGAGCCCACGGTTCATTGGTCTATTTGAGGTGTTGCGGCGAGTTGGGGAGGTTCCTTATGAGCTTGCCTTACCTCCCAGTCTAGCAGGAGTTCATCCAGTATTCCACATTTCTATGCTCTGGAAGTATCACGGTGATCCATATCACGTGTTGGATTTCAGCTTAGTCCAGTTAGACAAGGATCTATCTTATGATGAGGAGCCATTGGCTATTTTGGACAGGCAGGTTCGAAAGTTGAGGCCAAAGAACATTGCTTCAGTGAAGGTTCAATGGAGGGGTCAGCCGGTAGAGGAGGCGACTTGGGAGACCGAGCACGATAAGCGCAGCTGTTATCCTCATCTTTTCACCACTCCAGGTATGTCCCTATGCTCGTTCAAGGACGAACGATTATTTTAAGAGGGGGAGGATGTAACGACCCGGCCGGTCATTTTGAGAGTAATAGCCCCGATCCACTATTAACTGCTTCCCCCGTATCTTTTTCTGCTTATGTGACTTGCCGGGAGGTTTTGCTTTTGGTTTCGGAGTATTATGGGACTCTTAGTCCCTAAACGAAAGCTTAAGTCTTAGGATTTTGACCGTAGTCGGAACCGTGTGAAGATAACTACGAAATGGAGTTCCGTCGGTTCTGTTAGCTCCGTTGGGTGATTTTGTACTTAGGGGCATGTTCAGATTGTGTTTTGGAGGTCTGTAGCTGATTTAGGCATGAAATGGCTAAAGTTAAATTTTTGGAAATTTTGACCGGTAGTGGACTTTTTGATATCGGGGTCGGATTCCGATTCCGGAAGTTGAGGTAGGTCCGTAATGTTGAATATGACTTGGGTGCAAAATTTGGGGTCGCTTGGTATTCTCATATTTTTGGTACAGCATTATAAGTGGCGAGCTCAATAAACCTCGATCAGTATGTCTTCCCTGTTGTATATATATATAGTATAGAGCCATACCAGCACCTTGTACGCACTCGCACCCAGAAGTTTTTGTACCTTGCCTACATGCTCATTTGCCTTACACTTGTGACTTTTCTTCAACACATGTAAATTGAAGTGTATCTATTATTCCATTAGCGTGCACACCTGGGGCCATAATAGAGCATCACTAGCATATTTATGAGATACTAGTGGTCTTAGTTGTCGCGCAATCTCCAGCTGTGTGTCTTCTTTTGATATGGCATGTATAGAGTACACTGACCAATTGGTTAGGTGTATGCCTTGGTCGTATCCTTTGGGACTTACATACCAATTTGCTTCATCTTCTTGCCATATCATGCTTGTGCACACTAGTGATTTCCTTTCCTAGGAGTGAGCATAAATTGCTAGCACCACCCAAAGAAGTTTGATCACATGATGAGGCGTGGTTATCGTAATTTTTTCTGCAAAATAGAACTCGAAGTTAGTCAAAAACCAGTTTACTATGATCTCCTCCTTAAGGACTTGATTAGAGCATTGCCTATGATCTCCTTTCTTTCTACTGCTTTCCTTTTTCATCACCCCTAATTCTTGGCAACCTTCACCCTCAAATATGGACATTGTGATTTATCAGAATTTACAATCCTTCGACCTTGTAAATCTAGCTGTGAAAATCCATGAGCTTCGATATTCCCATTGTCCATAGCATAGTTAGCTAGGTGATCTGCTAAGCTATTGCCCTCCCTCAAGATATGGGAAATTATAACATTTGACCCTTCAATAATATTTTCGATCTCCTCCACATATTCAGCTACATTCCAGGGGGGCATCTAATTTCCTTCTAACACATTCTTCATGAGCATCAAATCTGTTTGTAGCAATACTTGTGTGAATCAATGGTTCACACAATATCTCAATGCCTCCAGAATAGCTAAAGCTTCTGCCTCATTGTTTGTGACTGGTGGAATCTCCCTTCCTAATGCATAAATTACATCTCCTTCCTCATCTCTCAACACATAACCTATAGAGCTTCTTCCAGGATTTCCCCTACTCGCTCCATCTGTGTTGACCTTGATCCATCCTTCATTAGGAAACTCCCAGATCACTTTTGTCACCTTCAATGCTGGAGTGTATTGCTCCAGTTTTTGAATAATGTTAGGCTATTTGTGAGGCACATTTTGCATATTAGGCTTCCTTACTTTGACAAGTGATTGTAAGGTGGTAGAAACTTGATAAATAGCTCTGTTGATTGTCACCACTTTCCCATGCTTATAGCTATTCCTTTCCACAACTCCCAAATGATGATCGCAGGTAGTGCTTGTAGAATAGGTTACAGTCGGTGTATCACTTTTGCAATCCAGCATTTTACAATTGCTTGGTGTAAAGTCAGCCCCTCCATGCTAAAGCCTGCATTTGTTAGAAAATATGTCCATACCCTCGTTGCTGCAAAAGATTGAAAGAATACATGTGTCAATGTTTCTTCATCTAGTTAGGTACAACATCATCATCTAGATGGTACTAAGTATCCCAATCTCCTTATGAAGTAATCTAAAGGCAGCTTTGATTTTCAGACTTTCCAGAGGAAGAATGAGATCTTAAATGGCAAACCTTTTACCTACATCTTCTTGTATGCTAGTCCAGGTTCTTTCCTCCTTTGTCAAATATTCCCATGTAGTCTTGACACTGAAGTTTCTTTTCGTTTCCAAACTCCAGTAAAGTTTATCCAAGACCTCCTTACTGACTGGAGCTTTAACATTCTCCAAAATATGAGCTGCATATTCCTCTGGCAGTGATTCCAAATGTTTATCAACATCCCATGTTCCTCGATCAACTACATCATATACATTATTGATAGATTCATCTATCGCAAAATCTGGAGACATAAGGAAATACAAGGATCCAAGACCAGTCCAGTTTTCATACCAAAAGAGAGATGATCCCATTTTTGTGTGCCACCCTATTTGATGCTCTATAAGATCTCTACACTCAAGTATCTTTTTCCAAACATGCGAGCATTCCCTTCAAGGAACAATAGTAGGATTAAGCTTCTTACAATATTTTTGGCTCATGAAAGAGCTCCATAAACTAGGTGTTATTCTGAAATTCCACCATAACTTACAAAAGAGAGCTTTGGCAGTATCATGTAATGACCTAAATCCCACCCCACCTTCTTCACATGGCAGACACAAAGTGTCCCAAGATGCCCAATGTCTGCTTTTTCCTCCAACTGCACTACTCCAAAAAAATCGAGCAAATATTTTATATAACTTAGTGATCACATAGGAAGGAGGGTTCACGGCTGATAATAGATGGATTGGCATAGTTTGTAACACATGTGATATCAATGTAGCTTTGCCTCCAATTGATAAAAGCTTGCCTTTCCATGACTGCATTTTATCCACGACCTTGTTTATGAGACCTTCATAATATTCCATCTTCCTTCTAGTATAGAATATGGGACAACCAAGATAAGTGAATGGAAATTCTTGCCTGCATATGCCTATAATCCTCTGAACCTTGTTCACCACCTCAACAGGAGCAGAATGATGCATGTAAATTGCAGATTTTGATTTGTTTATGAGCTGACCTGATGCTGCTTCGTAGGCTGCCAATACCTCTATCACCAGTTGAAGAGATATTGCACATGAGGAGAAAAATATAATTATATCATCCGCGTATGCTAAATGATTTATTTTTGGGCTCCATTTGGGCAGTCCAAATCCACAAAAATATAAATTTTGATGTAATGCATTCAAACCTCTAGATAAAGCCTCTGCAACTAAGATGAATAGAGTAGGAGATAAAGGATCCCCTTGCTTCACTCCTCTTGTGGATTTAAAAAAACCATACTGTTGTCCATTTAGTAACACAGAATACCAGTTATTCGATATGATACCAAAGATCAAGCCTATGAATCTTTCTCCAAACCCCATTTTCCTCAAGACCTTAATAAAAAAGATCCAAGCTAATCGATCATAAGCTTTCGTCATGTCTAACTTCATCACTACATTAGGCCCAACTTTTATTCTCAATCTAATATCTGTAATTTTCTCTTGTGTTAGTAACACATTCTCAACAATGCTCATCAGATATCAGATTGGGAAGGAGATCAACCAACCTTTCATGAACCACCCTTGAAAATATTTTGTTGACAAAATTGCTCAGGCTAATAGGTCGCATATCTGGAAATGTAATCACCTTCTTCTTCTTTGGAAGTAGTACCAAATTTGTGTGAGTTATAAATTTTGGTAGCTCATGTCCATTAAAAAATGCCTTAACCATATGATATACATCTTATCCAATTATATCCCAGCATGTGGAAGAAACATCCAGTGAAAGCATCCGCCCCCCTGCACTATCGCCATTAAGCCCAAACACAGTATGCTTAGTTTCTTCCTTCATTGGCTGCTTCAGTAGTTCTTGGTTTTGTTATGAATTAACCATGTGAGGTACATGATTAATAATGTCAAAAGTATCAGGAGCTATATCTTCATGAAATTTTGCCTTAAAAAATCCCACTGCTTCACTAGCCATATCTTCATCGTTTTCAATCCAGTCACCTTCAGAATTTTGAATCCCTTTGAGCTGCAATCTTCTCCTACTACCATTAACTTGAGCATGGAAAAACTTTGTGTTTCTATCCCCATCTTTGAACTAAGCCATACCTGATTGTTGCCTCCAAAATTTCTCTTCTAAAGCCAAATAACGTATCAGTTCTTCATGGACTTTGCGTAACCTCTCTCGATTGATTCAGCTCAAACTGAGCTTCGTGGACAAGGACCACTTCTTCAAGGCTTGCAATATTTTGGAAAATATCCCCATATGTTGCTCTACTCCATGAGGGGGTTTAGGTTTCTATTTTTTAGCAAATAGACCACCAGGCATGCTGTCTAGTAGTTTTTATATTTAATAATTCCCAAATTGGGTCAAACTTACACATTGTTCAAATAAAACACACACAAGAAAACGAAAAAGAAAGCCAATGCCATCTGCTATCAAATATAATGTAGCAGTAGCGTAAAGATAGATGGCAAGTACAAAGGTAGTAATTTGAAACGTCCAAATATTGCCGAAGAAAATGAATTCACATACCAATTGCAAGCAATTTATTGTAGCACCTATAAAGTTCTCACCAGGCGCCATTTGTTGCAATCCAAAAGAGTAGGTATGTATAAATCCACAAGTTCTAAAGCAAAGCATTTCGTACATCTTCACTTTGGGGCTGAAGTCCTCCAGCAACATTGTTGATACAAAACACTTGCATTTGATATTTCTTTGCTTTAGATCCAGTTTACTGTGGTATATTTTGACAAACATCCCAGCTACGAGGAAATGACTCTTATCCAGATATTCGTTGAAGTGCCATAAGATGTCCAGCGCATCTAGTGAATGAATATCCCTCTGTTGTATACTGAAAGGTTCGAAATAACAGAGGTAGTTGTCAGGTGTTGTGTAGATACAGTAAAGCTTGTTCTTCCTGTGATGTTTTTCTCTGTTGATGTAGTTGTAAAAGCTCACTTGCATTTGTGTCCTCAATGAATACATATGTATTAGTGCTTGCGATACCCTACAGCGTACCAAGATATGTAGAGTAAAGTGAGGATTGCTTTCAGTTTTTTGAATCTGTTGTAAAATGAGATCTTCACTGTTGAAGTACTGATGTTGTAATATGTTGAACAACCCCCACAATGAGTATGTTAAAATTCTAATACCACTGGGAATTGACACAACAAGAGACAAAAAGTCAATATCTTTAAAACAAAAGGAGCTGCAGAAGTGTGTGGTCCAGAAACAGTACTGGGGTTTGGGTTTTTTTTAATAGAAAATCCAAACAACAAAATTTTAAGGCTTTTTTATATATAAAATAAAAAAGGAAAACAAAGTAGCATGTTGTCTTACATATAGCAAGTCTATAATATATGCCTAATACATAGCTCAAATAACCAATATTAGGTATAAGAAACCCAAAACTGGTATTACATGTTGATCTAATAATAATGTGAAATTGAAAGTCTAAACCGTGTATTAAAGATAGCCTATTACATATGTAGTCATATTCCGCCTTTGTGCATTGTTGTTTGCTATTTTGGCCCATCAAGATGTAATTATCAGCATTGTTGTATTCCAAATTTACTGCTTGGGTATGCCTCAACTGTATATAGTATCTACAGGTCCGTGATGTTGCACAAAGTAGTGACAAATTGAATCCAGCATTGCCCAGCACCAGCTCCTCATGGTGATTTTGCATTTTTGCACATGCTGCTCCATTTAGTACGATGCAATTCCCTTGTAGGAACCTTTGAAAAGCACTGGCTCATAACAACCAACCATAGTTTGGGTTTTGTTTTTGGGGCAATCCACTAGGCATGGTTTCTTCTCCATTCATCACTCTCCTTCCCTCATCAACTCCTAACTTCTTGCCGTACGAACATTGGAGCTTATAATCATTTACGATTCTCCATCCCATTGAATCCAACTGGTTGAATTCATCACGCTCAATTGATCCATTATCCAATGCAGAGTTGGCCAGTTGATCTGCCAGTCTTGTATCCTCTCTAAAGATGTTAGTTACCCTCCCATTACACAGCTGCAGAAGCCTATGTATTTCCTCCACCTCAAAGTCTCCAGTATAGCCAATGTCCTCGGTGCGCTGGGGTGTTGTAAGAGTGTGTTGCATTGTGTAGTTGCTCCTCAATGTGTCATCTTTGCCCACATTTCCTCACTGAAATCTGGTCCTCCTCTGCATTGTCCATTTTACAAGTACACTGCATATTAATTTTCTGGGCATTGTTGCATCAGTGAGACTAGTTTTCTCTGAAGTTTTGCATCCATATAGATGCCCAGCTCGTTCATCATCTCTCATAATGACCTTGTTAAGATTAATGCATCCTGTAGTAGTATACATTTTTGCACCCAGAGATCTGTGTGCAAACTTAAGAGCTACATGCTCTCCTTGCATCTCTGTTCAAAACTTTAGTATAATAACTGCTTCCGCAAAAAGACATAAATTGTTATCAATCGGTATCATGTTATTCTCCTCCCTATCACATCCCCTCAGTAACTCGTTAATCTTCTCAATATCTTCCCCATTTTCAGCTACTGCCCATGGTGTATTTCCCCCACATGTAAGGTATCTGGTTGGACCCAAAGTCCTGTACAAGAAAAGATCGCGCATATATAAAATCTCGGTAATTCCAGTAATTGTGTATGATTTTCCCTTTCTTTTGTTGGAGATGACTCTTTTGGGTATTGTTCTAACCACAAAGAAGTTGTCAATCCCAGTTTTTTGTACTGGATGTTCAAGCATCAAATATATGTCCCTTTGGTATGTGGACATTGTCGCATAGATAGCCATAGTCTGCCTCCTGTCATACCTACTGACCATCATCCAAACTTCACATTTCATGCACTTTTTGAGCAAACGTCTGTTGCACTCCAGTGCCCCAATTAAAGTAGTGATGCTTGTATGTTGTGATTGCACTCCCAAACTTTTATGAAATGTAGTCTGCCACATAAGTTTCAAAACAGTCAATAGAGTGATGTTGTTCATTGTGATCTTCCTTTGAATATTCGATTTCATGCTGGTGCATATATGTGACTTCCTTTCCCTGGATTGAGTACCTTCAGTCATAGGAATTTGATCGCATGGTGATTCATGTTTTTTTCCTGCCACACACAAAAGTATGATGTTAGTTATAAACCACTATACTCTGATATCTTCCCCAATGATTCTGACACAGTCATCTGTTACTCCTCGCCTTCTTTCATAAAATATCTTCATCATATTCCCTAGTTTCTTGCAAGCTTCACTCTCAAGTAAGGGCATTGCATTTTGTCATTGTTTACAATCCTTCTACCATGCGTGCCCAGCTCTGTGAAACTATGGGCTTCAACATTTCCCAAATCCAGTGCATAATTAGCCAAGTAGTCTGCTAAACTATTACCTTCCCTCAGTATATGCGAGACAGTAACATTACATCTCTGCCTGACCTTATTTATTTCCTCCACAAGTTCAGCCACATTCCAAGGAGCTATCCACAATCCCTCTAAAACCTTCTTCAAGAGTAAAGAATCTGTTTGTAGCATAACTTGAGTATACTGGTGATGAACACAGTAATTTAATGCCTCAAGTATAGCCAATGCTTCTGCCTCATTATTTGTGGTCTCATGTATCTCCTTCCTCTTGCAAATACAACATCTCCTTTCTTATCCCTCAATACAAATCCAACGGAACTTCTTCCTGGATTACCCCTCGATGCCCCATTTGTATTTACTTTGATCCACCCCGAGGTAGGGAACTCCCAAATCACCTTGGTTACCTTCAAAAGTGGAGTGTATTATTCCAGGTTTTGCAATAAGACAGGCCATTTGTGAGGTACATTCTGCATTGTAGGTTTCCTTATTTTCACAATCGATTGTAAGGAAGTTGACACTTGATAAATGACTGCTAATTGTTACTACTTCACCATGTTTAAAACTATTTTTTCTTTTCCACAACTCCCAGATTATCACAGCTGGTAATGCTTGTAAAATTGGTTGAAGTCTTGGAATAACCATTGCAGTCCAACATCTCACGATTGCTTGATGTATTGTTAGCCCCTCCATGCTAATTCCTGCATTTGTTAAGAAATAAGACCATACCTTTGTTGCAACCTCTTATTTGAAGAACAAATGTGACAAAGTTTCCTAATCGCAACACCAACATCTGGAAGGCATGCATTAGCCTAACCTTCGCATGAAGTCGTCTAGTGGTAGTTTTGATTTCCGTACCTTCCATAAAAAGAAAGAAACCTTAAAAGGCAGTCCCTATACCCACATCTTCTTGTATGCAACCCCTTGTTCCTTCCTTCTCCTCAAGTATTCCCAGGTCGACTTCACAGTAAAGTCACCTCAACTTTCCAGCATCCAAAAAGGTTTATCTAGTACATCTTGCATAATTGGTGGCTTAACATTTTCCACAATGTGCATGACATAATCCTCTGGTAAAATCTCCAGTAGCTTGTCAACATCCCATGAGTCCTCTTTCATCACATCATATACATTGTTAACAGATTCTTCAATTGCAAACTCTAGATTCATAAGAAAGTACAAGGCTCCAAGTCCTGTCCAATTTTCATACCAAAATAAAAATGATCCCATTTTTGGGTGCCACCCTATTTGATGTTCAGTGAGATCTCGACATTCAAGCATTCTCCTCCATACATGAGATCCTTCACTCCAAGGTACAATAATAGGGTTAAGCTTCTTGCAATATTTCTCGCTCATGAACGAACTCCACAAACTAGGCTTTGTTCTGAATTTCCATCACAACTTACAGAAGAGGGCTTTGGCCATATCATGAAGTGATCTAAAGCCCACCCCACCTTCTTCACATGGCAGACATAAGGTATCCCATGATGCCTGATGCCTGCTTTTACTTCCTACTGTACTACACCAGAAAAATTGAGCAAACATTTTGTGCAATTTATTGATAACATAAGAAGGTGGGTTAACTGCAGATAAGAGTTGGATTAGCATGGTTTGTAAGACATGGGATATCAATGTAGCTCTACCACTAATGGATAACAACTTCCCTTTCCATGATTGCATTTTGTCCATGGTTGTTTTTATGAGACCTTCATAATATTCCATCTTCCTTCTAGAATAAAAAATGGGGCAGCCAAGATAAGTCAATGGAAATTCTTGTCTCCATATGCCTGTGATCATCTGAACCTTGCTTACCACCTCAAATGGAGTAGAATGATGCATGTACATAGCAGATTTTGATTTATTAATTAGTTGACTTGATGCAGCTTCATAGGCAGCCAGTACATCCATCACCAATTGTAAAGATATTACACACGAGGAACAGAATATTATGGTATCATCTACATATGCTAGGTGATTTATTTTTGGGCTCTATTTGGGCAGTCCAAAACCACAAAAGTATAAGTTATTGTGTAATGCATTCAAACTTCTAGACATTGCCTCTGCAGCTAAAATGAATAAAGTAGGAGATAGTGGATCTCCTTACTTCACTCCCCTTGTCGATTTAAAGAATCCATACGGCTGTCCATTAAGTAAAATTGAGTACCAGTTATTTGAGATGATACCAAAAATCAAACCTATGAACCTTTCTTCAAATCTCATTTTCCTCAAGACCTTAGTAAAAATTATCCAAGATATTCGATCATAGGCTTTCGTCATGTCTAATTTTATCACCACATTAGGTCGTGCTTTAGTTCTCAACCTAATGTTAGTAATACTCTCCTGAGTTAGCAGCACATTCTCTATTATGTTTCTTCCCTCAACAAATCCTGCTTGCTCGTCAGAAATAAGATTAGGAAGAAGACCAACTAACCTTTCATGTATAACTCTTGAGAATATTTTGCTCACAAAGTTGCTAAGACTGATAGGTCGCATGTCGGAAAATGTATTCACCTCTTTCTTTTTTGGTAGTAGCACCAAATTCGCGTGTGTCACAAATCTTGGTAATTCTTGGCCACAAAAGAATGCATTAACCATCTTATATACATCTTCCCCAATTATATCTCAGCAGGTTTGAAAGAAACACCCATTGAAGCCATCCGGACCCCCTGCACTCTCACCATTTAATCCAAATACCGCATGTTTAACTTCATCCTTTGTTGGTTGTGTCAATAATTCCCGGTTCTGTTCATTATTAACCATGTCAGGTACATGGTCAATAATTTTGAAAGCATTAGGGACTTTGTCTTCGTGGAATTGCGCAGTGAAAAACTTCACAACTTCTTCTGCCATTTCGTCATTATTTTCGATCCAGTCAGCAACCTCATTTTGGATCCTTTTTAGTTGTAATCATCTCCTCCTGCCATTAACCTGAGCATGGAAAAACTTTGTGTTCCTATCCCCGTCTTTGAACCAAGCCATGCCTGCCTTTTTCTTCCATAACTCCTCTTCTAATGCTAGGTACCGTATCGGTTCAGCCTCTACTCTGTGAAGCCTTTGTCGATTCTGTTGAGTTGGGTTCATCTCAAACTGAGCTTCATGAACAAGGACTATTTTTTCGAGGCTGGCAATCTTTTGAAAAATGTCCCTATATATTGCCCTACTCCAAGTTGATAGAGCTTTCTTTAACTTCTTCATCTTGTACTAAAAGAGATAGAATGGACTTGCGCAGAAGTCGGCACTCCAGTTTTCCTTGACCACCTCCATAAAAGAGTCATGCTTTGCCCAAAAAATTAGAAATTTAAATGATTTCTTGATTGGAACAGTGTTTGTCGAAGCAGTCAACAGCAACAGGCTATGGTCAGATCCTATTTTTAAGAGATGGTTAATCTCCATTCTTGGGAATGCTTGCTGGAATTCGACATTGGTTAGACATCTGTCCAGTCGCTTGAAAATACAATCCCTTTCAGCTCATGCATTCCACCATGTGTAGATACTTCCCTTGAAGCCAATATCATATAAGTTACATGTATTTACACAATGTCTAAAGTCAAGGACTTCATTCATGTGCACTGGCAATCCACCAAGCTTCTCCTCCTCATCCCATATAACATTGAAGTCTCCTCCAACAATCCATGGTAAAGCCAAATCATTTGCAAGGTTATACATCGAGTCCCATAGTTCAATCCTTTCTATTGCATCGCATTTTGCATACATCAACGTAAGAGTAAAAACCTTTTGTGTGTCAACATTATGTAGCTTCAAAGTAAGTTGCTGCTCCATATCCATCAAGACCATAACATCGTATATTTCGTCAACAAAAGCCCAAATCTTGATAGAGATATTATCAAATGCTTGAGCAAAGCCAATTTTCCTCCTATATTTTTCCAGTTTTCTAGCATGCTGCATTGGCTCCATTAATCCAATAAATTCAAAATGATGTTGTCTATGCATTGTGATGGTCCTTTGAAAGGCCTTATTAGTGTTTACCAATCTGACATTCCAAATGAGTGCATTCATGACAACAAATTGGATTTAGATATGGTTCTTCGTGATTGAACTCCAGCTAGCTAAAAATTGGTGATATCTTTCTGTTTTTTCTTCCTACCCTTACCAGTAGACCTCTTCTTGTCAATGAGTCGAGGCGATAAATCACCTTGTCTAGCCACATTCATGAAGTTTTGCGCAGTTGATTCCTCGTCTAAATCTTTTCCTTTACCTGCCATGTTGCCATCATGTACATTGTGTTCCTCATGTTGGATTACAATTTTTTTTTTTATTAGATTGGATATCAACCTAGAATTCAATTTCTCCTTGGCCAATTGGACAGATACTTCCTTTGCGTATTTCAGATCTCCTCCCTTGGCTTTAATTTTTTCCATCAGACTTATCTCCTGAAATTCCAGATTCCTCCCCTTATGTGCACCAGTAGCTGGTTTTTTGTTGACAACATCCTCAACACCTTGGGTATCTATTACCTTAGCTCCCTTTTCCATTTCCTTACCTTTCTCATTTTCTTGAGCTTTCATGTGTTCTGTGGGTTGTTCAACAATGTCTGTAGATTTTTTGACCATATTTTCCTCATCCCCGATAATATTTAAGTGAACCTCAGTTGTGTTATTATGTACTTTAGATATCTTGGTGCCATTAGTATTCATTTTGACATTGTCACGTTTCCTTATTGTTGTTTGCAATGGAACAGTACCTCCAGATTTTCCAAGTACACCTATCTCCCTATTAGGCTGTGCATTCTACATATTTCTGTCAGCCAAATTGTCTACAGCAATTGCGATAATGTCATATGCTGATGCATCTCCCTTGTTTGATCCACCTAAATGTTTCGTTCCAGTTTTGTCTTTAGAAATCAACGTAGTATATTTATTGGATATCAGTCTCTCCCCATTCATACTTTGTTCCTCTTATTCCCCTCCTCATCTGTTGATTCATCTTCACCAATGACACCCTCTGGTAATTCCCCATCCTCAGAGCATTCTTCAACTTGATGACACCATAAATTGACTGCGAGGTTATTTCTTGACACGAATGGTTGGTTGGCACAAGGTTACCACCAAAAGTTCTATTAACCCATTGAACGATTAATTCCTTTTGAACAACTTCAGCTGTTGCATTCCCACTCTCATTAGGATTAACATTATTCTTTTTTTTTTTGATTTTGCAGTCTCAGTTGACCTTGGTGTAAACATAGCTGCCTCATGGTTCAAAATCCCATATGTGTTAGGATTTTTTATAGGACTCCTTTGGACACTACTTTCTTCTAGTAACACCAACTGATTATACTCATTTTTCTGACCTTCTTCAACCTCCAAAAGAGCAAACTTATTTGTTGTCTGAGCCTGCTGAACTGCACTATCAACTAGAACGATTTCATTGCCAATTTTTCCCTTTCCTGATTCTACTTTGCTTTGTTCATCACTCGATTATCTCGAACTTCCTTCCATTGTTCACCTACATTCCCTACTACTTTTCCACTTGTGAGAATCATCAAAGGAGCATTATTTTTGTTTTTGTCCTATTCTTCATCAGTAGGATTCCTTCTATCACTGCCTCTAGTCTCCATTAACTCAGGGTGTAAACACCAACATTCAAATTCATTATGACCTTGTAATCTACACGCTTTACAATATTTAGGTAACAAATTATATTGAATCCTTACCCACTCTGTTCTGACCACACCAGTAACTTCATCTTCGATGTCCATATGCACCTTCTTAGGTAGTTCACCCAATAAATCAACTAGGACTTTGACTCTTGCACAACTAAGCCTAGTTTTATTTATTGTAGCCATGTCAAGATGCATCGGCTTTCCCACAGCTGAAGCTATTGAAAACAACACTTCCTTCACAAAGAAAGTAGGCAGTAAGCCTGGAAAAGAAATCCACGCCATCGCCATCGGAGTTTTTCTCCCATATTGAATTTTGCATCGTAAATAAGAGGTCGCAATTGATATTCATACCCATCGTTGGCATTAACATAGTAAGCATGTTTTGATGTGAAATGGATGAAATCTTCCCATAGAGTTAATCTAAGTAGAACATTGTTGATACCCAATTTTGCCCTCATATTTTTCAAATACATATATACTTTCAAAATAGCATATTTGCATCATTATTTAGTTTATAAACCTATACAAGCATTTTCTTTAATTTTCCTATAATTTTTAGAGCTTTAAATTAATTTTTTTTCTTATATTCTAATTATAGATAAAATCCTTTAAATTATTTTGTGATGAATTATTTGCCTAAAATAATTGTTTTGCACCTATAATATATGTTTCAAACATTTTATTTCATTCCATATAATTATATTAGTATTTTAAAGCTATTTATCTAATTTTACAATAATGACCTATATTCTACAAATAATTACGTTTATTATATTATTTATGCCAAAGTATTATTTTATATTTTTATAAGGTTGAGGTATTATTTTTAAAATAGTTTTACAGCATAAATATTATTTTTACCATTTATTAGAAGTTTTAATAATTTATTTTAAATTAATTTTCAAGGGTTTCAAGAGCTGGCCCAAAACAGGCTAATTGTTGGACCAAATTTTGGCCCAAACCATTCGCCCAATACCCCAATTACCCCAAGACCAACACCAGCGACCCAATACCCTATACCTGTCCATTAACCCGACCCAGCTCTTTTAAAATCCTGGCCGTTGATCTCTAAGATCAACGACCCACAATCAATCCCCCATTTTATTATCCTAACCCCTAACCCTAATCCCTCTTGAACCGCCGCCCTAAAATCCTCTCCCCTCTCTCCCACCGAAACCCTAGCCGCCCTTTCAATCTTCTCCGAATCCATCTCAATCATGGATTCCTTCCATGATTCTCTTGCCTTTTATGTGTTACCTCAGTATTATTTGTAAGACTATGGTGTTACATAGTACTTGCCCCAATTTTGGCAAGTACCAGTCCTCAAATCGAATTCCACCGCCTTCAAACTTTGAGATTAGACGATATTTCGTCTATATGCACTCACTATCAGGCTATATGGTTCGATTCAGTGAGATTTTCGACCATCTGTGCTTTCCTTTTGAACTAGGGTTCGAGATTTTCCTTTATTCTTTATTGATTTTCGATTGATACTCTTCCCTTTCTCGTTTTTGACTGATATTTTCCTTATTTCTGTTTAACCCACTGTATTTCCCTATTTTTACTTTTATTTGCCCTAAGACTGACTTTAATTGATTTTCGTATGATATTTTCCTTATTCTCTGTTCAATCTATTGTATTCCCTTATTTTAAGTGTTATTTGCATGTTATTTTTCCTTATTCTCCGTTTAATTTACTGAACTTCCTATTCTATGTATTATTTTCCCTAAATTGACTCTAATTGATTCTGGCATGCCATATTTTTCTTATTCTGTGTTTAATTTACCGTGTTTCCCTATTTTATATGTTAAATTTGCTACTATATAAACCCCCCCCCCTCTTAAAACCCCTTGAACAGACCTTTTGAATCTCTTAATCCCTGTTACTATTCTCACTACTCTCCTCACTCACTCACTCACTCACTCACTGTTACACTCGAACACTCTCTAAAATTATTGAATTCGGGGCCGGCTGAAAGCCAAAGCCATTAAACAACCTCCTCCGGTGCAAGCACTGCTCGGAGCCCATTCTTTAGGCTCTTGTGAACTCTGAAGCATCGAGGACTTGGGATTTTTTCTATTACGCTCTTTACTCTTTTGTTCTGCTACTGGTTAGTGTTTTAAACCTTTGCAATGTTCAATTTCTTTCTTTCTTTCTGCGTATGTATTTGAATTACATGAGCATGATAACGTTCAATACTCTGATGTCATTCTGTGATAAGTAAATTCATGGGATAATTTACTATTGTGTTATGCTAATACGTATTCTTCACTATGATTTGCATTCTGTGATTTCTTATCTTCTGAAATGGGTTCTATACCATTTAGCGTCTTAGCATGTTTAGTTTTGAACTTCAATGAAAGTCTATTTTTGATATGAGCCTGACTACTGTGATTGTATGTTGTTAGTTACAAAATTTCTTCATACTTTGTTTTGGGTGCTACCATAACTCTATGGGAACCATCTCCAGTTAAATGAATCTTTTAGTGCTAAGTCCTGTGTATACTGGATTGTCCTTGGCGTATTAGTCCCAACTCTATGGAATGCTGCTTTAAAGTCTTCTTTAAGCATGTTTCATGCTGTCCTGATTTTTAAGAGATAAATACTCTATTTTTCTATTAACTATGACTTTGCTCCTATGCTAATATGTTTTCCATATGCCTTGGTTCATTTGCTACACTATCCTTTCTGTGATTATCACAATGTGTGTCCCTTCATCATGTTTAAATACTGATTAATATGGCATTAGGTTAGACTTAACTTAATTTGGATCTTTAGGTTTCAACTAATTCAACTTCATGCATCTATACATGATAACCTATGTATGTCTGCAAACCTTTTTTCTTCTCCTAAGTCCTATGAGGTTGTCTATGTGGTACTTTGCTATGTAAACCTTGATGAACCTACTGGCCTGCTTGACCAGTTGTACTGTATGCTCAATTTGGTATATTACTTGATTTCT
The DNA here is from genome assembly GCF_000715075.1 of Nicotiana tabacum. Classification (NCBI taxonomy): domain Eukaryota; kingdom Viridiplantae; phylum Streptophyta; class Magnoliopsida; order Solanales; family Solanaceae; genus Nicotiana; species Nicotiana tabacum. Next base: position 946,995 of record NC_134101.1, on the reverse strand, counting down.
GTCCACTCTCCTTATTTGCTAATCTGATATTCTAAATTCCCATTCTTAGCTATCTAGGTTCCATTGTTGGCCTCCCTAGTGTGAGCACTACTCGGGGTCCAATTGAGGCCTTTGTGAACTCTGACACACTAGGGCTTGGTCCTAGTCATTCTCTCAACCTCCAAAACTATCCCTAATACTCTACTTCCCTGTCATGTACTGTCTATCTATCTATATTGGTTGTTCCAAGTGGTGCAACACTTGGTGCTATGGATAATTGAATTGGTATGGGCTCTTCTATAGACCCATGATCGTGTATTGAACGTGAATCTTTGTTGAAGGCCCAGTAAGGCTGGGTATTTAGTTATTTTATTTGGGCCTGCTGTGGGCCTATTATTACTGTTATGTAACACTGTTACTTTTACTCATTGTTGGGCCTGTAATAATCTTTGTATAAACAATTGGGGTTGTTAGTAAAAGGGAGTGGGGTAGATTTTAATATTTACATGCGATGGGTAGATAACATGCCTATAGGACTTAATGATATGTTTTCTATATATGTCGTTCACTCTCTATGCACACTATAGAAATCATGCCATTAGGAGAAGCACACACTTGCACTACTTGTCTACTAGCAAAGCATGAACTCAAATGCTTCAATTATCCTTGTTGATACATGTTGTTAGAAAACCTGCCTATAGGAAATAAATACCGTTTAACTTTCCTTTAATTTGCATTTCTGCAGCATATCCACTAGAGATCATGCCGATAGGACTCTAATCATTTCATTTGTTATTGCATCACATTGTTCACCTAGAAAACCTTCCTATAAGGTTAAAGTATAACAATAAAAATCAGGTTCCCGAGTGCTAATCATTAGAATCCTGTCTATAGGATACCACTGTTCGCCTTAATAATTGTTAATGACGCCCCCTCTCAACATTGTTCATCGCTCGCTTAGGCCATTATCAAGGGCATGCATAATTCTCGGTTTCTCTCGATAGATTTCACTGTCTTTATTACATAATCACCTAGGCACATCATCTACAGGACTAATGACTGGGAATCTGCAATTTCAAAAATCAGTGTGCAACACCCTTTATAATCCTGTCTATGAACAACACTGGTTCCTAAATTTGCTTGCATGCCTTGAGGCCTTATCACATAGAAATCATGTCTATAGGGATTTAAGTTCCTTAATCTAAACTGCCTAACATGAAAAACCTGTTTTGCGTGCATTTGTTGTTTAAGTGTGGAGGCTAACTTGAGCCCTTAACTGCCCATATGTGAGGTCCAATGTGCTTTTTGTATGTCGCTTAGTTTTAACATTTATGAGCAGCGTAAGTGATGTCTAGAACCACCAAAGATAGAGGTCCAATACCTCCTAGATCATAGGTATGGGACGGGTAGTGCAGGCATAAGGTACGACTTATAATTGAATTAGTGCGCTTTAGGTAACAACTTTAACATAGTAATCGGGTAGCAGGAGATGATAGTTTGTGCCTGCTGAATAATATGAGTAACACCCCATCCTGAGGGAGTTACGAAGTATTATTTATGTTGCACGGGGTGATCCTTTAGGCTAAAAAACATAGGCCCCCCTCCTCTTTATATGTTGTTATTAGATCTAAATAGTTGTATCCCTATATTCGCACTAAGATTTGTATTAATCATGTTGTAATAAAGTTCTTTGACTTCTGAATTCCCTTTGTTTACTTGATCACCTAGCTTAATCGTAATCCACATAATCTTAAGTTCGGCCAGGACCCATAGTTTTGGACCTCGAAGAGTGTCTAACACCTTCTCTTTGATGTAACTTAAGCCTTTACCCGATCTTTGGTGGCGTTGACTAGTCAAACAGAGTTATCTGTATAATAGGTGCCCTAACGCACCTTAAAAATTGTTAGGTGGCGGCTCTTCTCTTTTAATACCCATTTAAAAGAGTTATCACACGTCGAAGCCCACTTTCGCGAGAAAAATGGGGCCACGATAGCATGGCGACTCTGCTGGAGATTTACACTTAGGCTCTTACCATAATGAACTTAGCTTATGTGGATTAGTTTTCTTTGTTATAAAATGCACATTCATTTTCCATCTTTATTTGTTAGATTTGCTATTACATGCACATCCCTTTCCCGTTCACCTTTACTTGTTTAAAACCGTTATAACATGCACATCCCTTCCCTTCTTCACCTTTATTTGCTTAAATTTGTTATAACATGCACATCCCTTTCCCTATTCGCCCTTAGTTGCTCTAACTGCTATTTATTAGCTATATCATGTCTCTCCCACCCCTACTCCCTTGCTTACTTTATTATATTCCCTATATTCCACGAACTAACTTCTTCTTTTGTCTTTCTTTTTACGTCCTTTATGTTTTATCTTAATATTGCGTTTATTGCTTTCACATATTTATCATGCAAATACTTGAAAAAGTGTTATTATTGCTGTATAAAGCATGCTCCACATCATATTCCACTAGTTCCCAACTAATACCATAGTGGCACTTGATGAGTGTCCGCGCTCTTCCAAAATTACCCTTTAAATTGGAAAGGCTTATTTGCGGTAAACTAGTCGATCAGCAGTACAATCAATGGTTCCATGCCTTTTCCTCTCAAGTTTTCAACTTGAGAGTACCAGTCTAGACCCTTCTAGAAACATTGCTCCAATATCAACTTTGCATGCATCATGTCAAACCTAGTATGGGTTAGAACGTTGTCCGTGTGACAATCCACTAAGATAAGCCTTGTCCAAAGCCCGACAGGATTTCTATAATCCCAATGGACACCATCACGTTATGTGCATTACTTGGAGAAAACATGCTGGTATGTTGATCATTAATGTGTAAATAATCAGACCCAGAGGGGGAACGGGCTAACTCTATTTGTTTTTACAGAAAATAAGGCACGAGTTCCCCAGGTTCGGCATGGTTCAAAACATCCCACCTTTGCTGCTTGATTGGTGGAAGAACCTCTCACCTAGTGACAAAAATCATGTGAAAAGGGTCCTCAAAAATTTACTTTCCTTATTGGACATTTGGCCAAATAACGCATTGATTAAGGCCGCTACTATGTTTTGGGATGAGAAAAGAGTTGTCTTTCTCTTTGGTGATGTAGAAATGACCCCTCTCTTAGAGGAAATATGAGGCTTCACTAGGCTGCCATGGGATAGTCTGGGTTTATTAGTACTAAAATATTGCACTCCCCGTGGTTTTTTAAAAATGATGGGTTTCAAGAAAAATGATGAGTTACTCTGTCTGAAGGAGTCATACATACCACTTGAATTCCTTTACGAACGTTATGGCATAGCAAGTCATATCGCCTTTACTGTGATGAACTTGCCGTTACTTCTTTGGGTTGGACACACCGCCAAGTTTTTGTGTTCATTGTCTGTTTCTTGGGGTTGCTGATATTTCCAATGAAAGGGGGGAAGATCCACACTCGCTTAGCCATAATCGCTAGGAATCTAATGGAAGGAATTGAGGGACAAACTTACACTATCATCCCCATGATCTTGGATGAAATGTACCGAGCTCTAGATCGATGCAAGCAGGGGTATGGGCACTTCGAGGGCTGTAATCAGTTACTGCAGGTTTGGTTATTAGAACATTTCTAGAGAGATGAATATCATCAGGAGATTCTGCGATGACCATTGAATGACTACATAGCCTACCATCATCCAAAATGAATGACATTTATCCCAGATAGGTTCGCGCAACCTGGAAGTGCTGTGAGCTGGGTGTGTTTCTTCAAAAATTTGACTGACGAAAAGGTACATTGGATGTTCGAATGGTTCCCTAGCAGCGAGTTCATCATCAGGTCAAGAGAAACCACTCATTTAGTGCTGATCGGGTTAAGAGGAATCTATCCTTATGCTCCTATAAGGGTAATGAGGCAAGCGAGAAGAAAGCAGGTTATACCTCGGGTTTCCAACATGGTCCAGTACAAAGCAGACTTTAAAGGGAACATCATTCCATTCAAGTTCGAGGCACATCATATGTGGAATCAAAAGGTCATCATAGAGAAAGACACTATCGAGCCAGACAGGTACCATGCCGGCCACGTATACTTCTACCCATCATGGTTGGTAGATGATATAGCGGGAGATGTCAAGCCAAGAATTAATCTGAAAAATAGGGTTATAGATGACGCTGCTGAAGCACAAGTCAAGTATAGGATGCTGCACAAGAGGGTTTTCGAGTCTGAAGCTAGGCATTTGAAACAACACAAAGTGGATATGGAAGCAATCAACGAATGGAAAGAAATCGCTACTAAATCAACAGAAATATTGGAATATTTGGAGCAAGAGTTAATGGAACTTGAGGGGAAGATGAGGAAGATGCTCTCGGATTGTCAAAATACGGAAGGCAATGAGGGAGGGCATCTAGCAAGGGCTTACCTACTATTGGACATGCGCGACCTAGGGAACTTGATTGATGGATCCAAGAAGGCCAAGCATGGAGAAGGTCCCTCTGGGGCCAAGTAGATTAGGAAATGACGTTCTTTACTACTTTTTAGCTTAGTTTTAGATTTCGATTGTAATAAGGCAAATGACATTAGTAATTTTTCTTATTATTGTCGTTTTAGTAAGGATCTGATTCATTTTCGCATTAATGAAATGACACAATTATTGGCATCAATTTTCTCCAAGTCTATGTGTTGCTTAGGCCTACCTCGGGCACAACGAGGTCCCCAAATTAGGACGCGAATCTATTACATGATTTTGCAAAGCATGTTCAACATTGCAAGCATTCTTTCAATATCCCTTACTGACTTGGTTACTTTTTTGTTTTTCCTTTGCTTTGTTTATTCTCATTCCCCAAAGTTTGGTTCGCGCATACTGGCATCATCCGCATAGCACACTAGATTCAGAGTTCCTCCATCTCCTCCTCCACTAAGTGATCCTAAAGGCAGAAGCAAAGGGAAAGGAAAGATGGACGATTTAAGTAGTATGAGAAAGGACAATGCAGAGAGCGTTGAAACTTCAGACGGTCGAAATACTCTAGCACAGAATGAATTAGTCCTACGTCTGGAACAGAAAATATTGGAGCTACAAGGGGAACTTGAGAGCAGGTCCAGAACTTGGCAAATCTTTCCCTCACCCTAAACGTCCCCGACATTAACCAATAAAACACAAACGCCCAAAACACACCACCTCCCCAAAACACACATAATCAAAATCTGCAAAATCCTCCCGCACCACATCAATACGCCACACCTCCTCAGAACCACAACCCTCCACCGGTACCTACCCGTCAACAACACCATCACCACCCAACTCAATACCCACAAACAATCACATACCACACCCCTCAGAATGCACCACAGCCTACTCCTGACCCGCAAAACTCAACCAATGACCACCATTACGCCCAGATTACCAGAGTCCACCAAAGAAATCCCATATATGTGGAAACTTTACCCCATACCCCACAACAGACCCTATACATACCCAAATCTGCCGAGAAGGACCTGCTCATCAAGAACATGGTGAAAGAACTCAAGAAACTTACTGGCAGAGTTCAAAGTGTCGAAGGGGGCAAATGCATTGAGGGTTTGAATTATGAAGATTTGTGTATTCAACCAAATGTAGAACTGCCAGAAGGTTACAAACCTCCTAAGTTCAAAATGTTCGATGGGACTGGTGATTCGAAGGTGCACTTGAGAACGTATTGTGACAAGCTTGTGGGAGTTGGCAAGGATGAAAGAATCCGCATGAAGCTTTTTATGAGGAGCCTCACCGGAGACGCCCTGTCTTGGTACATCAGTCAGAACCCAAAGAAATAGGTTAATTGGGTGAGCATGACATTAGATTTCATAGATCGGTTCAGGTTTAACATAGAAAACGCACCAGACATTTTCTACATTCAGAATCTCAAGAAGAAGCCATCGTAAACTTTCCACGAGTATGCTACTCGGTGGAGGTCGGAAGCTGCAAAAGTAAGGCCAGCACTGGAAGAAGAACAGATGAATAAGTTCTTCATCAGAGCTCAGGATCCACAATACTACGAAAGACTGATGGTTATTGAAAACCATTAATTTTCTGACATCATCAAATTGGGAGAAAGAATAGAAGAAGGGATCAAAAGCGGAATGGTGACAAATTTTGAAGCTCTCCAAGCCATAAAAAGCCTTACAGTCAGGAGGTATCTCCAAGAAGAAAGAAGTAGGTGCGGTGATGGTAGCCCAAGGTCCAAAGTCTCCCCTTATATACCAAACACCCCCACCCTCATATCAGCCTTCACCTCCCAGATACCAACAACCTACCGCCACTTACCATACTTATAACACCCAACCAGCATACTACCACTAACCACCAGCCCGCCAAAACTACCAAAACCTAGACCGAAATTTGACCGTAGACCACCTAGACAATATACCCCAATTGCTGAACCCATAGACCAACTATACGAGAGACTGTAGGCTGCCGGTTATGTCACTCCCATTCCCACTGTTGCTATGGAAAACTCCTCCCAGTGGATTAATCCAAATAAGATATGTGCCTATCACTCAGGCATGAATGGTCATACTATTGATGAGTATCGTACTTTGAAGGATAAGATTCAGACATTAATTGACACCAAAGTCATACAGGCAAAGGAGGCTGCACCCAATGTCCGTTATAATCCTCTCCCGGATCACAGGGGTGAAGGGGTAAACGTGATAGAGACCGATGAAGAATGGGACTCATAGGGGACAATTGGACTCATTCGAGAAGGGGATAACCCTAAAACATCTCCAGTCACTCTCACACCTATCGTGGTACAGATTCAGGCACCGATTGAAGATGAGGTAGTCGCACCAACTCCATTTAATGTTGAGGTAACAACACCCTTCACCATGATGGTGGCACCCACACCATCTTTTAAGTCTAATGCTATACCTTAGGATTATGTTGCGAAAGCAAGAAGGAAAGGAAAGGCAAAAATGGAAGAAACAGGTGCAGCACAAGGCATGACCAGAACTTGTAGGGTTTATACACCCGAGAATTTGGGAGGAACAAGCAAAGAGCCACCTCTAAACCGCCTGTCATTGAGACTGGCCCAGATGATCTTTGGAGAAAGGTGCAGGCGAGAGAGTATTCTGTGGTTGATTATCTGAACAAAACCCCTGCTCAAATATCCATTTTATCACTGCTGCAAAACTCCGAGGCACATAGGAATACCTTGATGAAGGTGTTGAATGAAGTTTATGTACCAAATAACATCACCATTAGAGATATGGCCAACATGGTAGGGCAAGTGTTAGAAAGCCACAAGATCAATTTTCATGAAGACGAGCTACCCCCTAAAGGACTAAGTCACAACAGGGCACTACATATCACCGTGCAGTTTGAGGACAAATTCATTTCTAGGGTCCTGATAGATGGGGGTTCGAGTCTTAACATTTGTCCACTAACTACTTTGAAAAGGTTGGGTAAAGGTCTGCACGAGATACGAGCAGGGAGTATGAATGTGAAAGCATTTGATGAGTCTCAAAGGGCCACAACTGGGGAGACCAACCTCAGCCTACAGATAGGCCCGATCTGGTTCGATGTTGAGTTTCAAGTATTGGATATATCTGCTACATACAATCTGTTGTTGGGGCGACCATGGATACATGCCACTGGGGTCGTGGCTTCTACTCTACATCAGGCCGTGAAGTTTGAGTGGAACCATCAGGAAGTGATCATCCATGGGGACGAAACTAATCCCATTTACACCAATCAAACTGTTCCGGTCGTCGAGAATAGAAGGAAGTTGGGTGGAGAAATATACCATCACGTCGAGCGCGTCAACGCAATTGAAAAAGATAAATGGTGGAGCAGTAAGATAGAAGGCATATTGGCATGGACAGGGTATGAACCTGGCAAGGGTCTCGGTAAGAATATCCAGGGGATCACCAAAGCGATACAGCCAAAGCGTCACGGCACAACGTTTGGGCTTGGGTATGAATACACCTGGCACGAGTATCAAAATTGGTCGCCACCATGGTGTGGTCCATATTACCCTCTAGAGCAGCCAGTCATTTCATCAAGCTGACATGATGTGGGGGTATGAAGAAGATGAAGCTCTAGCTGGTATAAGGAAGCTATTTCTGGATGACAAAGACATGGACTGCATTGTAGTTGAGGAGGAGAAGGAGGAAGACCTTATTATTCAGACAATGGAGAAGGGAGCTGTTCTCAAGAATTAGACTGCTGCGCCATCAAGGGTCCGTCGAGTTCCTGGGTAGCCTGGCAGTTAGCATCAATTATTTTTTAAAGCAATTTTATGAGCATCTGAGACATTTTCAATATTTTGTTCTGAACGTATTTTGTTTTGAAATAATTGCTCGAGTGATCGAGCCGTACTTGTTTGACGTTTTCAAGATTTATTTAATGCATTGCTATTTTTAGTATTTATTATTATTCTTTACATTTTTTCTCTATAACATTATTATTACCTATCCCGATGAACCTACGACTGTGACATGTAACGAGATAACGCAACATAAGGATAGTGATTTAGAGGATCTGGAAGAGGATATAATACCCGAGGAAATCTTTAGAGAAGTGGAAAATTTTGAAAACAAGCCTAAGTCCAATTTGGATGAGACTGGAATTGTTAATTTGGGAGACTCCGAAACAGTCAAGGAAACTCGTGTAAGCATTCACCTATCGACGTCAGAGAAAGAAGAATACATCCCATTCTTGAAGGAGTATGAGTATATTTTTGCATGGTCCTATGATGATATGACCGATTTGAGCATGTCCATAGTGGCTCATAAACTACCTACCAACCCTATGTGTCCGCCTGTAAAGCAGAAGCTCAGAAAGTTCAAACTAGATATGAGTCTGAAAATAAATGAGGAAGTCATCAAGCATATCAAAGCCAAGGTTCTCAGAGTGGTTGAATATCCGACCTGGTTGGATAACATTGTGCCGGATCCAAAGAAGGATGGGAAGGTCAGAGTGTGTGTCGACTATCGGGATTTAAACAGAGCAAGTCCCAAAGATGATTTCTTTGCCCAATATACACATAATGATTGACAATTGTGCCAAGTATGAACTTCAATCCTTTGTGGATTGCTTCGCGGGATATCATCAGATCTGGATGGATGAAAAAGATGTCGAAAAGACAGCCTTTATTATACCATGGGGAGTATATTGTTACAAAATGATGTTGTTTGGCCTAAAGAATGCTGGAGCCACCTATATGAGGGCCATGACAACCAATTTCCACGACATGATACACAAGGCGATAGAGGTGTACATGGATGACGTCATCATCAAATCCAAGAGAAGCACAGATCATATAGAAAATTTTAGGAAATTCTTTGATCGACTTCGAAGGTACAACCTGAAACTGAATCCCGCAAAATATGCCTTCAGAGTCCCTACTGGAAAACTGTTAGGGTTCATCGTCAGCCGCCGAGGAATTGAGCTAGACCCGTCAAAGGTCAAGGCTATCGAAGATTTGCCACCTCCAAAGAACAAGAAAGATGTGATGAGTTTCTTAGGGTGTCTCAATTACATCAGCTGTTTCATAGCACAATCAACTATGATCTGAGAACCGATTTTCAAAATGTTGAAGAAAGACGCTGCAACAAGTTGGATTGAAGAATGCGAGAAAGCCTCTGACAAGATCAAAGAATATTTATCCAAACCACCTATTCTGGTCCCACTAGAACCTAGGAGACCTCTGCTACTCAATTTATCTGTACTAGATGGGGCTTTTGGCTGTGTCTTGGGACAACATGACGAGACAGAAAGAAATAAATAGGCCATATACTATCTGAGCAAGAAGTTCACACCCTACGAAGCACGATATTCTTTGTTGGACTGCACCTGCTTCTCTTTGACGTGGATAGCTCAAAAGTTGAGGTACTACTTCTGTGCCTACATCACATATCCCATATCAATGATGGATCCATTAAAATACATCTTCCAGAAACCCATGCCCACGGGGAAGTTAGAAAAATGGTAGATATTATTAAGTGAGTTCGACATCATCTATGTAACTCAGAAGGCTATCAAAGGGCAAGCGTTGGCCGATCATTTGGCATAAAATCCTGTAGACGGAGAGTACGAACCACTGAAAACATATTTTCCCGACGAAGAGGTATCACTCGTAGGAGAAGATATCACCGAAACCTATGATGGTTGGAGAATGTTCTTCGATGGAGCCTCAAATTTTAAAGGAGTGGGTATTGGAGCAGTTGTAGTATTAGAGACAGGTCAACACTATCCAGTATCCGCAAAGCTCAGGTTTCCATGTACCAACAATATGGCATAATATGAGGCTTGCATCTTGGGACTCAAGTTGTCCATTGACATGAATGGTTAGGAATTACTGGTAATTGGTGACTCAGACTTTTTGGTACATCAGATTCTAGGAGAATGGGCTACAAAGAATACCAAAATACTGCCGTATTTGTACTATGTACAAGAATTGAAGAAGAGATTCACAAAGATAGAATTCAAACATGTTCCGAGAGTCCAGAATGAGTTCGCAGATGCATTGTCCACTCTATATTCCATGATACAACACCCAGACAAGAATTTTATTGACCCTATCCCGATAGGGATTCATAACTAGCCAGCTTATTATGCTCACGTTGAAGAAGGAATTGATGGAAATCCATGGTTCCATGACATCAAAGAATATTTGGCAAAAGGAGAATACCCAGAGCACGCAAATCATACTCAGAAACGCACACTCCGAAGATTATCTAACCACTTATTCCAAAGCGAAGGGATTCTGTATAGAAGGACTCCAAATCTGGGGTTATTACGGTGTGTTGACGCCAAGGAAGTATCCAAATTGCTCGAAGAAATACATGCCGGAACTTGCGGACCACACATGAATGGCTTTATCTTAGCTAAGAAGATATTAAGAGCAGGGTATTTTTGGATTTACCATGGAAACCGAATGTATCAGGTATGTCAAAAAGTGCCATCAATGCCAAGTACATGCTGATATGATACGAGTGCCACCCAATGAACTCAATGCAACAAGTGCACCTTGGCCTTTCTCCGCTTGGGGGATGGATGTCATCGGTCCAATTGAACCCGCCACTTGAAATGGGCATAGGTTCATTCTAGTGGCCATAGACTATCTCACAAAATGGGTTGAAGCCGTATCTTACAAGGCTATAACTAAGAAGGTCGTAGCAGATTTCGTTAGGGATCGTATTGTCTGTCGATTCGGGGTACCAGAGTCAATCATCACCGACAATGCCGCCAACCTTAACAGTGATTTGATGAGATCCATGTGTGAAACCTTCAAGATCAAGCATAAGAATTCCATGTCATACAGGCCACAAATGAATGGGGCTGTGGAAGCCGCCAATAAGAACATCAAGAAGATACTAAGGAAGATGATAAATAATCACAAATAATGGCACGAGAAGTTACCATTTGCCCTACTTGGATATCGCACCATGGTTCGCACATCAACTGTGGCAACTCCTTATTTGCTGGTCTATGGTACTGAAGCTGTAATTCCCGCCGAAGTAGAAATTCCTTCTTTGAGAATCATACAAGAGGCTGAACTCAGTGATGCAGAATGGATACGAAGTCATTATGAACAACTGGCTCTCATTGATGCAGTATGTCACAGTCAACTTTAGCAGAACAGAATGTCCAGAGCCTTCAATAAAAGGGTCAGATTCAGATAATTCACACTAGGGCAGTTGGTGCTAAAATGGATCTTCCCGCATCAGGATGAAGCCAAAGGGAAATTTTTACCCAATTGGCAAGGGCCCTACATAGTTCACAGAGTACTAACAGGAGGACCACTCATACTTGCAGAGATGGACAGAGAGATTTGGCCAAAACCTATCAACTAGATGTAGTCAAGAGATATTATGTTTAGGATTATTTATATTTCTTCACTTGATGTAACTGAACTACGCTTGACATGATTCTCATTTAAGAGGGGATACGTAGGCAACCCTGTGGGTTAGGTCACATCTTAATAAGATCTTCATTTTGCCATGGTCAGAAACTGGGGCAGAATTTTGAGGAGGACCCTCAAAATTTTGAAGCAAGTCCAGCCAAATTCGTTATACACAGAACAGTCAAAGAATTGCTTTTAAACTGGGGCAGAATTTTGAGGAGGACCCTCAAAATTCTAAAGCAAAGAAGTTGCAATGTTTCCAAAATATGTCACAGTCATTAGTTCATCTAAATTTACTTGATATTACATATTACTATATTTAAATAATTACATTCATCAAATGCCCGCATATTTTTCTAAAACTTTTATAAACAGCTAGATGCTACCCAGGGTAACTCAAATAGGATCTCAAGACAGGAGCAAAAGCAAAGCGAGAAGGCGAAAGCACAGACCAACCTTCCCCCCAAACTCATGATTTTTCTTTGGATACAGGCACAATGAATATAACAGGAATATACACAAACACATACACACGTCAGAACCACTACTTTCATAATGACAAAGTTTCCAAATGCAAACACATCTTCAACTAAGAAATACTCTGCTATCACTCATTGTTTTCCCGCATAAGGCTAAGCACTGCCTTTCTTTGCATGAGACTAAGCATTGTCTCTTCTTCTTGCATGAGGCTAAGCATTGCCTCCCCAATTGCATAAGGCTAACCACTGCCTTTCCCCGCATGAGACTAAGCATTGTCTCTTCTTCTTGCATGAGGCTAAGCATTGCCTCCCCAATTGCATAAGGCTAAGAACTTCCTTTCCCCGCATGAGACTAAGCATTGTCTCTTCTTCTTGCATGAGGCTAAGCATTGCCTCCCTAATTGCATAAGGCTAAGAACTGTCTTTCCCTGCATGAGACTAAGCATTGTCTCCTATTCTTGCATAAGGCTAAGCATTGCTTCCCTAATTTCATGAGACTAAGCACTGTCTCCCCTTTTTTCATGAGACTAAGCACTGTCTCCCTTCTTTGCATGAGGCTAAGCACTGTCTCCCTTCTTTGCATGAGACTAAGCATTGTCTCCTCTTCCTGCATGAGGCTAAGCACTGCCTCCCTAATTGCATAAGGCTAAGCGTTGCCTTTCCTTGCATGAGACTAAGCATTGTCTTCTTTTCTTGCATGAGGCTAAGCATTGCCTCCCAAATCGCATAAGGCTAAGCATTGCCTTTCTTTACATGAGACTAAGCACTGTCTCCTATTTGCATAAGGCTTAGCCCTGCTTCTCCAAATGCATAAGGCTAAGCACTGCCTTTCTTTGTATGAGGCTAAGCCCTGTCTCCTCTCCTAGCATAAGGCTAAGCATTACCTTCCCTTGCATTGAGACTAAGCACTGTCTCCTCTTCTTGCACGAGGCTAAGCACGACCTCCCTAATTACATAAGGCTAAGCACTGCCTTCCCTCGCATCGGGACTACGCATTATCTCCTCTTATTGCATGAGGCTAAGCACTGCCTCCTCAATTGCCTAACGCTAAGCATTGCCTTGTCCTTGCATAAGACCAAATGCTATCTCCACCACGCCATTTAAAACCTAATACTATCCTTTATTTGCCTAGGCCTAACACATCCCTAATCTTATAAAAGACTAAGCTCTGTCTTGTTTTACTTCGCATATGACCGATCATCATATATTTGCATCTCATGGGCTGAAACATCTCCATTTTGTTCAAAGGCGTCATAGTCCAAAGGCATCATCCTCATAGCCGGAAGACACCATTCCATGGCCTGAGGATCTCTCAATATTACACATTATTATTCAAAGGCATCGTGGTTCAGAGGCACCATTTTCATGGCCCGAGGACATCATTTCATGGCATGCGAATCCCTTATCACATGATTTATGGCCCAGGACATCATGGTCTAAGGACATCATCCTCACCGTCCAAAGACAACTTTCATGGTCCAAAGGGAATTTGCACCATGTTTAAATTCTCGCAATAACCCATATATACTTACATGCATTGTGTTTTAAGTTTTGCAGGTAATCCAGGAAGTGACCGTTCTCCTAACGGAGCAATCTTCGCTCCAGTTTCTGTTCAACATTCGAATCCTGCATTTATTTCAAACGCAACCAACCACCATCAGTTACCCACTTTTACTCGATAATCGTTTAGATACTCATTTTGAGATACATCTATAACTTTTCAGATTCACATTTATGATTTCGCGTAAATTCATCTTATATTGTTCTACCCAAAAGAACCCTTTCCGAAATATACGACTATTCCTATAACAATTTCATCAGTTCAATTCATCGATGGATCCAGAACTACACACGGCCTGATTCCAGTAATACTAGGGATATGTAGGCAACTCAGGAACCAGGGTTCGGCCCCCATTTTTTCAAATCATATTATGCCCCGTTCAATTTGGTTAAAATCGGTCATCATTTTCTTTACCCGACAACTCTTTCATCATTCTCGGGTAAAGAGAGGCAGCTGTTGATACCCAATTGTTCCCTCATATTTTTCAAATACATATATACTTTCAAAATAGCATATTTTCATCATTATTTAGTTTATAAACCTATACAAGCATTTTCTATAATTTTTCCATAATATTTAGAGCTTTAAATTAATTTTTTCTTATATTCTAATTATAGATAAAATCCTTTAAATTATTTTTGTGACGACTTAGTTGCCTAAAATAATTGTTTTAAACCTATAATATATGTTTCAAACATTTTATTTCATTCCATATAATTACATCAGCATTTTTAAGCTATTTATCTAATTTTGTAATAATGGCCTATATTCTACAAATAATTGCGTTTATTATATTATTTATGCCAAAGTATTATTTTATATTTTTATAAGGTTGAGTTATTATTTTTAAAATAGTTTTACAGCATAAATATTATTTTTACCATTTATTATAAGTTTTAATAATTTATTTTTGATTAATTTTCAAGGGTTTCAAGAGCTGGCCCAAAACAGGCTAATTTTCGGACCAAAGTTTGGCCCAAACCATTAGCCCAACACCCCAATTACCCCAAGCCCAACACCAATGACACAATACCCTATACCCGTCCATTAACCCGACCTAGCTCTTTTAAAATCCTGGCCGTTGATCTCTAAGATCAACGGCCCACAATCAATCCCCCCTTTTATTATCCTAACCCCTAACCCTAATCCCCATTCCCTCTTGAACAACCGCCCTAAAATCCTCTCCCCTCTCTCCCACTGAAACCCTAGCCGCCCTTTCAATCTTCTCCGAATCCATCTCAATCATGGATTCCTTCCACGATTCTCTTGCCTTTTATGTGTTACCTCAGTATTATTTGCAAGACTATGGTGTTACATAGTACTTGCCCCAATTTTGGCAAGTACCAGTCCTCAAATTGGATTCCACTGCCTTCAACCTTTGAGATTTAGACGATATTTCATCTATATACACTCACTATCAGGCTATATGGTCCGATTCAGTGAGATTTTCGACCATATGTGCTTTCCTTTTGAACTAGGGTTCAAGATTTTCCTTTATTCTTTACCGATTTTTGATTGATACTCTTCCCTTTCTCGTGTTTGACCAATATTTTCCTTATTTCTGTTTAACCCGCTGTATTTCCCTATTTTTACTTTTATTTGCCCTAAGACTGACTTTAATTGATTTTCGTATGATATTTTCCTTATTCCCTGTTCAATCTATTGTATTCCCTTATTTTAAGTGTTATTTGCATGTTAGTTTTCCTAATTCTTCGTTTAATTTACTGAACTTCCTATTCTATGTATTATTTGCCCTAAATTGACTCTAATTGATTATGGCATGCCATATTTTCCTTATTCTGTGTTTAATTTATCGTGTTTCCTTATTTTATGTGTTAAATCTGCTACTATATAAACCTCTCCCCTAAAACCCCTTGAACAGACCTTTTGAATCTGCTAATCCCTGCTACTGTTCTCACTACTCTCATCTCTCACTCACTCACTCACTCACTCACTCACTGTTACACTCGAACACTCTCTAAAATCATTGAATTCGGGGCTGGCTGAAAGCTAAGGCCATTAAACAACCTCCTCCGGTGCAAGCACTGCTCGGAGCCCATTCTCGAGGCTCTTGTGAACTCTGAAGCATTGGGGACTTGGGGGTTTTGCTATTACGCTCTTTACTCTTTTGATCCTGCTACTGGTTAGTGTTTTAAACCTTTGCAATGTTCAATTTCTTTCTTTCTTTCTGCATATGTATTTGAATTACATGAGCATGATAACGTTCAATACTCTGATGTCATTCTGTGATAAGTAAATGCATGGGATAGTTTACTGTTGTGATATGCTAATACGATTTCTTCACTATAATTTACATTTTGTAATTTTTTATCTTCTGAAATGGGTTATATACCATTTAGCATCTTAGTATGTTTAGTTTTGAACTTCAATGAAAGTCTATATTTGATATGAGCCTCACTACTGTGATTGTATGTTGTTAGTTACAAAATTTCTTCATACTTTGTTTTGGGTGCTACCATAACTTTATGGGAACCATCCCCACTTGAATGAATCTTTTAGTGCTAAGTCCTGTGTATACTGGATTGCCCTTTGTGTATTGGTCCCAACTCTATGGAATGCTGCTTTAAGCATGTTTCATGCTGTCTTGATTTTTAAGAGATAAATACTCTATTTTTCTATTAACTATGACTTTGCTCCTATGCTAATATGTTTTCCACATGCCTTGGTTCATTTGCTACCCTATCCTTTCTGTGATTATCACAATATATGTCCCTCCATCATGTCTAAATACTGATTAATAAGGAATTAGGTTAGATTTAACTTAATTTGGATCTTTAGGTTTCAACTAGTTCAATTTCATGCATCTATACATGATAACCTATGTATGTCTGCAAATCTGTTTTCTTCTCCTAAGTCCTATGAGGTTGTCTATGTGGTACTTTGCTATGTAAACCTTGCTGAACCTACTGGCCTGCTTGACCAATTGTACTGTATGCACAATTTGGTATATTACTTGATTTTTGTCCACTCTCCATACTTGCTACTCTGATATTCTAAATTCCAATTCTTAGCCGGCTGAAAGCCAAGCCTATCCAGGTTCCATTGTTGGCCTCCCTAGTGTGAGCACTGCTTGGGGTCCAATTGAGGCCTTTGTCAACTCTGACACACTAGGGCTTGGTCCTAGTCATTCTCTTAACCTCCAAAACTATCCCTAATACTCTACTTCCCTGTCATGTACTCTATATCTATATTGGTTGTTCCAAGTGGTGAAACACTTGGTGCTATGGATAATTGAATTGGTATGGGCTCTTCTATGGACCCATGATCGTGTATTGAACGTGGATCTTTGTTGAAGGCCCAGTAAGGCTGGGTATTTAGTTATTTTATTTGGGCCTGCTGTGGGCCTATTATTACTGTTATGTAACACTGTTACTTTTACTCATTATTGGTCCTGTAATAATCTTTGTATAAACAATTGAGGTTGTTAGTAAAAGGAAATGGGGTAGATTTTAATATTTACATGCGATGGGTAGATAACATGCCTATAGGACTTAATGATATATTTGCTATATATGTCGTTCACTCTCTATGCACACTATAGAAATCATGCCATTAGGAGAAGCACACACTTGCACTACTTGTCTACTAGCAAAGCATGAACTCAAATGCTTCAATTATCCTTGTTGCTACATGTTGTTAGAAAACCTGCCCATAGGAAATAAATACCGTTGAACTTCCCTTTAATTTGCATTGCTGCAACATATCCACTAGAGATCATGCCTATAGGACTCTAATCATTTCATTTGTTATTGCATCACATTGTTCACCTAGTAAACCTGCCTATAAGGTTAAAGTATAACAATAAAAATCAGGTTCCCAAGTGCTAATCGTTAGAATCCTGTCTATAGGATACCACTGTTCACCTTAATAACTGTTAATGATGCCCCCTCTCAACATTGTTCATCGCTCTCTTAGGCCATTATCAAGGGCATGAGTAATTCTGGGTTTCTCTCGATAGATTCTACTATATTTGTTACATAATCACCTAGGCACAACATCTACAGGACTAATAACTATGAACAACACTGGTTCCTGAAACTGCTTGCATGCCTTGATGCCTTATCACATAGAAATCATGTCTATATGGATTTAAGTTCCTTAATTCTGAACTGCCTAACATGAAAAACTTGTTTTGTGTGCATTTATTGTTTAAGTGTGGAGGCTAACTTGAGCCCTTAACTGTCCATATATGAGGTTTAATGTGCTTTTTTTATGTTGCTTAGTTTTAACATTTCTGAGCAGCCTAAGTGAGGTCTAGAACCACCGAAAATAGAGGTCCAATACCTCCTGGACCATAGGTATGGTACGGGTAGTGCACGCATAAGGTACGACTTATAATTGAATTAGTGCGCTTTAGGTAACAACTTTAACATAGTAATCGGGTAGCAGAAGATGATAGTCTGTGCCCTCTGAATAATATGAGTAATACCCCCTCCTCTTTATACGTTGTTATTAGATCTAAATAGTTGTATCTCTATATTCGTACTAAGGTCTATATTAATCATGTTGTAATAAAGTTCTTTGACTTCTGAATTCCCTTTGTTTACTTGATCACCTAGCTTAATCGTAATCCACATAATCTTAAGTTCGGCCGGGACCCATAGTTGTGGACCTCGAAGAGTTCCTAGCACCTTCTCTTTGACGTAACTTGAGCCCTTACCCGATCTTTGGTGGCGTTGACTAGTCAAATAGAGTTATCTGCATAATAAGTGCCCTAATGCACCTCAAAATCATTAGGTGGCAACTCTTCTCTTTTAATACCCATTTAAAATAATTGTCACACGTCGAAGCCTACTTTCGCTAGAAAAACGGGGCCGCGAGAAACATGACGATCTCTAAGAAACCCAACTCTACACTCTCGTTTAATTCCATATTGAGTTGGGATGATTATGCACATCTCGTTAATTTCTAGACATACGTAGGATAATTTACCAACACCAGCATATTGTAGTCCTTCGATTACATTCATGTGATCTACTTCTGCCTCTGTGAATTTGACTAAAGGTTGGTCATTCAAGAACAAAGCTCGTCTTATTGGAATGGGCTGGACTGACAATTGAGCAGTGATGTTCACTGGAGCATTGATTGTACTGGGTTTCAATACTTTTGAGTAATCTTGAGGCTGGGGATTGGTATTTGTGGCTGTATTTGTTTAGGTGTTGGTTGGGGGGGGGGGTGGGTGACCAGCTGGAATAGATGGCTAGCCGCCGGCCATGGTGGCCATTAGAGCTCAAATCGCTAGATTTTTGCGATGAATAGTGGCTCGCATGCTACTATTCATGGCACTATAGCAGGTGGCTCTTGAGAGAAATAATTCTAGGGGGTATGGGTTTTTTTTTGTTTTGGCAAATTATACTACTAGGCATGTATAGTAGCTATTTTATTAATAATAAAAGTAAAAAGAAACCACAACGGAAAAGTACTAGTAAGGGGCTAGTAACAGTAGTGTTGCCTCTATGTATTGGCTATATAATCACTCCTCTGCGCCTCCATTGCATTAAGATGGCAGCCTCATGTAGAGGATCATGGTGTAGCTGCACGCAAAAGTCTCACGAGGGCATATAATCTCATAGCCGCTTGGACCTTCCCAAAGGCATAGGAATATATCACACACATACTAGGCTAGACCTTACCTTACAATCCTATTGAGGCATAATAACCTCATATACTAGCCAACATGAAGAAAATACAAACTGGAAATAACTAAGTACTGTATGATCATCACAGAGTTTATAACATACTCTGTGATGATATTACAAATGATGATGCTTAAAAAATGATAAAATAAAACAAGGTAAAAAATTATGTCTTGCCCCTCTTTCTTCAACGTTGTGCACTCTTCAATTTGTATCTCATTGGTTTCTTCTTCCACTATCTTCAAATATTCTTCAAACTTCATCATTTCTTTTTTGATCTATTGGACCTTGTGGAGGTGGTTGGGACAACTGCCTTTTGTTTTGCACTTCTCATTGGAGGTTTCCTAATGACAACCTCTTGTGTTACCTTGCCGTCTCTCAAGAAAATGCAGGTATGAATTCTTTATACTCTTCTGCTTGGCCAGCCCATGTTTTATGACCTACCATGTTATTTGATTCTTGTTGATTGTTACATGTTGACAGTAGTTGCTATCCAGAATCAACTTCTCGCTCACCATAAGACTCCATCGATTGCGAAGGGATCTCATGAACGGAGGTATTCAATGTAACCAATGGGGCGTTAATTTTTTGAATGGTATGCAGCAACATAGCTGCGTTTGAGTCCATTATCATTTTATTCAAATCTGGATTGCAGATATGTACTGTTGGTATTGATGTTACTGTACTTGTAGCTACCACTGCATTTGGATTGTCAACAAGAATAATGTCTTTTGAGACATTAGTTGGAGCTGCTGTATTTTTTGAGATCTGGTTCTATTTTGCACTGCGTGTTGCCTTTGAATGACTGTTTCTTGAGGCTGCCTCATGTTGAAGCTGCTGCACTTTTTTCCCAACATCATCCACAACTGGATCAAATTGCAATGCCCAGTCCTCTGCCTTCAAATCAGTTTGTTGCGCATCAGAAACATTATTTGGAGTTTGTTTAGCGTGTTCAAGCATTCTCTTAGAACATTTATTAGCATTATTTTGCAATACACTAACACCTTCCAGTTCTTGTCCCTTCTTCTGTACATTAGAATCTATAGAAGATGATGTTATTTCAGCAAGATCATCTGCAGCTACAGTTTTAACACTCCCAGGTACAACTAGAAAAGTAGAAACACTGTGTGCAACATTGTCCTCCCAATTCGAACTAGTATTAGCTAGTCCCTTCCCAGTTTGTTGTGGCTTATCATCCAATTGTTGTTCATCATTTTCAAACTCATTCATAGTATGCTCACCCTCGTTCGACAAAGCATCAAAATAGTTTGAAATCCCAATGGCTGTTGTTGGTACAATCTGCAATTGAAGGCCTGGGGATTGCTTCTTGCTAGGTGATCTAGTTACCCCTGTCCATTTGTTACTCTTTGTATGCGATTTGCTTGGAGTTGTAGATGAATGCATTGGAGTGTCAATAACCTGCCATGAACCTTTATCCTGATCAGGCACTTGGGTGGTTTGATTCACAGATCTTCTCAAACAAACATTTGGGGTCGAAATCCCATGTGCTGCCTGCTCTATTCCAGCTGAACATTGTACTTTTTTAGCCTCTACATTCCCCACATTATACCCTGTGTAGGCTGCATTCTTCGATCCCATCACACCCAAAGTAACAGTAGGTTTAACATCACCTGCTGTTGGCAATGCAAAAGTATCCTCCTGCCTTGAAAGCACAGCCTTACTTATCAATTCCTTAGGACCTTAACAACCACAGCTGGAACATGAAACAAAGCAGCTGCATCTTTCAGTTCCTGCCCCTCCTTTTGGACATTAGTACCTTTCAGGTCTGTTTGTTTACCACTTGTAGCTGCTTGTTGCATTGTAGTCTGCCCAATTGATGCAACTCGACCAAGCTCCTTACCATCCTGCACAACAACATTAATAACCACTGGCACACTTCCAGTCACAATATGAGTAGCTGCACCCATAGCCATAGTGTTATCAACTGTAACATTCAAGGGAGCAGTCGTATCCAGGTTTGACACCACAGTAGCCGATGGATGTCCATGTACTGAAGGAATAGCTAGAATAGGTAAACTCTTCTCAACAACAATAGCCTGATGCAACCTTGCCAGAACTGTAGAAGTAGGTACATCAAAATTTGGCTTAGATCAATCCTTCTCAGTAGGAACTGCAGCAATTTTAGGTTGCTCAAAAATATGCCCAGCATCTAAACCTTGAACAGTGATTGAAACAATCTTAGAAGTTGTATCAACCACCATTTGCTGCAATATCTGCCCTGCACTTGCACCATTTATCTGTCGTCTTTCATTGATAATTTGTTGCAAATCCCCTTGAAACTTCTGCACAGTGGCTTGATCCTCGCATTCCTCTGCTTTCTCATTCAGAGCACTATCATGATTCCTTGTCAAAATTAAGCGACACATGCTTTCACCATGCCCTTGATGTTTGTAACAAGTGCAGTAGAGAGGCATGTTATCATATACAATCTGCTGAACTGTTTCAACTATTTTCCCAGTGCAGTCATTCAAGAATTGCAATTTTATTTCCTTTGGATGTTTGGCTACTAAATCTAGGATAACTCTTACCCTAGCTGTACTTGGTCGTGTCTTTGCTTGTGTCACCTTATCGATTGCAATTGGTTTCCCAGCAGCTGTTGCTATGGACACTAGAGCTCTTCTGGCAAATAGGTCCGGTGATAAATTAGGAAGCAAAATCCACACTACAGCCATTGAGATCTCCTCTTTAGGATTGAAATCAAGTGTCCATGGAAATATTCTAAGTTGATGTTCTTCCCCATTGCATGTAGATAATTTACTGATCTCGATAAAGCTATAACAAAATCATCATATTGATCAAAACAAATCAAAAGTTGCCGACGAGCCAGTAAACCTATCAAGCAGTTGCCCTTTACGCCAAAGTGCTTAGGCAGTAGATTTTTCCATATCTTCAAATCTGGTGCAGATTGATTAACTTTGATGACAATGGCCTAGTGTAATCCTTCTGCCCTTGCAAATTCTTTTCGGTCCTCCATAGAAAACTTTAGAGTTGGAGTTCCATGTATAAGCTCAATTGGATTTAGCTTCATTTTTGTTGGATTTTGGACTGACCTGTTTGTCGTTACCCTTGTGGCATATGAAGAAATGGGATTTGGGTTAGAATTAGTATTTCCCACAGCTAAAGGATTGGGAGAAAGCTGCTCGTCCATGGCAGGCTTGAAATTACTCAAATCATCATTCTTAGAGCTCATTATTCCTACAATGAAATCGCCTGATTTTTGTCTGAGAGATAGCTCTTGATGTGGAGAACAAATCCTATGGCTTTGAATTGCAAAATCTGAACCAAAATCATGCTGGAAACTTTTAGCAGTTCCATTTCGAGTTATTGCTACAGTAACCATGTCACCCAAATACAGATGTGCAGAATCTAGGTTTAAATTTAAGGGAGCGCCAAGCTAGGTTATTTACGCCTTTGGATTGTGCATTTTTGGGGAGTGGTCCGTCAGCTTTTCACCACCGGACGATGGCACAGTGGCCATTACTACGCTGTCCCATTACTATTCAACCCTAATCGCATGAGAGAGAAGAGAGTATTTTGGGGTCACTCTTGGCTTTTTTATTTTTTTAGCAAATATACTACTAGGTTATTCACCTAGTAGCTATTATATATAACAAATCCCAAATTG
Source organism: Nicotiana tabacum (assembly GCF_000715075.1). Taxonomy (NCBI): domain Eukaryota; kingdom Viridiplantae; phylum Streptophyta; class Magnoliopsida; order Solanales; family Solanaceae; genus Nicotiana; species Nicotiana tabacum. The sequence continues at coordinate 923,813 of NC_134101.1, read as the reverse complement.
GGTAAAACTTACAAAATGTTCAACTGAACTACAAACAACAACACGACAAGGAAATCCAATGGCTATTGCTACCAAATACAATGTAGCAGTAGCGTAATGAAATATGGAAAAAATAAAGCTAGTAATTTGAAATGTCCAATTATTGCCGACGACCATGAATGCACACACCAGTTTCCAATAATTTATTGTAGCACCTACAAATCTCTCACCAGGCGCCATTTGTTGCAATCCAAAGGAGTAGGTATGTTTAAATCCAGTAGTTTTAAAGCAAAGCAGTTTGGACATTGTGAACTTGGGGCTGAAAAATTCCAGCATCATTGTTGATATATTGGAAATGAATTTTAGATGAATGCAAAATAGTGACAGTACTGCCTACTTGAGACATGAGGACAATATAGTATTTTTTCATCTCCAGATTGAGCATGCATGCACCCTAATACCACTGGACAATGATATGACACTATACTGTAAATACTAAGAATAGATGCAGACATCAGTTTTCCTTGTATTTCATGTGAATAGATATCCTCAATTTAATATTCCATCACAACAATTCATACACTAAGAAGCTGATCATATTTGCAGCCATATATTTCTATGAATAAATGCAGCATAACCAAATCACAGCTAGTATATCTGTGTTGCTGAAGTGTTGTTGCAGTAATGTGTTGATCAACTACCATAATGAGCATTGTGGCACTGCATCAAATGTAGCTGCAATAATGATGTGTGGTGGATTGGTAGAGCAGCTTGATCATCTTTTAAGATGATGGTTTGTTGATGCAGTTGCAGAAGAATAAGTGTTGCAGCTGTAGCGTCAATGAACACTTTTGTATTTGTGCTGCTGAATACCAATTGCTATACTTCTTAGCTCCAATTGAACCTGGTACAAGTATATGAAATTGGTGACAGTTGCAGGATGTTGAGAAAAGAACTATTTGCAGATGCCTCAATACCCCGAGCTTATCTCTGGATCCTGCAAAATATAGCAAACAAGTTAGTAGGAAAGATTGTTCCCCCAGGTTCTTGTATGTTCTGGGGGATGTGAGGAAGGCTAGGTTGTGGATGAAGGAGGAATTCTGTTGGTGCTACATCTTCTTTGAATTCTTTATTTTGGAATAGTACAAGAGAGAAAGAGGAAGCAAAGGTGCATTGGTTGAAGCAGGTGATGGTAAGTAATAAGAGAGCACATTATTCTCCAAATAGTAGAGTAAATATAGCAGTTGCTAAAGCCATGTAGAGCAGTGTATTGATATCTTCCAAATTCATGCACAGTTAATCCCTTCCAAATAATAGAGGCAGCTAAGATATGCCCTTTTGAAGTATTGATGTTGTACTTTGTTGACCAACAACCAGACTAAGCATGTTAACATGCTAATACCACTGGGAATTGACACAACAAGAGACAACCAGTCATTAACTTCAAAGCCAAAATTGTTGTGCATCAACAGTACTGTTCCATATTGTTGTGACTTCCAGGTTCTCAAACAGCTCCTGCTCGAGTCCTGCTTGATCTTTCTGATGAAATGTCTTCTGTTGATGTATTGTGAGATGCTCAGTTGCAGACTAAGTGTGAATGAGTAATTATGTGTTTTTGCTGAAAATACCATCACTTGTAGCAAAATGTCAATTTGATCCACTCCATGCAGATGAATTAAAGTTCTGAACCTATCTATGCAACTTGCAAAAAGTAACAAATAAGTTAGGAGTAAACATTCTGCTACCAGGTTCTTGTGTGTACTGGTAGCAGTGAATAATATTGGGTATTGAGTGTCGAGGTAATGATGTTAGTTGTGTCTTGTTGGTAATACCATTGGGAAGTAATTAGATTGCACACAACCATGTAGTATCTTCCAAACCACATTATCAGTAGTGCTGTTGTTGTAGTATAACTTAATTGTCATGCTGGTGGAATTGAAGATGGTGTACTCACAGTAGCATTGAAGAACCATTTGCCAAGATACATTTGTATGATTTTGTGCACATGCAGAAGTAATAAGCCAATAAAGACTTGGTGAATTCCTTAATGAACTGCTGGATAGTATATTTCCAGTTGATGCTGTAGTAATAACAGTATGGTTCCAGTTGCTAAAACAAACATGTGGTAAACCCCGAATTTGTTTTGAGAAGCCCAAATACTGCCATACTTTTCCAGTAGTAAGGTACATTATGCACTTAGGAAACTGCAGTTTTGAATTGCACACTCCAATATTAATAGAATGTGACATGCGTACACAGTGCAACTTGATTTTCCTGTCAGCTGTTATGCTGCTGATGTAGCACACTGCTAGTTCTATCCCAAATATAACCTTATTTGTTTTTGTCGATGCTCTTATAAAGCACTGATGTTTCCTATCCCAGTAAATCATTGGCCCTATTGATACAACCATCGTCATCAAGTAGTTAAGCAGCAGTAGTCCAATTGGAAAATTGGCAAAACTCTGTCGAAAGCCAGTCATCCAGCAGCAGGACTTCCATGCACACTACTTGTGTGTGTATGTGTAGCAAGTCAGTGCTTTGATAACTGAAGGTGAATCTGTGGGTAGTCATGGTAGGCATCATTATAAAAAAGTCAGACATGGACAATATTTTTGTTTCTTGCGACCCTAATCCTTAGATTAGTTATTTGACTCTTGTCTTGATTTATCAGTATCTTTCCAGTCTTAGGCAATTCATTGAATGATTGGAATTCTAATTTACCTGCAAATGAGAACATAATGTTAGCTAGAAAACCAGCCACGGTGTTTCCCTCCCTAAGTACATGTTTGAAAAGCGCATTGAATTACCCCTTCATTTGATTAATCTTCTTCACTTCTTTGCTGATGCACCAGGGCACCTCCCATTCTCCTTCAATGATTTTCTTCATAACCATTGAGTCAGTCTCAATGATTAGAGGATGAAAATCCATTTGAATATAATAAGAAGGTCCTTCCATTATTCCCCTCGCCTTCGCGACCATGTTAGTTGTATTCCCTATCTGTTCTACCTTTGCAAAGACCACATCTCCAACATAATTCCTCACACAAAAACCATACGAGATTGGTCCTGGATTTTCTCTAGAAGCACCATCAGTGTTGCACTTGAACCATCTCTCATTAGGAAGTTGCCAGGTAATTCTTTTGGTGATAACAACCAGTTTATAAGCTTCAAAAAACCTAATCATATCCGGCCAAAGAAGAGGTATACTTGGTAGCCAATGAAACCTTAGTTTAGCAAGATTATGAAGTGTATTATTAACCTCATGTACCACCCTTTTGACCGAAATTGTTCTGCCTCCATGCTTCATTGCGTTCCTCCTCTTCCAAATTTCCTAAGATATAGTTGCTGGTGCAGCCTGGAAAAGTGGCTTAAGTTTTGAACAACAGACAACATTTCACCAAGTTCTAATGACCTGGTGGATTTGTATCATGTTGTCCACGATTCCAGCAGCCTGTAAAAAATACTTCCACACTTATGAGGCACTTGTGCTTGTAAGAAAAATATGTTTTAATGTTTCTTCTTGTGGTGGAAAGCAACACCAATATTTTGAAACAATTTGATATCCATCTTTCCTCCATAAGTCATTAGTTGGCACCTTGCTTCTCCATAATCTCCATAGGAAAAAAAGAAATTTTGAAGGGTAATCCTTTTGTCCATATTGAATTATGATCCGGATTTGCTGCTTCTCTATGCCTGAAGATGTGCCATGCACTCCCAACTGTAAATTTACCCGATGGTGTTGACATCCATATAGGTGTGTCCCAACCATCATCTGTATTTTCAAAGTGTACCTCTTGCCTGATGTGGTCGGTTATATCTGTTAGGAATGTTTTATCCAGTAGCTGATCATCCCAACCATTTTCTGTTCTTAAGTCTGACACTTTTTCTAACTCTTCATTGATGTCGAACTGTGGTGGTACCTGATGATATAGAGCTCCAATTCCAGTCCAATTTTCGTGCCAAACATTTGATGAACCCCTATTTAATTGCCACATGATTTCATGCTCGACCTCATCTCTTGCTTGTAACATTTTCCTCCAAATATATGATCCCTCCCTGAATTGCACCATAGTAGGAATTTCCTTCTTGCAATATTTATTCCACATGAAATTTGACCACAATGACTTCGATGTTCTAAATTTTCACCACAACTTTACGAATAGTGACTTTGAGATATCAAACAGCGATCTAAACCCCAATCCTCCTCAGCCGGGAAACATAAGTTTAGCCATTTTGACTAGTGCCTGCTTCTACCTTCGTCGTTGGAACTCCAAAAGAATCTAGCGAACATTTTGCGTAAGTGTTCGATAACATTGTTTGGAGGATCCAACACCGAAAGTATGTGAGTAGGTAAACTCTGAAGCACGCAAGTTATAAGTGTTGCTTTGACCCCAAATGATAGTAGTTTCCCCTTGTAAGAGTGTAGTTTTGCCTTCACTTCTTTGTGAGATCATTGTAGTAATCTTTCCTTCTCCTTGTGTAAAACATTGGACAACCTAGGTAAGTAAACGGGAATGCTCCTTTATGGAAGCTAGTGATTGAACGAACTGACTCATGCAAATTCCTTGACATCTTTGTATGCATGTAGTAAGAGCTCTTTGACTTGTTAATCTACTGTCCAGTAATATGTTCATAATTTGTGAGCACGTCAACTACTTTCTTCAAAGAGTAAGGATCAGTAGATGAAAAGATTATAGTGTCATCTGCATAAGCCAAATGGTTTAATGAATCTGTCCATTTGGGCATTCCAAATCCTTTGAATTTCTTGTCTAAGAACAGATTGTTCAGTGATCTGGATAGTACTTCCGTAGACAAAATGAACAATGTAGGAGAAAGGGGGTCACCTTGTTTAACCCTTCTACTGGATTTGAAGAACACTGATGCTTGGCCATTGATTAGACATGAGTACCAGTTGTTGACCAATAGGTTCCCTATTATGTTGATGAAATACTCAGCAAACCCCATCTTCCTTAAAACATGTAGAAGATATTTCCAAGAAACCCTGTCGTAAGCCTTCGATATATCAAGCTTGATTACGACATTGGCTGGTTTCCCTCTCAACCTTATGTTGGTGATAATTTCTTGTGTCAGCAGAATATTTTCAAAAATACTCCTTCCTTTAACAAAGCCAGATTGGTTGGGTGAAATCAATGAGGGAAGTATCTTCTCTATTCCGTCATATAATACCCTTGATATTACCTTGTTGATGAAATTGCTTAGACTTATTAGTCGTAGGTCTGAGAATGTTTGAACTTGAGGTTTCTTAGATAGTAGAACAAGATTAATGTGTGTTAGGATTTTGGGAGTGGTGCCCCACCATAGAACTCTTGAAGCAACATGTAGATATCTTCCCCCACAATGTCCCATCATGTTTGGTAGAACAAGCCAATGAAACCATCTGGTCCACCTGCACTATCCCCAGACAGAGCAAAAATTGCATCCTTCACTTCATCGATTGTAGGATATTTGCACAACTCCAAATTTTGTTCAAGTGTCACCATAGTAGGTATATTGTTAAGCATTGCATAGTTAGTGGTATCCCCTGTTTGTGTAAACTGGTTGCTGTAGAACTCCAGTGCAACATTTGCCATAAGTTCCTGTGTTTCAAGCCAATTACTATCTACGCCCTGTATCTTTTTGAGGTTCAATTTCTGCCTCTTGCCGTTTACATGGTTGTGAAAGAACCTTGTGTTTCTATCCCCTTCAGCAAACCAGTTCATTCTTGCCTTTTGTTTCCAGTATTGTTCTTCAATGCTCAGGTATTTTTTCAGTTCTGCCTGTGCTTGTTGAAGTACAATTCTGTTGGCAGATGTTAGTTCCTCCTCAAATAGCATTTCCTTGACTCTGACAATATCCTCCCTAATAGCCAACTGCTTAAAGATGTCTCCAAACATAGCTTTACTTCCTTGTGAAAGGGCAGATTTCACTTTCTTTAATTTTTGTTTGAACATCAAGAAAGGATCCCCAATAAAATCTGCCAACCAGTTTTGCTTGACTACTTAATTGAAAGTGTCATGCTTTGTCCAGAAATTAAGGAACTTAAAATGTTCAACAAATTATATAGCTTCCTGCCCACAGCTCATCAGCATAGGAGCTTGATCTGATCATGTCTGTATCAGATGTTCTACTTCTATATTTGGGAAGAGTTTCTTGAAAGATAGATTGACAAAGATCCTATCAAGTCGCTTGAAGATGCATTGTTCATCTGGTCTACCATTCCACCATGTGAATGGACTTCCCTTGTAGCCAATGTTAAACAACTCACAAGAGTTTACACCAAAGGCAAAGTCTTCATATTCAGGTGGGTGCACTAGTAGTCCTCCTATCTTTTCATCTTCATGTAAGACGATATTGAAATCTCCTCCAACGACCCAAGGCATATCCATATCACTAGCCAAGTAATATAAATAGTCCCACAGTTCCAGCCTTTCAAGTGAAGAATATTTTGTGTATACAAAGGTCATGATGATGTGGCTTGGTATATCCTGATGAAATACCTTGATAGTAACCTGCTGCTCGGTGTCCATAATTAATTCCCATTCTACAACAACATCAAAGAAAAGCCATATTTTACCATTGATGTTTGACATAACAACTTCCATTCCTAATCTCCTTTTGTAAGTTTGAATGTGCTTATAGTTCTGGAAAGGTTCCATCAGTGCAATCACCATAAAACTATGTTCTATTTTCATATTGATCACTCTTTGAAAAGCCTGATGTATATTGACTGAACTTATATTCCAAATTAGGGACTTTATCATCATTTAGTATGAGAGGCTGCCCTTCTTGGCAAGATTCTTTTGGTTGTTGTATGTCTTTGTGTTGACCTTGCTTTCTTGCTTTTTACCTGTTTTATCCCCAGCCCTAGGGGATAAATCTGCTTCCCTTGCTACTGCCCTGAAGTTCCCAGTTGTGGATTCATCATCACCTTCTTCGTCAAATTGTTTGATGCCAACCTTTGCTGGCTGCATGATAACTGGTGCAACATTATGAGTTACAATATCATACAGAACATGTAGAGGTGTTTGTAAAGGAAAATTGAGCTCAATTTGAAAGGGTTGTCCAGTATCTGCATCACATGGACTGGGAATTGGGTCTGCAGTGCTTCCATGATGGAGTATCATAGAATTATGAGTCTCATCTACATTTTATTTCTTTAGGAATAAGGAGTTTTGATCTCCATCTTTCGATCAGTGCTGTAACATTCTGAATTGCAACTCATCTGTAGATTCCAAGCAATGATGGACTGTTGCACTATGTTGCATTACTGCTATTTTAGTTGATTGCTTATTCTTGTCACCATTATTTTTAAGATATGAAGATAAGTTATCTTATGAAATGTCTGCATCATTATTATGGATGTGCTCTCCAGCTAACAAAGCAAACAGTGAATGTTCAGTAGGGAGAGGGGTTTCTCCAGGGACAGTGTTGACAACAATTTTATTGTTTACATGGTATGATTGTTCTCTCTGTGTGTTGCACCTTTCATCTCCATGTCTTGTAGTTGTGTTTGTATCTGCTCTGAACTTTGAATCCTGGCAGGTATCACTCCATATTTGTTTATCAATTCTTGTTGCTGCAGTTGATGTTGGAGATTCCAAACAATTCTGAGAGGGTATCTCATGACATGAGTGATTTATTGGTATATTAAGAGGTTCCTTTTGTGTTACAAAAGTCTCGCGAACTCAGTCCACTGTCCTCACATTTGGTGATGTTCCCCTTTTTCCTGCAGCAACTATTGTAGGACTTTTACTAACCCCAGCAGAATCATTGGGTGTGTTCTTTATACATCCAGAACCTTTAATGTTGGAGCTTCAATTGTCGACATTCCTGGCCTTCTCAATATGCTCATTCATATTTGATTCCATTATTTTTTGCACTTGTTGTTGAGGAACTTTCTTGTCCCTTAGATCTTTATTAGTGCTTGATGTAGCACATTTTCCTGTTTCCAGAATTGGTTGTTGTTGAAGTCTATTTTGACAGGCAGAAATGTTGGATATGTTTTCCCTTCTAAGGTTAGCAGTTGCATCAGTTATCCCATGCAATGAGTGAGAAGAACTGACACCATTTGGATTCCCAGATTTCTGAGATCTCTGTATTTCCTGAGCAGTTTTTAGTTCCCCATTTACTGTAATTGCTGTGATTGGGGGATCTACACTGGGATGTTGTACACTGTCTATAGCATGTTGTGGGGTAGTGTGATAATTTTGCTTTGTCCTTGAAATCTGATGTGGCTTAGAAACCTGTGCATCAACTACTTGTTGAGTTGGCAAATTATACTACTAGGCATGTTGCCTAGCAGATATTTTATATATATTTCGAAAAATTCTCTGCGTCGTACTCAACAAGTAACACATTGGTATATTTACTGATGCTGGTTATCTACGCACAGTTACACTGCCTCCCAGTGGTACTAGCATGTTACCATGCTCAGTCTCGGGGTGGTCTAATGGTGTGAGGAGAATCAAACACGACAAGTAAAATTATGCTGCTTACAGTGTACACATCAAATTGAGTGGTGCATAGAGAAAATGCTATATCAGTTCTGCACATATTACTTGCGATGTGGAGGTGCACCATCACTTAGTGGTATTTGCATGGTTATACTGTGGAAAAATGTTACCTGCAACAGTTGGTGTATTATACTTCGTCAATCTCTGACTACCCATACGTACAAACACTACTGGGTTAGCCTTTCTCAAGCTCACACACGAGGAAGGCTACTACTGTTACATCATTTTGTTGTTGCTATTCAACTATCTATTATAGAGATGGGAACCTCTATAGTAGGCTTATAGATGTGAACAACCCAAAGAGAAAAAGTCTGTCGTCTACCACCACAGGCCAGTCTGATGAGCCAGCTGTGGTAGTTGTGGAGGCAGTTGATGTTCCATCCAATTCGGCCGAACCTTCCTCTAGTGCCGCAACTATGCCTCCACCATCATCCACATCCCCTTTTACAGCTCCTGCCATAGTTACCACTTCAGCTTTGAAGCCGGTGCCCATGCCTACTGCTCCCCTTTCTGCGCTGAGAGTCTCCCAGACATTGGCGAGCCTCAACAACTGGATGCAGATAACAACTCCAAAGCTGTCTGACTTATCCAATGCTGTTGCAGCACAGTTTACTGTTCATGCACCTCCGTTTCCCCCGACAGTTGAGGAGACATTGAAGAAGATCCTAGAGAACCAGAACACCATCATGACTACCTTGGTACAACACGGGTCTATAATCGAAGAGCTTGGCAAAGAAGTAAAGAAGATGAGAAAGTACTAGGCCAGTAAGAAGTCAGTGGACAAGCTCCAGAGGTAGGTGACCAAGCTTGCTGCAGCCGTAGATATCCCTTTTGACATGTTGATCGACCCACACCCTTCAGTCCCAGCTCCTGCAACACCATCAGAACCAGTGGCACCATCTGGCCAGTCTGAGGAGCCAGACTTTGCTGTCGACACTGCCGAGGCAGTGCGTCAGAAGTTCACCAATCAGGCATGATGCCTAGTAGTTTTTTTATTAATAGTAAATAGAAAAATCACAAAGGAAGAGTACAATTAAAGGAACAAAAGCAGTAGTAGTCTTGCTGCTATGCCTTTGATATATAATCATCCATCTGCGCCTCCAATGCCCTTACGCAACCTCAAAAGGCTGCTGGCATAGTCTCACGAAGGCGAATGATCTCATAGCCTTATGGATATTTTCCAAAGTCATAGGACATGAGCAAGCACATACTACGCTAAACCTTACCTTACAACTCCTACTGAGGCATTATTAACCTCAACTATTAACCAGAATGTAAAAAATATGAAGAAGAATGAACTAAGTACTTTATGATCATCATTGGGTTTCTTTTTTGGCATATTATACTACTAGGCATATTTCCTAGTAGATATTTTATATATATTTCGAAAAATTAAACAAAACAAAACAGTGTCGAGTTTTACAAAGTTAACATAAAAAAATAAAAATTGCAAGTTACATATCTCCTATTATCAAAGTTGAATGATGAACTCGACAATGATATTACATATTAAGTTCTAGAAATAACTGGAAAGTAAGATTAAAACTGGCCATGGCGTAGCCCATGTGTATCTCTCTGTTGGTGTGACTCTATATAGGAACTGCTTGATTGCTTTACCGCCCTGTATTTCGATTTTCTAGCTTCTTGTTATTTGTCAAAGTTTTGGAAAATATCAGCCATAACCTGTGGCTGAACAAGGCAGCCTTCTCTTGTAACTCCATTGCTTTGACTGTTTAAATGCCTGGGCATCCTTCTCTTGTAATCCAGTTGTTGCGGGTACATACTGTACATGATGTCAGTGGTAAAAATGACCTTCAATTCCATGTTAATGCCTTCCTTTAGTTTCCTTGCATTGTATTTTGTTGTCCAACACAGTAACTGTACTGCAGTTCAAGTACACGTGAGTTGTTTTCCAAAGTTGTTGTTTGCTTCCCAGTTGATTCCTAGAGTACATGTACTTTGTACAATAAAATGTAACCTTAAATAACTGAGTTCTGAGATACCAAAATTGCGTGTTTGAGTAACAGTTTTTGTACGATACTGCCCTGTTCTTCGCAAAACTAGTAATGTTATTCCTATCAATGATCTCTCTTTATGGTAATTAGCAAGAATTTCTGATACGACCCATGGACGTTGAAGCAACGAGATTGACATGTTCATATTTTCTGTTCTTGCAAAAAAGAAAACAATGTTAGTGTTAAAAGGATATCCATATGCTCTCCTCCTCAAGGAGTTGATCATAAAGATAGACTGATCTCCAGTAAATACTTCCATCTCCTTCATCCCCCCCATTGAACCTGCCTATTACTTGTGTCTGCATCTCTAGTTTCGTGCAACCTTAATCCTTAAGTATGGGCACTGTAGTTTGTCACTATTGACAATTCTACGACCTTGCACATCAAGCTCAGCAAAAGAATGAGCTTCGATATCTCCCTTATCAAGGGTGTAATTTGCCAAATGGTCGGCCAAGCAATTGCCCTCTCTCATAATATGTGATACCCTCATATTACACCTTGTCATTATAGAAGTTATTTCTTCACCTTGTTCAGCAACAACCCATGGAACAACCTATATTCCTTTAATGACTTTCTTCAGCAGTAGCGAGTCTGTTTGTATCAGAATGTTCACATATCCCTGCTCCTCACAGTACCTTAGTGCCTCCTTAATTTCCAAAGCTTCTACCTCATTATTGGTTGAATCCTGTATACCTTTCCCAGAAGCAAAAATTATATCTCCTTGCGCATCTCTCAATGCAAAACCAATGGAGCTTCTTCCTGGATTACCTCTTGACGCTCCGTCTATATTTACTTTAATCCATCCTATTGGAGGTAGCTCCCAAAGTACTTTAGTTACCTTCAATGTTGGTGTGTATCGCTCCATCATGTTAAGTAGGTCCGACCATTTGTGAGGTACGGTTGACAATGAAGGTTTCCTTACCATAACAAGTGATTGTATTGTGGTAGATATCTAGTAAATGACTCTGCAAATTGTTACCGACTCTCCATGTTTGTAACTGTTTCTTCTCTTCCATAACTCCCATGTAATAATAGAAGGTAGTGCTTGAAAAATGGGTTGCAATCTTGGGATGGTCTTTAATGTCCAGCATTTCACAATCACCTGATGCAAAGTTATCTTCTCTATTAATACCTGTTGCAGTTAAGAATTAAGTCCATACCTTGTTTGCTGCATATGATTTATAAAAGAGATGCGTCAGTGTTTCTTCATCTGGTTGTGTACAACACCAACGTCGCGATGGCATTAAATACCCTAGCTTCCTCATGTAGTCATCAAGTGGTAGTTTTGCTCTCCACAACTTCCACATAAAGAAAGAGATTTTAAAAGGCAGACCTTTCACCCATATCTTCTCAAATGCAGTTGCTGGATCATTTCTCTTTCTCAAAAAATCCCAAGCTGACTTTACAGAAAAGTTTCCTCTAGTTTCTAGACTCTAAAAAGGCTTATCGAGGGCATCTTGTATTCCTGGAGGCTTTACTGTTTCTATAATGTGCATGGCATATTCCTCAGGTAGAATTTCAATCAGTTTGTTTGCATCCCATGCTCCCCCATCGACCATATCATACACATTATTAACAGATTCGTCAACTACAAAATCTTGAGGAATAAGGAAGTATAAAGCTCCAAGCCCTGTCCAGTTTTCATACCAAAAGCGTGATGATCCCATCTTAGGATGCCAACCAATTTGATGTTCAATGATGTCGCGACATTCAAGCATCCTTCCCCAAACATGTGAACCCTCTCTCCAAGGCACAACAATTGAGTTAAGTTTCTTACAGTATTTCTGACTCGTGAAGGAACTCTATAAACTTGGTTTTATCCGAAAATTCTACCATAACTTACAAAATAATGCTTTAGTAATATCGTGTAGTGACCTAAACCCAGCCCCTCCTTCATCATAAGGTCGACACAAAGTGTCCCAAGAAGCCCAGTGCCTGCTCCTACCACCAATAGAGCTACTCCAAAAATATTGAGCGAACATCCTGTGCAACTTATTAATGACAGAAGGTGGTGAATTCACAGCTGGCAAGAGATGGATGGGCATGCTCTGTAACACATGCTTGATCAAAATAGCCCTACCACTAGTAGATAATAATTTACCTTTCCATGAGTGCAATTTGTCCATGACTTTTTTGATCAAAGCGTCAAAAAAATCTATCTTTCTTCTTGTGTAAAATATTAGACAACCAAGGTAAGTGAAAGGGAATTCTTGACTGCCAATGCCTGTAATTCTTTCCACCGTATGCACAACCTCTATTGGAGCAGATTCGTGCATATATAGTGCTGACTTTGTTTTGTTGATCAGCTGCCTAGAGGCAAATTCATACTCTGTTAAAGTTTCAACCAGTTGTAGCGATCTCGCGTCTGAGGATAGAAATATAATTGTGTCATCTGCATAAGTGATGGTTGATTTTAGGGCTCCATTTGGGCATTCCAAAACCACAAAAGAACAAGTTCGAGTGTAGCGCATTTAAACCTCTTGACAGAGCTTCTGCTCCAAGAATAAATAAGGTAGGGGATAATGGATCGTCTTGTTTGATACCTCTAGTTGATTTAAAAAATCCAAATGGTTGTTGATTGATTAAGATGGAGTACCAATTGTTGGAGATGATTCCGCAAATCAAGCCTATAAACCTCTCATTAAATCCCATTTTCCTTAGAACCTTGGTTAAGAATAGCCAGCAAAGTCTATCATAAGCTTTCATCATATCTAACTTGATCACGATATTAGGCCCTGTTTTTGTCCTCAATCGAATGTCCGTTATTATCTCTTGCATTTACAAAATATTTTTGACAATAATTCTCCCTTTAACAAAACCTGATTGCTCATCTGAAATAAGACCAGGAAGTAGTCCAACAAGCCTTTCGTGAAGTACTCTTGAAATTATTTTGTTGATAAAATTGCTGAGACTTATGGGTCTCATATCTGAGAATGTGACGACCTCCTTTTTCTTTGGTATTAAAACTACATTTGTGTGAGTCACAAATCTAGGCAACTCATGCCCATTAAAGAAAGCCTTAACACTTCAAATACGTCGTCCCCGTTAATATCCCAACATATATGAAAGAAACATCCTGTAAACCCATCAGGTCCGGCTGCACTATTACCATTCCGTCCATAAACTGCCTGTTTTAATTCTTCTTTTGTAGGTTGCTTCAGCAAATTGTTATTTTGATCCATGGTTACTATCTTGGGCACATGATCAATGATCCCAAATGAAGTAGGAACTTTGTCTTCACTAAATTGTGACTGGAAAACATGTACAACTTTATTAGCTATAGCCTCATTATCTTCGATCAACTCCCAGTATTGTTTTGAATTCCATTTAATTGTAATCTTTTCCTCCTACCAGTAACTTGAGCATGAAAAAACTTTGTATTTCTATCACCATCTTTAAACCAAGCCATTCCTGATTTTTGCTTCCAGAATTCTTCCTGCAATGTCAGATATTTAATCAGTTCAGCCTGCACTCTTTGAAGCCTTTCTTGATTTTGTTTGGTTGGGTTCACCTCAAATTAGACCTCGGCTACAGTGACAACCTCTTCCAAACTTCCAATTTTTTTTAAATATATCACCATATGTTGCCCTACTCCAATATGATAGAGCTTTCTTTACCTTCTTGAGTTTATGATTAAAAAGAGTGTAGGGAGTTGCTTCAAAGTCAGCCTTCCAGTTTTCCTTGACGGCAGCTTTGAATGTAGGATGTTTAGTCCAAAAGTTAAGAAATCTAAAAGATTTCTTAATTGGAGCTATGTTTGGCGTGCTAGTCAGCAATAAAGGGCTGTGGTCAGACCCTATCTTTGAGAGATGCGTGACCTGCAGTCCAGGAAATTGCTGTTGGAATTCAATATTGGCCAGGCACCTGTCCAAACGCTTGAAAATACAATCTTCTTCGGCACGCCCATTCCACCATGTATAAATGATGCCCTTAAAACCAAGATCAAACAGGTTGCAAAAATTCACACAGTGTCTAAAGTCCAAAACCTCATTCAGATGCACAGGTAGTCCTCCAAATTTTTCTTCATCATCCCATATCAAATTAAAATCCCCCCCGACTAGCCATGGAAGAGACATGTATCTTACAAGAGAGTACATTATGTCCCAAAGCTCAATGTGTTCAGTTGCATCGCATTTTGCATAAACCAATGTAAGAATAAACTCCTTGTTATCTTCACTGTTAAGCATATGCTCTAGATCGAACAAAATACTAACCTTATATGCTTGATCAATGAATGCTCAAATCTTATTTGATACATTTCCAAATGCTTGAGCAATTCCAATTTTTCTTCTATATTTCTCTAACTATCTAGTTGGATGCATTGGCTCCATTAATCCTATGAATTGAAAGTGGTGTTGCCTATGCATTAAAATGGTCCTTTCAAAGGCTTTCTTCGTGTTAACTGATCGTACATTCCAAATAAGCACATTCATTGCAACAAATTTGATTTTGAGATTGCCTTCTCGTTTGTACACCTACCGGTTGCAAAATATTAATATCCTTCTATTGCTTCCTTCTCCCCTTGCCAATGGATTTCCCTTTCTCAATCTGCCTTGGTGAAATATTTCCTTGCCTGGCTATGTTTATAAAGTTTTGTGTGGTGGATTCTTCATCTAAATCTTTCCCTTTAGATTCCAGATTTCCCTGGTCTTCATCTTGTTGAAATTGTGCAACAATCTATGTTTTGACAGGTTTTTGACTCAAAGAAGAGTTCGCTTATTCCCGTATATTCTGGCAAGCCTTCGTGGTGACATATTTAAAGCTACCACTATCATCAGGTGGTTTTTTCATTAATCCTAACTCCCCTTTTTCATTAGAGATAAAATCCCTTTCCTTCTGTATGTCATCAGCTTTGTTTGTGCATCCAAAAGTAGTGACTTTGTTGATAGTGTCAGCTACACTCTCTTGAATATCAGTCATTGCAGGTTTCCCAACCAAATTGTTTTAATCAATGCCGTTAGCTGGTTTGTGCAGCTCCACACCCTCGGTATCCTCTGCTTTTTCATGATCATTACAATCCTTCCCTAACTTGTTTTGTTGCTGCACTTATACACCATTAACACTTTGCTCTTCAACTTGTTGTTCTTGATCCTCTAGAGGACCTTCTTCTTAACTTTCAAAACCAAATTCTCCTTCTTCCGAATCTTCTTCAGCTTGATCACATCACAACTTACTAGTGACCAATTGCGTTCTGTCAGCTGCATTGTTCAAGTCACCTGTTGCAGCTGAATCAATAGTTTGTGAAGGAATTTCTTTGCACGATTGATTTGTGCTAACACCTTGCCCAAAAGTTCTATTTACCCATTGTGTTATTGATTCCTTTTGCAGTCCTGCCTTACTCCCTTGGGCACTAGGATTGAAAGTAGGGGATTTATGGTTAAGCTTCTTGGTCGTCAACCTAATGTCTTGTTTCCTTGTCAAATTAGTATAATTCTCAGCCACCTTCTGAACTTCTCTTGTATCTTCCATCATTGTCATTTGTCTTGTCTACTCAATGTCTTCCATTCCCTCTTGAAGTACTACAAATTTATTTGCAACTGTCATAGCCCCAGTTGTAGTTGCACTTGCTGCATCAGTTATTGCCTCGAACAGAGCAAGTTCTTTACCAGAACTGTCTTTGTCTTTGTTATTATTGTTTGGCCTAGGTCTATTATCCTTGACCAGATTCCAATCAGCTCCATTATCGTTAGTAGGTGCAAGTTCTACTACCCTATTCACAACAATTACTGCCCTGTTCCATGTAACCACCTAATCAAGCTCCTTGACAGTAGCTGCTCTGTCTGCATCAGCTTGCTGCATAACATCGTTTTGCCCTATTTTTTTAGCGTTCAATAACTCTCGAGCATCACCCTTGTATTGTTCCACATTGCTCAGCTCATTAACATTCATTATACTATCAACAATTTTTTTTTCCAGATTTGTTAACCTTTCCTTGCATTACGCGACATGAATGTTCTCCATGTCCTTGATGTTTGTAGAACAGGCAATATTTTGGCAGATTATCATACATAATTTGCTGATAAAATTTAATAGTTTTCCCCGTTTTACTATCAACAATCTTGAGCTTCACTTTACTAGGATACTTGTCCAGTAGATCTAGCAACACCTTAACTCTTACAGCGCTCGGTCTAGTACAATCTTTTGTTGCTTTGTCCACTGCCAATGGTTTGTCAACTGCTGAAGCTATCGATAGTAAGGATTTTTTAGCAAAGAAGTTGAGTGGCAGATTTGGAACTGAAATCCAAATGACTACCTTTGATGTTTTTTCCCTAGGATTGAATCCTAGCGTCCATGGAAATGTCCAAAAGAAGAATTCCTCACCTTTTGCTTTAACATATCCTGTAGATCTTGAAATGAACTGAACATAATCATCATATAAATCAAATCGCACCAGCACATGATGGAATTCAAGATGGCCAATATTACACACACTATGAATGTTGAACTACTTAGAAAATAGCTGCCTAAGGTCGCGCAGATCTTGTTTTTCGTAAAAGAATTTGACGACGACAGCTTTGTTTACCCGAAAAATCGGATAACGTTAAATTTGTGTATGGTTCTAAGGATATGCGATACAATTTGATACAAATCGTATAGAGAAATAGAAATATGTGTATTCCTGACTATGAGAATGAGAATAGTGAGCAAAAAAGAATGAATAAGATAAAGTAAAACAAGCACAAGGAGATATCTTTCAATCTGAGAAGTGATCTTTTGTTATAGTTTTTGAGGTGCCCTATGCTTACAAGGATTCTCCCTTTTATAGTAGAGGGATCCTGCTTTTTTTATAATAAAACAAAACATATAGTGGAGGACCCATGATGAATTGTCTCTTCCTCGATTCCTTCCAAGATTCCCTCACCTAGTGGGATTGCAACGGCTTATGTCTGTGAGTTCGGTCTGACTCGGGCTTTTAATCTCGGCTTGAGCCCGATTCTAAATCGAGCTCTCGGTCTTTGGCTTAAGCTAAATTCTTACTTGGACCCTTGACTTGATTCGGGGTCGATGTTGGTTGGTCTCCGGCTCATAAGCTTGATAGCTTTACTCTGCATTATAGTTCGATTTGGATTCGAGCTCTATAACTATACCGAACTCGACATTGATCAGCACCTCGGGTTCGAGGCTTGTTCGCTCCGTCTTTGGAAACCATCTCGAAGTCTCACTTCGATCGACTATCATTTGAACTCGAGTAGACGTGCGAAGGCCAAAATCTATTTCGACCATATATAGATAGTCCCCTCATTTCTCAGAAAGAATGTGGTGAGAAATGATATGATTTTTTAACGGCTCGATCGGATTATAACCTGACGTTTCAATCGGGTTCGACCGTGATGCATATGATAGTTGTTCCGTCAGTTTAGTCTTCCAAGGCATTTAATGCATGTCAGGTGGTAGTAGACCACCGCTGATACTGAACCGCCATCGCTTGAACCTATAAATAACCCTTCCTTTTATCATTTACCATTTTTACATCTTCTATTTTCAAAATTTCCCAAGTCCCTTTTCGTATTCTCTAACTTAGCCGTAAATCTGTGATTTCCTTTTGCAAAAGCCCCTCTTCAATTCTACCAAATCTTTGTCACTTTCCTCTATTCCTCACCTCTGAATTCAAAAATGGCAAAAATGTCACAAACCATTCCTCAGAAAGAGAAGGCTTCATCTTCACAATGTGCCGCCGATGATACACCGGCATAACCACGACCTGAGGAGTGCATTCCCGGGGCGTGTGTCTTTGCTTCTGATTTTAAGGTCGATAAAGGCTCATCGGTCCCTGGCCGATGTGAACCAGTATCGAGGTACATATGTTCGATAATCGAGAAGCACCTCCAACAGCTAAAGAAAGATTACAATTGGGATAAAAAAGAAATAATGATTCCTTCTTCTGACGAGGATATCACTTCTTACGTGAAAGGGTTTTGGAATATGTATACTTACCCTTTCACGTTAGGTCCCCTCGATTCCGTTATTATTGACTTCTATCGTCAATACCAAATAACCCTAGGCCAGGTCCATCTTTCGTTTTGGCGGATTGTTATCCTGATTCGATATTTCGTGAGCAAAATCGAGGGGATGCTATTCACCCTCGACCATCTTATCCGATTGTATCGTCCTCGACTCTTTCAAGGAGGGTTAATAAAACTTCAGCGTTGGGCTTCCAAGGCTCTGTTCACGAGTATTGACGAGGATAAGGATCGGGGTTGGATGGGTAGGTTCATTCGAGTGAGGACTTCAGACCTGATTCCAAACGAAAAGATGCCCTTTCCCGAGGAGTGGAATATGAAACATAAGTGTGATCCTACTGTTGCTTCTATTTTGTTCTTTCATTTCTTTTTTTGTGATGTAGCGGTTCCCTAGATGCCCAGAGCAGTTCCCGATCTCAAGAACTGGGTATGATCTCTTGTTTCGACCTCCACATACGCCGAGCGCTCAAAGGGTTGGTGGGAGGCCAAAAATCATGGTAAGCCCCTTTCTCATACTCTTTGATAGTTCGAACGAGGTAGTTTTCCGAATATCTTAGCAAAATTTTCCATATGCAGGTCTGGGTAAAGATGCGGTTAAGCCCTTGTCCAACGAGAAAGAAACTTTGGCCTCTGTCCCAAAGTCGGTGAAGGGAAATAAAAGGAAAAGAGCCACCATTACCGAAGATCCAAAACCGAAGAAGAGGACGGCTCGTAAGCCGAACAAAAATTCCATTTCTTTGACCGTGGAATCAGTTCTGCGTCTAAGAGATGATGAATAAGAAGAAAATGATGGGTCCGTGCTGGCGGCCCAAACGAAGAGAACCACCGATGCCCCATCAACTACTGGATCGATGATTCTTCATGAGGCTCCACCTCAAACTGAGGATATATCGGAGAAAACTTCGGGTGGAATCCCTAAATTATCGGAGATCGAAGACTCATCTCATCGGAGCCAACGGATGGGGGATACATCTAAAAGGGCCCTCGAATCCCTTCATACCGAAAAGAGTGCTCTAAGTGATTATTTTGGGGCAGCAACAATCAAAGATTCGCCCACCTTTCCCGTTTTTTCCGAAGGGGTGATTCGGGAAGCTCAAGCTCTGGGGGACCTCGATCTAGACAGACCTCACGATGGAGAGGATCCCTTTCGTGACATATTTACCGGTGTCGAGGGCATTGCCAGTACTGGTGATGAACCGGATCTTTTTCATCGGGTGCGGCAGGCTTTGAATCAGGTAAGACTTAAAATTATTTTGTTGGTACTATCTTCATGTTTACTTTTCGTTAACTTCGCTTCCTGTTTCTTTTGTAGGCAGCGGCAGTTCATCGAGAAACATGTTCTCGATCCCAAAATGAGCTGCGTCGATATGAGGCTGACCTTCAATGGGTTACTGATGAGAGGAAATCCCTAACACTTCTTTTAGGGCAGAGAGAAGAGGAAATAAAAGACCTACGAGCTGAGTTGTCCAAGGCTTATCGAGATCAGAACGACTTGTCTGAGCAGATAATGGCACTTTTAAAAGCCTATGGGCTTGATACCGGAATGATGGCTAAATTTTTGGTCTCACAGTTGCAGAAAAAAATTGAGATGATCGGGAAGCTTCGTGAGGAGGTCGACGTGATAAAAGCGGAGTCTTTGCAGTGAAAAGAAGGTATGGACCGCTTTGCTGCAGAGAAAGAAACTACTTGAGCCCAGTTATCATCGGCCAAAACCCAACTTCAAAGAATGAATGAAAAGGGCATAGTTCAAGCAAGAAGAATAGAGGAGCTCGAGGTTCGGTTGGCCTCTGTACTTGCAAAGGCCGAATCTGATGCCGAAAAGGCAAAGGCCGATGCGGATGCACTCGTAGCCATCTATCGGGCCAATGCTGAGACTGCCCAGGTCCAAGCAAGAGAGGCAGCCGAGACCACCGATGCTCGAGCACATTAGGTTGCCGAACTTTCTAAGTGCCGATCTCGGAGGGAAACCCTTGAGGAGATCCATGCTCGTGGTTTCGATCTCGCTGAAGAGATAAAAAGGACCAAAGAACTTGAAGTCCTGGTTTCCGATGGCGATGATGATGACAATGATGATGATGATGATGATGATGGGAGTGAGAGCGGATCCGAGAACGGGGGGGAGCCCGATAGAGAAGAGACCGCTCCTGAGGATGACCAGGAAGCTTAGTCCTTAATTTTTACGTTGTAATCAATCATGTAGACTAATTTGTATATAGACAATTTTTCCGACTTCCTTCTTTTTTGTGAAAACATTCCTACTTAATCAAATTTGGACTTCGTAGCCTCTATAATCGAGCGAGAACTTGAAGTGATGTAGCCTTTAGGCTTATTAGTTGAGTCAATGATTTGAGCTCGTTGTAATGTAGCCTGTAGGCGTAATGGTAGAGTGAGTGCTTGCTCGAACTCGAAATACAAGTAGCCAGTAGGCTTAGTAGTCGAGTGAATGATTCGAACTCGATGTAATGTAGCCCGTAGGCATAATGGTCGAGTGTGTGCTTGCTCGAACTCGAACTAAAAGTAGCCTGTAGGCTTAGTAGTCGAGTGAATGATTCGAACTCGATGTAATGTAGCCCGTAGGCCTAATGGTCGAGTGAGTGCTTGCTCGAACTCAAACAAAAAGTAGCCCGTAGGCTTAGTAGTCGAGTGAATGATTCGAACTCGATGTAATGTAGCCCGTAGGCGTAATGGTCGAATTTATCTTAATTCTGTTTGTGTAATAAATCTCCGAATAGAGGAATTTTTCTTGGATATAAGATGTCGGTAAAGAACTTTCTTTGCAAGTCACTGTACATGTGTTCATGTTTCGCACCTGGGTTTGGGCCAATTATGTGAGCATGGTTCGTTTTGACCATTTGGCTCTTACAACGTTTCCTATTGGAACCCCGTTGTTGCGAAATAACTTTCATGCATCAGAACTTGATATATTTGAGGGCTAATGCCCTCCCAGTATTCGAGGTTGATTGTAAAGAGGCCTCGGATACTGTTGTAAGTGCAGCACGATCATTGGTTGCCTCAATAAAAACCTTGCCGAAAAATCCATTTGGGATAAAACCGGTCTAAGGGAAAAAGAGTGCAACGCGTGCTTTCAGATCTATGGCTTCGTATCGAAGGATCCATCTTATCTCCTGCTCGTACTTCTACAGGGGTCAGTTTTGAAATGTAAATGAATATGGAAGGGCTGTACCTTAGCAGTAGTATCGTTTTAGATGTGACACATTCCAATTGCTTGATAGCTATTTACCATTTATCATGCCGAACTTGTATGATCCATTTCCGACGTTCTCGAGAACCTGGTATGGTCCTTCCCAGTTATGTCCTAGTTTTCCTTCATTCGAATTTCGGGTATTCAGCATGACTTTCCTAAGCATTAAGTCCCCGGGCATAAAATGGCGGATCTTGGTTCTTCGATTATAGTATCTTTCGATTCGTTGCTTTTGGGCGGCCAATTGGACAAGAGAAGCTTCTCGTTTTTTGTTCGATAATTCGAGGCTAGTGTTCATAGCCTCGTTATTTGATTCTTCTGTCGTGTATCGAAATCTGGCACTGGGTTTGCCGACTTCGACTGGTATCAATGCTTCGGACCCATATACTAAGGAGAACGGGGTTGCCCCTGTACTAGATTTTGACGTTGTTCGATATGCCCAAAGGACTTCGGGTAGGATTTCTCTCCATTTTCCTTTAGCTTTGTTCAGCCTCTTCTTTAGGTTTTGAATGATAGTTTTGTTCGTTGATTCAACCTGTCCGTTCCCACTGGGGCAGTACGGTGTTGATAATATCCTTCTTATTTTATGATATTCGAAGAATTTCGTCACTTTGCTGCCTACGAATTGTTTCCCATTGTCACATACTATTTCGGCAGGTATCCCGAATCGACATATGATATGATCCCAGATAAAGTCTATAACTTCTCTCTCTCTCTCTCTCTCTCTCTCTCTCTCTCTCTCTCTCTCTCTCTCTTATTTTCTCAAATGCCTGCGCTTCAACCCATTTAGAGAAATAGTCAGTCATAAATAAAATGAATTTGGCTTTACCTAGGGTCGATGGCAGAGGGCCGACGATATCCATTCCCCATTTCATGAACGGCCATGGGGATAGGACTGAGTGAAGCTGCTCTCTGGGTTGATGGATAATTGGTGCAAACCTTTGACATTTGTCACATTTTTGAATAAATTCATTCACATTTTTGTCCATATCGATCCAATAATACCCTGCTCGGATTATTTTTCGGACTGATGGATCGGCGTCGGAGTGATTCCCACAAGTGCCCTCGTGCACTTCGCATAGGATGTAATCGGTATCTCCCAGACCCAAGCATACTGCCAATGGTCCATCGAATTTTCTTCGGTATAGCGTTCCATCTAAAGCGACCATGAATCGAGCATCTTTAGTCCGTAGGGCTCTTGAATCTTTAGGGTCCGATGGAAGCTTTTCGTTCTTTAAGTATTCAATATACTTATTTCTCCAATCCCAGGTTAAGCTTGTAGAATTTATCTCGACGTGACCTTCTTCAATCACGGATCTCGAGAGCTGAACGACAGTTCCCGAGCTCAAGTCACCTTCCTCGACCGATGATCCCAAATTCGTAAGTGAATCAGCCTCACTGTTTTGCTCTCGTGGAACATGCTGTAAAGTCCATTCTTTGAAATGGTGCAAAGTAACCTATAATTTGTCCAAATACCTTTGCATTCTATCTTCTCGAACTTCAAAGGTTTTGTTTACTTGATTTACCACCAGCAAAGAGTCACACTTGGCTTCGATGACTTCTACTCCCAAGTTTTTAGCTAGATCGAGACCTGCAATCATGGCCTCATACTCGGCCTCGTTGTTAGTCAACCTGGTAGTTTTAATATATTACCTAATAATGTTACCTGTGGGTGGCTTTAAAACTATGCCTATCCCGGACCCTTTTACGTTCGAGGCCCCGTCCGTAAAAAGGGTCCATACCCTCGAGGATGTACCCGATTTCAGCAAGAATTCTTTTTCGACTTCGGGTATGAGGGTTGGCATAAAATCGGCCACGAAGTCTGCTAAAATTTGAGACTTGATGGCCATATGGGGTTGATATTCGATATCATACCCACTGAGTTCGATGGCCATTTTCCCAATCGGCCTGATAGTTCGGGCTTGTGCAAAGTATTACAAAGTGGGTAAGTTGTTAATATGCATATGGGGTGACATTGAAAGTACGGTCGTAACTTTCTAGAGGCGCTTATCAGTGCAAGTGCCAATTTTTCTAGGTGTGGATATCTAGCTTCCGCTTCTCCTAAGGTTTGACTTATATAATAATATTGCGTACCTTGCTCTTTCCGAACTAGGACACCGCTTACTGCGATTTCTGATACTGCCAAGTATAAGCAAAGTTTTTTGTCTGCTTTTGGAGTGTGAAGTAGTGGTGGGCTCGACATATATTGTTTCAGTTCCTTCAATTCTTGTTGGCATTTTGGGGTCCAAGCAAAATCGTTCTTCTTTTTGAGTAGGGAGAAAAATTTGTGACTTCAATCTGATGATCTCGAAATGAATCGGCCTAAGGCCGCAATTCGTCCTGTTAGCCTTTGTAAAGCTTTTACGCTGTCCACGATGGTGATGTCTTCAATGGCCTTGATTTTATCGAGGTTAATCTCAATTCCCCGATTTGACACCATGAAGCCGAGGAACTTGCCCGAACCGACCCCAAAAGCACATTTTTCGGGGTTGAGCTTCATGTTGTATTTCCTCAAAATCTCGAACGTTTCCTGCAAATGGGTCAGATGGTCCTCTGCGCGCAGGGACTTAACTAGCATGTCATCAATATAAACTTCCATTGATTTACTTATTTGTTCTTCGAATATTTTATTTACTAGGCGTTGGTAAGTAGCCCCCGCATTTTTTAGCCCGAAGGGCATCACATTATAATAATATGTTCCATATTTGGTGACAAACGAAGTCTTTTCCTGGTCCTCCGGGTTCATCCGGATTTGATTATACTCGGAATAGGCATCGAGAAAAGTGAGGATCTCGTGACCGGCTGTGGCATCGATTATGCGATTGATGTTGGGTAGCGGAAAAGAATCTTTGGGGCATGCTTTGTTTAAATCCTTATAGTCCACGCACATTCTAAGTTTGTTTCTTTTTTTAGGAACTACAACTATATTGGCTAACCATTCGAGATATTTCACCTCCCGAATGGACCCTATCTTTAGAAGTTTGGTTACCTTGTCTTTTATGAATGAGTGTTTTACCTCGGACTGGGGTCTTCTCTTTTGCTTCACCAGTCTGAACTTAGGGTCTAAGCTTAGCTGATACGTCGTTATGTCCGGTGGAATCCCTGTTATATCTAAATGGGACCAGGCAAAACAATCAATGTTATCGATAAGAAATTGAACAAGTTTCTTCCTGAGTTCGGGGCTCAACCCCGTTCCCAGGTATACCTTTCGTTCGGGCCAGTGCTTGATTAGTGTGACTTGCTCCAGTTCCTCAATTGTTGATTTGGTGGCGTTGGAGTCATCGGGAATCATGAAGTATCGAGGGACCCTCTGATCATCATCTTCTTCGATCATCTGGTTATCTGGTTGGGTCAAAGCCAATGTCTGTGATTGCTATTTGGTGTCTCGTTCTCCTTCTGAGCCCGATCCCTTTATTGACGAAGGCGAGGATATTGGTTTCGCTTCCTCGACGGCGAACATTTCTTTTGCAGCTGGTTGTTCTCCGTACACTGTTTTGACTCCTCTCGATGTTTGGAATTTGAGGACCTGGTGTAGGGTCGAAGGTACAGCTCTCATGTTGTGGATCCATGGCCTTCCGAAAAGGGCGTTGTATCTCATTTTACCTTTGATCACGTGAAACTTCATTTCCTGGATGGTTTCGGCCACATTTATTGGTAGAATTATCTCGCCTTTGGTGGTTTCACATGCCATGTTGAATCCGTTTAGAACCAGGGTTGCGGGTACGATCAGGTCCCGCAGGCCGAGCTGTTCTACGACTTTCAATCTTATGATGTTGGCTGAGCTACCTGGATCAATCAACACACGCTTAACTTTAGTTTTATTCATGAGTACGGATATTACCAGTGCATCATTATGAGGTTGTATGGCCCTTTTCCGCATCATCATCATTGAAGGACAAAGTTCCTATGGGTGTGTAATCCTGAGTTTGAGATCGCTTTTCTCTCACAATCGATGTTTTAGTGCATTTAAGCACTGGTCCCTGAGGGGTATCGGCACCGCCGATGATCATGTGAATGACGTACTGTGGTTCTTCCTTCTCGGTTTGCTTGCCGAAATCCCTGTTTTTAAAATGGTTCCTCGCCCTATCGCTCAAAAATTCCCGAAGGTGACCTTTATTAAATAACCGGGCTACTTCCTCTCTTAGTTGCCTGCAATCTTCTGTTTTGTGGCCATGGGTGCCACGATATTCGCACATTTGATTGGGATTCCTTTGGGCAGGATCGGTCTGCATGGGTCAAGGACATTTAGTGTCTTTGATGCGACCGATAGCCGATACGATGGAAGATGCATCAACGCTGAAGTTATATTCCGATAACCGAGGTGCTTCTATAGGATCGACATATTTATCAAAGCCACTCTTGCTCATAAGTCCCCGAGAATTATGCCCTCGATCACTCCTTCGATTGTTCTAAGAGGTATTGCATGTTGAACCATTGTCCATCCGATCTGTGACGTACGGTTGATATCGGTGTCTATTCGACCTTTGATCTCTGTCGATCTCCATTTGGTTTTTAGTAGCTATCCTGTTCTGATGCGTGGATCCAGACGAATCTCCCAACCGGTCATCTTCGACCCTAATTTTCGACTGATATCGGTTGTGTATATCTGCCCAAGTTATTGCTGGATACTCGGATCAAATTTTGCTTTAGCCGACGTGATGCTATCAAACTTTGCTCATTCAACCCTTGGGTGAAAGCTTGGACGGCCCAATCGTCTGTGACCGGTGGCTATTCCATGTGTTCCATTTGAAATTGGGATACGAATTCCCTCAGCATGTCATTACCCCTTTGCTTTACTTTGAAGAGGTCTGATTTCCTTGTTGCAACCTTGATGGCATCAGCATGTGCCTTTACGAACGAATTTTCTAACATGGTAAAAGAATCAATGGAATCGTGAGGTTCTCCCCGAACTTTTTCAACAACACGGATTCGATCTCATCGTCCTCCAAATCATTACCCTTGATGGCACATGTGTAAGAGGTGACGTGTTTATTAGGATTGGTCATGCCATTATCTTTATTAATTTCGGGCATACGGAATTTTTTGGGGATTGGTTTTGGGGTCGCACTCGAGGGAAAAGGCTTTTGTATGAACTTTTTCGAATCCAACCCTTTTATTATTGGTGGAGCTCCCCGGATCTGATCGATCCTGGCATTGTATGTTTCCACTCTCTTATCATTGGCTTCCACTCATTTTGTGAGTTCCTCGAGCAATATAGTAATCTCGGGAGTGGTCCCCGATTCTTGCTCGTTTGACTTCACTATGGCGGGCTCCATTCTAGGGGTGATTTCTCGAAGCAGATTGGGATCCGTCCTGCTTTGTATCTGAGTTTGGCTCTGCAACTGAGCTATCGCTACTTGTTGGGCTTGTAACATCTCGAATATCATACGTAAGATGACTCCGATTTCCCCCACGTTATGGGTGTCTCGAGCTACGAATCGAGTTCCGCCCTGAACGCTTCTTTCTGGTTCGGAACGTTGATTCGTCTCAAGAGCCACTTGCGAATTGACATCTAGCGGTACTTCGGCTCGAGTTTTAGGTACTTTGATTCGAGCTTCAGTTCCATCGTCAAGTGGCCTTCCGGCCTCGGGTACCAAGTTGTTGGTTTCATCTTGAAGGCCTGCTTCGTGGTCGATAGGTAAAGCCATTGCTAATTTGAAGTTGTAAACTGGTGTGTAATGTAGATTTGCATCAAACAACCACTGTTACCCTTAGCCCCACGGTGGGCGCCAAACTATTTACCCGAAAAGTTGGATAACGTTAAATTTGTGTATGGTTCTAAGGATATGCGATACAATTTGATACAAATCGTTTAGAGAAATAGAAATATGTGTATTCCTGACTATGAGAATGAGAATAGTGAGCAAAAAAGAATGAATAAGATAAAGTAAAACAAGCACAAGGAGATATCTTTCAATCTGAGAAGTGATCTTTTGTTATAGTTTTTGAGGTGCCCTATGCTTACATGGATTCTCCCCTTTTATAGTAGAGGGATCCTACTTTATTTATAATAAAACAAAGCATATAGTGGAGGACCCATGATGAATTGTCTCTTCCTCAATTCCTTCCAAGATTCCCTCACCTAGTGGGATTGCAACGGCTTATGTCTGTGAGTCCGCTCTGACTCGGTCTTTTGATCTCGACTTGAGCCCGATTCTAACTCGAGCTCTTAGTCTTTGGCTTAAGCTCGATTCTGACTTGGACCCTTGACTTGATTCGGGGTCGATGTTGGTTGGTCTCCGGCTCATAAGCTTGATAGCTTTACTCTACATTATAGTTCGATTTAGATTCGAGCTCAATAACGATATAGAACTCGACATTGATCGGCCCCTCGGGTTCGAGGCTTGTTCGCTCCGTCTTTAGAAATCATCTCGAAGTCTCACTTCGATCGACTATCATTCGAACTCGAGCAGACGTGCGAAGGCCGAAATCTATTTCGACCGTATACAGGCTTGATACAATCCTTCTTCGATAGTGAAATCATTAACCTCTTCCAAGGTAAACTCAATCGTCGGTTCTCCATCAACAACTTTAATGGGAATCAAACTAGTTTTTTGAATTTTAGAAGCAGTTTTCATATGTTGAATCTAAACAGCGTATGTTTGTTTGAGCTGTGTGTTTTGGCTTTGTTCATTTGTTAATTTGGAAGACTCTCCCACAGCCAAATGTTGGGGAGAGATCTGGCAGCCATGGCTAACTATTCCATCAAAGACACCCAAATAGAAGAGAGAATAGAGAGCGTTTATTTTAGACAGAGAATTTGAAGTTTGGGGTTTGTTTTTAGCAAATATACTACTAGGTTATTCACCTAGTAGTTATTATATATAACAAATCCCAAATTGTGTAAAACTTACAAAATGTTCAAGTGAACTACAAACAAACAATACGACAAGGAAATCCAATGGCTATTCTACCAAATACAATGTAGCAGTAGCATAATGAAAGATGGAAAAAAACAAAGCTAGTAATTTGAAACGTCTAATTGTTGCCGACGAACATGAATGCACACACCAGTTGCAACCAATTTGTTGTAGCACCTACAAAGCTCACACTAGGCGCCATTTTTTGCAATCCAAAGGAGTAGGTATGTTTAAATCCAGTAGTTGTAAAGCAAAGCAGTTTGGACATTGTGAACTTGGGGCTGAAAAATTCAAACAGTGTCTAAAGTCCAAAACCTCATTTATATGCACAGGTAGTCCTCCAAATTTTTCTTCTTCATCCCATATCACATTAAAATCCCCTCCGACTAGCCATGGAAGAGACATGTCTCTTGCAAGAGAGTACATTGTGTCCCAAAGCTCAATGCGTTCAGTTGCTTCGCATTTTGCATAAACCAATGTAAGAATAAACTCCTTGTTATCTTCAGTGTTAAGCATATGCATTGTAAGCTACTACTCCAGATCGAACAAATTACTAACCTTATATGCTTGATCAATGAATTCCCAGATCTCATTTGATACATTTCCAAATGCTTGAGCAATTCCAATTTTTCTTCTATATTTCTCTAACTTTCTAGACAAGAGTGGGTTGCTCTAGTGGTAAGCACCCTCCACTTCCAACTAAGAGGTTATGAGTTCGAGTCACCCCAAGATTAAGGTGGGGAGTTCTTGGAGAGAGGGAGCCGAGGGTCTATCGGAAATAGCCTCTCTACCCCACGGTAGGGGTAAGGTCTGCGTACACACTACCCTCCCTAGATCCCACTAGTGGGATTATACTGGGTTGTTGTTGTTGTTGTTGTTTTTGTATTTCTCTAACTTTCTAGCTGGATGCATTGGCTCCATTAATCCTATGAATTGGAAGTGGTGTTGCCTATTCATTAAAATGGTCCTTTCAAAGGCTTTCTTCGTGTTAACGGATCGCACATTCCAAATAAGCGCATTCATTGCAACAAATTTAATTTTGAGATTGTCCTTCTCGTTTGTACACCTGCCGGTTGCAAAATATTAATATCCTTCTGTTGCTTCCTTGTCCCCTTGCCAATGGATTTCCCTATCTCAATATGCCTTGGTGAAATATCTCCTTGCCTGGCTATGTTTATAAAGTTTTGTGTGGTGGATTCTTCATCTAAATATTTCCCTTTAGATTCCAGATTTCCCTGGTCTTCATCTTGTTGAAATTGTGCAACAATCTGTGTTTTGACAGGTTTTTGACTCAAAGAAGAGTTACTTTTTCCCGTGTATTCTGGCTGGCCTTCGTGGTGACATATTTGAAGCTACCACTATCATCAGGTGGTTTTTCCATTAATCATCACTCCCTTTTTTCATTAGAGATAAAATCCCTTTCCTTCTGTATGTCATCAGCTTTTTTTGTGCATCCAAAAGTAGTGAATTTTTTGATAGTGTCAGCTGCACTCTCTTGAATATCAGTCATTGCAGGTTTCCCAACCAAATTGTTTTGATCAATGTAGTTAGTTGGTTTCTGCAGCTCCACACCCTCTGTATCCTCTGCTTTTTCATGATCATTACAATCCTTCCCTGACTTGTTTTGTTGCTTCACTTGTACACCATTAACACTTTGCTCTTTAGCTTGTTGTACTTGATCCTCTAGAGGACCTTCTTCATTCACTTTCAAAACCAAATTCTCACTCTTTCAAATCTTCTTTAGCTTGATCACACCACAACTTACTAGTGACCAATTGTGTTCTGTCAGCTGCATTGTTCAAGTCCCCTGTTGCAGCTGAATCAATAGTTTGTGAAGGAATTTATTTGCAGGATTGATTTGTAGTAACAATTTGCCCAAAATTTCTATTTACCCATTGTGTTATTGATTCCTTTTGCAGTCTTGCCTTACTCCCTAGGATTGAAAGTAGGGGCTTTATAGTTAAGCTTCGTGGTCACCGACCTAATGTCTTGTTTCCTTGTCAAATTAGTATAATTCTCAGCCACCTTCTGAACTTCTCTTGTATCTTCCATCATTGTCATTTGTCTTGTCTGCTCAATGTCTTCCATTCCCTCTTGAAGTACTACAAATTTATTTGCAACTGTCATAGCCTCAGTTGTAGTTGCACCTGCTACAGTTATTGCCTCGAACAGAGCAAGTTGTTTACCAGAAGTGTCTTTGTCTTTGTTATTATTGTTTGGCCTAGGTCTATTATCCTTGACCTGATTCCAAGCAGCTCCATTATCGTTATTAGGAGCAAGTTCTACTACCCTGTTCACAACAATTGCTGCCTTGTTCCCTGTAACCACATGATCAATCTCCTTGACAGTAGCTGCTCTGTCTGCATCAACTTGCTGCATAACATCGTTTTGCTCTGTTTTTTTAGCGTTCAATAACTCTCGAGCATCACCCTTGTATTGTTCCACATTGCTCAGCTCATTAACATTCATTATACTATCAACAATTTTTTTTTTTCAGATTTGTTAACCTTCCCTTGCATTACACGACATGAACGTTCTCCATGTCTTTGATGTTTGCAGAACGAGCAATATTTTGGCAGATTATCATACATAATTTGCTGATAAAATTCAACAATTTTCCCAGTTTTACTATCAACAATCTTGAGCTTCACTTTACTAGGATGCTTGTTCTGTAGGTCTAAAAATACCTTAACTCTTGCGGCACTCTGTCTAGTATGATCTTTTGTTGCTTTGTCCACTGCCAATGGTTTGCCAACTTCTGATGCTATCGATACTAAGGACTTTTTAGCAAAGAAGTTAGGTGGCAGATCTGGAAATGAAATCCAAACGACTGCCATTGATGTTTCTTCCCTAGGATTGAATCCTAGCGTCCATGGAAATGTCCGAAAGAAGAATTCCTCACCTTTTGCTTTAACATATCCTATCGATCTTGAAATGAACTGAACATAATCGTCATATAAATCAAATCGCACCAGTACATGACGGAATTCAAGCTGGCCAATATTACACACACCATGAATGTCTAACTGCTTAGAAAATAGCTGCCTAAGGTCGCGCAGATATGGTTTTCCATAAGAGAATTTGATGACGACGGCTTGATGCAATCCTTCTTTGATAGTGAAATCATTAACCTCTTCCAAGGTGAACTCAATCGTCAGTTCTCCATCAATAAGTTTAATGGGAATCAAATCAGTTTTTTTAATTTTAGAAGCAGTTTTTGTATGTTGAATCTAAGCAGTGTATGTTTGTTTGAGCTGTGTGTTTTGGCTTTGTTCATTTGTTAATTTGGAAGACTCTCCCAAATCCAAATGTTGGGGAGAGATCGTGGTAGCCATGGCTCACTATTCCATCAAAGACACCCAAATAGAAGAGAGAGGAGAGAGTGTTTTCTTAAAAAACTTAATCCCCTCCTTTTTTTAGCAAATATACTACTAGGTTATTCACCTAGTAGTTGTTATATATAACAAATCCCAAATTGGGTAAAACTTACAAAATGTTCAAGTGAACTACAAACAAACAATACGACAAGTAAACCCAATGGCTATTGCTACTAAATACAATGTAGCAGTAGCGTAATGAAAGATGGAAAATACAAAGCTAGTAATTTGAAACGTCCAATTGTTGCCGACGACCATGAATGCACACACCAGTTGCCAACAATTTGTTGTAGAACCTACAAAGCTCTCACCAGGCGCCATTTTTTGCAATCTAAAGGAGTAGGTATGTTTAAATCCAGTAGTTGTAAACCATAACAGTTTGGACATTGTGAACTTGGGGATGAAATATTCCAGCATCATTGTTCATACATTCCAAATGAATTTGAGATGAATGCAGAATAGAG
Organism: Nicotiana tabacum; assembly: GCF_000715075.1. Lineage (NCBI taxonomy): Eukaryota > Viridiplantae > Streptophyta > Magnoliopsida > Solanales > Solanaceae > Nicotiana > Nicotiana tabacum. Next base: position 891,442 of record NC_134101.1, on the reverse strand, counting down.
ACAGTACTGCCTGCTTGAGACATGATGACAATATAGTATTTTCTCATCTCCATATTGAGCCTGCATGCACACTAATACCACTAGACAATGATATGACACTATACTGTAAATACTATGAATACTAGACAATTGGCCTGATATGGCAACTTGAGAGTTGTTATGGCAAAAATATGTCTAGCTCACGGCAAAGTGTTACATGATTCCACTTGTGTAAGATTGAAAGTTAAGCAGCCTTCTGATGAGCATATTGAATTGAAATACAAACTCGTGATATCTCTAGTCCTCTCACATAGGATAAAATATTGGCAAAGGTTAAGCTTTGGGAATGATAATAATCTCACGAGTGTTCAACTTCTTTTCATCCTCGTAAGCTTGTGGCATAAATTCCTTGTGCTAGTTACTGTTAAGAGTGTAATGCAACTTTGTGTATCTTGAAACCCATATCATATTCAGGGTGCTAGAATATTCTCATTTTGAGTTAAATTGATTTTTCCCTACATACCAAGAGGCGACTGGTGTCACATAAGTGTTAGCTCTCTTTGAGGCTTACTATTGCCATAAGGAACGAATGGAATGAAACAATTGTTGATGCCCTTTTCATGACTCATTTCCTTTAAATCTCAAAATCATGAACATTTTCCCTACGTTATCAATGCCTACTAGGCAACTCTATGACTCATTTGTTGAATCGATGATGTCACCATAACGAATCACCATGTCAACGCTATTGGTAGTGACGTTTTGGTCTCTTGGGATATAACCTCCTGAAATGCTGTGCTCAGCACGTTGATGGATTATTGAAAATTTCCAATGAAATATCGAACCTCGTTGTTCCTGTTTGTAGCAAATCTTTCGAGTATTGTAGGTTCAGGCATGCCAAACAAGAAGCATCATCCCGTGATCAAATATATGGGATAGGAAATTTTATGGTCATAGTCAAGCTAGCATATCTTAGAGAAATTGTTGGAGGTTGCAAAATGTTTAGTTTGGGTGTTCGGCGTGGAGATTTAGAGTTAAAGAAAGTGAATGGGTTATTCTCAATATTTTCTGCATGAGGATGCTATGTGAATTGTTAATAAAGATAAAGTATGTGAAGTCACATTAGGCCTTATGGAATTTTGAAAGGAAATAGGCTAAACTATGAGTATGATGTTTCCCTATTATTGTTCTCCGTGTACCCGATGTTTCATGTGTCTATGTCTAATAAGGTGAAGATAAGGGATAATGGGATTGTGAGGAGAAAAAATTTGCTATCCTTGTTAGAAAAGTCCGGGAGTTGAGATTGTCGCTGTTAATGTGTTATGGCGAAGTCTGTAAGTTGAGGAGACCACATGGAGGGGCAAAAGTGTTAAGGAAATTAAATGTTTCCACTTGAGTGTATAGTTAAATGATTGTGATTTGAAAGGTACTTCTGTGCGTTATGATTTAAATATGTGCAGCTCATGTCCAGATACCACTCTTGATAGTATAATGCATGTAATGATGAGATTAGTGACGTTGTTATACATGGTGATGTTTTGTCAAGTTGTGGATATGTTGTTAGGAATTGTTTTGGTGTTACTCTAGCAGGTGGATAGGCCCAGTTACAGGGGAGACTCTGGCGAAATTTTTGGAAATTTAGGGAGTTAGCCAAATTTTAAAACTACTGGTGTGTATGAACCAACAGTTGTACCACATTAAATGCTAATGACGGATTTTGACCCTCATTCAAGGATGAATGATCCTAAGCGGGGGAGAATATAATACCCCGGAAAATTTTGAAGTATTTCAGTGTAAAGCCCCGTAAATTTTGCAAGTGAATTCAAGGTTTCGTGGTGCCGAAGTAGGCTTACGTGTTTGAGGATGGTATAAAATCAAGCTCGTCGCGGTTCGGACTTTTTGGGTTGAACAATGCACCGGAAAGTAAAGGAATATTTTTGGCGGAAAAGCGCGTTTATGCGGTCCATTATGCGACAGCATAATCATTTTGCGGGCCGCATAATGGCCGCAAAAGTGGGAAGGAGAAGGGCCAGTCTGGGGGCAATTATGCGGTCGTCTATACGACCGCATAACTGTTATGCGGTGCATTATGCGATCGTATAACAGTTATGCAGACCGCATAGTGACCGCATACACAGACAGATTTTTGATCATTTTGTTCTGTAATTATGCGACCGATATGTGGTCCGCATATCCATATGCGACCGCAGAACCTGTTCCGGAGCTCTATTTTTGGGTTTTTAAAACCCGACCCTACTTCGTTAAATACACGCTTTGGGTTATTTTTGAGCAAAACTATGATGTTTTAGAGAGAAGGGAGAGTGTTTTAGAGAGAGAGGAAAACCCTAGGCTAATTATTCATCAAGTCTTGCTCAAATCTTGGAAGATTAACAAGGAAAACCCACAAGTTCTTCATCTAAGAGGTAAGGTTCCATACCCTAGTTTTCAATTTCGAATTTGGGTAGAAGATGGTTGATTAGGAGTATGATTCATGGGTATGAGATTATTATTTATACATGCATGTACCAATAAGAAATGTGGGAAGATTGTTGAGCTAAAATAAGTAAGGATTTAGTTGTGGAGTGAAGGAAATCTTGTAGAAGAACCTTGTGCTTAAATTTGCACACCTAGTGTCTCATAAAAAGCTCAAATGAACTGAGACCATGAATATCTTCCTAATTATGGTTCAATTTTGTTATGTCTCAAAATAGATCAGGATTGCTAAGAATTCCGGATCATTCTAGAGTTAAGGAAGCTCGATTGAGGTATGTTGGCTAAACTTTCTCTCTTGGAATTGAATTCCATAATGTTTCTGTAAGTTTCAAAGTGTGGGTTACGTATTAAAAAGTTATGGCTTTGAGTCATGTTTTAATGAAAAATAGAATTGTCTCAAAGCTTTTGTACTAAATTCATGCCCATTAGTGGCATCTTTAACTAATTCTTTGATTTATAAATATATCCAGTGTGATTCGAGTTCTATATACTCATGTGTTGAAATTGTACATTGTCATTTATGGGGAAGAGTATTGCAAGAGTAAATGGCATATTGACTGTTTATGATTTTTCATGTGTGTTTCTATTATTGGTTGGTATACCTCATTCTTTGGGAAGAAACCATTTGTGTTTGAAGTTTCCATTTCAAATGGATTTGAAGTATATGATTTCTGAAATATCCTATATGTTGATACTTGATGGTGATCTTTGAAATTGAAAGAGGTGAAAGTGTGGAATATGAAATACGGCCATCGTGCCAGGAATAAAGAATCTTGTGAATGGCCTAATGAGCCAAGGAAATATTGTCGTTGTGAATGACTGAAAATACTAATGAGAATTCATACAATGTGAAAGATGTTGAGGTGAGTATAATTGTATTTATGATATTTCTGTTTGCAAATCAAATCAAAACTATTTTTGGGTTTTTGGGAGCATCATTAGCAATACCGAGGAAGGGTGGGTCATACGGCCCACACCTGAAACTACACGTGCCGGTGTAGGGGTGGATTGGGATTATTTCTCTTATTTGAGATGAAATTGGAATCTTTGGAAATTGTGATATTATTCCCCTTAATTGGGATGAAACTGGAACCTTTGAGGATTGGAAAAGTCAACCGACACGGCATATGTGGGAAGGAGGCCTAGCTGATCGGGTGGAGATCAGACGCCATATTGCGCATATGGTGGTACTACTCTTTTTAGCAACTTTCTTTCGCATCACATGTCAAATCACATTTTTTGTGGGGCGACGGCCTAGCCGATCGGGCGTGATCAGACTCCGTGCTAACAATGATGGTGGTATATCGGTACTAATGATCTCCCAACCAAAATTATATATGAAGTTCGTATTTTGAAAATTATTACGTTTTTACTGGACGTTTGGATATTGTTGATTATGACTTGCTGTTTCTATGTGTTGCCTTTTCTTATATGGCCATTCTATTTTGAAAGAGGATTTTTAGCTATACATACTAGTGCTATTTGACAGTACTAACATCCCTTTTGCCGGGGGCGCTGCATCTTTAATCGATGCAGGTGGTTCTTCAGTAGGCGACATTGATCAGTGATAGAAGTACACTCTTTTCAGATGATTTGGTGAGCCCTACTTCATTTAGGGGTAATGTATCTTTTGTTTCTCATGTACTGTGTTTTGAGGTATAGCTGGGGCCTTGTTGCCGGCGTTTCCATATTACTCTTCTATTGTACTTAGAGGCTCCGTAGACAGGTTGTGGGTTATGGTTGATGTTGGGAATTGAACTAGAAATGTTGGTACTTGGATATTATGTTTTTCATTAATTCTATAAACTCGTAATGTTTTGGAAATTATGAATGATGCTGCTAATGGGAATGAAAAGGAAGTTGTTAATAAAATCTTCTCAGTGATTGATTAATGGAGTACATCTCCTTTTTATTCATGGATGATTTTGGGTTGAAGGAAGTCTAATAGGCTTGCTCGGCCGGATTCTCTCGGTTGAGCGACGATCGCGCTCCTTGTGTTTGGGGCGTGACAAACTCGGTATCAGAGCCTAAGGTTTTAAAGTGTCCTAGGATGTCTCGAAGCCGTGTCTAGTAGAGTCCTTCTTATCGGTGTGTTGTCGACCACATCTATAATGAGGAGGCTATTGGACATTTAGGAATTTCACACTTCTTTGATACTCTAGATCGTGCAATAGAGCTCAAGATAGGAAGCTAATTTCCTCGTTATGTCTCATAATATTTTTCAGATGAGTAATCCACGAGTTCAAAATAATGAGGAGGGAATGACCGCTCCATTAAATCTGGGGGAGATTACACAAGAGTTCGTTGGGAAAATGTGTCGAGCCGTGGAGGGGTTGGAACAACTTGTTGCTAAGGGAAGTGTCCTTATTCCTACCACTGTCACCGCATCACCGGATCGTGAGGTGAGAGAATCTAAGAAACGAAAGAGGGTTATTGGTGTTAATGAACTAGATTGTGTGATTTGTAAGAAGCGACACTTGGGAACATGTTGGATGACCCTTGAAATATGTTATGGCTGTGGAAAGAGGGGGCACAAGAAGAACAAATGCCCTAGGTTGGGTACACCCATCCAGTTATGTCCGTCATGTAGGAAGGAACATTTGGCATCGTGTTGTGAGTATGCTCAGCAGCACGTTAGAGGTGGTATCTTTGGGCAATTCCAAAGGCCCACACAGTAATCTGGTGCTGGAATTGTTAATCCCGCATTGGAAGCTTGGAGGAAGGATAAGGGTTATGCTTATGATGTATGCAAAAAGGGTAAATATCAGGTCAGTGAGACGAGTCGGTTCAGCGGACCTCATCCCCATTGTGTGAAGTGTGGGAGATTCCATCCGGGAGTGTGTCACTATGGTACAAAGGTATGCTACAAGTGTGGTATGATGGGCCACTTTCAAAGAGATTGTTATTTGTCTTGCCAGAGCATGGGCAAGGGTATGGCACAACCAGCCAGTTCTATAGCTACTACATCCACAACGCCTCCCTCAGCTAGAGGCACTATAATGCATGCAGGGCGTGGAACAACTAGGGGTGGTATTTAGAGTTCGGGAGGGCCCAACAGGTTTTATGCTATGAGGAGACGTCAAAAGTTTGAGGCTTCTCCAGATGTGGTTACATGTATATTGATTGTCTAATCTCATGATGTGTATGCTCTTATTGATCCCGGTTCCACTTTGTCATATGTCACTTCTTATGTTACTATGGAAGTTGGGATAGAACCGAAACAACTTTATGAGTCATTCTCTGTATCTACTCTTAGAACGAGACGTGTATTCGTGAAGCCTCTTTATCACAATTCCTTATATTTACAACCTCTTGAGAAATTGAGTTCTATAATGGGTTCCTTGAATTGCATTATAACCCTACGTTAATACTTCCCACTGCTTCCCTAAATTCTCAAAAAGGGACAATACCTGATGAATTTCGTACAAAATGGATAACATCTGCTCATTTGTGCCTATACATGCATCACCATAATATTTACCTATGCGGTATCATATCCAATGGAAAGCAGCCTAGTGTTGAAATCCTTCCCGAGTCATTGTTTTCCTCTCCGGTATATGTGACTTCTATGGTTGGAACAATTATTCTACTCTTTTAAGAATAGTATCATGAATCCTTTTAATTGTCTAGTAACATGAGAGTATATCTTAGCACCTATCATGTGCGTACATGCCAATTGAAATGGGCCACTTATCCGCATAAAGTTTCTGAGCAACGTGAGATTTATCACAAAATCATCATAGGGAGGTCTTGTTGTTTACCCATCTCAGTATGACTTTCATGTCCACCTAGATCATGCCTCAATGAGTAACTCACCTTGTTCCCAGTATTGTGGTTCCCCGTGAATTGGCCTGATATGGCAACTTGAGAGTTGTTATGGCAAAAACATGTCTAGCTCACGGCAAAGTGTTACATGATTCCACTTGTGTGAGATTGAAAGTTAAGTAGCCTTATGATGAGCATATTGAATTGAAATACAAACTCGTCATATCTTTAGTCCTCTCACATAGGATCAAATATTGGCAAAGGTTAAGCTGTGGGAATGATAATAATCTCACAAGTGTTCAACTTCTTTTCATCCTCGTAAGCTTGTGGCATAGATTCCTTGTGCTAGTTACTGTTAAGAGTGTAATGCAACTTTGTGTATCTTGAAACCCATATCATATTCAGGGTGCTGGAATATTCTCATTTTGAGTTAAATTGATTTTTCCCTACATACCAAGAGGCGACTGGTGTCACATAAGTGTTAGCTCTCTTTGAGGCTTACTATTGCCAAATAAGGCACGAATGGAATGAAACAATTGTTGATGTCCTTTTCATGACTCATTTCCTTTAAATCTCAAAATCATGAACATTTTCCCTACGTTATCAATGCCTACTAGGAAACTCTATGACTCGTTTGTTGAACCGATGACGTCACCACAACGAATCACCATGTCAATGCTATTGGTAGTGACATTCATGTCTCTTAAGATATAACCTCCTGAAATGTCGTGCTCAGCACGTTGATGGATTCTTGAAAATTTCTAGTGAAATCTCGAACCTTGTTGCTCCTGTTTGTAGCAAATATTTCGAGTATTGTAGGTTCAGGCATGTCAAACAAGAAGCATCATCCCGTGATCAAATATATGGGATAGGAAATTTTATGGTCATAGTCAAGCTAACACATCTTAGAGAAATTGTTGAAGGTTGCCAAAGGTTTAGTTTGGGTTTTCGGCGTGGAGATTTAGAGTTGAAGAAAGTGAATGGGTTATTCTCAATATTTTCTGCATGAGGATGCTATGTGAATTGTTAATAAATATAAAGTATGTGAAGTCACATTAGGCCTTATGGACTTTTGAAAGGAAATAGGCTAAACTATGAGTATGATGCTTCCCTATTATTGTTCTCCGTGTACCCGATGTCTCATGTGTCTATGTCTAATAAGGTGAAGATAAGGGATAATGGGATTGTGAGGAGAAAAAATTTTCTATCCTTCTTAGAAAAGTCCGGGAGTTGAGATTGTCTCTGTTAATGTGTTATGGCGAAGTCTTTAAGTCGAGGAGACCACATGGAGGGGCAAAAGTGTTAAGGAAATAAAATGTTTCCACTTGAGTGTATAGTTAAATGATTATGATTTGAAAGGTACTTCTGTGTGTTATGATTTAAATATGTGCAGCTCATGTCCAGATACCACTCTTGATAGTATAATGCATGTAATGATGAGATTAGAGATGTTGTTATACATAGTGATGGTTTGTCAAGTTGTGGATATGTTGTTAGGAATTGTTTTGGTGTTACTCTAGCAGGTGGATAGGCCCAGTTACAGGGGAGACTCTGGCGAAATTTTTGGAAATTTAGGGAGTTAGCCAAATTTTAAAACTACTGGTGTGTATGAACTAACAGTTGAACCACATTAAATGCTAATGATGGATTTTGACCCTCATTCGAGGACAAATGATCCTAAGCGGGGGAGAATGTAACACCCTGGAAAGTTTTGAAGTATTTCAGTGTAAAGCCCCGTAAATTTTGCAAGTGAATTCAAGGTTTCGTGGTGCCGGAGTAGGCTTACGTGTTTGAGGATGGTATAAAATCAAGCTCGCCGCGGTTCGGACTTTTTGGGTTGAACAATGCACCGGAAAGTAAAGGAATATTTTTGGCGGAAAAGCGCGTTTATGCGGTCCATTATGCGACAGCATAATCATTCTGTGGGCCGCATAATGGCCGCAGAAGTGGGCAGGAGAAGGGCCAGTCTGGGGGCTATTATGCGGTCGGCTGTGCAACCGCATAACTGTTATGCAATGCATTATGCGATCGCATAACAGTTATGCGGACCGCATAGTGACCGTATACACGGACATATTTTTGATCGTTTTGGTCTATAATTATGCGACCAATATGCGGTCCACATATCCATATGCGACCGCAGAACCTGTTCCGGAGCTCCATTTTTGGGTTTTTAAAACCCGACCCTACTTCGTTAAATACACGCTTTGGGTCATTTTTGAGCAAAAATTTGATGTTTTAGAGAGAAGTGTGAGTGTTTTAGAGAGAGAGAAAAACCCTAGGCTAATTATTCATCAAGTCTTGCTCAAATCTTGGACGATTAACAAGGAAAACCCACAAGTTCTTCATCTAAGAGGTAAGGTTCCATACCCTAGTTTTCAATTTCGAATTTGGGTAGAAGATGGTTGATTAGGAGTATGATTCATGGCTATGAGATTATTATTTATACATGCATGTACCAATAAGAAATGTGGGGAGATTGTTGAGCTAAAATAAGTAAGGATTGGGTTGTGGAGTGAAGGAAATCTTGTAGAAGAAACTTGTGGTTAAATTTGCACACCTAGTGTCTCATAAAATGCTCAAATGAGCTGAGACCATGAATATCTTCCTAATTATGGTTCAATTTTGTTATGTCTCAAAATAGATCAGGATTGCTACGAATTCCGGATCATTCTTGAGTTAAGGAAGTTCGATTGAGGTATGTTGGCTAAACTTTCTCTCTTGGAATTGAATTCCATAATGTTTATGTAAGTTTCAAAGTGTGGGTTAAGTATTAAAAAGTTATGGCTTCGAGTCGTGTTTCAATGAAAGATAGAATTGTCTAAAAGCTTTTGTACTAAATTCATGCCCATTAGTGGTTGCTTTAACTAATGCTTTGATTTATAAATATATCCAGTGTGATTCGAGTTCTATATACTCATGTGTTGAAATTGTACATTGTCATTTATGGGGAAGAGTATTGCAAGAGTAAATGGTGTATTGATTGTTTATGATTTTTCATGTGTGTTTCTATTATTGGTTGGTATGCCTCATTCTTTGGGAAGAAACCATTTGTGTTTTAAGTTTCCATTTCAAATGGATTTGAAGTATATGATTTCTGAAATATCCTATATGTCGATACTTGATGGTGATATTTGAAATTGTAAGAGGTGAAAGTGTGGAATATGAAATACGGCCATCGTGCCAGGAATAAAGAATCTTGTGAATGGCCTAATGAGCCAAGGAAATATTGTCGTTGTGAATGACTGGAAATACTAATGAGAATTCATACAATTTGAAAGATGTTGAGGTGAGTACAATTGTATTTATGATATTTCTATTTGAAAATCAAATCAAAACTATTTTTGGGTTTTTGGGAGCATCATTAGCAATACCGAGGAAGGGTGGGTCATAAGGCCCACACCTGAAACTACATGTGCCGGTGTAGGGGTGAATTGGGATTATTCCTCTTATTTGAGATGAAATTGGAATCTTTGGAAATTGTGATATTATTTCCCTTAATTGGGATGAAACTGGAACCTTTGAGGATTGGAAAAGTCAACCGACACGGCATATGTGGGAAGGCGGCCTAGCTGATCGGGTGGAGATCAGACGCCATATTGCGCATATGGTGGTACTACTCTTTGTAACAACTTTCTTTCGCATCACATTTCAAACCACATTGTTCGTGGCGAGATGGCCTAGCCGATCGGGCGTGATCGGACTCCGTGCTAACAAAGATGGTGGTATATCGGTGCTAATGATCTCCCAACCAAAATTATATATGAAGTTCGCATTTTGAAAATTATTATGTTTTAACTGGACGTTTGGATATTGTTGATTGTGACTTGCTGTTTCTATGTGTTGCCTTTTCTTATATGGGCATTCTATTTTGAAAGAGTATTTTTAGCTATACATACTAGTGCTATTCGACCGTACTAACGTCCATTTTGCCGGGGGCGCTGCATGTTTAATCGATGCAGGTGGTTCTTTAGCATGCGACATTGATCAGTGATAGCAGTACTCTCTTTTCAACTGATTTGGTGAGCCCCACTTTATTTCGGGGTAAAGTATCTTTTGTTTCTCATGTACTGTGTTTTGAGGTATAGCCAGGGCCTTGTTGCCGGCATTTCCATATTACTCTTCTATTATACTTAGAGGCTCCGTAGAGAGGTTGTGGGTTATGGTTGATGTTGGGAATTGAACTAGAAATGTTGGTACTTCGAAATTATATTTTTCATTAATTTTATAAACTCGTAATGTTTTGGAAATTATGAATGAAGCTGCTAATGAGAATTAAAAGGAAGTTGTTAATAAAATCTTCTCAGTGATTGATTAATGGAGTACATCTCCTTTTTATTAATGGATGAGTTTGGGTAGAAGGAAGTCTAATAGGCTTGCTCGGCCGAGTTCTCTCGATTGAGCGCCGGTCGCGCTCCTTGATTTTGGGGCGTGACAAACATGATGTGGCCTATCCTGAGTTAAGTCCACCTGCATCTTTACTTTTGCAACACTCCCCCTAGTTTTCTGCATAGAGGAAAGGTCTAGGTGCAACACCTTGCCAATTGGTGATAACACAACTGATAGTACCTCTCTGTAGTAGAAATTCCATGGGAGTTCAGGGATAACTACCCAAACAAGTACTGTAGGGTTGTCCTCATTAGGATTGAAGTTTGGTGTCCAAGCTTGCAGGTCCATTCTTTGGCCTTGGATGTATATGAATTTTTTTGTCCAAATAGTTGTGTGATCGTACTCGTTGTCTAGATCAATATACACTGTCCGAGCATTGAAATGGACTATTTTCACTCCTCCCCTAAGTTTAGTTTGAGATATGAAGATTCTACTGATGTTTTCCATTCGAGGAATTGTGTTGAGAAATTTTCCAATGATGGTGTATTGGCACCTAGTAGCTAGTGTGACCATGTAGTCTTGCCTGGTGAAAATAACAGTTAGTTGGCCCTGTTTTGTAGTAATATTGGGTGGTGTAAACTCTATTGATGTTAGCTCTTCAGTATGCCTTGCTCGTAGCTTGGTTGTAAGGGATTGAGTGATAGTGGGAGGTGGTGGAACAGGGTAAGTCACTGGTTTTCTTGGTTGGACATTGGTATCTTTGTTGTTATGTGTGAAGTTAAGTGCTTGGAAGTTTGGTGGATTATCTGTTGAGATGATCTGCTGGGGGACATTTTGGCTTGTACTTGCAGTTTGTTTAACTGTCAAAGGTTGACTTCGTTTGTCAAAATTGGTTGAGATCTTTGGGTATGTGTGTGGAGCTGGTGTATATGTGGTTAGTGGTTTTGTGCTAGCTGGTTGGAGGACAGGATATGTATGGGCAGTAACCTATGGAGTAAGAGTTACAATAGTAGTTTCTGTTACTACAGTTACCTCATTAACAAAGGATGTTTCCATGTGTGGTTGCACCTTGTGTGCATCAGCTTCAGTGAGTTTAACTGAGTGTATGCGCTGAGGAGATTGCAAAGCATGAGCATCAATTATTCGAGTATATTTTTGCCATGTAACTTGACGACTGCGTTCGTTAGGATGTTTGGAAGGTTGATCATTTGATTGCCCAACAATTGGCCCTGCTAAATTGGGTGAAGCATTTCGTCGAACAGGTGAACTACACAATTCTGCAGAAGTTGTATTCTGTAAAATTGTTGCTATTGGCTCCCTAAAATTTGTAGATGTCTTATTGTTTGTAGTATTCTCCTTAACAGTAACTGTTTGGCATTGATTGCTAGTAACTTGGACCATTAGAACACCATATCCGACCAAATGGGGCTTTGTCGAAGGTTGTAGAGCATCTGACTCAGTAATTTCGACGTTGGATTCAGTTGATTGTTGATTGAGAAGTGATTCTTGAGCTTCAGTACCCTCTCCGTTGATTTGTATTTCAAGACGTGACCCAGACATAGCTCGGAGATTATCGCATGAACCCAGTTGCTTTGATGCTACAGTAATCACGTCTTTCTCTTGCACAATTGAAGCAACTGGCGATGCATTTTGTTGGTTAAATCATGAATCTTGAGCTTGAATACCATATCCATTGATTTGAATTGCATAAACTGATCCAGAATTGTCCTGGTGATTGTCGATTGAACCCAGTCGCTTAGGAGCTACAGTAGACGCGTCTAATTTTTGGAGAATTTCAGCAGATGGGGAGTGATTTTGTGAAGGAAATAATTGGGTAGTATGCGCTACATCTAGGTGGGTGTTTTACGACAAATCCGGTGGTTTTTGGCCACCGGATATAGGAACGGATGCCATAAAGGCATGTCCCATTACTATTCAACCCTAATCGCATGAGAGAGAAGAGAGTATTTTGGGGTCACTCTTGGCTTTTTTATTTTTTTAGCAAATATACTACTAGGTTATTCACCTAGTAGCTATTATATATAACAAATCCCAAATTGGGTAAAACTTACAAAATGTTCAACTGAACTACAAACAACAACACGACAAGGAAATCCAATGGCTATTGCTACCGAATACAATGTAGCAGTAGCGTAATGAAACATGGAAAATAGAAAGCTAGTAATTTGAAACATCCAATTGTTGCCGACGACCATGAATGTACACACCAGTTGCCAACAATTTGTTGTAGCACCTACAAAGTTCTCACCAGTCACCATTTGTTGCAATCTAAAGGAGTAGGTATGTTTAAATCCAGTAGTTGTAAAGAAAAGTATTTTGGACATTGTGAACTTGGGGCTGAAAATTCCAGCATCATTGTTGATACATTGAACATGAATTTTAGATGAAATCAGGATAGAGACAGCACTGCCTTTTGAAGTCATGATGTACCTTGTGAGATGCCTTCTTGACTCCGTGGTTTTGTATGATGTTAAACCACCCCCAAAATGAGCATGGTAACATGCTAATACCACTGAGTAATAGTCTAACACCACACAAACATTACACTGTAGTAAAGCTCATGGCATGTGATAAATGTCTTTGTAGGTACATCAGATTGTTGTCCAAGCCAAGCTGCTTGGGATGTATCTGACATCTGTGTTGCTGAAGTGTTGTTGCATTAATGTGTTGTTCAACTCCCATAATGAGCATTGTGGCACTGCATCAAATGCAGCTACAACAATGATGTGTGGTGGATTGGTAGAGCAGATTGATCATTCTTTGAAATAATGGTTTGTTGATGCAGTTGTAGAAGAAGAAGTGTTGCAACTGTAGCATCAATGAACACTTATGTATATGTGCTGCTGAATCCCAATTGCTATGTTTCCAATTGAAACTGGTACAGGAAGAACCATGATATATTCTGGAACCTGCTGCTGGAGTGTAACATGATTTTTCTGTGGAAATGTCCTCTGTAGATGTATTCTGAGATGCTCAATTATAGTTGTGAGATGTAAAATGGATCCATACCATGCATCTGCATTAAAAAACTGAACCTGTATTTGTAACCTGCAAAATGTAGCAAAAAGGTTAGTAGGAAAGATTCTTCCCCCAGGTTCTTGTGTGTTCTGGTAGATGTGATGAAGGGTAGATTGTGGACTCCAACAACTCCTGCTCGACTCCAGTTTGATGTTTCTGAGGAAGTTTTGTCGAAGCAGTAATAATTTGAATCTATATCTGCCACCTGCAAAAATTAGCAAACAAGTTAGTAGGAAAAGTTCTGCTACTATGTAATGCTGTAGGTTCAGTCTTGTTGGTATGTCATTGTTGTATTTCATCAAACCACCCCTCGAATAAGCTTGATACCATGTTAATACCACGGATAAGTAACTAGATTGCACACAACCATGTAGTATCTTCCAAACCACAAGATACATTGGCTCAGTAGTGCCAAGATATATTGGATCAGTAGTACAGTTGTTCTTGTATGACTTGGTTGTCATGTTGATGGACTTAAGGATGATATAATTTAGTTTCCAAGATCCATTGGTATGATTTTGTGTACAATCATCTGTAATAAACCAGTAAAGCCCTGGTGCATTCTTGATTGAACTGCTGGATAGTACCTTTCCAGTTACTGTTGTAGTAATAGCTGAAAGATTATAGTTGCTACAAACAGTGACATAAACCTGTGGTGAGCTTAAAGGTTGTAGCCATTTGGAGAAGCTCCGACACTGCCTTAATCTTCCAATATTAAGGTATGTTATGCAACTAGAAAACTTTATCTTTGAATTGGACAGTCCAATCTTCATAACACAAGAATGAGTTGTGCATTCACAAAGCTGCATAATTATCATGTCAGTTGTTGTGCTGCTGCTGTAATTGTAGCACCATATTGAATCAACCATCTTAATCAAATAGTTGAGTTGCAACACTCCAAATGAACAGTTGGTTAAACTCTGTCAAAAGCAATTCATCCAACTGTTCCAGCTGAGATTTGCCCTTTTGAAGTATTGATAGTGTATTGATATCTTCCAGTTTTGTGCAGAGTTAATCCCTTCCAAATAATAGAGGTAACTGAGATTTGCCCTTTTGAAGTATTGATGTTGTAATTTGTTGACCAACACCCAGACTGAGCATGGTAACATGTTAATTCCACTGGGAATTGACACAACAAGAGACAGCCAGTCAGTAACTTCCAAGCCAAAATTGTTGTGCATCAACAATACTGTTCCATATTGCTGTGACTTCCAGGTTCTCAAACAGATCCTGCTCGAGTCCTGCTTGATCTTTCTGATGAAATATCTTCTGTTGATGTATTGTGTGATGGTTAGTTGCAGCTTCAGTGTAAAAGAGGACTTATGTGTTTTTGCTGAAAACACCATCACTTGTACCAAAATGTCAATTGGATACACCCCATGCAGATGAATTAAAGTTCTGAACCTATCTGTGTAACCTGGTGACAGTACATTTCTAGTTGCTGCTGTAGTAACAACAATAAGGTTCCAGTTTCTATAATCCTTGAAACAAACATGTGATAAGCCCTCACTTTTTTTCGATAGGCCCAGATACTGCCATACTCTTCCAGTAGTAAGGTACATTATGCACTTAGAAGACTACATCTTTGAATTGCACACTCCAATAATCACACCAGTAGAGTGTGACATGCGTACACAGTGCCTCTTGATTTTCCTGTCAGCAGTTGTGCTGCTGATGTAGCACACTGCAAGTTCTATCCCAAAGGTAAACTTATATGTTTTTGCCGATGTTGCTGATGTAGCACATTGCAAGTTGTATCCTAAATGTAACCTGTTGATTCAACCATCATCATCAAGTAGTTGAGCAGCAGCAGTCCAATTGAATAATTGGCAAAACTCCTTCGAAAGCCAGTCATCCAGCAGCTCCATGCACACTGCTTGTGTGTGTGTGTATGTGTAGCAAGTCAGTGCTTTGATAGCTGAAGGTGAATCTGTGGGTAGTCATGGTAGGCATCATTATAAAAAAGTCAGACATGGTCAGTATTTCTGTTTCTTGCGACCCTAATCCTTAGATTAGGTATTTGACTCTTGTCTTGATTTATCAGTGTCTTTCCTGTCTTAGGCAATTCATTGAAAAATTGGAATTCTAATGTACCTGCAAAAGAGAAAACAATGTTAGCTAGAAAATCAGCCATGGTGTTTCCCTCCTTAAGGACATGTTGGAAAAGCATATTGAATTGCCCCTTCATTTGATTAATCTTCTTCACTTCTTTGCTGATGCACCAGGGCACCTCCCATTCTCTTTCAATGGTTTTCTTCATAACCATTGAGTCAGTCTCAATGATTAGAGGATGAAGATCCATTTAAATACAATAAGAAAGTCCTTGCATTATTGCCCTCACCTCCGCGACCATGTTAGTTATATTCCCTATCTGTTCTGCCTTTGTAAAGACCACATCTCCAACATAATTCCTCACACAAAAACCATATGAGCTTGGTCCTGGGTTCCCTCTAGAAGCTCCATCAGTGTAGCACTTGAACCATCTCTCATTAGGAAGCTGCCAGGTAACTCTTTTGGTGATAACAATCGGTTTATAAGCTTCAAAAAACCTAATCATATCCGGCCAGAGAAGAGGTATACTTGGTAGCCAATAAAACCTTAGTTTAGCAAGATTATGAAGTGTATTTTTAACCTTATGTACCACCCTTTTGATCGAAACTGTTCTGCCTCCATGCTTCATAGCGTTCCTACTCTTCTAAATTTCCCAAGATATAATTGCTGGTGCAGTCTGGAAGAGTGGCTTACGTTTTGAATAGCAAGACGAATTCCACCAAGCTCTAATGACCCGGTGGATATATAACATGTTGTCCACGATTCCATCAGTCTGTAAAAAGTACTTCCACACTTGTGAGGCAGTTGTGCTTGTAAGGAAAATATATTGTAATGTTTCTTCCTGTGGTGGAAAGCAACACCAACATTTTGAAACAATTTGATCTCCACTTCTCCTCCATAAGTCATCAGTTGGCACCTTGCCTCTCCATAATCTCAATAGGAAAAGAGAAATTTTGAAGGGTAATCCTTTTGTCCATATTGAATTATGCTCCAGATTTGCTGTTTCTCTATGCCTCAAGATGTGCCATGCACTCCCAACTATAAATTTACCCGATGGTGTTGGCATCCATATAGGTGTCCCAGTAGTCATCTATATTTTCAAAGGGTACCTCTTACCTGATGTAGTCGGCTATATCTGCTGGGAATGTTTGATCCAGCAACTGATTATCCCAACCATTTTCTGTTCTTAAGTCTGACACCTCTTGTGGCAGCTGATTATCCCAACCATTTTCTGTTCTTAAGTCTGACACCTCTTGTAACTCTTCATTGATGTCGAACTGTGGTGGTACCTGATGATATAGAGCTCCAATTCCAGTCCAATTTTCTTGCCAAACATTTGTTTAACCCCTATGTAATTGCCACATGATTTCATGTTCGACCTTATCTCTTGCTTGTAACACTTTTCGCCAATCATGTGATCCCTCCCTTTATTGCACGACAGTAGGAATTTCCTTCTTGTACTATTTATTCCACATGAAAATTGACCACAATGACTTCGATGTTCTGGATTTCCATCACAACTTTGCAAACAGTGATTTTGATATATCAAATAGTGATCGGAACCCCAATCCTCCTTCTTCAGTAGGGAGACACAAGTTTAGCCATTTTATCCAATGCCTGCTTCTGCCTTCGTCGTTGGAACTCCAAAAGAATCTCGCAAAAATCTTGTGTAAGTGTTTAATAACATTGTCTGGAGGGTCCAACACTAAAAGAATGTGTCTAGGTAAACTCTGAAGCACGCTGGTAATAAGTGTTGCTTTGCCTCAGAAAGACAATAGTTTCCCCTTGTAGGAGTGTAGTTTTGCCTTCACCTTCTTGGTGAGATGATTGTAGTAATCCTTCCTTCTCCATGTGTAAAATATTGGACAACCTAGGTAAGTGAACGAGAATGCTCCTTTTTGGAAGCCAGTGATTGAACTAACTAATTCATGAAAATTTCTAGACTCCTTTGTATGCATGTAGTAATAGGTCTTTGATTTATTGATCTGCGGTCCAGAAATCTGTTCATAGTTTGTGAACACGTCAACTACTTTCTTCAGAGAGTAAGGATCAGCAGATGAAAATATTATAGTGTGATCTGCATAAGCCAAATGGTTTAATGGATCTGTCCATTTGGGCATTCCAGATCCTTTGAATTTCTTGTCTTAGAACAGATTGTTCAGAGATCTAGATAGAACTTCCGCAGTTAGAATGAACAATGCCAGAGAAAGGGGGTCACCTTGTTTCACCCCTCTGCTGGACATGAAGAACCCTGTTGCTTGGCCATTGATAAGATATGAGTACCAGTTGTTGACTAGTAGGTTCCCTATCATGTTGATGAAATGCTCAGCAAACCCCATCTTCCTCAAAACATGTAGAAGATTTTTCCAAGAAACCCTGTCGTAAGCCTTTGCCATATCAAGCTTGATTACAACATTGGACGGTTTCCCTCTCAACATTATTTCGGTTATTATCTCTTGGGTAAGCAAAACATTTTCAAAAATAATCCTTCCTTTAACAAAGCCAAATTGGTGGGCGAAATCAACAAGGGAAGTATCTTCTCCATTCTGTCATGTAATACCTTTGATATTACCTTGTTGATGAAATTGCTTAGACTTGTTGGTCATAAGTCTGAGAATGTTTTAACTTGAGGTTTCTTAGGCAGTAGAACAAGATTAGTGTTTGTTATGGACTTTTGGAGTGGTGCCCCTCCATGGAACTCTTGAAGCAGCATGTAGATATCTTCCCCCACAATGTTCCAGCATGTTACTGTAGCTGCCACTGCGTTTGGATCGTTAACAAGAACAATGTCAGTTGAGACATTAGTTGGGGCTGCTGTATTTTTTGAGATCTGGTTCTGTTTAGCACTGCGTGGAAGGTTTGAATGAATGTTTTCTGAAGCTGTCTCATATTCAAACTGTTGTTTTGCACTGTTGCTGATTTGATCTCCCTTATTACTACTGGACACTGGGACTAAATCTGTGTTACTTGCGTGCTGCTACTGTTTTCCACTTGTTGGAGATTGCCTATAGTTTGTGATTGCCTCACGATCAACCTACTGCCTTTTCTTCCTAGTGTTCTCCAGAACTTGTTCATTCATCAAAGCATCGAACGAGTTAGAGATAGTAACATTCCTTGCTACACTGATCTGGGCTTTGTGAACTGGATTTTTCTTGTTGCTCAATGATGGTTGTACACAATATTCCCCATCTTTATTATTTGTTTCACATTTAGATTTTGTTCCCAGATTTTCCTTGAATGGCACGGACCGTCCCAACACCTTTCGCCATTGAATGTACTGCCCTTGGAGTGGCTCGATCCACATTTATATTCAATGCACCAGTTGGTGTCAAAACTCTAGGTGTAGCCTGCTGCATTCCAGATGAAAGTTGTGGTTGTCAAAACTCTAGGTGTAGCCTGCTACATACTCTAACTCCATAATATCAAAATGATTTTTCCCAGCAGTAACTGCTACAATTGTTGATTTATCTACTAGTTTATGTAATGCAACAGTTGTTTGTTTTTCAGTGAGAACACACTGTGAACTAGTAGCTTTGACAATGGCAGCACTAGGTCTATTACCAGATTCATTCAATGGATTTTTAACCTCCAAGTTAAACCTGTAATTTTTGGTTACCTTTCTGTTTTTTCAAGATGTCCTAACACTGCTACCACTCCGCTATTCTTAGTAGTGTTTACTTGGTCAGCTCCAATTATTGCAGTGTTGTCCACTATCTGCTGAAGCTGCCCAGGTTCATTGCCTGAACCTTTAAGCTGCCCAGCTCCTATCTCCTTCCCTTCTGTTAACTTTTGCAGTCCCTGTCCTTTAGATGTTTGATGCCCAGCTTCAGCAAAGTTTTGCCCAGCACCTGTACCCTTACAAAGACCAGCAGAACCTCGATCAAACACAACACCTGTAGCAACCTTCAGATCTTTAGCAACCTATTAAGAGTTACTGCAACTGGAACTATTACAACACTATCAACAGCTGATATATGATGCGACTTAATAGTATCTGATCCTTGATCAACTCCCTTTGTATATGTAGCATCAACTTGATCAGCTGTGGCATTCACAACAACTTGATCTTTATCAACCTTTCCTGCAATTTCCACCATAGGATTCCCATTTGACACACGATTAGCCTTGGGGTCTTTAATAGCCTGCACATTGATTTGCAACTCCTCATCAACCCTGCTTTGAACTGCTTTTACTAGAACTGTAGTAATCCCATTAACAACAGCTGTATGTTGCACCATCTTATTATCTGATCCTTGATGAGAAGCATGTGAATTTTCACCACTATTATTTGTTGACTCCAAACCTTTTCCTTCGGCAGCATTCCTTAATCTTTTGGCATCCAAAATTTGTCTCAAATCTCCTTGAAAGTTTTCTCCAGCAGTTTCAACATCACGATCATCCAACTGGTTTTCTTTTTGAACCATCTTCAACAGCAAATGACACCAACATTACAGTACGCTGGTAAATTATAATATATGATTTGCTGGAAGAACTCGGACACTTTTCCAGTTTTATTTTCGACATGCCGCAATCTTATTCTCTGTGGCAGGTTATCTAAGAGGTCAAGAATTACCTTAACCCTAGCAGTGTTAGGTCTTGAATGAGTTTGGGTAGCTTTATCAATAGCAATTAGAGTGCCTACTGCTGAAGCTATAGATAATAGAGCTTTCATCGCAAAAACATCTAGCGCAAAGTTTGGTAAAGATATCCACACCACAACCTTGGTTGTTTCTTCCTTTGGATTGAATCCAATAGACCATGGGAACACCCTATATTGACGTTCATCTTCGTTCTGCATATAATAGTTTACTGCGTGCGATAACGACATCACAAAATCCTCAAATTGATCAAACCTGATCAACAATTGCCTTGGAGCTAACCATCCAGTTAAAACATGACCCTTAACTCCAAGAAGTTTAGGCAGAAGAGATCGAAGTTGCTGCAAGGCTAGTGCGCTAGCAGATAATTTTACCACAATTGCCTGATGCAATCCTTCTTCTCTCGCAAACTGTTGCCCCTCGTCTATGGCAAAGCAAATCGTTGGTTCTCCATGAACATAATCGATTGATTTTAGTTGAGTTTGATTCAAAATACCATCTGGATTGGCTTGGTTGAGACATCCAGCATATGTAGATTTATTAGGGGGGTTTTCTTTAGTGTTTAAACATGGCTCTCCCACAGCCAAAGGTTTGGGAGAGATCGTGGCAGCCATGGCTGCGCTAGTCCCCCATAAGCACTCGCTTAAAGCCTAAGAGAGAGGAGACAACATGTTTTTTTAGGGCTAGTTTTTTATATATATAACTCCAAAAAAAACAAAAAACGAAAGTCAGTAGGTCTCACATGATGAAAGAGATAAAATTTGACAAATACATAGATCCTATTATCAATTTCGGGCTTGTGATACCCAAAATGGAATTTACATTATGATCTAGTATAAAAATAGAATTATCACGACCCAATTTCTCCCTATGTGAACCGTCGTGACGACACCTAGTCTCTACGACTAGGTAAGCCTAACACTTTTGCGAAAGTGAAACTAAAGCATGAACATTAACTACTAACAGTAACGAATATCTAATAAGCAATTGAATGCCACTCGGCATATACAATTAACACCTCTGAAAATGTACAAAACAATTTCCCCCAAAACCCGGAATATAGTAAGTCACAAGCTACTAAAAAGTTTTAACCGTTCTATACATCACTTCCACAGAAAGAAGGAAAAATGAACATAGGGGGATAGAGGGGGACTCCGAGGATCTGCGGGCGCGGGCAGATGTACCTTGAAGTTCTCCGAAACAGAAACGACTGCAACTAAGGAAGAAGCTGGTAAAAGGAACCTGGATCTGCACGTGAAAAACATGTGCAGGAAAGGGCGTGAGTACACTACAACGGTACCCAGTAAGTGGCAAGCCTAACCTCGGTCGATTAGTGATAAGGTCAGTTCAGGCCCACTGGTATATAATAATAAAAACATGAGAATAAGTAGTATAATAAGAGGCTAAAGTTCAACAAAGGAAAGCACAGTGAAATAACATAACAATGCAAGGAATTAAGCGACAGGGGATCTCTCGAGATACCGTCTCGTAGTCCCAAAAGTAAATATCCAGGGAGAACTCCCGAGGTACCGCCTCATAGTCTCAAAGTAAATGTGTAGGGGATCTCCCGGGATACCGTCCCGTAGTCCCAAAAGTAAATATACAGGGGATCTCCCGGGATACTGTCTCGTAGTCCCAAAAGTAAATATGCGGGAGGATCTCCCGGGATACCGTCCCGTAGTCCCAAAGTAAATACACAGCGCAATCAATTACAAACGAGAAGTACATCAAGAGAATCTACAGTCTAGACTAAGTACAAGTCGGGAAAGAAGCAGTAATTCAATAAGCAAGCTGCAAAGACTTCAATTAAGCAAATAAGGGACGTAGACATGTTATTCTAAGCTAACAGGGTAACTACGCATGCTAGTATATTCAATTAAGGTGGAAACAGGGAATTTCTCAGTAAAAATCAGGTTTTTCAACAAATAGCCGGTGTACGCACTCGTCACCTCGTGTACACGGTGCTCACATAGTAAAATCAGTACCAAATCCTAAGGGGATTTCCCCCACACAAGGTTAGGAAAGCCACTTACCTCGAACCAAGCTAAATCAGTCGGTAGCAATGCACTTCCCATGAATATCCAGCTCCGAATGGCCCAAATCTAGCCAAAATCAATTACATACCATAAATATAGCTATAAGAAACTAATCTAGTCATTGAAATCTAAGCTACAGCGAGAAATTAGGAAATCGCCCCAAATAAACTCCCCGGGCCCACGTCTCGGAATCAGGTAAAAGTTACAACCACGAGTCCAACCATATAAAAATTACTCAAATCCAACCACGAATCCCCTTTCAAAACTCGAAATCTTAGTTGAAGAACTTCTCCCAAATTTTCCCAAATTTCATCCCCAAAATTCGAAATTAAAGATGAAATTAATGATAGATTAGTGGGATATAACCAAAATAGAGTGTAGAATCATTACCCAATCGATGTCTCTGAAAATCCCCCAAAATCACTTCCAAATCCGAGCTCCCAAACTCAAGTTTTGATAAAAATGGCCAAAGCCTCATTTTTGAAATGTTTAATACTGCCTAGTGATTCCTTAATCGCGATCGCGGAAATAGCCTCACGATCGTGAAGCACAACTTCGCTGCCCCAGAATTTAACCCTACGCGAACACGATTCACTGGCCCTCATACTTACGCGATCGCGAATAACCCCACGCGTTCGCGAAGAACAACACTTGAATTCCACTACTGCTTTACTTCCTCTTTGCGAACACGGCCTAGCCCACGCGTTCGCGATGCAAAACCTGACCAACCTACGTGATCGCGTCCCCATATTCACGAATGCCAAGAACAAATTCAGCTGGCCTCTCAGATGGCTTACGCGATCGCGAGACCTCTCTCGTGAATGCAATGAAGAAAAAGTCTGCAACAAAACACCAGAAAATCTGCTATCTTCCCCAAGTCCAAAATGATCCGTTAATCATCCGAAATCAACCCGAAGCCCTCGGGACCTCAACCAAATATACCAACCAATCATAAAACACCATACGAACTTAGTCGAGCCCTCAAACCACATCAAACAACGCTAAAATCATGAATCGCCCTCCAATTTAAACTTAAAGAACTTGAAACTTCAAAATTTGATAACCGACGCCGAAACCAACCAAACCACGTCCGATTGAACATTACAGACCTACTCCAACTTCCGAAATCAAATTCTGACCCCGATATCAAAATTTACACTACCGGTCCAAAACTCCAAAAAATCGACTTTCGCCAATTCAAGCCTAAATAAGCTACAGACCTCCAAAACACAATCCGGACATGCCCCTAAGTCCAAAATCACCTAACGGAGCTAACGGAACCGACGGAACTCCATTCCGGAGTCGTCTTCACACAGTTCCGACTATAGTCCAAATCCTAAGACTTAAGCCTCCATTTTCGGACTAAGTGTCCCAAAACACTCCAAAAACCAAAATGAAACCTCCCAGCAAGGCACAATAGCAGAAAAGGATATGGGGAAAATAGTTAATAGGGGATCGGGGCTATAACTCTCAAGACGACCGGCAGGGTCGTCACATCCTCCCCCTCTTAAAATAATTGTTCATCCTCGAATGAGTATAGAGATATACCTGAAGCTGTGAAAAGGTGAGGATAACAGTTGTGCATATCCTGCTCGGTCTCCCAAGTCACCTCCTCGATCGGCTAGCGCCACTGAACATTTACTGATGCAATGTTCTTTGACCTCAGCTTCCGAACCTGCCTGTCCAAAATAGCCACTGGCTCCTCATCGTAGGATAGATCCTTATGCAATTGGACTGAGCTGAAATCCAACATATGAGACGGATCGCCGTGATACTTTCAGAGCATAGAAACGTGGAATACCGGATGAACCCCTGCAAGGCTGGGAGGCAAGGAAATCTCATAAGCAACCTCCCCAACACGCCTCAACACCTCAAAAGGACCAATGTACCTTGGGCTCTGCTTGCCCTTCTTTCCGAACCTCATAACACCCTTCATAGGTGAAACTCAAAGCAGGACCCGCTCTCCAACCATGAATGCAATATCGCGAACCTTCCGGTCCACATGGCTCTTCTGTCTGGACTGGGGTGTGTGAAGTATGTCCTCAATCACCTTCACCTTCTCCAAGGCATCCTAAACCAAGTCCGTACCCAATAATCTAGCCTCGCCCGGCTCGAACCAAACCAGTGGGGACCAACACCGCCTACCATACAGAGCCTCATACGGTGCTATCTGAATGCTTGACTGATAATTGTTGTTGTAGGCAAACTCCACAAGTGGAAAGAACTGATCCCAAGAACCTCCAAACTCCATCACACACACACGGAGCATATCCCCAAGAATCTGAATAGTGCGCTCGGACTGCCCGTCCGTCTGAGGGTGAAAAGCTGTGCTCAACTCCACTCGAGTACCCAACTCATATTGTACGGCTCTCCAGAATCGCGATGTAAACTGCGTGCCCCGGTTAGAGATGATAGATACCGTCACGCCATGAAGTCTGACAATCTTTCGAATAAAAACTCGAGCCAGCTGCTCGGAAGGATAGGTAGTCATCACAGGAATGAAATGAGCTTACTTGGTCAGCCTATCCACAATCACCCAAACCGCATCAAACCTCCGCTGAGTCCGTGGGAGCCCAACAATGAAATCCATAGTGATCTGCTCCCCTTTCCACTCCAGAATCTCTAACTTCTGAAGCAACCCACCCGGTCGCTGATGCTCATACTTCACCTGCTGGCAATTTAGGCACCGAGCTACATACTCCACTATGTCCTTCTTCATTCTCCTACACTAGAAATGTTGCCTCAAGTCCTGATACATCTTCGCGGCACCCAGATGAATGGAGTACCGCAAGCTATGAGCCTCATGAAGAATCAACTCACACAAACCATCTACATTAGGCACACATAGCCTGCCCTGCATCCTCAATGTGCCATCATCCCCAATAGTGACCTTCTTAGCATCACCGTGCTGAACCGTATACTTAAGGACATGGTTAAGGACAAGCAGATGGGGGTCATCATACTTACGCTCCCTGATACGATTATACAGAGAAGACCGAGAGACCACACAAGCCAATACTCGACTCGACTCAGAAATATAGAATCTCACAAACTAGTTGGCTAAGGCCTGAACATCCAACGCCATGGGCCTCTCTGCTGCTGGTAGATAAGCTAAACTCCCCAAACTCTCTGCCCGGCGACTCAAAGCATCGGCCACCACATTGGCCTTCCCCGGGTGGTACAAAATGGTGATGTCATAATCCTTAAGCAGCTCTAACCACCTCCTCTTACGCAAATTAAGATCCTTCTGCTTGAACAGATGCTGTAAACTCTGGTGATCAGTGTAGATCTCACAAGGAACGCCGTACAAATAGTGCCTCCAAATCTTCAAAGCATGAACAATAGCTGCTAGCTCAAGGTCATGGAAAATATAGTTCTTTTCATGCACCTTCAGCTGTCTGGAGGCATAGGCAATCACCCTATGGTCCTGCATCAACACCATGCCGAGGCCAACTCGCGACGCATCACAATAAACTGTATAAGACCCCGAACCTGAAGGCAATACCATTACTAGGGTTGTAGTTAAAGTTGTCTTAAGCTTCTGAAAGCTCTCTTCACAATCCTCTATCCACCTGAATGGAGCATTCTTTTGGGTCAGCCTGGTCATAGGCACTGCAATAGATGAAAATCCATCAATAAACCGACGGTAATACCCCGTTAAACCAAGGAAGCTCCAAATCTCTGTAGCTGAGGACGGTCTGGGCCAACTCTGCACTGCTTCCACCTTCTTCGGATCTACCTTGATCCCCTCACTCGACACAATATGACCCAAAAATGTCACGGAGTCTAACCAGAACTCACCTTTTGAGAACTTTGCATACAACTTCTTTTCTCTCAAAGTTTGAAGCACTGTCCTCAGGTGCTGCTCATGATCCTCCCGAGTTCGGGAATACACTAGAATGTCATCAATGAATACGATGACGAAAGAATCAATATAGGGCTGGAACACACTGTGCATTAAGTGCATAAAGGCTGCTGGGGCATTGGTCAGCCCAAATGACATCACAAGGAACTCGTAATGGCCATACCGAGTCCTGAAAGCAGTCTTCGGGATATCTGGCTCCCGAATCTTAAACTGATGGTAACCTGAATGCAAGTTAATCTTGGAAAATACTTTGGCACCCTGTAGCTGATCAAATAGGTCATCAATACGAGGCAAGGGATACCGGTTCTTCACTGTGACTTTGTTCAACTGGCGATAATTAATACACATACGCATAGAACCATCCTTTTTCTTCACAAACAAGACAGGAGCACCCCAATGTGACACACTGGGCTGAATAAAGCCCTTATCAAGAAACTCCTGCAACTGTTCCTTCAACTCTCTCAACTAAGGAGGAGCCATATGCTATAGAGGAATAGAGATGAGCTGGGTGCCCGGCAACAAATCAATGCTGAAATCAACATCTCTGTCGGGCGGCATGCCCGGAAGATCAACTGGGAACACATCTGGGTTGTACCTCACTACTAGAACAGACTCAACTATAGGGGTATCAATACTGACATCTCTCACATAAGCTAGATACGCATCACACCCCTTCTCAACCATTCGTTGAGCTTTAAGAAATGAAATAACTCTGCTGGGAGTATACTCTAAGGTACCTCTCCACTCTACTCGTGGTACACCTAGTATAGCCAGCGTCACATTTTTGGCATGACAATCAAGAATAGCATAATGGGGAGACAATCAGTCCATGCCCAAGATAACATCAAAATCTACCATGCTGAGCAATAATAAGTCGGCTCTGGTCTCAAAACCACTAAGAGAAATCAAACATGACCGATACACTCTGTCCACAATAAGAGAATGTCCAACAGGAGTAGACACATAAACATGGGAACTCAAAGAATCCCAAGATACGCCCAAATGTGGGGCAAAATAAGAGGACATATAGGAATACGTAGAGCTTGGGTCAAATAATACTGACGCATCTCTATGATAGACATGAACAATGACTGTAATGATAGAGTCGGAAGCAACTATCTCTGTACAGGCCGGAAGAGCATAATACCCGGCCTGGCCTCCCCCTTTAGGGCGACATCGACCTCACCGACTTCCACCTCGAGCTTGCTGAGCAGGTGGGGCGGTAGCTGGTGCT
Organism: Nicotiana tabacum; assembly: GCF_000715075.1. Taxonomy (NCBI): domain Eukaryota; kingdom Viridiplantae; phylum Streptophyta; class Magnoliopsida; order Solanales; family Solanaceae; genus Nicotiana; species Nicotiana tabacum. The sequence goes on along the minus strand of NC_134101.1, from coordinate 864,052 downwards.
GGAATCATGGCGTGGGGACTCGGTGGAGCACATGGTGGTTGAGAAGTCTATAGAGGTGCAACCCTCCTAAGTCCGGGGCAATCCTTCACCATATGGCGGATGTCTCCATACTCAACATAACCCCTCGAAGGGCGTGGCTGCTGCGACTGACTCGGGCCAGGTCTGCTGGACTGGCCGCTAAAAGCACCCTAAGCATGAGGCACACTAGATACTGGCGGTGCATAATAAGGCTCCTGGGGCATAGAAGGGGCTGGAACACTACCGGCGGCTGGAAGAGCTGAATGAATGGGGCGAATCACATAACCCCTACCATGGCGAGCTGCTGGGGAACGAGCTCCAGAATAATAACTTATCTCTCTCGAGACCTCTTGGCCTCTCTCTCCTCTCGGTCTCGGGCAAGCATGCCCTCCAATCTCCTAGCAATAATCACAACCTGCTGATAAGGGATATCCATCTCTAACTCCCTGGCCATACTAATCCGGATACTAGGGTGGAGTCCCTCAATAAACTGTCAAACCCTCCCTCAAACTATGGCAACCAAGGCCGGTGCATGTCGGGCCAAATCGCTGAAGCGAACTGCATACTCTGACACAGTCATAGCACCCTGGCATAGTTGCTCAAACTCCATGCGCCATGCGTCCCTGAGGCTCTGAGGGACATATTCTCTCAAAAATATGTCCGAGAACTGAGTGCATGTAAGTGAGGCTGCCTCATCCGGACTACTCGACTCATAAGCATGCCACCACAGATAGGCTGCTCCTCTAAGCTAGAAAGTGGTAAAAGAAACCCCACTCATCTCCACTACGCCCATAGTACGGAGAATATGATGACACTCCTCCAGAAAACCCTGAGCATCATTTGTATCCAATCTGCTGAAGGATGGGTGGTACTTCTTGTACCTCTCAAGTCTGAGCTGCTCTGCCTCAGAATTGGCTGTCCTAGTCTCGTGCTGAACCGGAGCTACCAACGGCATATGAATGAACTCTGGGGCCTGATCAACCAGAACCCTCTGCTCAGGAGTACGGGCTATGGGCATTTGTGCCCCTCCCCCGGCCTGAGATGCGGCGGAAGCTAACGGAATCAATCCAGCCTAAGTTAAGGTATTGAACATGCTCATGAACTAGCTAGAGTCTCTTGGAGGGCTAGTGCATCAATAGGAATCTCTGGTGCTTCCCCTCCAGCTGGAACTGCTGGGGGCTCCTTTGTCGCAACTCGCGCGTGTGCTCTGGCTGCACCGCGTGGCCGTAATCTACCCCGGCCTGGTCATCAGATCCTCCAGTACGGGTCCTCACTGTTTGCGAGAAAGAATAGAATAGAGAATTTTTAGAATTTGATGCCAATAACTCGCACGACAAGGAATCAAAGAAGTATGTTTGTTCCTAACAGTTCCATAGCCTCCCGAAGATAAGTACAAATGTCTCCGTACCAATCCGAGAGACTCTAATAACCGGCTTGTAACTCACGACACCTATGAACCTATAGCTCTGATACCAACTTGTCACGACCCAAATTCTTCCCCCGTGAACCGTCGTGATGGCACCTAGTCTCTACGACTAGGTAAGCCTAAAACTTTCGCAAAAGTGAAACTAAAGCATGAACATTAACTACTAACAGTAACAAATATTTAATAAGCAATTGAATGCCACTCGGCATATAAAATTAACACCTCTAAAAATGTACAAAATAATTTTGCCCAAAACCCGGAATACCATAAGTCACAAGCTACTAAGAAGTCTTAACCGTTCTGTACATCATTTGTATAGAAAGAAGGAAAAATTAACATAGGGGGATAGAGGGGGACTCCGAGGATCCGCGGGCGCGAGCAGATGTACCTTGAAGTTCTCCGAAACAATAACGACTGCAACTAAGGGCGAGGCTGGTAAAAGGAACCTAGATCTGCACACAAAAAACATGTGCAGGAAAGGGCGTAAGTACACCACAGTGGTACCCAGTAAGTGCGGAGCCTAACCTCGGTCGAAAAGTGACGAGGTCAGGTCAGGCCCACTGGTATATAATAATAAAAATTGGAGAATAAGCAGTATAATAAGAAGCTAAAGTTCAACAAAGGAAAGCATAGGTTAATAACATAACAGTGCACGAAATTAAGCGATAGGGGATCTCCCGAGATACCATCTCGTAGTCCCAAAAGTAAATATGCAGGAAGAACTTTCAAGGCACCGCCTCGTAGTCTCAAAGTAAATGTGCAGGGGGATCTCCCAGGATACCGTCTTGTAGTCCGAAAAGTAAATATGCAGGAGGATCTCCCGAGATACCATCCCATAGTCCAAAAAGTAAATATGCAGGAGGATCTCCTGGGATACCGTTTCCGTAGTCCCAAAGTAAATACACAGCGCAATCAATTACAAACGACAAGTACAACAAGAGAATCTACAATCTAGACTAAGTACAAGTCGGGAAAAGAGCAGGAATTCAATAGGCATACTGCAAAGAGTTCAATTAAGCAAATAAGGTACGTAGACATGTTATTCTAAACTAACAGGGTAACTACGCATGCTAGTATATTCAATTAAGGTGGAAACATGGAATTTCTCAGTAAAAATCAGGGTTTTCAACAAATAGCTCGTGTACGCACTCATCACATCGCGTACACGGCGCTCACATAGTAATATCAGTAAAACATCTTAAGAGGATTTCCCCCACACAAGGTTAGGCAAGGCACTTAACTCGAACCAAGCTAAATCAGTCGGTAGCAATGCTCTTCCCACGAATATCCAGCTCCGAATGGCCCAAATCTAGCCAACATCAATTACATACCATAAATATAGCTATAAGAAACTAATCTAGTCAATGAAATCTAATCCAAAGCGAGAAATTAAGAAACCGCCCCAAAAAGACCTCCACGCTCTCAGAATCGGGTAAAAGTCACAAAATATGAAAACGCATTCACTCACGAGTCCAACCATATAAAAATTACTCAAATCTGACCACGAATCCCCTTTCAAAACTCTAAATCTTAGTTGAAGAACTTCTCCCAATATTTCCCAAATTTCAACCCCAAAATACGAAATTAAAGATGAAATTAATGATAGATTAGTAGGATATAACCAAAATAGAGTGTCGAATCATTACCCAATCGATGTCTCTGAAAATCCCCCAAAATCTCGTCCAAATCAGAGTTCCCAAACTTAAGTTTTGATAAAAATGGCCAAACCCTCATTTTAGAAATGTTTAATACTGCCCAGTGATTCCTTAATCGCGATCGTGGAAATGGCCTCGCGATCGCGAAGCATAACTTCACTGCCCCATAATTTAGCCCTACAAGAATGCGAAAAACTCAACCCGAATGCGATTCACTAGCCCTCATACCTACGCGATCGCAAACAACCCCACGCGTAAGCGAAGAACAACACTTGAATTCCACTGCTGCTTTACTTCCTCTTCGCGAATGCGGCCTAGCCCATGCATTCGCGATGCACAACCTGACCAACCTACGCGATCACGTCCCCATATTCGCGAATGCGAAGAACAACTTCAACTAGTGAATCAAGAAAAACAGTTAATAGGATACAACTTCAACTTCAACTTCAACTTCAACTTCAACAGAAAAACAACTTCAACTTCAACTAAGTGTCCCAAAATAATCCAAAAACCATAACAAAACCTCCCGGCAAGTTACAGTAGCAGAAAAGTATACGAGAAAAATAGTTAATAGGGTATAGGGGCTATAACTCTCAAGATGACCGGTCGGGTCGTCACAAGAATATAAAGCCTAAATCATGAATAAAAACTAGAGTATTACAATTATAGCTATTTTTTGCATTTGTGCGCACTTGTTTGGCATTATGACCCATCCAGATGTAATTCTCAGCACTTGTGTATTCCATATCCACTACTAACAGCTGCATCATGTGTACATAGAATCTGCATTCCATTAATGTCAAACTGTGGATGTTTGATGTTCCAAGCACTGCCCAACAACATATGGTCGTGATGATTGTGCATTTTTGCGTCCAAATTTCAGCCATGCTCCTTGTTTGAAAATAGGACATTCCTATCAAATTATCTTCCTCGTACATCGTACTTGTTGTAGATGATAAGCAGCTTCATTTGGTATTATTCAATTCTTCCATACGACCAGTTGAAAAACACTGCCTCGTCCATGAAAATCTGGGCAGTCGTTCTTGCATGCCTAATGTGATGATGATCTCACGTGAATTACAGACATATTCTGATGGTTTTCTATGTCAAACCATTCATGGGATATTGAGCTAGTGAAATGCACTATGGTTTTACTCCACAACACATTCCTTGATCCCAATTTTGGTACCCAAATTTCTGTTTTTGCCCTTAGTGTAGTGCTTATTTTTTTGGGTAGTCCTCTATTTCTAGTCCAGTTTTGTGTGCCTCTTTGAAGTAAAAGGCACTTGGTCTTCAAACTAAGTATTAGGGCCCTATCACTTGTACTGTATAAAAGTGTTCTGGTATACTATTTTTGTATCCCAATTCGTGTGCTTGTCTCGCGAGTCTTATTGAGATCTTTGTATGCTTTGGTTTTTAAGTTGTTCTATTATGATGCTGCATTGAGATTTTCATCCAGAAAGCATCCATATTGTCCAGAAATACCTGCCAAAACCAGTGGCTTGAATTGCCTATGTTTGTTCCCCTGTGCAGTTCTGAGAGCATCATGTCTGGCTCCATGCACTGTTTGAGGTGAATGTCCTGTGATCTCCAGCAGTATCTTGATGAAACCTTTGTGTGACCAGTTTGATGTCCTGTCACACTATGATAATGAATGTTGATTTCACTCCCTTGTGTACTGGAGTACCTCCATGATTCCATGCTTATGCACACCAGTGACCTTCCTTCCTGGGAATGAGCACATAGTGCTAATACCACCCAAAGAAATTTAGTCACTAGGTGAGGCATGGTGACTGTAAACTTCCTGCAAAAAAGAACACAATGTTAGTCAAAAGCCAGTATGCTATGACTTCCTCCCTAAGGATTCGATCACAACAATCCATATGATCTTCACTTCTCATTATGATTTCCAGCTGCAACCCCCCTATGACTGCAAATACTCCATCTGCCTCCAGCTTACTACTCCCCCTGTTTCCTCCTCTACTCATAATATTTTGCCACCTTCACTCTTAAATATGGACATTGCAACTTATCCTTATTAACTAACCTCCTGCCTTGAGAATCTAATTGCCAAAAATCAATACATATTATTCTTCATTCATGGCACAATGGCTGTGTATCATATAGAATACTCTTGAAATACCTTTCCCTAAAAGGGCAATACACAATTTCAACTCATGAATTTGTATGAATTCAAAACATATTGGAAATACCTAGCAAGCATATCATTAGTTAGAACAACCACATTTGGAGATGACTTAAGTACATAAGCTTTTGGGTAATTCTATTTTCGGAGTCAATTTGGAATAGTTGAATCACTGCTCATTTCATAATATTTCACACATCATTTCATTTCATCGACGCTATTGGCCACAAGTATAACTTTCAATCGTGGCACGGTGTCCGCACTTTATATCCCCAACTCACTACTTTCACATTCAAGCATGTTTATAGATTATCGACAACAAAGAATGTCTAATCACGACTTTTAGTACACCTATGAGCAATTAAGAGTCTTAAGCACATTGAGACTTCTTACACAATTTGGCATAATAGCCTTCATTTGAAACACTACTTGCAGTCATAACATTATTATACCTAACTCATGCTTTAAACACATTCCAGAAGGATAACAACATATGATAAGAGCATTCGGAATACATTTTGAACATATACCTTTCAACACAAAGCTTATTCAGAATAGCTAATTTATAATGAATAACTCGAGACTTACAAGAACATCATGGGATTCAATTCTAGGAGACACGTTTAGCCAACATACCTTGCTTGAGATTCCCTTAAATTACCACAACTCCCCAACACTTCTAGCAATTCCAATCAATTAGAGATATAACAAAATTGAACCATAATTAGGGAGAGATTCATGGTATTAGCTCACTTAAGCATTTCATCAAGCACTATGTGTGCAATTTCCATTACAAGGTTTCTATGGTGGAATCCTTTCACCCCACAACAAATCATTTACACTTTTTAGTTAAACAACCTCCACAGTTAAGAATCATACTTCTTATTACCTACTTTTAGTCAAAATCCCGAAATTTTAGGGATAGGGGGTAGAACTTACCTCTTAGATGAAGATCTAGTGATTGGTTTCCTTGATTTTTGAAGATTTGGGCAAGAATAGATGATTAGCATGCTAGATATTCTCCTTCTCTATATAAAGTACTCTCACTTCTCTCTAAAAATCAGATTTTACCTTGCAAAATGACCCCCTAAGGCCTTATATCAAAATTGGGTCGGATAAGAAAATTACAAAAAATGACCCCCGAAATAAATTTTATGGTGCAATTATGTGGTAGCAGAATCAATATGTGGCAAGTGGAATGGCCACAAAATGGCATGTCAATTCCGCGATGCAATTCCGCGATAGTAGAATCAATATGTGGCCAGTGAAATGGACTCAAAATGATTTTCAAATTCTGGGTTGCCTCTAGTCTTTTCCGCGATGACATTTCGCAATAGCATAATCATTCTGCGACCATTATGCGATACCAGAATCATTATGTGGCCAGTTGAATGGACTCAAAATGATTTCAAAATTTGCCAACTTTATATTTCACTCTTGGATATATATATATACATACATATATATATATATATATATATATATATATATATATATATATATATATATATATATATATATATATATATATATACACACACACACACACACACCCCCACTTAGGATCACTCATCCTAGAATGACGGTTAGGTCATGCCACAAAACACCCCAATATGACTTAGCTCTTTTAGTCACATTCCCTAGTCTCATATTTGACTAACTCCCCGAATATTCCAGAAATTTTGATAGAGTTTCCTTGGCTACATCGCACCATATACATGAAAATAACAACAACCATAACTCTCGGGGCTAACTCTATAACCTTGCTTACTTGGTCGTATCCTTGACTTTTCCTTCCTCCATTATGGTGAGAATTGGGTACCTCACACATTATACATGTTATGTGCTCCATTCCTTTAATCCTTAGGCCTTTCTCATTTCATATCACGACGTGCAAATATTCCTTGACATTAACAAAGGAACTTCTAGATTAACTCGGAACCTTAACGCACAATATAGGATTGAAGAAGAGAAACATTTCCTAAATGCCATTGTATCCTCCCTATTATAAGTATGGCCGGCAACACACCGATAAGAGGGACTCTACTGACACAACTCCATGACACCTTAGGACTCGTAAATCATGCTCGGATACCAAGTTTGTCACACCCCGAACTTGGGGAGCATGACCGGCGCTCAACTGAGTGAACCCTGTTGAGAAATCCTACGCTAAATCAACCTCTCATCATAACTCATGCATGATTTATCAAAACATAATTAGATCTTGACTTTCATATTGAATACATTTGGCTCAATGATCCATAAATTGCTTTTTATGTTTCTCTCGTGATGGCTACATAGCTTCACTAATAAATGTGAAAATAAATACATGACGAAACTCAAAACTTAAGTACATGACCCATACTGTACATGGAACTTCTATGAAAATAGATACCTAAGTACATAAAACCAACTAGACTCGAATACCCACTGGAATTATAGTGGGCTCACCATAATCTGGTGCGCACAAGATCCCTATCAAAGATCTATATCATCCTGTAGAAGTATATCAGCATCCATTAAAACATGCATCGTCCCTAGCAAAAGGGACGTGAGTACATGTGGAATAGTACTCGCATGTAAGGGCAACATAACAACATATGAAATGATGGTAATTCAAATAAGAGGCATACAAAGTATATCAAGAACTACGAAATATCCCATATATTAACATTTAAAGTCTCGTTATGCTTATATCATTTTAAATTCCATTTAGGATTAACTGAGCCATATGAACTATGCGTGAAATACATAATATAAAGTAATTTAAACAACATGTTCAAACAAGGCCACTGAAAGTGGCACTTAATGTATGTGTTAACAATACGTCTCACTAGACTGTCCATATCCCTCTCTTATCTTACACCTATACATTTCACATGTGCGTTTCATAGGCCGTTCATATTGTTTACATACAAAATACACCTGTGCATTTCATAGACCATTCATATTGTTTACTTACACAAATACACCTGTGCGTTTTATAGACCGTTCAAAGTATCACCTATACAATACACATGTTCGTTTCATAGACCATTCACGGTGTTTACTTACACAATACACTTGTGCATTTCATATACCATTCACAGTATCACCTATACAATACACCTGTGCTTTTCTTAGATCGTTCACGGTTTTTACTTAGACAATACACCTGTGCGTTTCATAGGCCATTCACAGTATTCACATATCATACACCTATGCATTTCATAGTCCGTCCATAGGATACAATACTACATTATATACCTATGTGTTTCATAGGCCTTCTATAGGGTTCACCTATACCATTATACACCTATGTGTTTCATAGCCCGTCTATGGGGTCATATATTACAGTACAATACGCCTATGCATTTCATAGACCGTCCATAGTGTTCCTTACACAATACACCTATGCGTTTCATAGACCGTCCATAGTGTTCCTTACACAATACACCTATGCGTTTCATAGACCGTCCATAGGATTGCATGTCATATTATACACCTATGCGTCTCATAGACCGTCCATAGTGTTCACATATCATACTGTACACCTATGTGTTTCGTAGACCATCCATAGGATTCACATATACCATACAATACACCTATGTGCTTCATAGACCGTCCAAAGTGTTTACTTACACAATACACCTATGTGTTTCATAGACCATCGAGGATCAAAACACATCATTATGCACATGACCATATATAAACCCAAAGTGACATGACTAGCGCTACATTTAAGGTCGTAAGTTCTCGGATCATTAGAACACTTCATATTCATGTTCATGCTCATCATGGAGGAACATAACTTATTACGTTAGCACATGTATGGTAAATCAATAAGTCAATTTCAATGGCACATGGCCCAAATACGTTATCCATAAGATTTATTGTCACTTAGCATAGGACATCCCTCTTCCACTTCATTATATACTCTCTTGTCATCTTAAGGTCATTAGCTAAGTTCATGATTCTTGAGGACTTAACATCGAAGTCATTTACATTAATTATTTTAGTAGCATACATACTATGATTGAAACCATAGGGACATACCACACCTCGTAATTCTCATTTTGGCAAACGACCACATTTCATGTTCATACCATCACTTACTTGAACTTGCCATGGGTGATCATAGGACATAAAGAACATTTAAAATATTAGGAACACCATAGACTCTCCTCATGAGGGCGTAGGATCTTATAACACATTGGAAACATAAGTAGAAATACGTTCATCTCATAATCTTTCACACCATATATCAGTTCACAATTACTTTCAACTACTTATACCATCATTATTTCATTGTCTCCCTTAGCCATACATATTATTCTTCATACATGGCACCGTGGCCGTATATCATATTCTGCACTTTCATTTATTTACTTTCAAGGATTATCATCATCAACATCATCATATAGAATACTCTTGAAATACCATTCCCCAAAAGGGTAATACACAATTTCAACTCAGGAATATGTAAGAACTCAAAACATATTGGAAATACCTTGCAAGCATAGCATTAGTCAGAACAACTACATTTGGACACGACTTGAGTACATAAGCTTTTGGATAATTCTATTTTCGGAGTCAATTTGGAATAGTTGAATCAAGGCTCATTTCATATTATTTCACACATCATTTCATTTCATTGGCGCTATTGGCCATAATATAACTTTTATTCTTGGCACGGTGTCCACACTTTATATCCCCAGCTCACTACTTTCACATTTAAGCATATTTATATATTATCGACAACAAAGAATCTCTAATCATGACTTTTAGTACACCTATGAGCAATTAAGAGTCTTAAGCATATTGAGACTTCTTACACAATTTGGCATAATAGCCTTCACTTGAAACACTACATGTAGTCATAACATTATTATACCCAACTCATGCTTTGAACACATTCCATAAGGATAACAACATATGATAAGAGCATTCGGAATACATTTTGAACATATACCTTTCAACACAAAGCTTATTCGGAATAGTTAATTTATAATGAATAACTCGAGACTTACAAGAACATCATGGGATTCAATTCTAGGAGACACGTTTAGCCAACATACCTTGCTTGAGCTTCCCTTAAATTACCACAACTCCCCAACACTTCTAGCAATTCCAATCAACTAGAGATATAACAAAATTGAACCATAATTAGGGAGAGATTCATGGTTTTAGCTCACTTAAGCATTTCATCAAGCACTATGTGTGCAATTTCCATTACAAGGTTTATATGTTGGAATCCTTTCACCCCACAACAAATCATTTACCCTTTTTAGTTCAACAACATCCACACCTAAGAATCATACTTCTTATTACCTACTTTTAGTCCAAATCCCGAAATTTTAGGGCTAGGGGGTACAACGTTACCTCTTAGATGAAGATCTAGTGATTAGTTTTCTTTATTTTTGAAGATTTGGGCAAGAATGGATGATTAGCATGCTAGGTATTCTCCTTCTCTCTATAAAATACTCTCACTTCTCTCTAAAAATCAGATTTTACCTTGCAAAATGACCCCCTAAGGCCTTATATCAAAATTGGGTCGGATAAGAAAATTTCCAAAATGACCCCCGAAATCAATTTTGTGGTGCAATTATGTGGTAGCAGAATAAATATGTGGCCAGCGGAATGGACACAAAATGGCATGTCAATTCTGCGATAGCAGAATCAATATGTGGCCAGCAGAATGGCCACAAAATGATTTTCAATTTCTAGGTTGCCTCTGGTCCATTCCGCGATGACATTTTGCAATAGCATAATCATTCTGCGGCCATTATGCTATAGTAGAATCATTATATGGCCAGCAGAATGGCCACAAAATTATTTCAAAATTTTCCACCTTTCGGCTTCTCTTTGCATCGGATATGCGGTCCGCAGAGTGATTTTGCGGTCGCACGACGGACTGCAGAAATGCCATTTTCTGCAATAATTTACCTTTAACTCCCCAATACATTGTACAACCCAAAATTTTTGCATCGTGACGCGTTTTCAACAACTTTCAAACACATTAGCCTACCTTGGTACCACAAAACTCTGGGTTATAGGTAATATTTTACGGGGCCTTACAAGTAGTTACGAGGTAAGTCAAGACACTTATTAGACAAGGAAAATCTGAACAAAATATTAATATAAAGCTAACAGAGAAACGAATATCAAGATCAGGCTAACAATGTAGAGAACGTTAATATAAGCTAAATACGGAAATATAGGCAACATAGAACAACATGAAGTAAACATGTGATAAAGCCGCAAAATAATCATACAAAAATAGAAATAAGGGTGAAGCAAAGTTAGGAAAACAAATGACGGTCTAAATAATCAAGCCATTTCAACATGAGATTTCCAACAAGAATCACTCTGAGGTACCACACCTCATAATCACAAATCACAAGTCATAAATCATAAATTTTAGTTATATCGCCGCGTGAGCTTTACATTGGATTTTTTAAAACATTATTCCCGAAATAGCTTCACGCATTTTAGGCCCCTTATCTCGCCGCGTGGCTTAAAGTAATATCCCTTTCTAGCAACACGCGTATCAATCCCACCTTATCTCGTTGCATGCGTATCGATATCACCACCCTTATACCGTCTGCCTCTATACGAGCCGAAAGAGCATAATATCTGGCCTGGCCTCCTTCTCTAGGGCGACCTCGACCTCCCCGACCTCCATTTCGAGCTGGCTGAGTAGGTGGGGTGGTAGCTGGTGCTGGAATCATAGACCGAGGACCCGGTGGAGCACATGGTAGTTGAGAAGTCTGCGGAGGTGCACCCCTCCTAAGTCTGGGGAAATCCCTCACCATATGGCGAGTGTCGCCACACTCAAAACAACCCCTCAGAGGGTGTGGCTGCTGGACTGGCCGCTAAAAACACCCCGAGAAGGAGGCACACTAGATACTGGCGATGCATAATAAGGCTCCTAGGTCCTAGTAGGGGCTGGAACACCACTGGCGGCTGAAGAGTTGAATGTGGGGCGACTCACATAAACCCCTATAATGGCGAACTGCAACTGGGGCACGAGTACCACTGTATGTGCTAGACTTTCGAGACCTCTTGGACTCCCTATCCTCTCTATCCCGAGCAAGCATGCCCTCCAATCTTCTGGCAATACTCATAACCTGCTGATAAGAAATATCCATCTCCAACTCCCTGGCCATACTAATGCGTATACTAGGGTGGAGTCCCTCAATAAACCGTCGAACCCTCTCTCGAACTGTGGCAACCAAGGTCGGCGCATGTTGGGTGAAATCATTGAAGCAGACTGCATACTCTGACACAGCCATAGCACCCTGGTGCATCTACTCAAACTCCGCGCGCCATGAGTCCCTGAGGCTGTGAGGGACATACTCTCTCAAACACATGTCCGAGAACTGAGTCCATGTAAGTGAAGTTGCCCCATTCGGACTTCTCAACTCATAATCACGCCACCACTGATAGGCTGTTCCTCTAAGCTGGAAGGTGGTAAAAGAAACCCTACTCATCTCTGCTACGCCCATAGTATGGAGAATACGATGACACTCCTCCAGAAAACCTTGAGCATCATCTCTAGCCAATCCACTGAAGGTAGGTGGGTGGTACTTCTTGTACCTCTCAAGTCTGAGCTGCTCCACCTCAGAAGAGGATGTCCTAGTCTCGTGCTGAACCGGAGCTACTGGCTGCATTGGGATGAACTCTGGGGCCTGGTTAACCTGGACAGGAGTACGGGCTGCTGGAGTCTGTGCCCCTCCCTTGGCCTGAGATATGGCAGGAGCAAGTGGAATCAGTCCAGCCTAAGCTAAGGTGCTGAACATGCTCAGAAACTGGGCTAGAGTCTCCTAGAGAGGTGGTACAGCAATAGGCACCTTAGGTGCCTGCCCTCCAGCTGGAGCTACTGGGGGATCCTCTGTCGCAGCATGCGCGGGTGCTCTGGCTGCACCGCGTGGTCGTCCTCGGCCTCTACCCCAGCCCCGGCCTCTCGCGGATCTAGCAGAGGGCACGAGTGCCTGGTCATCAGATCCTCCGGTACGGGTCCTCACCATCTATAAGAAAGAATAGAATTCAGAAGTTTAGACTTTGTTTTGTCAACAAATTTCGCACGACAAGGAATCAAAGAAGTATACTTTTTCCTAATAGTTCCATAGCCTCCCGAAGTGAAGTACAGACATCTCTGTACCGATCCACGAGACTCTAATAAATCGGCTTGTGACTCACGACACCTATGAACCTAGAGCTCTGATACCAACTTGTCACGATCCAAACTCCCTCGGCATAACGTCGTGACGGAACCTAGTCTCTATGACTAGGTAAGCCGAACAAATTGCGGAAATAACAATACAAAAGTAAAACTTGGCAACTAACAGCAGTGGATAACTGAATAACTAGTAACAATGCCGCTCGGCATGTACAACAACCAATACTCTATAATACACAGTCTTCCAAAAACCCGAAACATTGTAATTCACAAGCTACAGAAGGAAACTAGTATCTCTATGCACCAGAGTCTAACAAAAGAAGTACGGAAGGTAAATTACATAGGAGAGAATAGAGGGGGACTTCGAGGTCTGCGGACGCGGCAGATGTACCTTGACGTCTCCGTACAGTAGCAATCACACTCAGCTAATAGCGAGCTGATAAGAAGTACCTGGATCTTCACACAAAACATGTACAGAAGAGTAGCATGAGTACACCATAATGGTACCCAGTAAGTGCCAAGCCTAACCTCGGTAGAGTAGTGACGAGGTCAGATCCAGACCCTACTGGGATATAATAATAAAACAAACGATATACTAAAAATGAAGTAAAAATGGAGAATTTAACAGCAAGAATTCAACGAGAAACAACAACACATGAACAATGTGATAACAACAGGGATACCGTCTCATAGTCCCAAATGTAAATATGCGAGGAGATCTCCCGAGGTACCGCCTCGTAGTCTCAAAAGTAAATGTACAGGGAGAAATCCCGATGTACCGCCTCGTAGTCTCAAAAGTAAATGTGCAGGGAGAACTCCCTAGGAACCTCCTCGTAGTCTCAAAAGTGAATATGCAGGGAGAACTCTCGAGGAACCGCCTCATAGTCTCAAAAGTAAATGTGCAGGGAGAACTCCCGAGGAACCGCCTCCTAGTCTCAAAAGTAAATACACAACTCAAACCGATAAATACAATAGTTAACAGCAATATTTCTACAGTTATACTAATAAAGAACAAGGAAAAGCAGGAAATGAACTAAGCATGCTTCACAGAGTTCAAATAAGTAGTTAAATAGCGTAAACATGCGATATTAGAATAAACAGGATACCTACAAATATTGGAATAGCTCAATTAAGAATGAAAACAAACTAATACTCATTTTAACGGTATAACTAAAATTAAAGGAAAAACAGATTACTACTTAGTAAAATAAATCAGGTTGTACAACAAATAGCACGTGTACGTACTCGTCACCTCATGCACACGACGCTCACATATCACAACAGTACCAAATCCTAAGGGGATTTCCCCCACACAAGGTTAGACAAGCCACTTATCTCGAACCAAGCTCAATCAATCGGTAACAATGCCTTTTCCATGAATATCCGACTTCGAATGGACCAAATCTAGCCAATATCAATTACATACCATAAATACAACTATAAGAAACTAATCTAATTAATGAAATCAAAGCTAAACCAAGAAATTAGAAAATCGCCCCAAAAGGTCTCCCTGGGCCCGTGTCTCGGAATCGGGTAAAATTCATGAAATATGAACACCCATTCGCTCATGAGTCAAACCATACAAGAATTACTCGAATCCGACCTCAAATTGCCTTCCAAAACTCATAATTTTAGTCTAAGAAGTTTCTACCATTTTCCCCCAAATTTCCAACTCAAATCCCTAATTAAAAGATGAAATTAGCAATAGATTCATGAAATATAGTCCAATCAGGGTTAGAATCACTTACCCCAACAATCTCCTTGAAGAAACCCCAAAAAATCGCCTCACACCGAGCTCTCAAAGTCCCAAATTGAAAATGGGAATCAAACCCTCGAACTTGATCTTTCCTGCCCAGCGATTCATCTGCGGACCTACTGTCGCACCTGCATTGCTGCTCCTGCGAAATTTCCCTTGCAGGTGCGGAAATAACTTAAGGTGACTGGGACCGCTTCTGCGATCAGGTGGTCACACCTGCGTGTGCGCACCTGCGGACAATGGTCCGCTTCTGCGGTCTTCCTTCACGCATGAAGTTCCTCTAGCGCATCTGCGGGAGTCGCATCTGCGGCATTTTCCTCACACCAGTGACCCCTGACCAAACCTTTCCACTCCGCTCCTATGCTCATCGAATCGTACATGCGCGCCCGCACCTGCGGTCTCCCCTCATCAGGTGCGAAAACACCAGAAACTAGAAAATCTTCAGCAACTAGCCTAAGTCTAAATTCAATATGTTAAGCATCCGACACACACCCGAGGTCCCCGTGACCTCAACCAAATATATCAACCAGTCCTAAAACACCATACGAACTTAGTCGAGCCCTCAAAACACGTCTAACAACAACAAAAACATGAATCACCCTCTAATCAAATTTCTACAACCGATGCCAAAACTTATCAAACCACGTCCGTTTGACCTCAAATTTTGCACACATGTCAAAATTGACATTACAGACCTACTCCAACTTCCGGAATCAGAATCCTACCCTGATATCAAAAAGTCCACTTCCGGTCAAAATCTCCAAAAATTTGACTTTCGCCATTTCAAGCCTGAATCAGCTACAGACCTCAAATTCACAGTCCAGACACGCTCCTAAGTCCAAAATCACCCAACAGAGCTAACAGAACCAACGAAACTCCATTTCAGAGTCGTCGTGACATAGTTCTGACTACGGTCAAACTCCTAAGACTTAAGCTTCCGTTTTAGGGACTAAGTGTCCCAAATTACTCCAAAACCAAAAACAAGACCTCCCAGCATATCAAATAAGCAGAAACAGATACGGGGAAAGCTGAAAATAGGGGATCGGGGCTATTACTATCAAAAGGACCGGGCGGGTCGTTACATCTGCCCAACTTAGCCAGCCTCCGCACCTGCGGCCTTTTGTCGCTTCTACAACCCCATTCTCGCAGGTGTGATCATACCAGACATCAGAAATATTCAGCCAAGTTCCAAGTCCAAAACCAATCCGAAATCAATCTGAATCTCATCCGAGGCTTTCGAAACCCCATCCTAATATACCAGCACATCTTAAAACATGATACAAACTTAGTCGAATTATCAAATCACGTCAAGCAACATCCAAAATACGAATCGCACCCCAATTCAAGCCCAACAAAACTAATAGATTTCCAACTTCTAAAACCAATGCCGAAACCAAAATTCTAGCCCAGTATCGACAAAGTCAACTCTCGCTCAAACTTCTCAACCTTCCAAACCTTCAACTTTCGCCAATTCAAGCCAAAATAACCTACGGACCTCCAAATCAATATCCGGACATGTTCCTAAGTCCAAAATCACCATACAAAGCTATTGGAACCATACAAACTCAATTCCGGAGTCGTTTACACATAAGTCAACATCTAGCAAAATCTTTCGACTTAAGCTTCCAACCTTGGGACTAAGTATCCCAATTCATTCTAAAATATCACCGGAACTAAACCAACCATCTCGGAAGGTCACATAATCACAAATGAACATAGAATAAGAAATAAATAAGGGAGCATCAATACAATACTCAAAACGATTGGCTAGGTTGTTACATGGTGTTGGGGCATATGAGAGAGTAGAGAGCAAAAGGGGAAAGGGGGATGCTGGTCAATGGGGGAAATGAATTAGGGTTTGGGTAATTGAGGGTTGATCTCTAGGGTTAATGGTGGGAAATAGAATCTGAGTCGTTGGATCATTAGATCAACAGTCCCGATAAATTGGGGATTTAAATGTTTAAAGAATATTTTTATGAAAAATACAGGAACCGTTGGATCTGTGTGATCCAATGGTGATGATAAAATCTGACGGGAAGGTTAAATAAAAGGAAAAATGGGGATAAAATATGGAAAGTCGATGGTTTAAATCGACGGCCCAGATCGTTTTGTGCTTGTTTTGTGTGTGTGGAAGATGAGCTACATGGCACAATTTGATTGGCTTAGAGAGCAGTTCATGGATTGCCAACATGGGTTGGATCAAGTCGTTTGGACAGGGTCAGGTGGGGGAAATTTGGCCAACTGTTGGACTGGTTTTAATTTAATAGATAGCAATTTGTATTTAATTGTGAAATTGCAATTATAGCCATTTAGTCTTTAATGCTTTAAAATTAATTCAAATAAAACTTAATCAATTCTAATAAAATATGACAGAAAATATAATCATCAATTACACCACTAATTGCTGTAATTACCTAATTACTAGTTAAAAACTTTATTTTCTAAATTGGAAAACTATTTTTGGATTAATTTAGATAATAAATGATTTAATTAAGGACCAAAGGTTAATTTGTTAAATTAATTGTAAAACTCATGTTTCAAAATAGAGAGGTTATTTTAATTATCGTTTTTGAAACTTATACTACTAGACAAGCTGCCTAGTAGCTATTTTATTAATAATAAAAAGAAAAACTACAAAGGAAGAGTATAAGTAAGAGGGCCAAAAGCTACAGTAGTGTTGCCTATATGCCTTGTCTATATAATTATCCCTGTGCGCCTCAATTGCCTTATGATGGCAGCCTCATGATGAGGCTCATGTTGTGGTTACCGGCAAAGTCTCACGAGGGCGAATGATCTCATGGCCATTTGGATATTTCCCAAAGGCATAGGACATATAGCAAACACTTATTAAGCTAGACCTTACCTTATAATTCATATTGAGGCATGAACAACCTCATCTACTAGCAAGCATGTAAAAAATAAGAATTAGAACGAACTAAATACTCTATCATCATCATAGAGTTTATAACTTGCTCTATGATGATATTACATATGGCGATGCTAATAAAATGGAAAAAATATAATGATGTAGAAATAAGAGTCTTGCCCTTTCTTCTCTATTCTTGTGAACTCTTTAGCTTGTAGAACCTTGTCTTCTTCATTAACCCTTTTCAAAATGTCTTCAAACTTCACCATTTCTTCTTGGATCGATTGGATTTATTGGACCTTGTGGAGGTGGTAGGGGCAGCCACCTTTTGCTTTGCTACCCTCATCGGAAGTTGCCTAATGACAGCCCTTGTATTACTTTACCATCTCAACTATGTAGCCTCTCATGTGTCTTCTTCTTGCTTTTGTTGGAACCACTTCTCAAGTGTCTAGGATAAAGATCTCCTTCCCTAGCTACATTGGGAAATGATGCATCTAGAAGTTCTTCCTCTTCCCCTTCTTCACTGAAACCTTGGCCCATATCCACACCAAATGCTTCAATAAGATTGTATCCGGGCACTAGTATTTGTTGCTCGCTCCGTGGATTGTCAAGAGCTCTCAAGGTTTCCATATCATGAGAAACAAGAGCATTGAGGATATTTGTAGGTGTCAAATTTTTTTTTTTTTTTGCAGCCATTGCATTGGTACTTTCAGTAGCTACTGCCTTGTGCATCGACAAAATTTTTATCTCCTTCGAAGCTGATGCATTATTGAGCTTTTGTTGCTGCTCGTAAGGTACAAAAAAAGCAACATTTGGACTTAAACCTCTCTTCTTTGGCACACTATCCATAGAATTAGAAACCTGCTCGCTTTGCACCTTTGCTGCCTTGTCCTTTGATGGAGGAGTTGCTGAAAATTGAGCTGCCTCATCGTCACTCTCATCTTGGATGCTATCTGCATAATCTTCTTCCTTCTTTTCAACTTTCTCAGCCCAAGTCTTGCGATTAACAATAATTGCACTCGTCGCACCTTGTAGATCCTTAGAGCTAGTTATCTCATTTGTAGAATTTGATTGTGGAAGTGATGCCATACCTTTATCCACATGTTGATTGTTTCCTATAAATATCAATTGCTACCCCGAATCACCTCCTTGCTCCTGAAACAACTCCATAGATTATGAAGGAACCTCATGAACTAACGTATTCAAAGTAACCAATGGAGCCTTAATCTTTGGAGTTGTATTCATCAACATAGCTGCATGGTCATCCTTCACCATTTTAGCTAACTCCGGATTGGAGATATGGAGAGTTAGTGTAGCTGCATTAGGTACTAGACTTGCCTCACCAGTGTGATCATCAAGAGTTATGATCTGAACTCGAGCACCTATGCTATTTGAATTTTTCTGCTGCTTTTTGCAAATTGTAGAGCTGGTTTTTCCAGCTACTGATCTTGCCTCATCATCCACTTGTTGAAAATCCTTCCCAGTTTTCTTTGCTGCACCATCGTGCTCATTAACCAATGAATCAGAAGAGTTTGAGACCTCAATGTCCTTAGCTGCTAAAATCTGATTTTTACGACCTGTAGAATTATTTTTGCTTGGTGATCGATTGACCACTGCCCAAGATTGATCAGCTGCAATTTTGTTTGATTGCCCAGCTTTTTCTAGTACTGCCCTAACATCTGAAACATCTGCACTATCCAAGTCAATTACACCTTCAAAACCTTGCCCCTCATCATGTACAGTAGTAGCACCTCCTAGTTTGTCGCGACCAGGAGTAATTTGTTTTGCAGCTGTCTTTTTACCAGATATTGAAGTCCAGCCTCCCTCCATATTTTCCTCCTTGTTGTTACCCAAATCATAGGAATTCAATTTAGCAATAGGTCCATTAACATTCCCAGTAGAATCAACATTGCTACTGGAATTTGCAGCCACTTGAACACATTCATGTCCAGCATTTTTGCCTTCTTTTTGCATCAAAATTCTAAAATGCATCTTAGCCTCTATTTCCTAATGTTGCATGATTGCCAAGCTTCAGCATGTACTTAGTGAAGTGTATTTGATCTATCACCATCCACCTTCAAAGCATCAGTAGTGACAAGTGCCTGCTTACCAGATTTACTAGCTGCTTTCAATGCAACATCAGCCTTATAGTTTGATCCCACAGTAACCTAGTCTTGTTCTTTATGTCCAATTATTGTAGCATAGGCCTTAGACACCTTCACCTCTCCATCAGTCGCACATACAGTAGCACCCTCGACTTGAGCATCATAATAGTTTTGTTTTGTAAAGCAGTACCCACAACTTGGTAAATCCTCGCTAAAGCGGTAACAACAGGGATTTCTTAGCAATTTTCTGTTGATCCCTACTCACTTGCCCAGTTTCTAGAGCATCAATCTTACCACTCCTAACTCCTTGCTCCACCTCTTGTTTTTTTATTATCACTAGTATCTCGATTCAAAATAGCACCACTATCAAAGGCACCAGCAGCGTGCACAACACCAACAGTCCCATTCAAAATAGTATTAGAGTTAACCTATTCCTTTATTGATATTTCCTCCTACTCGTGTGTTAACCTATCAAGTGTACCATCACCTAGCACATCTGTAGGTTTTGAAAGAGAAAGCTTTTGTTGTTTCTTGGCATTCAAAAAATCTCTTGCATTATCCTGCAACTTTTCTACAACTTGATCACCTTCTTTGACTGTTTCATCCCCAAATTGAGCAGATTGCATTGTCTTTCCTTTTAGCAAATAACATTGAACTTATTCATGTCTTTGATGCTTATAGTGGCTGCAATACGCAGGCAAATTATCATACACAATTGTTTGGAACTCCTCAACAATCTTTCCAGTTGTGGCATCAATGTATTGAAGCCTCACCATCCCTAGATGTTTGTCTAGCAAATCCAAGATCACCTTCACCCTCGATGTGCTCGGACGTGAACTAACTTGTATGGCCTTATCAATAGCAATTGTCCTACCAATTGCGGCTGCAATGGACATTAACTGTTTGCTTGCAAACAAGTCATGTGACAGATTTGGAAGTGAAATTCAAACTACCGCCTTAGATGTTTCCTACTTAGGATTATATCCAACACTCCAGAGAAATATTCTATATTGGTGTTCCTTTCCTGTGTGTTGAACGTAATTAACAGCTCGTGATAATGAACAAACAAAATTTTCATATTGATCACAACAATAAAATTTGTTGTTGAGCAAGTAAACCTAAAACACAATGACCTTTATTACCTATAATTTTCGGCAGTAAACTTCTTAACACCCGCAAATCTGGTGCACCAAAAGATAGCTTGATTACAATAGCTTGGTGTAATCCTTCCTCCTTTACAAATTGTTCTCATTCATCCAAAGTAAAATGTAGTGTAGGAATTTCATGGACAAGAACCGTAGGTTTTAGTTAAACTTTTATGATAGGTGCGACTATTTGCTGGATATTTACGCGTGCTGCATATGTGAGGTTGTTACTACGGTTTGTAGTAGCTTCCTTAGGGTTTTGGATTAGCTCTCCCACAACCAAAGGCTGGGGAGAGATTGCGGCAGCCATGGCTGCTCAAATCTCCATGAAGTCGAGAGAGCGTTTTCACGTGCGGAAGTTTTTTTTGGTTTGGGTTTAGGTTTTTTTTTATCTTTTTATAGAAAATCCCGGTTATATTAATTATTTCAAAATAGTAAATGTAATTTTTTTTGTAAACATTTAATACCGAATTATTTATTTAACACTATTAACTACCTATTTGTGTCATATTTGTATAAAAATAAGTATTATTAATTAGAAAATATTTTCAACACATTTATTGCAAATCATTAAGTAAAATAAATTACTTTTAAAAGAGAGGGGTCAAAATTTGTCATCAATAGCTGTCCCTCTTTGACTGGAGACGATGAAAGAGTTTTTGGGTAAAGAAATTGAACCAAGACCAATTTTGTCCCAACTTCAGGCATGTATTGCAGGAATGACATATGGATTTGAGGATGATTATGAGTTGTGGGAATTAGGGAAGATTCTAGGAGAATTTTGGGAAATTGGGGCCAAATTCTGGCTTTGAATCGCTTACATACCTCGGGCTTAACGAGGATTAGGGCTCATGTAGTTCTGAAATGATGATTTGGAGAAGGCGATGCTTGCAGGAATTGCCCTAGTATCGTATTATGAAAATACTGCAAGACGAGAAGTTTCTGGCACCCGGAATGACTTCAGATTGCAGATTCATTATGAAACTTGAAAGATTCGATGATTTAGAGTTCTACAGATCATATTCGAGTTTGAGTTTGGATCCTTGGCCGGCTATGAATTTGTTGTCCCTCGTAGCATTGTAGTTTGGTTTGCTGCTTAGAAGAAGTTCTGCATTGAGATTTTGATCCTGCAAAAGCAAAGTACACACATATCTATATATCGTAATAAAGATATGTTAAGATACGATGTAAATGATGCATGAACGAATGATTCCTGGCTGCCGGCTAGCTGTTATTTGGGATCAGGGTGATGGGATATTTGAATCTGATGTCTCCAAGTTCTGAAGCATTATTTGGGATACCAGGATGGGCCTTTGAATTTGACTTGATTGTTAACCGAGCTATGTACCATTCCGTAACTTTCAGAGCATTAAGTCTCCACACAATGGGAGAATCTCCACGCGATGGGAGTAGTTGACTTGAAATGTAAAATATCTACTCACGATGAGAGTATCTCCATGCGATGGGAGTAGTTGACTTGAAATGTAAAGTATCTCCACATAATGGGAGTTTTTAAGTTGAAAAATGTAACATGTCTGTAAGCTACATGAGTAAAATGTCAAAACATTCAAGATAAAACAATGAAATAAGGAGCATACCCAAGAGATACTCTTGACTGCAAAACTAAATTACGTCCATCAATTGGCAGAACTATCTACTTGGAATATCTAATAAGGCGGAGTGACGGTCTGATCTGTGCGAAGTGATCCAGTTGGCGAAGCGAACAATGTTCTATATACAATGCTTTGATTTGTACAAGGCACCCCGATTGGTTGAGCTGGCGATTTGCTATATACATGGCTCTGACTTGT
Source organism: Nicotiana tabacum (assembly GCF_000715075.1). Lineage (NCBI taxonomy): Eukaryota > Viridiplantae > Streptophyta > Magnoliopsida > Solanales > Solanaceae > Nicotiana > Nicotiana tabacum. The sequence continues at coordinate 840,963 of NC_134101.1, read as the reverse complement.
GAGGCGAGCGACTCGTTATATACAAGGTTCTCCACTTGGCTGAGCAGACAGTTTTCTATATACATGGATCTGATTGGCGAGGTCAGCGACTCATTATATACAAGGCGCTTGGATTGGTTGAGCAAGTGGTTTGCTATATGCAGTGTGATCCGATTGCATCTAGGACTTGGCTCCAAAGTACCTGCAAAGAATTCGAAGCTAGTCTTTAATCATATGAGAAAATGGATTGAATAATAAAAGAGAGATAAGGGTTCATGAGATGGTAGTGGGTCTATCATTGTTCCGAGCGTGCCCCAGCATTCATTGTTTCATGTTGATCATGAGTTCAAAGAAAAAATCATAGCAGAGGGAGTGTTGTTTTGTGTTGACCGTAGGCCTGGCCTGGCCTTGCCCCGGGTTTGATGAGATTATGCTACGAAGTTCGGTAGGTGGAATGATAGTTTTCTAGAAAACATATTTTTTTTAAATTGTTCATTTTATGGCAAATGCAGTCATTCCGGATTATGACATGTTTGGAAGTTCCCTCTTATGCAAACATTGTTTGTTGATAGCTCTATCCCATTGATGTTAATTCTAGAGATGCCCCTGCTGGCGTAGCTTCTTGCTATCACGATTGCGTCCTAATCTAAAAGAATGCAATACAAAGGTTTTCCTAGGGTTATGACCAATCTTTTTAGGTTGCCTACATATCCGAACGAAATTAGGTCTAATCATAATTCGAGGGTAACAAAATGATAAATGAATTATGATATTCACCGAGCCTAAGTCAAGCAGCCTAAATATCCAAATGGAATCAGGTCAAAACGTAGTTCGGTTACAATAGATGAAAGGTGATAAGAAATTGAGATGAAGCGGTCGAGTCTAACTCAGACTGCCTACGTATCAAAATGGAATCAGGCCAAGACATAGTTTAATTACAATATTTGATTGAATCTGATGAGGATTTCCTACGTATTGCCGCCAAATGAAATCAAGTCGTGGTATAGTTCCGAGTATAATGATATTTGGATTTTCTATTACAAAAGGGGGGGGGGGGGCGAACCCTACGTGGGTTGCCTACATATACCACCGTGGGAAGTCAGGTCTGGCATAGTTCCATTACAACCAAACCCTAATTCTATTGTCACGTCCCAAAATCGGGGAGCGCGACCGACGCTCAACCGAGTGAATCCGTTCGAGCAAGCCTGTTAGATTTCCTTCTACCCAAACTCATACATGAATGGAGATAATGCATATTTTCATTAATTAGACAATAAGGTGATCATGTCTACAATACCAATTCATTACCATTAGTTTCATCATTTTAAAGTCTCAAATGGAACAAGTAATACAACCATAACATAACACAGTTTGACATTTCAAGCACCAATATACAACCCACACTATGTTTATGGAGCCTCTATAGATAAAGAAGAGTACTATAATAATGCTGGCAACAAGGCCCCGACTATACCTCAAACACAATACACAAGGAACAAAAGATACATGACCCCAGAATGAAGTGGGGCTCACCACGTCAGCTGGGAAGAGGGTGTACCGCAATCACTGATCAATGTCTCCTGCTGTGGAACCACCTACATCCATTAAAGATGCAGCGCCCCCAGTAAAAAGGACGTTAGTACCGTGGAATAACACTAGTATGAAAATCAAACACCAGTTTAAGAAATTGGAAGTACAATATGAATATGATAAATCAGGGCGCCAATAGAATATCATTGATAATAGTTTAGACTAGAGCAGGCTTATTAAGAGCTACCAATAACATTTATAGAATTTAAGATGAGATCCCTTGAAACCATTTTCACAAAAAGTGGCTCCGCCCTCTCACCCCAATGTATGCAGGTGGAGGTGTAAGCACAATACCAAAACTCTACTCAAGCGGCCCTGCAGCCTCACCCTAATGTTTGCAGGTGGAGGTATAATCACAGTACCAAAAACCTTCACAAAGCGGCCATGCCGCCTCACCACAATATATGCGGATGGAAATGCATCAACAATACCAATACCTACACAAAGAGTCCATGCCACCTCACCCCAATGTATGCGGGTGGAGGTATAACAACAATACCAAAATCATACACAAAGCGGCATTGCCACCTCACCCCAATGTATGTGAGTGGAGGTGTAATACCAATCACAATCTCTACACAATTTGGCATAATAATTTTCCACATAAATCACAATGTGGAATCATAACATGTAGATACACAATCCATAGTTTGGAACACATCCTCAATTATAATACAATATGATAGAACATTTGAAACACGAATTGAACATATATCTTTGCCACAAAACTTATTCGGAATACTCGATTTGTAATAAATATCTTGGAGTTTACAAGGATATTGGGGTTCCAATTCTTAAAGAAGCATTTATCCAACATACCTCAATTGAGCTTCTTTAAACTCTAAAATGTTTCGAAATTCTCAGCAACTTCAATCTATTTTAGAAATACAACAAGTTGAACCAAAATTAGAAAGATGATCATAGTTCTAGCTCATTTGAGCATTTTATCAAACACTAGGTGTGCATTAAGGTTTCATGGTCCTTTTAAGGATGATTCCATCATCCCACAACCCGTTCTTTACCATTTTTAGCTCAAAAGAACCAACTCATATAGCCAAGAATCAACTCTGCATTCTCAATTTCGAACCACCCAACGAGAGATCTACATCTCCTTCCGTATAAAGCCTCGAACGGTGCCATCTGAATGCTAGCATGGTAACTATTATTGTAGGCAAATTCTATGAGTGGCAAATGATCATCCCAGATACCTTTGAAATCTAGAACACAAGCGCGCAACATATCCTCAAGCGTCTGAATAGTCCGCTCTGCCTGCCTGTCAGTCTGCGGGTGAAAGGTTGTACTAAGATTTACCTGAGTACCCAAACCTTGCTGAAATTTCTTCCAAATATTAGCAGTGAATTGTGCTTCCCAATCAGAAATGATGGAAACTGGAGTGCCATGCAACCTGACTATTTCTTTAATATACAACTGAGAATAATATTCCGTAGTGTCGGTAGCCTTAACTGTCAAAAAGTGTGCTGATTTTGTGAGTCGATCCACATTCACCTAAATTGAGTCAAACGTGTGCAGAGTGCTCGGTAGTCCTACCACAAAGTCCATATTAATCATTTTCCACTTCTATATTGGAATTTCTATGTTCTGTGCCAACCCACCAGGCCTTTGGTGTTCGGCCTTCACTTGCTGACAATTTGGACATCTCGCCACAAAGTCTGCTACATTCCTCCTCATATCATTCCACCAATAGACTTCCTTAAGATCATGATACATTTTTGTAGAGCCCGGGTGCACGGAATACCTAGAAGTGTGAGCCTCAGTTATGATTCTTTCCCGGAGACCATCCACATTTGGAACACATAACCGCCCTTGGTACCTTAGCATACCATCATCCAAGATGAGAGAGAAATCCATAGTCTTATGCTTATGAATCCCCTCCTTCAGTTGCACCAACAATGGATCGTTGTATTGCTTCTCTTTGACTTCCACAACAAGTGATGATTCAGCCCTATTTTGTACAATCACCCCTCCTTCACTAGAGTCTGCAAGACGAACTCCCAAACTAGCTAATCGATGAACTTCCTTGGCCAATGAAATTTGATATGCCTCCAAATGTGCTAAACTACCCATAGATTTCCGGTTAGGAGCACCCGCCACAACATTAGCCTTCCTCGAATGATATAAGATATCAATGTCCTAATCCTTGAGTAATTTAAGCCATCTTCTCTGCCTCAGATTCAATTCCTTCTGCTTGAAAATATACTGAAGTCTCTTATGGTCCGTGAATATATCCACATAGACCCCATATAAATAATGTCGTCAAATTTTCAATGCAAATACCACCGCCGTATGTTCTAAATCATGTGTTGGATAGTTCTTTCATGATTCTTGAGTTGCCTAGAAGCACAAGCTATCACCTTGCCATGTTGCATTAATACATACCCAAGCCCGATTATCGAAGCATCACAATATATCACAAATCCATCTATACCATTTAGTAGGGTCAACACCGGTGTCATAGTCAATCTTGCTTTCAACTCCTGGGAACACCTTTCACAAGCATCTGTCCATTGGAACTTAATTACCTTCTGCGTCAATTTAGTCAATGAAGAGGCAAGAGTAGAAAACCCCTCCACAAACTTTCTGTAATATCCAACTTTTTTACACGGAACACTCGAGGAGGGGGTCTATATGTCCCTAAGAAACTGTGAATCTCTGTTGGAGTTGTAGGCCTCGGCCAATTCCTTACAGCCGCAATCTTCTAAGAATCAACCATAATCCCTTCACTAGATACTACATGACCTAAGAATGTGATAGATTTCAGCCAAAATTCACACTTCAAAAACTTTGCATATAATGTGTGCAGATATAGGGTTTGCAGAACTACCATGAGATGATTGGAATAGTCCTCTTGACTTCATGAATATACAAGGATATCGTCAATAAAAACTTTCACGAATGAGTCAAGAAAAGGCTCGAAGACTCGATTCATAAGATCCGTAAAGGATGCTGGAGCATTTGTTAGCCCAAAAGTCATCACTAGAAATTCAAAATGCCCATACCGGGTCCTAAAAGCTATTTTCGGAATATCCCGCTCCCTGATCTTCAATTGGTGATACCCGGATCTTAAATCAATTTTGGAGAAGTACCTGGCACCTTGCAATTGATCAAACAAGTCATCTATCCTTGGCAGTGGGTACTTATTCTTGATTGTGACCTTATTAAGCTGCCGATAGTCAATACACATTCTCAGTGACCCATCTTTCTTTCTTACAAAAAGGACCGGTGCACCCCAAGGTGACACACTCGGCAGGATGAAACCCTCCAAACTGGCCCATCCCTGCCTCACTCTACAGCTATTATGCGGTCCACAGAGTAATTCTGCCACCGCATAGTGAGCCACAGAAATGCATTTTTCTGCCCAAATGTTTCTTTTAATTTCCTCAAACACGTAAGTGCAGTTCGGCACCACGAAACATTATTTTTCCTTTGCGAAATCTTACGGGGCCTTACATCTATCGTCTTCAAATGTAGTATCTATTGATTGCATCTGACTTGATGGGCTTCATGCTGATTCTGCCATCCATTTCTTCTAAGATCAATGCTCCTCCCGACAACACTTGATGGATAACATAAGGGCCTTGCCAATTCGGCGCGAACTTTCCTTTGGCTTCTTATTGATAAGGGAATATCTTCTTCAAAAATAACTATCCTGGTGTGAATTACCAAGGTTTCAACTTCTTGTTGAATGCATTAGCCATCCTATTTTGATACAGCTGACGTGTAACACCCCGAAAAAAATTTCGAAGTACTTAAGCGCTATTAAGAAAGTTGATATGTGCTAATTATATTATTTTGTATGCAGACGAGGGCTATTAATATGATGGATATCAATTTGATATTATAATGAGTGTATGAGTAATACTATAAGTGGTGTGGGGTCTAAGGTAAGCCCTAAGTCTAAGTCAAGTTGGAAATTTCTTGATAGACTAAAGTTTCAAATAGGTACGCACAAGACCAAATATTGAACGAGAATATATACATAGTTTCTAACGCTTCAAACTGTTTGTCATTTGGACACTCCTACAAGAAGTTATGGCCAAATTACCAAAGGCTGGAAGAATGTGATTCTGCGGTCAGATGTGCGACCGCACAATCATTTTGTGATCGCAAAAGTGGTTATGCGACCGCAAAATGGTCGCAGACCTTACTAGTGCAGCCCAGTTCTGGGCATCAATTTTGCGGTCCATTGTGCGACCCACATACCGATTGTGCGGTCCATTATGCGACCGCACACCTGAGTTTGGAGGGTTAATTTTCCTATTTTCATAACCCGACCACATTTTGATAAATAGTCTTTAGGGCTTGTTTTGGGGAAATTATCTAAGGTTTTTACAGAGAAGTGAGAGTGTTCTAGATAGAGGAAGTAAATAAAGTGTTTTGTTCTTGAAGATCTTGTTTGAGCCTTGAAATCCAACAAGGAAATACATGTACTAACAAGGAAATGCATGTACCAATAAGGTTTGTTGGAAGATTTTTGAGCTCAAATGGGTAAATATTGGGTTGAGGAGTGAAGAAAATCTTGAGGAAGAACCTTGTAGTTAAATTTGCACACCTAGTGTTTGAGAAAATGCTCAAATCAGCTGAAACCATGAATATCTTCCTAACTATTGTTCAATTTTTTATGTCTTAAAATAGAGAGGGATTGCTAGAATTTCCGGAACGTTGTAGTAATCTTTCCTAGAATTGAATTCCACGGTATTCTTGTAAGTCCCGAGTTATTCTTTATAAATCAACTATTCCGAATAAGCTTTGTGTTGAAAGGTATATGTTAAAAATGTGTTCCGGATGCTCTTATTATATGATGTTATCCTTCGGGAATGTGTTCAAAGCATGAGTTGGGTATAAAAATGTTATGACTCCAAGTAGTGTTTCAAGTGAAGGCTATTATGCCAAATTGTGTAAGAAGTCTCAATGTGCATAAGACTCTTAATTGCTCATAGGTGTACTAAAAGTCGTGATAAGGGATTCCTTGTTGTCGATAATCTATATAGATTCTTGAAAGTGAAAGTAGTGAGTTGGGGATATAAAGTGTGTAGTACTGAGTTGGGGATATCAAGTATGAACACCGTGCCAAGAATGAAAGTTATACTTGTGGCCAATAGCGCCTACGAAATGAAATGATGTGTGAAATATTATAAAATGAGCCTTGATTCAACTATTCCAAATTGACTCCGAAAATAGAATTATCCAAAAGCTTATGTACTCGAGTCATGTCCAAATGTGGTTGTTCTAACTAATTTTATGCTTGGTAGGTATTTCCAATATGTTTTGATTTCTTACTTATTCATGAGTTGAAATTGTGTATTGCCCTTTTGGGGAAAGGTATTTCAAGAGTATTCTATATTATGATGTTTACGATGATGACCCATGAAAGTAAAGAAATGAAAGTGCGGAAAATGATATACGACCACAGTTCCATAAATAGAGAATAATATGTATGACCAAGGGAGCCAATGAAATAATGATGTTGTAAGTAGTTGAAAGTAATGTGAAATGATATATGGTGTGAAAGGTTATGAGATGAACGTATTTGTACTTATGTTCCCAATGTGTTATAAGCTCCTACGCCCTCATAAGGAGAGGCTATGGGGTTCCTAAATATTTTAAATGTTCTATGATCACCCATGGCAAGTACAAGTAAGTGATAGTATGAACATGAAATGTGGTCGTTGCCTAAATGAGAATTATGAGGTGTTGTATGTCCCAATGGTTTCAATATAGTTGTATGCTTCTGAAATAATGTATGTAAATGACTTCGATTGTTAAGTCCCCAAGAGTCATGAATCTAGCTAATGACCTCAAGATGTCAAGTGAGTGAATAATGAGATGAAAGGGAGATGTCCTATGCTAAATGAAAGTGAACCTTAAGAAAAGAAATTAGGCTCATGTGCCATTAAAATTGGCTTATTGATTTACCATGCAGGTGCTAATGTAATGCGTTGTGTTTCTCCTTGATGAGCATAAACGTGAAGTATTCCAATGATATGGGAAATTACGACCTTAAATGTAAAGACAAACTATGTCGCTTTGAGTTTATATATGGTATTGTGATTGGGATTACACCTTCACCCGCATATATTGGGGTGAGGCAGTAGGGCCTCTTTGTGTAGGGATTGTGGTATTGTGATACACCTCCACCCGCATATATTGGGGTGAGGCGGTAGGACCGCTTTGTGTAGGGATTGTGGTATTATGATACACCTCTACCCGCATATATTGGGGTGAGGCGGCATGGCCGCTTTGGGTAGGGATTGTTGTATTGTGATACACCTCCACCCGCATATATTGGGGTGAGGCGGCAGGGCCACTTTGTGTAGGGATTGTGGTATTGTGATACACCTCCACCTACATATGTTGGGGTGAGGTGGCAGGGCCGATTTGTGTGAAGGTGGTTGTAGAGGATCCCTGACTTAATATCTATAAATGTTAATGGAAGCTCTTAATAAAGTTTCTTGACGTTAACGGCTATCCAAGCCCTTTTGTTGTTACCATGATTCATCATATTCATGGTGTATTTCCACTTGATGGGGTGGATCGCTCAGAAGTTATCAAGGACACTCATCGGTGAAGGGTGTGCAGAGTTTCCAAGGCCATGCGGGTTTCTACCGGAGCTTTGTCAAAGATTTCTCTAAAGTGGTGTACCTATTGTGAAAGCTCCTTAAGAAGGATGCCAAGTTCCATCTCAATGATGATTGTATGAGGGCTTTTGAACTATTGAAGCTCAAGTTGACAACTACTCCTATCATTACCGCTCCAAATTGGAGTTTGCCTTTTGAACTAATGTGTGAATAGTTTTGGGGCAACGTATTTGTTTGAGGCCACGTAGTAACAAATATTTTCATCGGTGAAGGGTGTCAAGTTGTGTAGAGATTGTGATTGTGATACACCTCCACCCGCATACATTGGGGTGAGGCGGCATGACCGCTTTGTGTGGGGATTATGGTATAGAGATTGTGACTATGATACACCTTCACCTTCATATATATTAGGGTGAGGAAGCATAACCTCTTTGTGTAGGGATTATGGTATAGAGATTGTGACTATGATACACCTCCACCTACATATATATTAGGGTGAGGTGGCATGACCGCTTTGTGTAGAGATTATGGTATTGTGGGACTGCACTTCCACCCGCTTATATTGGGGTGAGGCGGTACGAACGCTTTGTGTATAGTTTTGGTATTGTTGTGGCACCACCACCCGCATACATTGGGGTGAGGCGGCATAGCCGCTTTGTGTTGGTATTGGTATCGTTGATGCATTTCCACCCGCATACATTAGGGTGAGGCGGCATAGCCGTTTTGTGCTGGTATTAGTATCGTTGATGCATATCCACCCTCATACATTGGGGTGAGGCGGCATAGTCACCTTGTGTAAGTTCTTGGTACTGTGGCTATACATCCACCCGCATACATTGGGGTGAGGCGGAAGGGCCGCTTGATTAGAGTTGTGGTATTGTATGTACACCTCCACCTGCATACATTGGGTGAGGCGGCGGGGCCGCTTTGTGTAAAGATGGTTACATAGGATTTCATCTTAAATCCTATAAATGTTGTTGATAGCTTTTAATAAGATTGCTATGGTTGAGACAGTTATCTATATTATTCTATTTCCGCACTGGTTCATCATAATTATCTTGTATTTCTAAATTCTTAAATTGGTGTTTAGTTTTCATACTAGTACTATTCGACGGTACTAACATCCCTTTTTCCGGGGGCACTGCATCTTTAAATAGATGCAGGTGGTTCCACAGCAGGAGAGATTGGTCAGTGATAGCAGTACACCTTCTTCCCAGCTGACTTGGTGAGCCCTACTTCATTTCGGGGTCATGAATTCTTTGTTCTTTGTGTATTTTGTTTGGGGTATAGCCGGGGCCTTGTTGCCGGCATTATCATTGTACTCTTCTTTATCTATAGAGGCTCTATAGACATAGTGTGGGTTGTGTATTGGTGCTGGGGAAGACAAAATATGTTATGTTGTGGTTGTATTACTTGTCCATTGAGACTTTAAAAATGATGAAGCTATTGGAAATGAATTGTTATTGCAGAAGTGATCACTTTATTGTTTGATTAACGAAGATATATATATATATATATATATATATATATTCTCTTTATTCATGAATGAGTTTGGGTAGAAGGAAATCTAATAGGCTTGCTCGGCTGGGTTCACTCGGTTGAGCGCCGGTCGCGCTCCTCGGTTTTGGGGCGTGACAAGAATCTCCTATGACCAGAAGTTCCTTGATGTTCAAGTCGATAGCCAACCTAATCCCGAGGATGCATGCTTCATACATAGATATATTATTGGTGCAAGGAAACCTTATCTTTGTTGAAATTAGGTAATGCTGTCCGGACTCAGAAATTAAGACTGCCCCAATTCCTACACCTTTGAAGTTTGCTGCTCCGTCAAAAAACATTCTCCACCATGGGTACGACTCTGCAATGTCCTCCCTTGTGAACAATACTTATTCATCCGGAAAGTACATAGTGAGCGGCTCGTAGTCCTTTTCCATCAGGTTCTCTGCGAGATGATCGGCTAATGCTTGTCCCTTGATAGCTTTCCGCATTACGCACATAATATCGAACTCGGTTTGTGTTGAATCTGCCATTCAACCAACTTTCCAGTATGCATCGTCTTCTGGAAGATGTACTTGAGCGGATTGGGATATCAAATATGTGGTGTATGCCTACATGTAGTGCCTTAACTTCTGAGCGATCCAAGTCAAAGCGCAGTAGGTTCGCTCTAACAAAGTGTATTTGGCCTCGTACAGTGTAAACTTCTTGCTCATGTAATAGATAGCTTGCTCTTTCCTACCAGTCTCATCGTGTTTTCCCAACATGCATCCAAATGCATTATCCAGAACAGACATGTACAATAGCAGCGGTTTCTAGGGTTTGGGGGGAGGGGGGGGGAATTAACACATGTGGAATTTACAAATGTTCTTTGATCATATCAAAAGCTTTCTGACATTCTTCTGTCCATTTTGTGCTTTAGTTCCACTAGAAGATCGCAAGCTTTCCCGAACACTAACCAGTATGGAGACATTCCGATAGGTGTTTTGTAAGCCGACCGATACGCCCATAATGCATCATCAAGCTTCTTGGACCAATCTGTCCGATTAGCAATCACCGATTCAGACAAGATACTCTTTATATCCGGGTTGGAGACTTCCACTTGACCACTAGCTTGTGGATGATAGGGAGTCATGACTTTGTGAATAACACCAGACTTGATAAGTAAAGTGTCAAAAGCCTCTTTGCAAAAGTGTGACCCCCCAACACTTATGATTGCATGTGGTGTACCAAATCTTGTAAAACTAATCTTCGTCAAGAAAGCCACTACACTTCTCGCCTCATTGTTGGGTAATGCAACAGCCTCAACCCATTTGGACACATAATCCACCGCGACCAAGATGTAAGTGTTTCAACAAGAACTCATAAAAGGGCTCACAAAGTCAATGGCCCACACATCGAAAATATCAATCTCCAAGATGGTTGTGAGAGGCATCTCATTTCTCTTTGAAATTCCACCGGCCCGTTGACATTCATCACATCTTTTTGCTAAGTCACTTGCATCCTTGTAAAGAGTAGGCCAATAGAAACCAAAACTAAGAACTTTGGGCGTCGTTCTTGCTCCACCATGATGACCACCATATGGCGAAGAATGACAAGCACCAAGAATATCACCTTGCTCTTCTTCGGTACACAACTTCTAATCACCCCATCCGTAAAAATCCGGAAAAGGTATGGTTCATCCCAATAATAATCTTGACAATCTGTTTTGAGCTACTTCCTTTGGTTTGAAGAGAACTCATCCGGAATGATTCCACTCACAATAAAATTTGCCAAGTCCGCAAACCATGACACCTCTTTCATTGAAATTGCCAATAGTTGCTCATCGGGGAAGGAGTCATTGATTTCAAGGCCATAATGTGGCCTCCCTCCTTCTCCAAACGAGACAAGTGGTCTGCCGCTTTGTTTTTACTACCTTTCCTATCCTAAATATCAAATTCAAATTCTTGCAACAAGAGTACCCATCTCATCAACCGAGCTTTAGAATCCTTTTTGCTCATAAGTTAGTGAAGCGCCCCATGATCCGTGTGGACAATAACCTTCGCACCCATCAAGTATGAGCGGAACTTCTCAATCGCAAATTCAATAGCAAGGACCTCATTCTCCGTAACTGTGTAACTGACATAGGCACTATTCATCATCTTACTAGCATAGGAAACCATATGAAAATATTTGTTAATACGTGGCCTCAAACAGCCCCAACCGCTACGTGACTTGCATCACACATTAGTTCAAAAGGAAAACTCCAATTTGGAGCGTTAATGATAGGAGTAGTTTTCAACTTGAGTTTCAATAGTTCAAAAACCCTCATACAATCATCATTGAAATGGAACTTGGCATCCTTCTCAGTGAGCTTGCACAATAGGTACACCACTTTAGAGAAATCTTTGACAAAGCTCCGGTAGAAACCCGCATGGCCTAGGAAACTCTGCACACCCTTCACCGAAGTTTGGGGTGGAAGGTTAGAAATAACCTCAATCCTCACCTTGTCAACTTGAATTCTATTCCTTGAGATTTTATGGCCAAGAACAATGCCTTCATCTACCATGAAATGACATTTCTCCCAATTGAGCACCGAACTGGTCTCTTCACATCCAACCAACACTTTGTCCAAATTTGCAAGACAATCATCAAAAGAATCCCCAACCATCGAGAAGTCATCCAAGAAAACTTCAAGGTAGTCCTCCACCATGTCTATGAAAATAACCATCATGCACTGTTAAAAAGTTACCGGTGCTTTGCGCAAACCAGAAGGCATCCACTTGAAAGCAAAAGTACCATAGGGACATGTAAAGATTATTTTCTCTTGATCTTCCGGAGCAATGGGAATTTGGTTGTAGCACGGGTACTCATCAAGAAAACAATAGAAAGCTTGGTTGCCCAATCAATCTAGAATTTGGTCTAATAAAGGAAGTGGAAAGTGATCCTTCCTCGTAACTTTTTTGAGCTTACGATAATCCATACAAATCCTCCAACTGGCCACCGTTCTTACAGGAATCAACTCATTCTTATCATTGGTAACAACCTTCTTTCCCCCTTTATTTGGGACACATTGAACCGTAGAGGTCCGTGAATTATCGGTGATGGGTTAGACAACCCTGACATTCAACTACTTGATAATCTCCTTCTTGACAACTTCTTGCATAGCCTCATTGAGTCTTCTTTGATGTTTAATGGACGGTTTAACACCATCCTCCAATTTGATCTTATGCATGCCAAAGGCGGGGCTTATACCCCAAATATCCGCTAAAGTCCACCCAATAGTCTTCTTCCTCTTTTGCAACACCGCCAATGTGGAATCAACCTGCACATTAGTCAAACAAGAGGAAATAATAATCGGTAAAGTAGAACAAGGGCTATGAAATTCATACCAATGGTGTGGAGGTAATGGCTTCAACTCCAAATTAGGTGGCTCTTCAATAGAAGCCTTTGTAGGATGAGTCTTCCTATTCTCAAGATCCAAAGATAATTTCTGGGGTGCATAGTTGTACAACCCCATTCCTTGCAAAGAATTCACACATTCAATGAAACCATCCATCTCGTCATCATAAATTTGAGCAAAACAGCTTCCAACATATCACCAATATTTATTATAGCACTTGTATCATCAACAATAATATTGGTCACAAAATCCACAAAAACACACCTCATTGTTATTTGGTTATGGCATAGACTTACACACAAGGAATACCACTTGTTCATCACCAACCCGGAAAGTGAGTTCTCCAGCTTCCACATCACAGAGCCTTACCCGTAGCAAGGAAAGGTCTCCGAAGAATGATAGGCACTTCATCATCAACTTCACAATCTAGAATAACAAATTCCGCCGGAAGAATGAACTTATCAACTCGGACCAAAACATCTTCAATCACACCCAACGACCTCTTCATGGTACGATCAGCCATTTGCAACCCATATATATGGGTCTTGGTTTCCCAATTCCCAAAGTTTTGAAAATCGAACAGGGCATCAAATTGATACTCGCCCCAAGATCACAAAGAGCATTTGCAAACTCGGCACTCCCAATTGTTCGTGGAATGTACAATTGCACTCACTTAATGAGTGTCCTTGATAATTTCAAAATTCATTGACCGCTTCTTAATCACAAGATCTTTCATAAACTTTGCATAACCGGCCATTTGTTCCAAAGCTTCTACAAATGGCACATTAATTGAAAGACTCTTCATCATTTGAATAAACTTCTTGAAATGATTCTCACCATTTTGCTTGAAAGTAATTAAGGGTAGGGAGTGGAGGCTGATAAGTTGGTATTTTACCAACTTATCTCGTCTTTAAGCATAGATATTTCCTATGTTTGATTGATAAAATTGTGTGTTTATTGTCGTTTACTTCTATTTTATAGGTTATATATGATTTAGAAGTAATCATGAAGAAACCAAGTGAAAATAAGTCAAAAAGAAGTTAAGAAGAAGAAATCTAGAAAATGGCCTCAGATGTCGCAATTGCAACATCAATTTGGCAAATGCGAAGTGTCAGTAAAGATAGCAATGTTACACCCTATTTGTTTTTGTACGCAAAAGTGCCTCGTAAAAAAAAACTAGGGTTCTTAACATGATAAGAGGGTTATGTTATGATTTATTTTAGTTTAATGATAGTCATGTGTTAAGTTTGAGGTCAAGCGAGTTGTGGAACAAAAGTCGATGAAAGTCATCACATGTTACGTTCATAAGTTTTATTGAAATTTGGGTCAAATGTAACCGAAATTGTCTCCCAATATACTTAGAGTTACGGGGTCTTCCACCATAAAATTGAATATCTATGAGTCTATTTTATAATGCATTAAACAGTTTGTCAATACGACATCGGAGTAGAGACGTATATGCGTTTTGGCAAGACTGCGCAGACTTCTAGGTGACAAGTAGGTGTGTCACCTACTTGCTAAAATGAGAGGATTATATATGTCCAAATATGGGCCAGTTCGGGGCGTCCAAAGAGACATTTTAAATCCCTCTTTCCTTCATAAAATACACTTATAATAGGGCACAATAACCATACCTAAACCCCTGCAAACATCCTTCCAAAAATTGCACACAAACCCTAATTGATTTTCTCCCCTTTTCAAGTTCTAGTTGGAGGAAAAACCTAGAGTTTGAAGAACAAAATAGGAGATGAGTTATTCAAAAAATAAGGTAAGTTTAATTCTCTAGTTAATCCATTTTCCTGCTATAAATGTATGGGAAGTCGTTATATATTTGTAAGAACTCACGGGACGGTGATCGGAAGCCGTGAGTTCGAGTTATTTAACTTGTTGTGGACTGTTTTGTGTTGCTGTTGAATTGCGTGTTTTGCGACTGTTTTAAGGACTTTTGGAGGAGAAAGGGTGTGGAGAAACACCACATAAATGTAGGGTGGTGGTTTGGTTGTTCGTCGTAACATTTTCGGGCTATTTGACACCACTACGGTGGTCGTTCTGTGTATGAAGAAATTGGGGTGTGTTGGGCTCTTTGGTAGTATTTTGTGGTGTATATAGGGTTGGAAAATAATGTATATATGTTGTTATTGTTGTGTTATTGTGTTTTTGGTGTTATCGTGAATTTGGAGGAAGTGAAGATCAAAGGGGGGATGCTGCCGTATTAATATAAAATAAGCCTATCATTTGTTATGCGATAGTTGTACCTTTCGTAACTTAATGATAGTATTATTATCGTTGTTGTATATTATGGTGCGAAAAGGCGGGTTCAACGTGGTTATTGGAAAGATTGTGATAAGGTATGTTAAGGCTAAACCTTTCCTTTATTTTGGTATGATCCTGTAACTACATATGTTTGATAACGAGACATAAAGAGAAGTTCGTATTCCTGAATTTATTCACATTATCCTAGTCTCACAAGTTATAGTCTTCTCCATTTTTGGGACTTTCTATTCAGTTAAATATTGTCTTCTTTTAGTCAAAAGGGTATAGGGTCTATATATATATAGTATTACAGTATTTTCACTACCACTGAGCTATAATCTGTGGGCAGGCCCCTATTGAGCAAACTCTGATCAGATGGTACGATATATACCACGCCTACTATGGCCGAGCGCCTATGAGCGAGCCTAGTATGGCCGAAATACCGAGCCTAGTATCACCGAGAGCCTATGAGCGAGCCTAGCAGAGCAGTACACATACCGAACCTTATAGGGCCAGAAATCTATTTTACTTACTATATTGAGAGAGTTGAGTCAGTATCAGCGGGTAAGTATATCTCCAGATCATCTTTGACTCCCAGTTACTTTCAGTTATTATATTATCAGTTTAGTTTCAGCTTTTAGTTATTCTATTTCCTTATATACTCGGTACATTATTTCGTAATGATGTCCCATTCTCGGGGATACTGCATTTCATGCATGCAGGTATGGAGAGATAGACTGGTAAACCTCCTCAATAGGTTCTGTCCGTGATCAGCTTGATCAGTAAGCTCTATATCCTTCAGAGTTGCCGGGTCTAGGGTTTTGAGTACATATTGTGTATATATTATGGATAGGTCAGGGCCCTGTTCCGACCACAGTACATCCATCAGTAGAGGCTTGTAGACATATCCAGTCAGTTAGTTCAGTATGTTGGGCTTGTAGGCCTTGTAAGTATATTTTTGTTGGTTTATCAGTTGTAGCAGTTATGACGGCCTTGTCGGCCCAGCTTTATATTGATGTTCAGTTAGAGCTAGTTTTCGTACAGTTTTATATTTTGTTTTGCAAATTATCTTGAAACGTGGCCCTATAGCCAAAGTATGACATAGTATGTTCAAAGTCCCTCAGTCGCAAGTTGGTACGCTAGGTTACGTGAGGCATCGGGTGCCGGCTCTCCCCCCCAGGTTTGGGGTGTGACAAACTTGGTATCAGAGCAGTTCTGTTCTAGGGAGTCTACAAGTCGTGTCTAGTAGGGTCTTGTTTATAGATGTCTTATGCACCACATTTTATAAGCAGGGAACTACAAGGCATTTAGGAGTTGATTACCTATCTTTAAAATCTAAATCGTGCTGCAGAACTGAGTTATAGGAAATTTGAGTTAAACTTACGTATTGGTGCTTGCATACAGAGGTGACGGGAACTAGGAAGACTACGACTAGTCAGAGGAGAGATATAACAGCGGGTGAGGAGACCAGCAGGGTACCCCTTGTAGATGGGGCCCAGTCGGAGGCCTAGGGAGAGATCCCTACTCAGCCATTACAGGCTCCTCCTCCACCCGAGGAGATTCCTAGGGATACCGCACATCCAATTCCCTCTCCACTTCCATCAGATCAGGACTTGAGGAGTGTGGTGTATTGGTTGACATAGTTGGCAGCTACCCAGCAACAATCTAGGGCATCAGCTAGTGTAGGGTCTTCTGAGGGGTCTAGTAGTTCAAGGGTCCGACAGTTTATTGCTTTGAGTCCCCCAGAGTTCACGGGTACAGATCAGAGGGAGGACCCGTATGATTTCATAGATCAGCTTCAAAGGATCTTTCGGGTTATGCATGCCACAGAAAAAGAGGCAGTTGAGCTAGCAATTTTTTGACTCTGAGATATAGCCATCCTTTTGTACGAGGGATAGGAGAGGTTCAGGGGACGTAATGCTCTTCCAGCTATTTGGGAGAATTTTTCAAATGCCTTCCTTGACCAGTACTTACCGCAGGAGATCCGACAGGCTTGAGTTGATCAGTTTCTAGCCCTCAAGTAGGGAATAGAGTGTTCGAGAGTATAGTCTCCATTTTGACTCATTGGCCAGATATGCTCCATCCATAGTTGCTACTATACGGGACAAGATCCACAGATTTATAGTAGGGGTGGCCCTAGAGTTGACCGAGGCATGTTCCACTGCTGCATTTCATGATAGTATGGATATCTCCCAGATTCAGGTATTCACCTAGAATATAGAAAGGGGCAGGCGTCGGTAGCAGGGTACAAAGAGGAGTGAGCAAGGGCAGCAAAAGAGAATGAGATTTTCTAGGTCTCACGAGTAGTCTCAGGGTAGTTATAGGCCCCAATACGTTGGAAAGCCACCTAGGCCTCCACCACCTCAGTTACAAGGTTAGAGGTATGACCGCTATGCTCAGTCAGGACCAGGTGAGAGCTCAAAAGCATGGGGTTTGCAGCGATAATGAGGATTAAGGAAGACATGGTTATTTCCACCGTGGTATGACATTTGTGGTAAAAGACACTTGGGCCAATGCCGAGCAGGTTCTGATGCTTGTTATACATGTGGGCGTCCATGGCATATGATGTGAGATTGCTCAAATAGAGATTTTGGGGGTACGACACAACCAGCGAGTTCAACAACATGATCATTTATGTCTGTGCATCCTTCAGGGCATGAGTCTCAGTCTTTTGCTGGTAGAGGTCGAGGAAGAGATAGAGGTTCCAGTTCAGGTGGTAATCAGAATCGTATCTATGCTTTAGTGGGTCGACAGGACCATGAGTCTTCACCAGACGTTGTGACAGGTATATTGACCATTTGATCTCACGATGCTTATGCCTTGATAGACCCAGGATATACTTTATCGTATATTTCTCGTTTGTCATGGGGAGGTTTGGTATAGGGCCTGAAATACTGACTGATCATTTCATGGGGAGAATCGATTATTGGTAGACGGGTTTACCGCAGTTGTACGGTAATAGTTTGTAGTCGTAAGACCTCAGCTGACATAGTTAAGCTAGAGATGATGGATTTTGATGCTATCATGGGTATGCACTGGTTGTCAGCTTACTATGCCATAATTTATTGTCGGGCACATGCAACCATATTTCATTTTTTTGAGTTAGCCAGTCCTTGAATTGCTAGGTAATACAACGAGACTCATAGGTAGGTTTATTTTCTATCTAAAGACGAGGAAGATGATTGCAAAAGGGTGCATTTATCATATTATGCGAGTTAGAGATGCAGATGCTGAGATACCTACACTTTAGTCTATTCCAGTAGTCAGAGAGTACGCATATGTGTTTCCAGATGAGCTTCCAGATATTCCTCTAAAGTGAGAAATTGATTTTAGCATCGATTTGCTTCTGGGAACTCAACCAATATCCATCCCTCCATATAGAATGGCACCTATCAAATTGAAGGAGTTGAAGGAGCAGTTAAAAGATTTGTTGGAGAAAGGTTTCATCAGGCCCAGTACCTCACCTTGGGGTGCATCGGTACTGTTTGTGCGGATGAAAGACAGCTTGCAGAGTATGTGTATCGATTATAGGCAGCTGAACAAGGTAACTATTAAGAATAAGTATTCACTTCCAAGGATCGATGACTTGTTTGAGCAGTTGCAGTGGTGGTCGGGGTACCACCAGGTCAGAGTTCGGGAGAAAGATATTCCGAAGACAGTCTTCAGGACCCGATATGGCCACTTTGAGTTCCTTGTCATGTCCTTCGGGTTGACAAATGCACCCACCGTATTTATGGACTTGATGAATAGCCTATTATGGCCATTTTTAGATTTGTTCGTGATAGTATTTGTTGATGATATTCTGGTTTATTCACGTTCAGGGGAGGAGCATGCAGACCACCTGTGCGCGGTACTCCAAACCCTCTGTGATCGTAAGTTGTATGCTATGTTTTCTAAATGTGAGTTCTGGTCGAGGTTTGTAGAATTTTTGTGGTATATTGTATCCGATGAAGGTATAAAGGTAGACACTCTGAAGATTGAGGCCGTGAAATCCTGGCCTAGACCCACCACTCCGACAGAGGTTCAAAGCTTTCTAGGCTTAGCAAGATACTACCGGAGGTTTGCAGAGGGTTTTTCTTCCTTTTTGGCACCATTGACGAAGCTAACTCAGAAAGCGGCTAAGTTTCAGTGGACAGAGGCTTGCGAGCAGAGTTTCCAAGAGCTTAAAAACAAGTTGACCTCATCGCTAGTTCTAACACTTCCAGAGGGTCCACAGGGTTATGTCGTGTATTGTGATGCCTCAAGTATCGGGTTAGGATATGTCCTGATGCAACATGGTAAAGTAATTGCGTATGCTTCAAGGCAATTGAGGAAGAACGAGAGGAATTATCTGACCCACGACCTCGAGTTAGATTCGGTTGTCCATGCACTTAAGATATGGCGACATTATTTATATGATGTTGATGTGTATTATTTATAGATCATAAAAGTCTGCAATATATCTTCAAGCAAAAAAAATGAATTTATGACAGAGGCGATGGATAGAGTTATTGAAATATTACGATGTTAACTTTCTCTACCATCCAGGGAAAGCTAATTTTGTAGCAGATGCCTTAAGTTGCCAATCTATGGATAGCTTAGAACATGTTAAGGCTGAGAAAAGAGAAATAGCTAGAGAGCTTCATCAATTGGCTTGTTTGGGGGTTCGGTTAGTAGATTCGGATGATAGTGGAGTTG
Source organism: Nicotiana tabacum (assembly GCF_000715075.1). Lineage (NCBI taxonomy): Eukaryota > Viridiplantae > Streptophyta > Magnoliopsida > Solanales > Solanaceae > Nicotiana > Nicotiana tabacum. Next base: position 820,992 of record NC_134101.1, on the reverse strand, counting down.
TACTCCAAAACATTGTAAAATCATCTCTTATAGCTGAAGTCAAGGAAAAGGTAGTACGAGGACCCAGAGTTAGTCGAGTTGAGAGAGCAAAATCCGTAGCAAAAGAAGTCGTTGTTAGATCTCAACGGATATGGGGTTCTCAGATACAGGGGTTGTCTGTGTGTTCCAGATGTAGCAGGGCTACGAGAAAGGATTATGTTAGAAGCACATTATTCGTGGTACTCCATTCATCCTGGGTCGACGAACATGTATCATGACATTAAGGATGTGTACTGGTGGAACGATATGAAGAATAACATTGTTCAGTTTGTCGCCCAGTGTCCTAGTTTCCAATAGATGAAGGTAGAGCACCAGAATCCCAGAGGTCTAATGCAGACTATAGAGACCCCGACGTGGTAATGGGATGCGATAAACATGGACTTCATCACGTGTTTACCTCATTCTCATCGTAAGTTCGATTTTATATGGGCTATAGTCGATAGGCTCATGAAATCATCCCATTTCTTACTAGTCAGAGCTACATATACAGCCGAAGATTATGCAAAGTTATATATTAAGAAGATAGTGCGTCTTCACGGAGTGCCAGTATCTATTATATCTGACACTGGGGTCCAGTTTACAACACATTTTTGGAGGTCATTTCAGAGAGGTCTAGGGACTCAGTTGAATCTCAACATAACTTTTCATCCACAGACTGATGGACAAGTCGAGAGCACAATTCAGACACTGGAAGATATGTTACGAGCATGTGTGTTGGATTTTAAAAGAAGTTGGGATAAACATCTACCTCTTATCGAGTTTGCATATAATAACAGTTACCACTTCAGTATCGAGATGGCTCCGTACAAGGCTTTGTATGGGCATAAGTGCAGATCTCCTATATGGTGGTTTGATGTTGTATAATCTGGGTTACATGGGCCACACTTGGTTCAGTAGGCCGTAGAGAAAGTAAAGCTTATCCATGGGAGACTGTTGAAAACTCAAAGTTGTCAGAAGTCATATTCTGACATGCGGCGATGAGACTTAGATTTTGGGGTTTGACGACTGGGTGTTCATAAAGGTGTCGCCTATGAAGGGCGTGATGAGTTTTGGCAAGAAAGGCAACCTTAGTCTACGGTATATTGGGACTTATAGGATTATTGAAAGAGCGGACCGAGTAGCATATGAGCTAGACCTGCCCTCGGAATTAGAGTTTATCCATCCAATTTTTCACGTATCTATGCTATGGAAGTGCATTGGTGATCCTACCCGAGTAATGCCCATTGATGATGTACAAATCATGAAGAACTTATTGTAGGAGGAAGTTCCAGTTGCCATCCTAGACCGACAAATGCGCAAGCTATGAAATAAGGACGTAACCCCTGTGAAAGTTTTATGGAGAAGCAAGAACGTGGAAGAGATGACATGAGAAGTGGAGGAAGAAATGATGTCTAAATATCCCCACCTATTTCAAACTGAAGATATGGCTCGAGATGGGATACTTCAACACAACTCTATTCAGGCCCGTAGGTCATCAGGTAAGCTCTTATTTTTTACTTTCAGTATTTATGATTGATGGTCGTGTGAGGCCAAGTGTTGCTATTTATAGACATTGGTCATGTGTGGCATGTATAGTATATTGTTTGGTTGCGTGCAGGTTGGTTTTAGTCTAGTGTACAGAGGAGACTCTGGAAAAAATTTCCCACGTCTCTAAGAGTAAACATTCAAGGAAGAATGTTCCTAAGTGGGGGAATGATGTTACACCCCATATTTTCGCACGTAGAAGTATGTCGTAAACAAACTAATGTAAGACCAAAAATGAGATCATCTTTGAAATTATATAAAGTAATTTATCATTCTACCTCGGAGGTTACAAATATTGAAGATCGTGAACAACAAGTAAAAAGAGGGTTGGAAGGTTCAAAAGCTAAAGGAATTGAAGAAAATAATGGTTCGTTGAAAGTCGACAAGTTGGGAATGTTGTAACCCGTACCTTTGGAGTGAGACTGGGGTTCTTAACATGATAAGAGGGTTATGTTATGATTTATTTTAGTTTTATGATAGTCATGTGTTAATTTTTAGGTCAAGCGAGTTGTGGAACAAAAGTCGATGAAAGTCATCACATATTACGTTCATAAGTTTTACTGAAATTTGGTTAAATGTAACTGCAATTTTCTCCATATATACTTAGAGTTATGGGGTGTTCCACCCATACAATTTAAGATCTATGAGTCTAATTTCTAATTCATTAAACTGTTTGTCAATATGACATCAAAGTAGAGAGATATATGTGTTTTTGCAAGACTGCGCAGACTGCTAGGTGACAAGTAGGTGTGTCGCCTACTTGCTTAAATCAGAGGATTATATATGTCCAAAAATGGGTCAGTTCGGGTCTTCCAAAGAGAAATTTTAAAAGACTATTTCCTTCATATAATACACTGATAATAGGGCACAATAACCAGATCTAAACCTCTACAAACATCCTCCAAAAAATTGCACACAAACCCTAATTGATTTTCTCTTCTTTCCAAGTTCTAGTTGGAGGAAAAACCTAGAGTTTGAAGAACCAAGATAGGAGCTGAGTTATTCAACAAATAAGTTAAGTTTACTTCTATATTTAATCCATTTTTTCTGCTGTAAATGTATGGTAAGTCGTTCTATATTTGTAAGAACTCAAGGGACGGTGATCGGAAGTAGTGAGTTCGAGTTATTCAACTTGTAGTGGATTGTTTTGTGTTTCTATTGGATTGCGTGTTTTGCTACTCTTTTAGGGTGTTTTGGAGGAGAAATGATGTGGAGAAACACCACATAAATGCAGGTTGGTGGTCTTGTCATTCTCTATAACATTTTTTGGCTGTTTGACACTACTACGATGGTCGGTTTGTGTATGAAGAGATTGGGGTATGTTGGGCTGTTTGTAGTATTGTTTGGTGTATATAAGGTTGGAAAATAATGTATATATATTTTTATTATTGTGTTCTTGTGTTGTTGGTGTTATATTGAATTTGGAGGAAGTAAAGATCATAGGGGAGATGCTCCCCGTTTTAATATAAAATAAGCCTTTGTTCGTTATGCGATAGTTGTACCTTTCATAAATTAATGATAGTATTATTATCGTTGTTGTAGATTAAGGTGCGAATAGACGATTTCAACATGGTTATTAGAAAGATTGTGATAAGGTATGTTAATACTAGACCTTTCCTTCATTTTGGCATGATCTCGTAACTACATTTGTTTGATAACGAGACATAAAGAGAAATTCGTAATCCTGAATTTATTCACATTATCCTAGTCTCAGAAGTTACAACATTCTCCCTTTTTGGGACTTTCTATTCAGTTATGTATTATCTTCTTTTAGTCAAGAGGGTATAAGGTCTATATATATATACATAATTATATTATTTTCACGACCACCGATCTATAATTGGTGGGCAGGCCCTTATTGGGCAACCTCTGATCAGATGGTACGTTATATACCGAGCCTACTGTTGCCGAGTGCCTATGAGCGAGCCCAGAATGGCTGATAGATCAAGCCTAGTGTGGCCGAGCACCTATGAGCGAGGCTACTATGGCCGAACAGTTACATGTTCCGAGCCTTATATGGCTGACATCTATTTTACTTACTATATTGAGAGAGTTGAGTCAATATCAGCAGGTAAATATATCTCCAGATCATCTTTGACTCCCAGTTATATTCAGCTAATATATTATCAGTTTAGTTTCAGATTTTAGTTATTCTATTGCCTTACATACTTGGTACATTATTTTGTACTGACGTCCCATTCTCGGGGACACTGCATTTCATGCATGCACGTTCGGATAGACATACTGGTACACCTCTTCCGTAGGTGCTGTTCGTGATCAGCTTGATCGGTAAGCTTCACGTCGTTTGGAGTTGCCGAGTCTAGGGTTTTGAGTACATATTGTGTATATATTGTGGATAGGTTGGGGCCCTGTACCGACACACAATACATCTATCAATATAGGCTTGTAGACATATCCTGTCAGTAAGTGCAGTATGTTGGGCTTGTAGGCTTTGTATGTATATTTTTGTTGGTTTGTTAGTTGTAGTAGTGTTATGACGGCCTTGTTGACCCATCTTTATATTGATGTTTAGTCAGAGCTATTTTCTATTTAGTTTTATATATTTTTTCACAAATTATCTTGCAACGTGGCCCTATGGCCAAAGTATGACATTGTATTTTCAGAGTCCCGCAATAGCAAGTTGGTACGCTAGGTTAAGTGAGGTACCTGGTGCCAGTCTCGCCCCCAGGTTCGGGTCATGACAAGCAAAAGTCGCAATTGTGATGGAGGAATCGCAAATGCAAAGTCAACCAGACAAGTCAACCTTCGCAAATGCAAAACCATGTGCACAATGCTTAAATTCGCAAATACGAACTTTGAGACCGCAAATGCGATGCTCAACAGTAATGCCATTATTCGCAATTGCGATCCTCATTTCACAAATGCGATTATCGCACTTCAGTTCTGGGCACTTCTGTATTTTCACATTTTTGGCCCCAAACCCTTTAATACATGACCTAGCTTATTAGAAACACATCTTTGGCAGATCTTTGGCTTTTTTCAGTCTCTTGACTAAAGAACACAAGTTTTGGAGCTAGGGTTATTGCACACACACTTGGGTCTTGAAGATTTGAAGCTTTTGGTTGAGAATTTCTTACCCATTTATGTTCATTTCTTCATTACCTTATTTTGTATTGAATATCTAAGTGTGTAGTATTTTTTCCAACACTTGAAACTTGTTTATGGGAATATTCGTATTTAAAGTGTGGATTAAATATCTTGTTGTGTTTATGTATTGAACGATTATTATTTATATTGAAGTGAGTTATTGTTTCTTTAATTATTCTTGTTCTTTAATATTTCCAAAGGGATTAGCTAACCCTAGGACCCGCACATTCACTTCGAAATAATTTTGGGAAAGCTAATTTGGGGTTGGGAAAGATTAATTAACAAGAACTTGAGGTGGTAGCCCTTACTTTATTGATTCTACTTAGGGATAGGATTGAACTACTTGTATCCATATTCGGGTATGTTTAATCTGTTAATTGTTTTAGGGATAATTCAATTAGGAAGTCTTGTTAGTCTTCGGAAGAAGCTAATATAGAATTATTAACCGAGGCTAATTAATATAAACTCGTTCATATTTGTAAAATCATGAAAGACATTGAATCGTTACTTGAGTGTAATTCCCATCGCATCCATGCTAGTAGCCATTGATCATTTTACTTGCTTTCTAGGTTAGTTTATATTTTATAAATTAGTTATAAATATTTTCTCAAAACCTTTCTAAGTGTTTGGCTTAGCATAATAAGTGATAATTCTCTTACACACCTAATCACCTACCTATTGTTCTCTGTGGGATTCGACCCCCACTCATAGTTGGGTAAATTATATTGCATGCGACCATGTCCATTTAATTTTTAGTAGTGGATTTGAATGTCACGAAAATTGGCGTCATTGCCATCTTGCAAGTGTTGAGGAGGATCCGGAAGATAACTAGATAGATCCGGGAAAGCCTATTGCTCCATTGAAGAAAAGAGGAGAGCGAAGCGCCGTGAAAAGCAAAAAAGAGAAAGTTGGGATCTTCTTCTTAGAACGACCAGGGTAGCTAGCCATTATCTTCTACAGGAGGACCATTTTCTATGCTTTCCGAGGAAATGCGGTAGATTTGCCACCTAGTAGCAGGCCTTCCACAGGGACCTGTGGAGACATCTGAGGGAGCCTCTCTATGCATTTCAAAGAAAGAATTTCAAAAGTATCTTGATGATCAGAAGAAGCAGGGGGATCACCTTAATAAGCTCGAGAAAGCATACACTAATTTGGCCACGCCGCACGATACTTTGAGTACTTCTTATGCCAAGCTGGCAAATGCACACACTAGGATAAAGAAGAGGAAGAAGAAAGGAGATAAATTCTTCACCCGCATATGGAAGGGTGTGAAGGGGCTATGGAAAGGTCTAAAGCCTCAAGATTCAGTGTCATAGATCGAGCCGAAAGATGATGATGATGCTCCAGTTCATTGGTCCGAGAAAGAGGAAGAAGTGGAGGATGCGACTAAGTCCGACAACGAGGAGAGCACTTGATGCAATATTTAGGGAGCACTTTTCACCATTTTATTCTTTTTTGTTTAGTTGCATTGAGGACATTGCAACATTTCTAGATGGGGATGGCTACTTATATAACTGTTCATATGGTAGATTGATATTTTATTTTCATGTGATGGGTTAAATTTGTATGTTTACTAGTTTCTTGAATTTTTGTTTTTATATATAGTATGTTTTATTAACTTGATGTTTATTAGCTTCTTGTTTTTTCAATAAAAAGAATGTTTATTTTTTGTTGGAAATATCCTTGGTTTTCATTGTACCACGGTTCTTTTTCCGAGGATGCCAAATTTCTTTTTGAACCGGGTAATTTTTGGTAAATTATTGTGTCGATTTTTCCCCATGAAGGATAGCTAGGTGACTTTCTTAAGGGAATTAGTCCTATAGTTTAGATATAGTTTTTGTTAATTTAGGAAGAATAAGTGGTTTGAGTTGGGGTTTTTGCCCATTGGCCAATTTGTGGCTTGCTTGGTACCAACATGATTTAAACCTCGGCATATGAATTCTTGATCGTTGAAAAAGAAATATGATTCAAGTAAAGATCATTGTCATGACTTCTAGACTCCATTTTTGGCTCTTTGATTCATTAAATTGTCTCTTATGCTATATGTGACTTCTTTGAGTTTATTGGTTTCAATTGGATTTTGGATTTGAATTCTACTCGAGTTTTCATGTTCCATGTGTGGTGAGATTTATTGTGAGTTCTTTTGTATTATTTATAGTCTAGAACTTTCCCAGAATGTTCTTTAAGGTGAAATCCTAGACTAACTTGGTTTGAAAAATGTTGTTAGGCCTTCCTTGGACCGTCATTATGCCTTAAATTTCCTACCTTTGCATATTTTCTCTAGTCAACCCCTTTTGAGCCTTTAAACGTTTTCTTTGGCAACCATGTTACAAGCTTTAACCCTTCGTTCTTTAGTGATCTATCTTTTTGTGTCCTACCTCCCTAAGTACTTTAAAAGTGTAAACATAGTCTAAAAGCCTATGTTTGGTGTGAAGGTTGGAAAAGTTGTGATGGGGAAGTTGCTTAAAAAGTAAAAGGTAATAAAACAAATAGCGGAACCTTCCTTGATGTTTGAGAAAAAAAAATAAGTAAGAAAGAAGAAAAAGGAAGGAAAATTAAGGAATTGCGAATAAATGGAAGACTAGGTGATGAAATGAAAAATGAAGAAAAGGTGGAAAAGTGTCTGAAGGAAGTGTACTTTGACTGTTGAAACATTGTAATGCTTAGGGAGGTTTTGAGTCACTCTAACCAAAATTGTGCCCTACATTAACCAAAAGCCTAAACTACAACCATTTAAGTCCTAATGGATTTTGAACCAAGTTTGTCTAAACTACACCGTGTCACTTGGTGGTGCACCCTTTGGACAAAAACTTAGAGCTTGAGAGATTTGCCCCATTTGAACTTCTAGATTACGCATTAATATGCTGTGTGAGGCAAGTTGGTAATCCGAATCAGCATTCTTTTCCATCATTTGCTTAAACATATTCTCAATATGACCCATCTCATTTTTTGAAGAACTTGAACCATAGGAAGGATAAGGAGGTGGGTTGCTCGGTTGTTGATACATTGGGGGCCTTTGAAAACCCGGCCCCCGATTGCCTTGATTGTTTCCCCAACCACCTTGATTGTTACCTCCCCAATTTCATTGATTGTTTCAACTCCAATTTTCTTGACTGTTGTTATTATGCCAATTGCCTTGATTATTAGAACTCTAATTGCCTTGGTTATTTTGTGGTTGCCATTGTTGTTGATTAGAGCCGTGGAAGTTGCTTCTTTGCCCTTGAAAATTATTCACATATTGAACTTCCTCTTCTTTCTTATGATATGAATCATCTTGATAAAAATCACCATCATCTTGCACATAATTCTCCACTCGGGTGTGCATTTGTGGACCCTTTGTCCTCTTCTTGTTCACTAATACATTTACTCCCTCTATAGCATGCACTTTCTTAGGAGATTGCACTTGATTAAGTTGGGCCTTTGCTAATTGAGTCATGGTTGTTGTTAATTCGGCAATGGCTTTCCCATGGCCTTGCAACTCTTTGTGGAGGTGCATCATGTTGGGATCACCTTGTGTAACATTAGCTCGGGATTTCCAAGGCCGATAATGTTTCCACAATCTAATCAAGAATCTCACATACCTCTGCATAAGGTGTTGTCATAAAGCTGCCACCAGCCAATTGATTTACCATACATTGGTTCGTAGTATTGATACCATGGTAGAAAGTTTGCTGGATCATATTGTCGGTCATATCATTTTTCGGGCACTGTTTTACTATTATCCGATACCTCTCCCAAATCTCATGCAAAGGTTCATTTGGATCTTGCTTGAAAGCCAATATTACATCCCTAAAAGTAGCCATATGCCCGGGAGAGAAAAACTTAGCAATAAACTTATTTACCAATTCATCCCAAGTATGTATTGAATGATTTGGTAAACGTTCCAACCAATATAAAGCTTTACCACGTAGAGAGAAGGGAAAAAGCCTTAGCCTCAAAGCATCCTCGGAAACATTAGTTTGCTTGCTCCCCAACACGTATCCACAAAGCCCTTCAAATGTTTATAGTTATTTTGACTTGGCGCACCGGTGAAAAAGCTTCGTTGCTCAAGAAAAGTAAGCATCACATTGGTAATTTGAAAGTTGCCCGCCCTAATATGAGGGGGAACTATTGCACTAGCATAACCTTTGTTCGGAAATATACGGTATTGTGCCACTTGTGGTTGAGGTGGTGGAGGTAGGGGTGGTACGTGCACGTTGTCTTGGGGCACCTGGCCTCGTCGATTAGGTTGTGGTACTTGAGGTACCTCATCGATTTTTTCCTCCTCACCGTCCAAGTCCCCCCTACGACATATTTCCGAGCTCATTGTTCGCCATGTTTGTACCTATGATTTCCTCAACAAGTTAGTAACATAGAAAGGAAAGAAGATATTTCAAAAATATACTCAAATATATTGCTAACACTATTAAAACTCCCCGACAACGGCGCCAAAAATTGATCCACACCCAATCCACACTCAATAGGGAGTGGAAATGGTCTTTGGAAGAATAGTAACCAACAAGAGTCGGGGTCGATTTCCACAGGAAGTTAAATATGGGTGTTAGGCTGTACACTTGATGAGCGTAAATGAAATATCTCTATTGCTCTTCCAAATAAGGGATTTTGTTTTTTACTTCTAAAATTGACCCTAGCAATGATTAACTAAAGAAAAGAGACTAGAAAACAACTAAAAGGCATAGGGATGTAATCTTCACCTAGGTGTTAGCCAAATGAGTAAATCATGTTAATGCTTGTTTTAGTGACCAGGGTGCATTATAACTCTCAAATCTAAATTACCCACTCGCTACCTCTCGAATATAGAGATATTTTGCCCAAATTGGCTTTCTCAAACCCAACTGGGTATCAATTCAAATAGTTGATATGTGCTCAACTATTTTTGTTAGCCAAGTTTTTCTAGACTAAGTCCCTCTTTCTCAAGTAAGAACAAAGTCAAATCGGGCTGGAAGTCTAAATAATGCATGAACAAGTCTAAATAATAAATACCAAATCATAAACAACCATTAGATTAGTCACCTATACGATTTACACACTAGGGCTAGGTCACAACCCTAGAGAAAATCTAGCCAATCATGATAGAAATTGAAGAAAACAAAGAAGAAGAACTAAATAAAGCAATAAAACAAAATTAAATTGATAAAACTAATATTTCTTCACCTTAAATGGTCACTAATTACACAAAGTAGTAAAGTATGACAGCTACAACACTAAGTGTTTCCCATCTATTTATAGTGGCCCAAAATTTGCTGACAAAAATGTCCTTCGGGAGGCAGTATGCGGCTGCACTTCAGTTTTTGCGGTTGCACTTTTCCTTCTGCAGCTGCACTTTTGACTAGGCTTCACACTTGGTCGTTTTGCATATTTTCTGAACTTTTTGAGTTCTTGTCAGTGCGACCATGTTGTGCTGCCCTACAAATTGTGTGCAGTCTGTACTTTTCCAAATATACTCTAAGCTTCAGGTACCAGATCTGCGGCTGCAGCGGTAATTCTATGGTCTATACTTTCTTCTGTGGCCGCAGAATTCCTTCTGCGAACTGCACTTTTGGCTTGCTGGACTCCTTATTGCTTTATGAGCTGGAACACACCTTTTTGAGTTAGATTTCTTCGTTGAGGTCCAATTCTCCAACATGCCTACAATTTGCACAATTTTATTAGTTTTGGGAACATAAATCAACACTTGTGGACTAAAACTAAGAAGATACAAATAAGTGGTTAAAATCAACAGTTATCAACTCCCCCAAACTTAAGTCTTTTCTTGTCCTCAAGAAAATAGATTAGTTACCACCTCCTCAAAGTTACAGGTCATTTCAAATAGTCAATGGTAAGCCATTCATACTCATGCATACCCATAATACTCATGCATTTTCAACAAGGTGACAAATCACATTTTATGCACATATAGCTCTAATGTGATACTTGAGCTTAAGAATTGACTGCACTCATCAAGGACTCTTTCTCTATCATGCAGATCATGGTGGACTCCAAACTCTTCCTCCTCCACCTTCCATTTGCCAAGCTTACTTCAAGAGTTAGCACTCAATTTTTAGATCAATGAAAGGTTGACTCTTCTTTCACAAAAGAATGTCACAAGTAAGGCTTCAAGTACCATAGGCTTTTCCCTCATATAGATGACCACTAATGTAAGCTCACACGGTTCAAAATCAAGTAGGACTTCTTTCGGGTTGTAATGAAGGCTTTTGGATTGCGGTAGCATACCATATGGGATAAGAGGTTTCACCCTTCCTTAAGCACTCCACATTTTCATTTCTTGGCTCACATTTGCAAACTCTTAGAGGCATTTCCTTTTCTTGGGGGCTAGAGAGACTTGACGTCACTCTATCTTATTCATTTCATTCTTTTTCTCCGTTGATTCTCATACTAGAGATAATTTCCTCCTTTTGATTCCATCAACCTTCCTTTTTATTCTCTTTTTAGCATTTCCTTTTTGTTCTTTTTCTTTTCTTGCCTTCTCTTTTCATAGAGATCATTTCTTTTCTCTTTTTGGTTCCTTGATACCTCTTTCAAATTCCTCAACTCTCCCCCCAAACTTATGCCTTAAGCCACTTATTTCAAAAGAGTGTTAAGGAAGGTCTGTGTGCCAAGAGAGGATTACAATAAAAACGGGTAAATGCTTGTATCATGGTTACCAATTAAGAAAGGCTAAAGGCTCAGAGGGGGTTGACTAGGGATAACAAGTATTAGGTGGCAATAGAAAGCCTAAACGGATGAAGGAGCCTACAATCATCTTCCAAACAAAGCAAACCTAGAACTTCATCTTGAAACACATTCGGGGCAAATTCTAGACCATTCACGCAAATACTTGGACTAGCAATAAAAATCAGCTCACCCCTCATGCAACTAGACAGTAAAAGAGGATATAGTCTAAAGCCTACAATAATCACAATCAATTTTTGGTCTGATCAACCACTCAATGACTATAAAAATCAACTCAAGAGTCTATAAGTCACTAACCAGAGCTATTTTCTTTCAAAAATGTTATTTCAAACCATAAGCACGCAGTTAAGTGTGTTGGTGACAAATGAAGCATGCATAACTCATTTTTTTAGAATGACTCTATTAGGGATTTTATTCATTACTACTGCTATTATTATTACCTAAACACACAAATGGACTCATTCTCTTAAGAAAGTTGTCACACCATCCATCCTCAAGAAGAGTCACCCGGTTTACACAAAAGACTACCTTTGGAAAGAACCGTGACATTAAGAAAACCAAAGGCTTATTATCTATACTACTTCGAGAAACATGAAAACTACTAACATAAATAGAAGCTAATAACAAAAACAAAATCAAAGTAAACAATTGAACAAGATAATGAGAGCAATAAGTGTCTAAAGATAGATTAAATAAAATGGTTTCCAATGCTTAACCAAAAAAGAGTAAAAGAAGAGAGGGTAAAGAAACTCCATAAGCAGCCTTGGACATCTTAGTGTCCCCAGCAGCATCAACCCCTGTTGACTCAGCCAACTGTATAACATCATCATCATATATGGGAGTGGCGAACATTGCACACACTACGTCAGCAGTGTCAGCAGCAAGGCATGGCTCCTCAGATTGTCCAGCAGGAGAAATCTGTGTTGATGGATCTGAGGTGGACTGGTCTGGGTCAAGAAACATATCAAATAGTAAATCCCCAGCTACAGCTATCCGGGTCACCTCAACTTGACATTTCCTCATCTTCTTGACCTACTTGGTCAAGCCCTCAATAACTGAACATGATATACCAGAGTGTCCAGAATCACCTTCTAATTGTCTAGAATCTTGGCCAGCTTCTCATCAAGCTCAGTAGAATCCTGCGGTACCTGTGTGGATTCCTGCCCTACAACAGTATTAGATATCTCAGAAAGCTTCGAAGTAGCTGCCTGCATCCAGTTGTTGAGACTCTCCAATTTCTGGGAGACTGGCAAAGCAGAAAGTGGGCTTGTAAGCATGGGCACCAGCCTCAAAATCGGAGTAGGGACTGCCCTAGAAGTTATGGAAGGAGCTGTGGACAGAGCCAAAGATGGAGGCGGAGGCATAGCTGCTGCACTAGCTGAGGGATCAGCTAATGTAGATAGAATATCATCTATGTTAGAAACCACCACTATCGGCTCATCTGGTTGGCCTGTAGTTGTAGAAGGCTGAGCACTCTTCTTTGGGTTGGTCTGATCCTACAACAAATCCCACTCAAATGGCTTCTTGGTCTTTACGTTTGTATCAAATGTCTTTGCCTCTACCTTTGCATCTGTGAGGTTCTCTGTAATGGTACTGGGGTAGGGGTAAGCCATGTTAGTTTGTCGCACTGCCAAAGAGATGTTGGCCGACATTAGAGCACCCACGTTGATCGGGTACACGGTCATCATAAAAGCCACTAGAACCGCATATGGAACAGCCAAGTTGTTCTCATTCTGGCATGGGTCAAACCTGCTACACACAAAGGTCTGCCAACCTTTTGCCTCAAAGCTTAATGCACTCCGCTGGATGGATTCCCAAGCAGTAATCTATGGTGGAGATGGTCCCAATACTTAGATCTTAGCAAGCCATGGCCGAACCTCTTCTTTCAAGGCCAACTTCTATAGGTACACCTTTGGCTCCACGTCCTTAAATACCAAGTATGCATTCAGCGTGTGCTGATAAAACTTCACCTTAAGGTTACGTACCTTGGTCACCTTTGTCCCCTTGCGAATGTGTGAAATGTTGGCATAGAACTAGTGGACAAGGTGCTCCTTGACATCCACGACCTTCTCAGTAAACAAAATCCATCCCTTTCTTATCCTGCACTGCTCCAAAACTGCAGGGTTGTATCTATCAAGATCCCTAAACAGAAATTGCCTCTCATGTGTTAATGATCTCACCGGCCATAACATCCGAAAATCGGTAAAAGCAGCCAAACTCACAAATCTATTTTCCCAAGCTTCTTTCTTCTTTGTCGGCTCAACCCAGTAGATGTACCTTTTCCCTTTTTTGCATCATCTGTAATATCCTACAGACCGTACACTTGAGCAGCTAGCTCGGAGGCCTGGCTATCACTTTCCTAAACCTCGGAAGTGCTATGAGACGATGAAGAAACAACCAAAGGCTTAGATCACCTATGTCGCCTGGATTATGCAACTGTCTGTTCCTCCTAAATAGACACAGAGTTTCCCTTGGAAGCCTCTCTAGATGGGGCATAAGAACTCGACTCGGAGAGGTCTACACCTCTCCTTCTACCTGTTGTGGCCTTCTTCCAAATAGTCTTGGGCACACTGAGGGGCAAGGAACCTCTGCCTCAAACCCAAGAAGAGTCTCCTCTACCTTTGGCAGTTTTGCCGCAGCCTCATGATCGAACCATTGTTTGTATCAAAATGTGATGACCCAAAAGGTCATCTTATGTTTTAGTACTCGATTCTGCACTCTTAAGCCTAAAAAATCTCATTTTTACCCTCCTTGATTTGTGTGCGCAGTCCGAGTATTAGCCCGGAAGGATTATATGTTAAAAACTAATAAAAATAAAAAGATTTGCCTAAAAACTTTAGTTGAGTTGACTTCGATCAACATTTTTAATAAATGGGCCCGGATCTGTGTTTTGACGGTCTTAGTGGGTCCGTATTGAACTATGGGACCTGGGCGTATGCCCGGAATTGAATTCGGAGGTCCCTAGCTCGAGTTATGAATTTTTGATGAAAATTAAAAGTCTGAAAGTTTAATGGTTTTTAAGAATTGGTTGATATTTGGCCTTGATGATACCAGGTCCGTATTTTGGTTCTGGAGCCCGGTATAGGTCCAATATAATATTTATGACTTATTTGTGAAATTTGGTGAGAAAAACGGAGTTGGTTTGACGTCATTCAGACGTCCGTATGTGAAAATAGGAATTTTAAAGCTTTCTTCAAAATTTCATTTGATTTGGTGTTCAATTCGTAGTTCTAGGTGTTATTTTGGATTTAATCGTGCGAGCAAGTTCATATGATGTTTTTAGACCAGTTTGCATGTTTAGTTTGGAGCGTCGAGGGCTCGGGGAGTTTCGGATAGGCTACGGGATGTTTGAACTTAGGAAAATCTGGTATTTTTGCTGCAACAACTGTTCAGGTGTTTTCTTCTTCGCGTTCGCGAAGGTACTAACGCTAAGGGTAAGCTGGTCGGGGTGAATTTTCTTATTTGCAAATACGAACGATTGGTCGCAAACACGAAGTGATGGGGGCTTTACCCTTCACGAACGTGACCAGCTCATCGCGAACACGTAGCATTTGGGACCTGGGGGAGGTGTCAGTAACTCTTCATCGCGAACGCGAGCAAGGAATCGCGAATACGAAGGCCAGGGGGCGTAACCTTTGGGAACGTGATAGGAGTCTTGTGAACGCATAAGCTTGGAAAGACTTGCTCTTCGCGAATGTGATAGTGTCCTCACGAACGCGATGAACACTGCCGCCCAGTGCACAAATTAGTCCCAAAACGAGACTCAAGCCTTTTCTTCAACTTTTCAAAAATCAAACGGGCTGGAGGCGATTTTCATGAGGTATTTTCTTCCCCAAAGTGTTGGTAAGTGATTCTAAACTATTTTTTTCAATTATCCATTACATTTGATGAATATTCAATCTAAAATCTAGAGTTTTCATGGTAGAATTAGGGGTTTGGCGTAGAAATTAGGGATTTTAAAATTTGGGGATTTAGACCTCAATTTGAGGTCGGATTCCAAAACCAATTATATATCTGGGCTCGAGGGTGAATGGCTAAATTGATTTTGGTCCGAACCTCGTGTTTTTACCAAGCGGGCCCGGGGTCGATTTTTGACTTTTTGGAGGAAAATTTGGAAAATCTAAATTTATGCATTGTAATTGATTCCTTTAGAAATATTTGATATTATTGAGTCGTTTTTGTATAGATACGAGTGGTTTGGAGGTGGATTCTAGAGGAAAAGCTGTGATTGAGTATTATTTGACCTTCGGAGCGAGGTAAGTGTCGTGGTTAACCTTGACTTGAGAGAATTATGAACCTCAGACTATTTGCTATGTGAAATTCATGTGAGCGGCATATATGTGAGGTGACGAGTACTTATGCGCCGCCAATTTACCTGCTTTCCCTGTTTTTTCCGTTTTTCTCATATTGTCTCTTTCCTATGCCTAATTGCTACGTGTTTAGACTAGTGTGGTAAAATTTATCGTCCTTATCATGTTTACGGATCTTCTGGTTAATGGATGCAGGTGGTTCCGCAACAGGCGGCATTGATCCGCGATAGCACTACACTCTTTTCCCAGCTGATTTGGTGAGCCCCACTTCACTCGGGGTCATGTATCTTTTGTTCATTTTATTACCATGTTTTGAGGTATAGTCGGAGCCTTATTGCCGGCACTATCATTGTACTCGTTTGTATCTAATAGAGGCTCCGTAGACATAGCATAGGTGGTATGTTGGGGTTGGGAAAGTTAAACTAGTAATGTTGTAATTGGATCACACGTTCCACATTAGACTATGAAAAAGTATATATTTTGGAAGCTTATAAATGATGTAATTGCTCATAATGAATTGGTGTTGTTGATTACTTGATCCTCCCCACTGATTAATTAATGAAATGGATTTTACTATGATTCATGAGTATGTTCGGGTAGAAGCTATTGTACGGGCTTGCTCGACCGGGTTATCTTGGTTGACCACTGGTCCCGCTCCCTGGGTTCGGGGCGTGACAGGATAATAAAGATTCAATCATTAATGAAAATTAAAAAGTCAACTCGGGCCCGCACCTCGGAACTTGACCAAACATACAAATATTGAACACCCATTCTGATACGAGTCCAACCATAAACTATTATTCATTTTGGACCTCAAATCAACCTTCAAATCCTCAGTTTATAATTTTGGAAAGCTTTTAAATAAACCCCAAATTTCTCCAACACAAATCACGATTTAAATAATAAAAACAATGATGGAATCATGAATAATGGGCAACTCTGAGTCAAAAACACTTACCCTGATCCAAACCGTGAAAATCCTCTCAAAAATTGAACAAAACTGAGCTCTACAACTCAAAATATGTTAAAATGGACCAAACCCTCGAAATAGAGTACTATATTTCACCAACTCTCCACTATCGCGGAAAAGACTTCGCGATCGCGAAGAACAAATTTCACCAAATCCCTAAACCTCTTACACGAACACGAGTCTGCAAATGCGAACATGGTGACAAAATGTCCTTAGGCTTCGTGATCGTGGCTCCGTCCTTGCGACCGCAATGAACAATGCGTGCCACCATACAACCTCGCCTTCTTTCTATGCGGACGCGGCCCGACACTCGCATTCACGATGAACAAACACCCCAAGGCTTGACAAATGGATCCTTCTCTTCACTAATGCGAAGTGAAAAAACCCATGTTCTAGCAAAGACTCTACGTGATCGCGACCCATTCTTCGTGATCGCGAAGAAGGATACCTGAAGCATAGAATTCAAAAGTTCCAACACATGAAGAAAGTCTGAAACCTATTTGAAACACACCGAAGCCCTCGATACCTCAGCCATTTAACTAACAAATCCTAAAACACAATACAAACTTACTCGAAGCCTCAAATAACATCAAACAACAAGACCACAAATCGTATCCCAATTCAAGCCTAATGAACTAATGAACATTTCCAAATTCAAAACTAACGGCGAACAAGCCTAAACACCTCATAATGACTTCAAAATTTGCATGCAAGTCCCAAAAGACAGAATGGACCTATGCCACTTCCCAAAATCACAATCCGAGCCAAATATCAATAAAGTAAACCCTCGGTCAAATCTATCAACCTTCCAAACTTTCAACTTTCTAACTTTCGCCAATTCAAGTCAGAATAACCTACGGGCCTGCACATTCACATACGGACATATGCTTAAGTCCCAAATCACTATACTAAGCTATCGTAACCATCAAAACATTGTTCTGGGGTCGTTAATACAAAAGTCAATCTCCGATCAACTCTTTCAAATTAAGCTTCCAACTTTGGGACTAAGTGTCCCAATTCACTCCGAAACTCACCCGGAACAAAACCAACCACCCCGACAAGTCACGTAACCACAAATGAATGACGAAGAGACAATAAATAAGGGAACGTGGCTAAAATACTCAAAATGACTAATCATGTCGTTACAAGAACTTTAGAGATCACCTCGTCCGGAAGTACCTAGATCTGCACACGTAGTGCAGAGTGTATTATGAGTACAACCAACACCATGCAATAAATAACAAAACTAACCTTGGTCTTAAAGTAGTGACGAGCTAAGAAGAAACAATAAGATACCAATATTAATAACTAATAACAACTCATGATAAAAAGGAAAAATAGTGTATGCATGTAGCTCAATAATATCATGTTCAACTCGTTCACATATAAGGAATTTAGGCATACTTTCCATATATAACCATTAAAGCCTCATACAGATAATAAATTTAATTTACCCGCTAGCATGAGGAAAGTACATGTCAAATATACATGTCAACTAAACAAGAATAATCACACACAGCATTGTACAGGTGCTGGCATAACTACCTATCATCAAGCACGTATATAAAACAATATGCCTGCGCCAACTGCTGGCATGTCAGACTCCTAAGAGGCGGATGCTGCCTAAGCTCTAATTATAATCACATAGTCAAAATAATAGGTCCTAGTGCACGCGTCACCCCAAAACAATAACACTTAGCCTAATGTGAGCATGGCGTATGCGTCACCTCAAAATCAATACCAAATCGGCTATATGGCCCAAGCTCAGTCATTAACTGGTCAAGTCTCAGATAATCGCATCTCACAAAAATCAGTTAAATAGTGTTACACATATGAGGCACCAATAACATGTGAATAATCAAATAAGAAAGTACTGAGATAAAGATATCATACACAGACATAGCATCATGACTGAGATTATGAGTGCAATTTAGGCAAATAGATCATAAACAGCAAAAACAAGGTCTATCATATTTCAAACAAATAGGACATAGCCTATATGTTGTTTCTAACATGAATCATGGCTCAATTAAACTTACAAGTCGATAAGATACGGATATAGCAAGGCACGATAGAAAAAGAAATCTCATAACAGTCTAAAACCACCCCTAATCATGAACACTTCGGTGCATGCATCCATTCCCGTCACCTAGAATATGTGTCACCTTAATATGTCTGATGTAACATAGTTCCCAGTGTTAATTACCCTCAAATCCTAGATTAGATATGTTACTTACCTCAAAACGTGCAAGTCAATACTCCAAAAATCCCTTCTCACGCGAATCGGCCTCCGAACAATTCGATTCTAGTCACAAACAACTTAATATCATCGAATAATATTGTAGAAAATAACTTCAAACAATAAAGCTTCAATCTTTATTAAAATCAAAAAGTTAACCCGAAAATTCAACCCCGAGACCGCACCTTGAAATCAAATCAAACTCACAAACTCTGAACACCCATTCACTTGCAAGTTCAACCATACAAATTTCATCCAATTCTGACCTGAAATGACTTTCAAATCCTAAATTTTAACTTCAGGAATTTTTTTACCAAAATCCCCAATTTCTTCACTTTAATTAACAAGTTAAATTCTAGAAACAATGATAGAATCATGGAATATAAAAAGTTCAAGTAAAACGTACTTACCCTAACCTAAATCGTGATAAAATCCTCTCCCAAATCGCCCAAAAACGAGCTCTCTAACTCAAAATGTGCTATATTGACCAAACCCTTGAAATAGAGATGTTAAATAGTCTGCCCAGGCATACCCTTTGTGAGCACGAACATATCCTTTCGATCATGAAGAACAAACTTCCCGGTCCTCCAAAAGACTCTACGCGAACGCGAGATCATGGTTGCAAACACAAAGAACAACATACTCTTGAACTACATGTAAACGGAAACAACATTGCGGTCGCGAAGGCTTACTGCCTGACACCTAAGCTGAACTCACCCTTCTAAGTGAATGCGACAGTCTACTCATGATCACGATGACCACTCCCATCCAACGCTTTGCAAATACATCACCACTTCGCGAACTCGAAGTACATTTCGCTTGCCATCCAGAACACTCTACGTGCTTGCGACTTACTCCTCGTGATCGCTGTAATGACCCGGCCTGTTGTTTTATGTATTTTTGCTCCGATCCCCTATTTATTTTCTCCTCTATGTTTTATTATGGTTATGTGACTTTCTGCTGGTGTTTGGTTTATGTTCGGGTGAGTTTCAGAGTGAAATGGGACACTTAGTCCCAAGGTTGGAAGTTTAAGCTGAAGGAGTTGACCGTAGTTTTAATTTAATTTAGATGAATCCGGAATGGAGTTCTGATTGTTCCAATAGCTCCAAATGGTGATTTTGAACTTAGTAGTATGTTCAGATAGTGATTTGGACGTCTGTATGTCGTTTCAGCTTGAATTGGCAAAAGTTAGAAAGTTGAAGGTTTGGAATGTTGAGAAGTTTGACTGGGAGTTGAATTTATAGATAACGGGGTCGGATTCCAATTATGGAAATTGGAATAGGTTCGCCATGTCATTTATGAATTGTGTGCAAAATTTGAGGTCAATCGGAGTTATTTTGGTATGAATCGGCATTAGTTTTGGAAGTCAGATGTTCATAGTTTCAATAGGCTTGAAATAGGCTACGATTTGTAGAATTGATGTTGTTTGATGTGATTTTTGATTTTTGGCCTCTGGTAGTGTAAGGCCCCATTAAAATTTTCTAATGATTTAAGATTTTAAAGTGCGCCAATAGTATTTGGGAATAACATGTTCGAGTATCAAAGGAGACCCATGGGATAGAACCACATCATTTTGAAATGAAAATATGTGTTTAAGATGTGTTGGAACATACTAAGGAGTTTTGTGAATGGAAAGAATTTGTGTGGAACAAGTTGGATACATTACATGGAAAGGATGTCTCAATTCACACAACATCCTACTTCAAACGCATGCTGCTACCAAACTATAAAGACTTAGTCTAGTTCTTTGAGTCTAGTTGCCAACGCATCAAACCGTTTGTCATTTGGATATGTATACATAACGTTATGGTCATTGTACTGGACCTATGTCATATGCACGGCCAGATGCGCGGCCGCACATATTTGGGAGTTTCTGCATAGTGTGCGCTGCCACTTGCCCAGGTGCGCGGTCGCGCACGTAGGAGCCCATTAAATAACCCCAAGGCCGTGTCGAGAGAGGGGTTAAGTCATTTTTGAGCTAAAACCAGATATTTTGAGAGTGAGAGAGTGCCCTAGAGTGGGAGAGTGATCTTCAACAAATTGTCCTTCAATTCTTGCTCAAATCTTTGAAGATTAACAAGGAAAATTCACTAGGTCTTCATCCTAGAGGTAAGATTCTACACCCTAGCCCTAAATTTTGAAATTTATCTAAAAATGGGTAATTAGCAAGACAATTCTTGGGTATGAGAGTGGTTTTATTTCGCACGCATGTGTTATCAAAGGGTGTAGGAAGATTGTGAGCTAAAAATGGTAAAAAATGGGTTGTGGGATGATGGAATCCTCTATAAAAGAACCTTGAAACCTTAATGCACACCTAGTGTTTGATAAAATGATCAAATGAGCTAGAACCATGATCATCTTCCTAATTTTGGTTCAACTTGTTATATTTCTAAAATAGATTGAAGTTGCTAAGAATTCCGGAACATTTTAGAGTTTAAGGAAGCTCAATTGTGGTATGTTGTCTAAACTCTTCTACTAGAATTGAATCCCATGGTGTTCGTGTAATTTGTGTAAGTCCGGAATTGATCATTATAAAATTGGCCATTCCGAATATGCTTCTGTTGAAAGATATATGTTCAATATGAATTCCAAATGCTTTTATCGGGTTATTTTATAATTTGAGGATGTGTTCAAAGTATGGGATATGTGTTGAAAATGATAAGACTTCACGTCAAGTTTGAATGAAGGTTGTTATGCCAAATTGTGTGAAAAGTCTCTATGTGCCTAAGATTCTTAGTTGCTCCTATGAGTATTTAAAGTCTTAAATTGAAAATCCTTGTTGTTTTTCATGACGATGATGACATTTGAAAGTGGAAAAAGAATTTGAATTATGAAATACGGCAAAGCACCAAGAATGATTTTATAATTATGGCCACTAGTGCCAATGAAATGAAAAGACATGAGAGAAGTATGAAATGAAATGACTGATATAAAAAGGTTGATGTCTCGAATGAAATGGCCTAGCCGATCGGGTCGTGGTCGGGCGCCATACTGCACACATGCTGGTGTTTGTATTGGAAATTGTAATTGAAATTGTGATTGTGGTTGATGTCTCTAATGAGATGGCCTAGCCGATTGGGTCGTGATCGGACTCTATGGTAAAGGTGCAGTGGTATTGGTATTGAGAGTGATTGTGGTTGATGTCTCTATTGAGATGGCCTAGCTGATCGGGTCGTGATCGGACTCCGTACTAAAAGTACGGTGGTATTGGTATTGTGAACAATCGTATTGTGAACGATGATACATCGGCACTAAGGATCTCCAACTTAAAAATATGGAAATTTACTTCAAAATTTATATGGTTCTAACTTGATGTTTTGGTATTGTTCGAGGCTTCCATTGATTTTATGATTGTTCCTCTTCGTAATATTATTCATTCTATTGAGAAGTTGTTTAGTTATACATACTAGTGCTATTCGATGGTACTAACGTCCCTTTTGGCGGGGGCGTTGCATCTTTAATAGATGCAGGTGGTTCCACAGCAGGAGACATTGATCAGTGATAGCGATACACCCTATTCCCAGCTAACTTGGTGAGCCCCACTTCATTTCGAATTCATGTATCTTTTGTTCATTGTGTATTGTGTTTGAAGTATAGTCGGGGCCTTGTTGCCGACATTATCATAGTACTATTCTTCATCTATAGAGGCTCCGTAGACATAGTGTGGGTTGTATATTGGTGTTGGGAAGGTCAAACAATGTTATGTTGTGGTTGTATTAATTGTTCCATTTCATACTATGAAAAATGTGTGTGAAATTTGAGACTTTAAAATGATGAAACTTTTGGTAATGAATTGGTATTGTAGACATTATCACCTTATTGGCTAATTGGTATTGTAGACTCAGCCGAGTTCACTCAGTTGAGCACTGATCGCGCTCCCTAATTTTGGGGCGTGACAAACTTGGTATCAAAGCCTAAAGTTTTAAAGTGTCCTAGGATGTCTCGGAGCCGTGTCTAGTAGAGTCTTTCTTATCGGTGTGTTGTCGACCACATCTATAATTAGGATGGTACTTGGGCATTTAGGAATAATACCCTTCGTTCATGTTCTCGATCGTGCGATAAAACTAATTGTAAGATTGTTCCTTCTTTAACTCGTGCTTTGCACTAACTTTCAGTATATGGCACCGAAGAAGAACGCAAGAACTGGCCAAAGAGCCAATGTCACCCCAGGAGTGGCAGTTGATTCTATATTTAATGATGCGGGTGAGCAACCAAGGAGTGAGAATATTCCTCCAGTTATTACGCTGACTGACTCTACTACAACTTATTAGACCACACCTGTCCCTACACCTACTGAGGGTGCAACGGTCCCTCCAACTGATATACCAAATCTACCACCAGTTCCAGCTTCCGATTCAGGTGTTTCTAATGTTGATCTTAGGGGAGCCATGCAGATGTTGGCTCAGATTGTGGCTTCCCAGTCCTAGAGATCAAATGTTGCACCCACTTCTTCTAGTCAGCCAGGGGATTCTGCTAGTTCCAGGGTGAACAAGTTTCTCCAGTTGGATCCTCCAATGTTCACGGGTACTAACCCAGAGGAGGACGCCCAGACTTTATTGATGAGATGCATAAAACTCTCCAAGTTATACGTGTTACTGAGATGGAGGCAGTGGAATTGGCTTCCTACCTCTTGAAAGAAGTGGCATATTCTTAGTTTGAACTATGGGAGGAATCCCGTGAAGAAGGGATCCCTTCGGTGAAGTGGGGTGAGTTTGTCGATGCCTTCATTGATCATTTCTTGCCTGCCGAGACTAAGGCAGCCCATGCTGCTGAGTTTGAGAACCTGAGGCAAGGTAGCCTGAGTGTTTGAGATTACCATATGAGATTCGCATACCTGTCCAAGTATGCTATTTACATGTTGCCCACTATGGAGGCTAGAGTGCGCCGGTTTGTGCAGGGCCTTAGTCCCTTGGTAATTAATGATGCCGCTACAACTGCCTTGAATTCTGATATGAACTATGGTAAGATGGTGGCATTCGCTCAAGCCACAGAGACTCGCAAATTGAAGAACATAATGGAGCGAGAGGGTAGCAATAAGGCCCGGTCTACGGGCAACTTTGGTTGTCTTTCTGGTGGTGGAAGGTCAACATTCAAGGGAGGGTTGCCAGGTCCAGCTCAGTCTTCGGTTAGTTCACCAGCAACAGGTCCCAGTCACCAGCAGTAGTGGAGTCGCTTCAAGCCCAATCAAGGAAACAGGGGCTCCTATCAACAGGGTCATCATGGTGTTAGATTCCAGCAGCAGCGGAGGCCCCCATGCCCTAAGTGTGGAAAGATGCACCTAGGAATATTCTACATGGACTTACCCATATTTTACAGATGTGGATTGAGGGCTCACATTCAAAGGGATTGTCGTTCGTCCCGCCAGTGTGCGGGTTGGGGCCCAGCACAACCAGCCAATTCTGCAACTACTACATCCACAACACCTCCTCCAGCTCGAGGTACTCCAACACCCGCAGGGTGTGGTGCAGCTAGGGGTGGAGCACATAGTCCAGGTGGATCCAGCCATTTTTAAGGTTTGAGGGGTCATCATAATTTGGAGGCTTCTCTAGATATTGTTACATGTATGTTGACTGTCCAATCTCATGATGGGTATGCTCTTATTAATCCCAGTTCAACTTTGTCATATGTTACTCCTTATGTTGCTATGGAATTTGGGATAGAACCAGAACAACTTTATGAGCCTTTCTTTGTATCTACTCTAGTTGGTGAGTCTATTGTGGCCGCGTGGGTTTATAGGGATTGTGTTGTCACGTTGCGTGGTCGGGACACCATGTACAATCTCATTGAATTGGGGATGGTCGATTTTGATGTAATAATGGTAATGGACTAGATTTATTCATGTTTTTCCAAGCTTGATTGCCAAACCAGGACCATTAGGTTCGAATTTATAAATGAGCCAGTCAATGAGTGGAAGGGGATGATTTGGTACCAATGGGTAGGTTTATTTCTTACCTTAAGTCCGCAAAGATGATCAAAATGGGATGTGGTTACCATTTGGTCCGGGTTACCAACACCGATGCTGAGGCACATACCCTTGAGTCCGTGCCTGTTGTGAATAAATTTCCGGGAGTCTTTTCGGATGAGCTCCATTGGATCCCACCCTACATGGAGATTGATTTTGGGATTTATGTGATGCTAGACGCAAAACCTATATCTATTCTGCCAAATAGAATTGCACCAGCAGAATTGAAAGAGATAAAGGAACAATTGAGAGATTTGTTAGAGAAAGGTTTCATCCGGCCAAGTGTGTCACCTTGGGGCGCATCGGTCCTTTTTGTAGGAAAAAATGATGGGTCACTGAGAATGTGTACTGACTAACAGTAGCTCAACAAGGTCACAATAAAAAATAAATACACATTACCAATGATAGATGACTTGTTCGATGGTTTGAAAGGTGCCAACTACTTCTCCAAAATTGATTTACGATCCGGGTATCACCAATTGAACAACAGAGAGCAGGATGTTCCGAAAACAGCTTTTAGAACCTGATATGGGCACTTTGAATTTTTGGTGATGTCTTTTTGGGTAACAAATGCCCCGACAGCCTTCATGGATCTTAGAACCAAGTTTTCAAGTCGTTCCTCGATTCTTTTGTGATAGTGTTCGTTGACAATATTCTTGTATATTCACGAAGTTGAGAGGACCATGTTGATCATCTTGGGGTAGTTCTGCAAACCCTGCACCAGCACAAGTTATTTGCAAAGTTTTCAATGTGTGAATTTTAGCTTGAATCTGTCAGATTATTGGGTCATGTCGTCTCTAGTGAAGGAATTAAGGTTGATCCTCAGAAAATTGCAGCTCTGAAGAATTGGTCGAGGCCTACAACTCCAACGGAGATTCGCAGTTTCTTAGGCTTGGCTAGATATTACAGAAAGTTTGTGGAGGGGTTTTCTACTCTTGTCTCTCCATTGACTAAATTGACGCAAAAGGCAATTAAGTTCCAATGGTAAGATGCTTGTGAAAAGAGTTTCCAGGAGTTGAAAGCAAGATTTACTACGGCACCGGTATTGATCCTACCAGAGGGTATAGATGGATTTGTGGTATATCGTGATGCTTCAATGATCGGGATAGGTGTGTATTAATGCAACATGGGAAGGTGATAGATTATGATTCTAGACCACTAAAGAATCATGAAAAGAACTATCCAACACATGACTTAGAACTCGCAGCGGTGGTATTGGCATTGAAAATTTGGCATCATGGATTATTATTGTTGTTGTAGATTAAAGTGAGATGAGAAGATTTCAGCGTGGTCATTGGATAGACCGTGATAAGACATGTTAAGGCTATCTCTTCGTTCCTTTTGGCATGACGCATATGATACAAACGAAACGAACAAACATGCAACTTTCACAAATGACTCTATTCTTAGAAGTAATAGGGATGCCTATGTTCTTGATTACCCCTATGTCCTGTTATTATATCGTCTGTTCATGGGTCTCAGAAATACATAAGTTGATAAATTTTATTTTACAATATTAAACGAAGGCATATTTATCTTTTGACATTTCGAGAGATCTTATTGACTTACTTCATTATTCATTGAATTCATATATACATGTACATTCACCCATGACCAGATGGCGGTATATACGCGTATATTATATGTACATGTGGTATGGGCAAAGGTTTCAGTGTTATATATGCACCAGCCGCCTGATCAACTGGCATACATTTATGATTTCGCCCACTAAGGCCGAGATGATATGATGGGATCCCTTAGAGGCTTGATGATGTTATGTACGCATATACCTATACATGATATGAAGTTTATACTCATATACATGACACTATGAAGATTTCATGATTACTGAGCTATTCAGACTACAAATTGAGTCCTTTACTCCATGTTTCTTTCACGTCTTTTATATACTTCTTTTCATGCCTTACATACTTAGTACTTTATTAGTATTGAAGTCCCTTTTGCTTGGGGAAGCTGCGTTTCATGCCCATAAGTCCCGATAGACAAGTTGACAGTCCTCCTAGTAGGATATCTGTTCAGTTGAAGGTGTTGGTGCACTCCACTTGCTCTGGAGTTGCCTTTTTGGTCAGTATGCTCTAGGCATGTATTGATTGGTATGGCGGAGCCCTGTCTCAACCATTACGATTTTTATGTACTCTTAGAGGCTTGTAGACAGATTTCATGTATATGGGTACTTG
This sequence comes from Nicotiana tabacum, assembly GCF_000715075.1. Taxonomy (NCBI): domain Eukaryota; kingdom Viridiplantae; phylum Streptophyta; class Magnoliopsida; order Solanales; family Solanaceae; genus Nicotiana; species Nicotiana tabacum. The sequence continues at coordinate 793,970 of NC_134101.1, read as the reverse complement.
TATGGCCTTGTCGGCCTATGTTTTGAGTGTACAAATGATCATGTCGTCCATATAGGCCCTTATTTCCCATGTATAAGTTTCTATATCATGCTGGATCATCTTATGTCGAGTATTCCTTTACGTTTTATTCTGGTTATCTCATGAAAACCCATCTATCCTATTTACCCATGATGGTGTGATAATAAAGATACTCTATGTTGGTACTCGGTTGAGTAAGGCACAGGGTGCCCTTCACGGCCCTCCGATTTGGGTTGTGACAATAAGGCCGTCTAAGGATCCATCTAAATACTCGATAGGTAGCTGTTGTTGTAGGAGAACTCTGCAAGTAGTAGAAACTGATCCCATAAACCCCTGAAATCCATAACATAGGTACATAGCATATGCTCCAAGATCAGAATGGTGCGCTCGGAGTGCCCGTCTATCTGGGGTTTAAAATGTTTTACTCAACTCAACTTGTGTGTCTAATTCATGCTGCACAGCTTTCCAAAAATACAATGTGAAGAGCATGCCTCGATTGCAGATAATGTACACCGAAACACCATGGATACGAACAATCTCACGGATACAGATCTGAGCCAGCTGCTCTAAAGAATATGTAGGCACAATCGGAATGAAGTGTGCAGACTCGATCAGTCTATCCATAATAACCAACACTGTGTAAAATTTCTTCAAAGTCTGTGGGAGCCCAACAATGAAATCCATGGTAATACGATTCCACTTCCACTAGGTAATCTCAAGTCTCTGAAGCAAATCGCCCGACCTCTGTTGCTCGTACTTCACTTGCTGACATCTCAAACACCGACACACATACTCTACTATATCTTTCTTCATTCATCTCCACCAATAGTGCTGACTCAAATCTTGATACATCTTGGTGACACATGGATGAATGGAATATCGCGAAGTGTGAGCCTCTTCAAGGATAGACTTATGAAACCCATCCACATTAGGAACACATATACGGCCCTACATCCGCAACACCCCATTATCTCTAATAGAAACCTCCTTGGCATTGCCGTGCTGCATTGTGTCCTTAAGGGCAAGCAAATAGGGGTCGTCATACTGACGCGCCCTAATGCTCTCATACATGTAAGACCTAGAAACCACGCAAGCAAGTGTCACGCCCCAAACTCAGGGTGCGCGACCGGTGCTCAATCGAGAGAACCCGACCGAGCAAGCTTGTTCATTACCTTCTACTTGAACTTATTCAAGAATAACAGTAAAACCCAATTCATTAATTAAGCGGTGAAGAGGATCAAGTAAAAAACAACTCAAACTCGTTATCAGTAGTTACATCATTTATAAGTTTCAAAATACATAATATTTTATAGTTTGGTGTGGAATGTGTGATATAATTACAACATTACCAATTTGACTTTCCCCATACCAACATACCACCCATGCTATTGTCACGCCCCAACCTCGGCAAGCGCGACCGGTGCTCAATCGAGTGAACTCGGTCGAGCGAGCCTGTTAGATACTTTCTACCCAACTCACTCATGATTAAGAGAATACATGATTTCATAAATTATACATTAGGAAGTCCATACACACAATACTAAATCGTTTCATTAGCTATTTCGTCTTTAAGTCTCAAAATACACATATTCATATAGTTTGAGTGGAACAAGTGATCAAACGCAACATAACTTGTTTAACATTCCCAACACCCAAATACCAACCCACATAGTGTCTATGGAGCCTCTGAAAGATATAAAAGAGTCTAAGATAGTGCCAGCGACAAGGCCCTTGCTATACCTTGAGACGTGATAATAACAAGAATAAAAGATATAATACGTGACCCCGGGATGAAGTGGGGCTCACCAAGTCTGCTGAGAAGAGGATGTACCACTATCGCTGATAAGCACTGCCTGCTATGTAACCATCTGCATCCATTTAAAGAGGCAGCGCCCCCAGCAAAAGGGACGTTAGTACCGTCGAATAGCACTAATATGTATATCTAAACATCATCTCAATAGAATGAATAATAATACAAGGGGCAACAATCAAGAATTCAATAAGAGCTTCAAATAATATTAAAACATCAATTTAAGGATCATATAAGTTTTCACGCCAATTTCCGCATTATTTGGTTGGGTGATCTTTAGTGCTGATATTCCACAATTCAGAATACCACCGTATTCTTACACGGAGTCCGATCATGACCCAATCGGCTAGGTCATCTCACTTGAGACATCAACCATAACCACAATTTCAATTATCATTTTTAGCACAGTCACCACCATGTGTGCGGCATGGCGTCCGATCATGGCCCGATCGGCTAGGCCGTCTCACCCAAGACGTTACCTTTTTTAGTCAATCATCTCACATCATACTTCTTTCATATCTTTTCGATTCATTGGCACTAGTGATCACGATTACAAGGTCATTCTTGGAACTTGGTCGTATCTCATAATTTTAGTTCCCTTTTCCATATTCTAACATCATTATCATTATCAACAACAATAAGGCTTTCCATTCAAGGCATTAAATTCACATAAGAGCAATTTGGGAATCTTAGGCACATAGGGTCTTTTTATACAATTTGGCATAACCTTTATTCGATCTTGACATGAACACCAGGATTCGATCCTAAGAAGAAGGGGGTTTAGCGAACATTCCTCAATTGAGATTCTCAAGCTCTAAAATGATCCGGAATTCTTAGCAACGTCAATCTATTTTATAAATATAACAAGTTGGACAAAAATTAGGAAGATGATCATGATATTAGTTCATTTGAGCATATTATCAAACACTATGTGCACATTAAGGTTTCAAGGTCCATTTGGGGAAGATTCCATAATTCCCCAACCCATTCTCTACCATTTTTATTTCACAACCTTCCCACATACTTAAAGAATACATGCATGCAATACAACAACCCCCACACCCAATAATTGTCTCTCTAATTATTCCATTTTTTGTAAATTTTTGAAATTGAGAGCTAGGACATAGATTCTTACCTTTAGGATGAAGACTCCTTTGTTAATCCTCAATGATTGAGCAAGAATTGATGGGTACTAGGTTGAAGGTCACTCCCCCACTATAGGAACTCTCTCTCACTCTAAAATATTAGAAATGTGCTCAAAATGAGCTATGGCTTATGTTTTAATGAATTAGGGTCGGGTTTGAAAACCCTAAAATTGAAGCCCTAGATTAGGTTATGTGGTGGTATATGCGACCGAATAATGATTATGTGGTCCGCATATCGGTCGCATAATTTGGGTGCCAAAACTGGAAAGGAACTAACCAGGTATGCGGTCACTATGCGGCTCACAGACCCGTTCTGCGATGGCATAATGCACCGAGACTTGTTTTGCGGTCGCATAATGCACCGCAGAACCTCCCTCCGTAAAATTCCAAAGGGGGATATGCAACAAGAGTGCGGCCCGCGAAATGATTATGCGGTCGCATAATGGGCCGCGAAAATCACATCGAGACGACCCAGAAAATTGCCCCACTCTACGACCCGTCTGCAGTCTGCAGAGTGGTTCTGCCCCACGTCCATTTGTTCAAATTATACATAATTCATAGAAGGTAACCCTTAGAATTTTCACAGAACACAACTTAATAAATACATGGCTATTCAAACAAATAAGGATACTTTTTCTTCATTTCTTCCTCGGCCTCCCAAGTAGCCTCTTCAACTTGTTGGTTTCGCCAAAACACTTTCACGAAGGCAATTTCTTTAGTTCTAAACTTCCAGACTTGCCTATCAAGAATGGCAATTGGAATTTCTTCATATGATAGTTCTTCAATAACTTCAATGGCCTCAACCGATACAATAGCTGACGGATCTCCAACTACCTTCTTCAACATAGACACATGGAATACCGGGTGCACTAATGACATCTCAGGTGGTAGCTCAAGCTTGTATGCCACCTCATCGATCCTACGAATGATTCTGTACGGTCCTACATACCTCGAACTCAACTTTCCTTTCTTACCAAATCGCATTACACCTTTCATGAGGGAAATTTTCAAGAATACCCAATCATTTTCTTTGAACTCCAAATCCCTATGACGAACATCCAAATACGACTTTTGACGACTCTGAGCAGTCTCCAACCGCTCATTAATTATTTTAACTTTTTTCATAGCCTGATGTACAAGGTCTGGCCCTATCAACTCTGCTTCCCCAATTTCTAACAACACAATGAGAGATCTACATCTCCTACCATATAATTCCTCAGATGGTGCCATTTGAATAATAGCATGAAAGTTGTTGTTATAATCAAACTCTATGAGTGGAAAATGATCATCCCAGCTACCCTTAAAGTCGAGAACACAAGAACACACGTTTCCTCAAGCATATAAATAGTCCGCTCTGCTTGCCCATCGGTCTGTGGATAGAAGGTTATACTAAGATTCACTTGAGTACCCAAACCTCGCTGAAATTTCTTCCAAAAATTCGCCGTGAACTGAACCCCTTAATTGGAAATGATAGAAACTGGAGTGCCATGTAGCCTGACGAATTCCTTGATATACAACTAAGCATACTGTTCCGCTATGTCGGTAGATTTAACTGGCAAGAAATGAGCTGATTTCGTGAGCCGATCCACAATCACCCAAATTGAGTAAAACTTGCACGGAGTGGGTGGTAATCCTACCAGAAAATCAATATTAATCATTTCCCATTTCCACATTGGAATTTATATGCTCTGTGCCAACCCACCAGGCCGTTGGTGTTCGGCCTTCACTTGCTGACAATTCGGACATCTTGCCACAAAGTCCGCCACATTCCTTTTCATGTCATTCCACAAATAGACTTCCTTGAGATCATGATACATCTTCGTAGAACCTGGGTGCACGGAATACCTAGAAGTGTGAGCCTCAGTCATGATTCTTTCCTGGAGATCATCTACATTTGGAACACATAGCCGCCCTTGGTACCTTAGTGTACCCTCATCCATGCCAAGAGTAAAAGCTATAGTTTTATGTTTTTGAATCCCCTCTTTCAATTGCACCAAAAATGGATCGTTGTATTGCTTCTCTTTGACTTCCACAAGGAGCGATGATTCAGCCCTATTTTGCACAATTACCCCTCCTTCATTAGAGTCTGAAAGACGAACTCCCAAACTATCCAATCAATCCAATTCCTTGGTCAACGACCTTTGACATACCTCCAAGTGAACCAAACTACCCATAGATTTCCGGCTAAGAGCATCCGCCACAACATTGGCTTTCCCCAGGTGATATAGAATATCGATGTCGTAATCCTTGAGTAACTCAAGCCATCTTCTCTGCCTCAGATTCAACTCTTTTTGTTTGAAAATATATTGAAGACTCTTGTGGTCCGTGAATACATCCACATAGACCCCATACAAATAATGACACCAAATTTTCAATGAATAAACCACCGCCGCAAGTTCTAAGTCATGTGTTGGATAATTCTTTTCATGATTCTTGAGTTTCCTAGAAGAATATGCTATAACCTTGCTGTGTTGCATTAACACACATCCAAGCCCAATTCTTAAAGAATCACAATATACAAAAAATTCATCTTTCCCCTCTGGCATGGGTCAACACCGACGCCGTAGTCAATCTTAATTTCAACTCCTTGAAGCTCATTTTAGAAGCATCAGACCATTGGAAATTAACCACTTTCTGAGTCAATTTAGTCAACGAAGAGGCAAGAGTAGAGAACCCCTCCACAAACATCATTTAATACCTTGCTAAGCCCAAGAAATTGCGAATCTCGGTTGGCATTGTGGGTCTAGGCCAATTCTTTACTGCTGCCATCTTTTGAGGATCAACCTTAATTCCTTCTCTGGAGACAACATGACACAAGAATGTGATAGACTCGAGACAAAATTCACATTTTGAAAATTTCACATACAATTGGTGCTGATGAAGAGTCTGCAAAACTGCCCTTAGATGATCGGCGTGGTCCTCTTGACCTCATGAATACAAAAGAATATTGTCAATGAATACTATCACAAAGGAATCGACAAAGGGCTTGAAAACCCAATTCATAAGATCCATGAAAGTCACCAGTGCATTTGTTAGCCCAAAAGACATTACCAGTAATTCAAAGTGCCCATACCGGGTCCTGAAAGCTATTTTCGGAATATCTTGCTCCCTCATCTTCAATTGATGGTACCCAGACCGTAAATCAATTTTAGAGAAGTACCTAGCACCCTATACCTGATCAAACAAATCATCTATTCTTGGTAATGGGTATTTGATTTTGATTGTGACCTTGTTGAGCTCTCGGTAGTCAATACACATACGTAGTGACCCATCTTTCTTCCTCACAAAGAGAACCGGTGTGCCCCATGGTGACACACTTGGTCGGATGAAACCCTTCTCTAACAAATCCTTCACCTGTTCCTTCAGCTCCTTCAATTCTGCCGTTGCCATCCTATATGGTGGAATAGATATAGGCTGCGTGCCTGGCATCACATCAATCACAAAATCAATTTCTCAGTCTGGCGAAATCCTAGGGAGCTTATCAGGAAAGACCTCTGGAAATTCATTCACAACTGTCACAAATTCGAGTGTAGGCGTCTCAGCATCGGTGTCCGTAACTCGGGCCAAATGATAGATACACCCCTTATTAATCATCTTCGTGGACTTAAGGTAATAAATAAACCTACCCTTTGGAATCACATTATCCCCCTTCCACTCAATGATTGGCTCTTAGGAAGTTCAAACCTCACAATTCTAGTTCGGCAATCGAGCTTGGAAAAACATGAATAAAGCCAATCCATTCCCATAATTACGTCAAAGTCAGCCATCCTCAATTCGATGAGATCGGCCATGGTCTCCCGACCACGTACCGTGACAATGCAACCACTATAAACCCGTGCGGCCATAATAGACTCGCCAACCGGAGTTGATACAGAGAACGGCTCAGGAAGTTGTTCCGGTTCTATCCCAAATTCCATAGCAACATAAGGGGTAACATAGGACAATCTAGAACCGGCATCAATAAGAGCATATACATCATGAGATTGGATGGTCAATATACCTATGACAATATCTGGTGAAGCCTCTGCACTCTGGCGACCACTCATAGCATATAAACGGTTGGGTCCTCCTGAACTCTGCGCACCACCCCTAGTTGCACCAAGCCCTACTGGTGCTGGAGTGCCTCGAGCTGGAGGGGGTGCTGAAGATATAGCAGCTGCAGAATTGGATGGTTGTGTTGTGCCCTTGCCCGCACCCTGGCGGTATGAACGACACTCCCTCTTAATATGACCCCTCAATCCACACCCACAACATATAGGTAGGTCCATGTAGCAGATTCCAAGGTGAATCTTCTCACACCTGGGGCATGAAGGCCTCCGCTACTGCTGGAATCTCCCTCTTGATCGGCCGTGCTGGTGGGGTCCCCTGCTGCCCTAATTGGGCCTGTAACGACTCCCCTGCTGCTGACTGGGCCTTGCTGGCAGTGCACTAGTTGAAGACTGAGCAATAGACTGGGATGGCCATGATGACCCTCCCCTGAAAGCTGATGTTCCCCCACAAAATGACTCCCCAAAGTTGCCCGCGGACCGGGCCTTGCTAGTACCCTATCGCTCCAATATGTTCTTCAACTTACGATTTTCTGTGGCTTGAGCAAATGCTACCATCTTCCCATAGTTCATATCTTAATTCTAGACAGCTGTAGCAGCCTCATTGATAACCAAGGGGCTAAAGATCTGCACAAACCGGCGCACTCTAGCCTCCGTAGTAGGCAACATGAGAATGGCATAATTAGGCAGACGCGTGAACTCCATGTAATACTCCCACACACTCTTACATCCTTGCTTAAGGTTGTCAAAGTCTGCGGCACGAGCTGCCCTAGTCTCGGCCAACAAGAAGTGGTCCATAAAAGCGTCAGCAAACTCACTCCACCTCACTGGAGGGCTCCCCTCCTCGCGAGAGTCCTCCCACAGGTCAAACCAAGAATAGGCCACCCCTTTCAGGCGGTAGGTGGCCAACTCCACTACCTCCATCTCAGTAGCGCGCATAACCCAGAGAGACTTATGCATCTCATCAATGAAGTCTTGTGGGTCCTCCTCGGGATTAGCACTTGTGAACACCGGAGGATCCAACTTAAGAAACATGTTCACTGTGGAACCACTAGAATCCCCTTGTTGGCTAGACGAAGTGGGTGCAACATTTGATCTCCAGGCTTGAGAAGCCACTATTTGTGTCAACATCTGGATAACTCCCCTATGATCCCCGTTAGAAATACCAAAACCGAAAGCTGGGGCTGGAGGTGGAACCGAAATATTAGTTAAAGGAACCGTTGCACCCTCAGTAGGTGCAGGAACTGGTGTGGCCTGGTCAGGTGTAGTGGAATCAGGTAGTGTAGCAGTCGAGGGATTATTCTCACCCCTCGGGTATTCACCCGCATCATCAAATAAAGGGTCAACTACCACTCCTAAGGCGGCATTGGCTCCTTGGCCAGTTGTTGCTCTCGTCTTGTGCCATGTACCGAAAGTTAAGGGAATGCACGAGTTAGAGGAGGAACAGTTTCACAATTAATTTCATCGCACGATCCAGAATATCAAAGAAGGGTATTTTTTCTAAATGTCCAAGTAGCCTCCAACTTATGAATGTGGTCGACAACACACTGATAAGAAGGACTCTACTAGACATGGCTCCGAGACATCCTAGGACACTTGTAAAACCTTAGGCTCAGATACCAAGTTTATCACGCCCTAACCTCAAGAAGCGCGACCGGTGCTCAACCGAGTGAAACAGGTCGAACAAGCATGTTAGATACTTTCTACCCAACTCACCCATGATCAAGAGAAGACATGATTTCATAAATTATACAGTAGGAAGTCCATACACACAATACTAAATCTTTCATTAGCTATTTCGCCTTTAAGTCACAAAATACACATATTCATATAGTTTGAGTGGAGCAACTGATCAAACACAACATAACTTGTTTAACATTCTCAACACCCAAATACAAACCCACATAGTGTCTACGGAGCCTCTAAAATATACAAAAGAGTCTATGATAGTGCCGGAGACAAGGCCCCAGCTATACCGTGAGACTTGATAATAACATGAACAAAAGATATAATACGTGACTCTAGGATGAAGTGGGGCTCACCAAGTCTGCTGAGAAGAGGAGGTACCACTATGGCTGATTAACATTGCCTGCTATGTAACCACCTGCATCCATTTAAAGATGCAGCGCCCCCGGCAAAAGGGATGTTAGTACCATCGAATAGCACTAGTATGTATAGCTAAACAACATCTCAATAGAATGTATAATAACACAAGGGGGAACAATCAAGAATTCAATAAGAGCTTTAAATAATATTAAAACATCAAGTTAAGGATCACATAAGTTTTCACGTCAATTCCTACGTTATTAGGTTGTGTGATCTTTAGTGCCGATATTCCAAAATTCACAATACCACCGTATTCTTACACCGAGTCTGATCACAACCTGATCGGCTAGGTCATCTCACTTGAGACATCAACCATAACCACAATTTCAATTATCATTTTCAGCACAGTCACCACCATGTGTGCGGCATGGCATCCGATCACGGCCCGATCGGCTAGGCCGTCTCACCCAAGACGTTACCTTTTTCATTCAATCATCTCACATCATACTTCTTTCATATCTTTTCGATTCATTGGCACTAGTGATCATGATTACAAAGTCATTCTTGGCACTTGGCCGTATTTTGTAACTCCGGTTCCCTTTTCCATATTCAAACTTCATTATCATTATCAACAACAATAAGTCTTTCCGTTGAAGACATTAAATTCATATAAGAGTGAATTGGGAATCTTATGCACATAGAGGCTTTTCATACAATTTGGCATAACCTTTATTCGATCTTGACATGAAGTCTTAACATTTCTACCACATATTCCACATTTTGAACACATCCTCAAATGGCAAGATGACATGATGAAGAATTTAGAATAAATATTGAACTTACATCCTTCAACACAACCATATTAGGAATAGCCAATTCAATAATGATCAATAACTTACATCCAATTACATGACCACCGGGGTTTCGATTGTAAGAAGAAGGGGGTTTAGCCAACATACCTCAATTGAGCTTCTCAAACTCTAAAATGATCCGGAATTCTTAGCAACTTCAATCTATTCTAGAAATATAACAAGTTGGACCAAAATTAGGAAGATGATCATGATTTTAGTTCATTTGAGCATATTATCAAACACTAGGTGTGCATTAAAGTTTCAAGGTCCTATTGTGGAAGATTCCATCATTCCCCAACCCATTCTCTACCATTTATAGCTTACAACCTTCCCACATACTTCAAGAATACATGCATGCAAGATAACTACCCCCACACCCAATAACTGTCTCTCTAATTATACCATTTTTTGTAAATTTTCGAAATTGAGAGCTAGGACATATATTCTTACCTTTAGGATGAAGACTCCTTTGTTAATCCTCAATGATTGAGCAACAATTGATGGGTACTAGGTTGAAGGTCACTCCCCCACTCTAGGAACTCTCTCTCACTCTAAAATATCAGAAATGTGCTCAAAATGAGCTATGGCTTATGTTTTAACAAAATAGGGTAGGGTTTAAAACCCCCAAAATGGAAGCCTCGTAACAGGTTATGCGGTCGCATATGCTACTTCAGAATGGTTATGCAGTCCGTATATCGGCCACATAATATGGGTACCAAAATTGGAAAGGAACTGACCAGGTGTGCGGTCACTATGCGGCCCGCAGACTCATTCTGTGGTTGCATAATGCACCACAGAACTGTTCTGCGATCGAATAATGCACCGCAGAACCTCCCTCTAAAAAATCCCAAAACGGGATATGCGACAAGAGTGCGGCCTGCGAAATAGTTATGCGTTCGCATAATGGCCCGTGAAAATCACATCGAGATGACCTAAAAAACTGCCCCACTCTGCAACCCGTCTGCGATCCGCATAGTGGTTTAGTGGCCGCAGAATGCGGCACAGAAATGCCCACTTCTTCCCAACATTTGTCTTCAACTCCCCAGCACACTGTTCAATCCAAAAAGTCCGAACCACTGCTCGCAAGATCGTCGTGAAGAATTTCTACTATTGTTAACCTCTACGCCTACTCCGGAATCACGGAACCCCAGTTTTTAGGAAACTTTTTGCGGGGCATTAAAACTATGTCTACGGAGCCTCTATTAGATACAAAAGAGTACAATGATATTGCCGGAAACAAGGCTCCGGCTATATGTCAAAACATTGTGATAGAATGAACAAAAGACACATGACCTCGAGTGAAGTGGGGATCACCAAATCAATTGGGAAAAGAGTGTAGTGCTATCGCTGATCAGTGTCGCCTGCTGTGGAATCACCTACAACCATTAAAGATGCAGCGCCCCCGGAAAAAGGGACGTTAGTACTGTTGAATAGAACTAGTATATATGACTAAACACTCTCTCAAAGAAACGAGCAGTAATGCAAGTAAGGACAGTCATAATATCAGTTAAAGCCGCAAACAATTACCAAATATCAAATTAGAGATAAGATAAGTTCTAAATAAATTTCAAAATTTTAAGTTGGGAAAGCTTTAGTACCGGTATACCACTATTCACAATTTTGATAACGGCGTCCGATCAAGACCTAATTGGCTAGGACGTCTCATGCGAGACATCAACCAAATCACAATTTCAATTACAATTCTAAAACAGTCACCGACATGTGTATGGAACGACGTCCGATCACAATTAGATTGGCCGGGCCGTCTCATGCGATACATTAACAAAATCACAATTTCAATTACAATTCTAACACAGTCACTTCCATGTGTGCGGCATGTCATCCGATCAGGACCCGATTGGGTAGGCCATCTCATGTGAGACATCACCCTTTTCTATCAATCATCCTGTTTCATATTTCATGCACATCTCTTCATTTCATTGCCACTAATGGTCACCATTGTATTATTTCTCTTAGCATATTTGCCGTGTTGCATATTTCATATTTCGCATTACATGATTCGTATTTCATGTATTTTATTTCATGCACACCTTTTTACTTTCAACCATCATCATGGACTTTCCAACAATAAGTCATTTATATTCAAGACATCTAAGCACACATTTGAGCAAATAGAAGTTTTCGGCACATTACGATTTCTTACACAAGCTTTCATTAGATTTCCTTTGAAACACAACTTAAGGTTAAGGTATTTAGATATGCAAGACCTACTTTGAACACAATCTCAAATAGTAGAACAACATAACAAGAACATTTGAATTACATATTGATCACGGATGTCTTTTGACACCAGCTTATCCGGGTAATCAATTCACAATAAGCAACTCAGGACTTACATTGATATAGTGGGGTTAGTTTTAAGAAAAGAGTTTAGTCAACATACCTTACTTGAGCTTCCTTAACTCTAAATATTACGGAAATCTTAGCAACTTCAATATTTTTTAGAAAAGTAGCAAATTGAACAAAAATTAGGAAGATGATCATGGTTATAGCTCATTTAAGCATTTTATCAAGCACTAGGTGTACTGGCTGAAGACTGAGCAAAAGACTGGGATGGCCCTAATGACCCTCCCCTGAATGTTGACCTACTGCCACCAAATTAATTCCCAAAGTTGCCCACGGACCGGGCCTTACTGCTACCCTCTCGCTCAATTATGTTCTTCAAGTTACAGTTCTTTGTAGCTTGAGAAAATGCTACCATCTTCCCATAGTTCATGTCAAAATTCAAGGCAGCTGTAGCGTCCTCATTGATAACCAAAGGGCTATGGCCCTGCAGAAACCGACACACTCTAGCCTCCATAGAGGGCAACATGTGAATAGCATATCTGGACAGGCGCGCAAACTACATATGGTACTCCCACACATTCTTGCTACCCTGTTTTAGGTTCTCAAACTCCGCAACACGGGCTGCTTTAGTCTCGTCAAGCAAAAAATGATCCATGAAAGCATCGGCAAACTCACTCCACCGTGCCGAAGGTCTCCCCTTCCCACGGGAATCCTCCCACATCTCAAACCAAGAATAGGGCACCCCCTTCAGGCGGTAGGAGGCCAACTCCAATCCCTCTGCCTTAGTAGCACGCATAACACTGAGGGTCTTGTGCATCTCATCAATGAAATCCTGGGGATCCTCCTCGGGATTAGTACCCCTGAACACTGGAGGATCTAACTGAAGAAACCTATTAGACCTGGAACCAATAGAGTTCCATTGCTGACTAGAAGAAGTGGGGACAACAATCGACATCTAGGACTGGGAAGCCACTATTTGAGCAAACATCAGTATGGCTCCACTAACATCCCCATCAGAAACACCGGGACCAGAAGCTGGGGCTGGAGGTAGAACTGGAATATTAAGTGGAGGATTCATTGCACCCTCGTCAGGTGTAGGAACGGGTGCACCCTGAGCCGGAATAGTACAACTAGGCGGTGTAGTAATCGAGGGAATATCCTCACCCCTCGGGTGTTCACCCGCATCATCAATATTACAATCAACTGCCACTCCTAGGGTAACATCGGCTGCTTTTCCAGTTATTGCATTCATCTTAGGCATCGTTTACTGAAGGTTAGAGCAATGCACGAGTTAAAGGAGGAACAATCGTACCATCAGCTTTATCGCATGATCAAGAACATCAAAGAAGGGTATTATTCCTAAATATCCAAGTAGCCTCCTAATTATAGATGTGGTCGACAACACACCGATAAGAAGGACTCTACTAGACATGTCTCTGAGACATCCTAGGACACTTTAAAACAATTGGCTCTGATACCAGGTTTGTCACGCCCCAAACTCGGGGGGTGCGACCGACGCTCAACTGAGTGAACCCGTCAAGAAAGCATGTTGAATACTTTCTACCCAAACTCGCCCATGATTTAATGAGAACACGTATCTTTGTTAATTAACCAATAAGGAGATCATATAGACAATATCAAATTCATTACCATTAGTTACATTATTTAACAAGTCATAAAATGCACACATTCTCATGGTTTGAAGTGGAACAAGTGATCAAAACACAACATAATTTGTTTGACATTTCCAGCACCCATATACACCTACACTATGTCTACGGAGTCTCTAATAAATACAAAGAGTATAATGATAGTGTCGGCAACAGGGCTCTGGCTATACCTCAAAATATAATGATATAATGAACAAAATATACATGACCCCAAGCGAAGTGGGGCTCACCAAGTCAGTTGGGAAGAGAGTGTATCATTATCACTGATTAGTACAGCCTACTGTGGAACCACCTACATCCATGAAAGATGCAGCCCCCCTAAAAAGGGACATTAGTACTGTCGAATAGTATTAGTATATATGACTAAACACCTTCTCATAAGAACGAACAATAATGCAAGTTAGGACAATCATGATATTAATTAAAGCCTCAAGCAGTTACCAAATATCAAATTAGGAATGCGATATGTTTTCAAGTAAATTTCCACATTTTAAGTTGGGAGACCTTTAGTACCGATATACCACTGTTCAAAGTTTTGATTACAATTTCTAATATACTCACTACTATGTGTGGGGCATGGCGTCCGATCACGACCCGATCGGCTAGGCCGTCTCATGTGAGACATTATCCTTTTCTATTAATCATCCCGTTTCATATTTCATGCACATCTCTTCATTTTATTAGCACTAGAGGTCACAATTGTATTATTTCTCGTGGCATGTTGGTCGTGTTTTATATTTCACATTGTGCATTACGTATTTCGTATTTCATGTTTCATATTTCGTGTACACCTTTGTACTTTCAACCTTCATCATGGACTTTCCAACAACAAGGCATTTCTATTCAATAAATTTAAGCACACATATGAGCAAATAGGAGTCTTAAGAGCATTACGGTTTCTTACATAATTTTCATTAGCTTTCACTTGAAACACAACTTGAAGTCAAGGCATTTAGATATGCAACCCATACTTGAACGCATTCTCAAATAGTAGTACAACATAACAAGAGCATTGAATTACATATTGATCACGGATGTCTTTTAACAGCAGCTTATCTGGGTAATCGATTCACAATAAGTAACTCGGGACTTACATGGATATCGTTTGGTTCAGTTTTAAGAGAAGAGTTTAGCCAACCTACCTCACTTGAGCTTCTTTAGACTCTAAAATGTCCCGAAATTCTAAGCAACTTCGATTTATTTTATAAATGTAACAAATTGACTCAAAATTAGAAAGATGATCATGGTTCTAGCTCATTCGAGCATTTTATCAAATACTAGGTGCATATTAAGGTTTCATTGTCCTTTTATGGAGGATTTCATCTTCCCATAACCCATCCCTTGCCATTTTTAGGTCAACAATCTCCCTCATCCCTTGATAACACATGCATGAAAAATAAACAACTCCCATACCCATGAATTATCTTACTAATTGCCCATTTCTAGTTAAATTTCAAAATTAAGGGTTAGGGTGTAAAATCTTACCTCTAGGATGAAGACCAAGTGTGATTTCCTTATTAATCTTCCAAGATTTGAGTACGAATTGGTGGATGAAGCTTAGGAACTCCTTTTCTTACTCTATGACACTCCCTCTCTCTAGAAATATGTGTTTTTCCCCTTTAAAATGATCCCCAGGGGAGTTTTATTAGAATGGGGCCGCATTCAAAAATTAGAAAAATAGGAACCCCGACAAAGGTGTACGATCGCATATGCGACCGCATAATGCTTTGTGGTTCGTGAAATGGCCCTTCGGAACTGGGCACCACTGCCTGGGTATGCGGCCATTTTGCGGTCACATAATTGGCCATGAAATGACATCCAAAAGTTGCCCACTTGACTACCTCACTCTGCGGCCATTTTGTAGCCTGCAAAGTGATTCTGCAGCCGCATAGTGGGTCGTAGAAATGCCTTTTTATGAAAATCATTTTCCTTCATCTCCCTAGTGTTGTGTGTTATAATATTTCTCTTGTATGGGGTCACGAGTTATAGATAGCATGGACGATTTCATATGTTTAGAAGAATGCTAGCATTATGTGGTACAACCTAAGAAGGGTGCACACTCCAAAAGGCGCATTGTGCTTTGACTTGTAGATACCTGACATGTATTATGCTAATGACCCGATTGATTGAATATTGATGGTCAGATTTATCTATGTGGCAATAAAAAATTATAGAAGTATTTCTTATGGAACAATTGTGTATGATGAATATGTCAGTAATTTGAATAATGTAGTTGGGATCGGGAGATTATGGTATTCTAGGGATTTGAAGACGAAGACGATTCTCAAAGACATGTGTTATAGATCCATTATTGTGCAAATTTATATTGTTATCTACCTATTTTGGGAGGATCAACATTTATTTGGAGGCCATTGGTGGGCCTAATGAGAGTGTGTATTCTACATCAGGTCGGATTTGTCTACCCAACACAGTTATTATGGATGGATGTGTTATCGTTTGGAGTGGAGGTTATTCGTGTTCTGATATGTTCCATGTGCTACTCTCATATGCTATGATGGGTTGTGATTAGTTGATTAATTTTACCTGATGCGATTCTATTGGGGGCCTTGTGGAAAAATTCGAGCGAGATAATTTTCGGGGTGTTGAATGGTTGATTGCGCCTTGGTTGTGGTCTTTCTATTTGTGGTATATTATGCTATCCATTTTTCCATGGTTATGGTCATGCACTTCGCGCGTTTGTTGTTCATATGTATATGGTTGTTGATAGTGAGCATCATGACTCGACGTATCCTATGTGTACAAATGTTTCGATTGGGTCACGCATCATATTAGAGTTATGTTGGGATATGATCCTTTGGGCTTAATTCTTGTGTTGTTTTTCTCCCTTATGTGATGGCTTCATTGCATTGCGCTTCATGGTGGTATCTGTTGAGCTTGCGGGGCGGTTCTCTCATTTGATTCTCTTCAATTATTGGGTACATCAAATTTGTCACTTGTTTGGAGCACTTATGCATGGTGTGCGACTCTAGGTAGGATTTGTATGGCATATTGGTAGAGCAGTTTGTATTGGATGAGGTGAAGTTATCGGGCCCGAATGTAGTGCCATCATATTTGGGGGTTATGCATTTCTATGTGTTTCTTTCATCATTGGTTATGTTCGAAGATTTGGAACAAGGTTTTTATTGATAGGATGTTAGATACCGGTACAATATTTGATATTTGAATGACTATTGTGGTCAGAAGCTATGGCTATGTGTATCTAAGTAATGTGGAATATCATTTGAATACACTTGGGATATGGTTACAGCTTGATGCAGCTTAATACTGACTTATACAGCATATATATGCGAGAATCGTGTCTCATAATTAATTTGGGAAGTTGGAGATTGGGTTCTAAGGGTTGTGAGCTAATGTTAAGGTAATGATCATCAGTTAGATTATGTTGTCAGACTTATATAGATTGGGATGAAGTGCGATCACCCATGTGTATGTGCATGGTGAGTTTATACTGTGACTTGATGGCTTTGGGACGATTCTTCGCACATTCGAGGATCAACATGTTTAAGTAGGGGAGAATGTATTGAACCGACAAGTTGTTATGAGAATTTGTATTCAGTTAGGTGGTTTGAGGTCATGCATAGAAATGTATGGTGTATTATGACTTGTGTGTATCGTTTGTTTTGGTTCCTCAGCAGTTCGTTATTGATTTAGAAGAATGATTCTCAACAAGGAAGCTTTAAGTTAGAAGAGTTAACCAAGTTTGATTTTTGTGTATTTGACCTCGGGACAGAGTTTTTATTATTCCAGTAGGGCCATATGGTAATTTTGGCCTTAGTCATATGCCTGAAATTGGATTCGGAGGTTTCTAGGCTGATTTGGTACTTTTGACGAAAGTTGACAATTTGAAGGATTAGAATTTTCCTAAGTTTCCATGGTTTGACTTTATGTCTATCGGGATCAGATTTTGGTTCTGTGACTTTATACGAATCTGTTTTTCATTTGGAACATGCCTGCAAAATTTGGTGTCATTCTAAGTTTGTTTAGTAGGAATTAGATGTATGTTGTCGTTTTGCAATTGTTAAGTTTCATTGTAATTTTCGTGTGTTCTGTTGTTTGATTCATGGTTTTGGACGTTATTTTGGTATTTTGGTCGCGCAAGTGAGTTCGAATGATGATTATGTACTTGTGCAAATGGTTGGAGTGGAGCCCTGAGGGCTCGGGTGAGTTTTGGATGCGTACCAGAGAGTTTGAGAGAGGTTAGGATTTTTGCAGGTGTTTTGTTCTTCGCATTTGTGAGGAAATGGTTGCATTTGTGATTTCCGCATTTATGAGATCTTGCTCACTTTTGCGATGTTGCGTTAGGGGACCAACTTTTGCAGTTACGGAACTAATATCGCATTTGCGATGGGTTCTGAGTTCGTATATGAGAACCCCTGATTGCATTTGTAATTGGGAGCTAGGACTGGAGCAGGCTGCTTTTGCGATTGCTTTCTTGCACTTGAGAGCCTGCTAGGTTCACATTTGCGGACCAGTTGTCGCATTCAGGATAGGCTCTTTGCATTTGCGATTCCTGTGTCGCATTTGCGAACCTCTTGTCGCAAATGCGATATCTGCAGCTGATTACATGTAGTGTATTTCAGGACTTAGCTTCATTCATCACATTTTTGAGCCCTATTGGGTAAGTGATTTTGATCCTTTTTTATTACATAACATGATCGTTTAGGAGATTTAACATCTAATCCATCAAATTTAAAGAGAAGTTTTTGGAAATCTTTTCAACAACAACAACCCAGTAAAATCCCACAGATGGGGTATGGGAGGTTAGAATGTACTTAGACCTTACCCTACCCCAAAGGGGAAGAGAGGCTATTTCTAGGAGACCATCAACTCAAGAAGAAAAAAATAGACAACAAAGTTTGTGACAATAACAAAAATCAGAAAAATAATATAAGCATCATAGAAAAAAGAAAATAGATGGAAAAGTAATAACAACAACCAGTAATAACGCCACAGTATAGTGAAAAAATGGAAAAATAGTGCGGAGATAACATACACCACTAATAGTCCAAGACAATACCCTAAGAGACTAATCCCCCCTTCAGAACGAAGGAGAAAAATGCTCGACTCCTTCCTAATCTTCAACCCTAATGCTTGACCTCCACACCTTCCTATAAAGAGCCATGTCCTCGAAACTCTAAAGTTGAACCGGTCCTGCCTGATCAATTCACCCCAATACTTATTAGGCCTCCCTCAACCTCTTATAATAACCGCCAAAGCCAACCGCTGAAACCTCCTAACCGGATCATCTTGGCTTCTCATCTGCACGTGCCCGAACCATCTAACCCTCACTTCCCGCATCTTGTCATCTATGGGAGCCATGCCCAACATCTCCTGAATATCTTCATTCCTAATCTTATCCAACCTAGTGTGCCCACACATCCATCTGAACATCCCCATCTCTCCTACTTTCATCTTCTTGATATGGGAATTATTGACTGACCAACACTCTACCCCATAATATATGGCCAGTCTAGCCACCTCTCAGTGGCACATTGTTTTCACACAGTACTGCAGATGATAACCTTCATTTCATCCACCCCACCCCTATATGATGTGTGACATCCTCATCTATCTCTCTACCCCCTGGATAATTGACCCAATGTATTTGAAACTACCTCCCTTGGAGATGACTCGTGAGTCAAGCCTCACGTCCAAGTTTGCTTCTTATGTCACATTGCTGAACATGGACTCCAGATATTCAGTCTTAGTCCTACTCAACTTCAAACCTTTAGACTCGAGGGTTTGTCTCTAAACCTCCAACCTCTCGTTAACGCCGCCTATCGTCTCATCAATCAAAACTATATCATCAGCAAATAACATACACCAAGGCACCTCCCCTTATGTATATGATGTAATAAGATCGTAGCGGGTTCAATTAGTCCAATGACATCGATGCCCCAAGCGGAACAAGGAAAGACCAGCTGAGTAAATAAGGAAGAAAGCATCAACCTAAGCATAGTAACTTGAAGAAGAAATGGTCTTGCAACAATAATCTCACTACAACATTGGATGCACTCCATAAGAAAGTGGCACCTATCGTGACTAATGAACGGAAGTCAAAAGTGATATTTGAAATCATATGAGTTACAAGGAATTCCAGTATTCATGGGCAGTAAGATAAGCTAAGTATCCATGCAGCAAGTAGCAGAACGACCAGGAAAAGTAATTGCTTATATTTAAAGACAACTGAGAAGGCACGGAAGGAAGTATATGGTACAAACAAGTTAAAGGAAAGTTGCGAGTAGTTTGAATAGATGTGTAGGTCGCTAGCTAAAGTACGGTAGAGCAACAAGGTTTTAGCTAGATAGGAGTAAGGATTAGAAAAGATGAGTGAGAAGGTGACAAGAATAGGTAAGGCCTTGGGATTAAGACCATCAAAACGAGAGAGTTGATGGTTTCCTTAAGCTATAAAAAGCTCCGTATAGCCTGAATGAACTCAGAGGAGTCTAAGACTATGAGCAATTAGAAAAGATGAAATGTTGCCCTGGTAGTAGAATAAGGGTGTAATTGTGATAGGTAAGAGGAGAACATTTATGCCTTTGATTGAGTAATGATTTTAAAAAAATGGATACCATGAATTGCAAAGATTAGAATACCCCCTGTAAGATGAAACACATTTGCATATATGAACTAAGGTTATTGATGTATAGTATCATCCCTAGGTGGATCATGCTAATCACTTCAAATGTTACCCGATGTGACTTGTACCCTAGTGACAATGTATTACGTATGAGGTTTCAAGTTATCAGTGGTTAATTATGGATCAAAATTAAGCTGAATCAACAATGGATGGATAAATGTTACAAAGTTTGAGATGAGATTAGGCTGTCAGTCTTAAGATGAACAGTGATGAGAAAGCATTAGAGGACTTAGATTTATACACATAGGATAAGCTGCGAGAGAGTAACCTGGAGTTGGACAGTAGATCTCGGTAATAATAAACTGAAGCAAGTGTTATGGTATAGTATAACCGACCTAGATTTAGTAAAGCCACAAGCATAGATAACTGAGGCTATGAAACAAGATATAGAAATAGTCGTAAGTTCGACAAAGTACCAAGCAAAGGACTTCATTACACCTATAGATGCCTAGAAGGATATCTTGTCATAGTTCTATACATGTTCACAAAGTGCGGCCTAGAGATTGGCTAAAGGCTGGAGGAAAAAGAAGAGAAGGGTCATATAGTCGCACATACAAGGACAAAGTCATACAGGGTGCATGATAGAAGGTAACAATAGTTACTAGATTGAATGAATTCCGACCACAAGTCATGGTGTGAGAAAGAGGACTAAAGGGGGGATTGCCCTGGCCTTCGGATTTATTCGCAGAACAGTTACATAGATGGCAAGGACAGTATTAAAGTATTCGTAAGAGTTATAGGTTTTGAGACTGATAAGCGCATAAGTCAACATTCGAAGATGAATGTTCCAAAGGAGGGAATGATGTTAGCCCCCATATTTTCATACGTGAGAGTACATCGTAAGACAATTGATGTAAGCTCAGAAATGAGATTATATTTGGAAGAACATAAAGTAAGTTAATCATGTTACCTTGGAGGTTACAAATATTTAAGATCATGAATAACAAGTACAAAGAGTGTTGGATGGCTTAGAAGCCAAACAAAGTTGGGAATGTTATAACACGTACTTTTGGGATGAGACTAGGGTTATTAACATGATAAAGAGGTTATGTTATAATTTATTTTAGTCATATGATAGTATTCTGTTATGTTTTGAAGCTAAGCGAGTTGTGGAACAAAAGTTGGCAAAGTTCATCAAACATTACAGTAATAAATGTAGAGAAAATTAGGTCAAAATAGCGGAGCTCTTATCCCAATATACAAGAAATTACGGGATTCTGCACCTAAAAAATTGAATATTTATGAGTCTAGTTTCTAACACATTAAAGCGTTTGTCGATACGACATCAGAGTATAGATATATTTGCATTTACGCGAGACTGCACTAGCAGCTCCCAATGGGACCCACTTAGGTGTTGTACGATAGTTGCATCTTTCGTAGCTTAACGATAGCATTATTATCATTGTTGTAGATTAAAGTACGATGAGACATTTTAAATGTGGTCACTGGATAGACTGTGATAAGGCTTGTTAAGGCTATCTCTTCTTTCCTTTTAGCATGAACCACATGATACAAAGGAAACGAGCAAACATGCAACTTTCACAAATGACTCTATTCTTACAAGTAACAGGGGTGCCTATGTTCTTGATTTCCCCTGTGTCCTGTTATTATATCGTCTGTTCATGGGCCTCAGAAAATACATAAGTTGATAAATTTTATTTCACGATATTAAACGAAGGCATATTTAACTTATGACATTCCGAGAGATCTTATTGACTTACTTCATTATGCATTGCATTCATATATACATGTACATTGACCCATGACCAGATGGAATTATATACGAATATATTATATGTATATATGGTATGTGGAAAGGTTACAGTGTTATATATGCACCAGCCACTTGATCAACTGCCATACATTTATGATTTCGCCCATTGAGGCCGAGATGATACGATGGGATGCCCTCAGAGGCTTGTTGATGTTATGTATGCATATACCTATGCATGATATGAAATTTATACCCATATACATGACACTATGAAGATTTCATGATTACTGAGGTATTCAGACTTACAAATCGATTCCTTTACTCCATATTTCTTTCACGTCTTTTATATACTTCTTTTCATGCCTTACATACTCCGTACTTTATTAGTACTGAAGTCCTTTTTGCCTGGGGACACTGCGTTTCATGCTCGTAAGTCCCGATAGATAGGTTGATAGTCCTCCTAGTAGGCTATCTACTCAGTGGAAGGTGTTGGTGCACTCCACTTGCTCCGGAGTTGCCTATTTGGTCAGTAAGCTCTAGGCATGTATTGATTGGTATGGCAGGGCCCTGTCTTGACCATTATGATTTTTATATACTCTTAGAGGCTTGTAGACAAATGTCATGTATATGGGTACTTGTATGGCCTTGTCGGCCTATGTTTTGAGTGTACAAATATTCATGACTGTCTTATAGGCCCTTATGTCACATGTATAAGTTTCTATATCATGCTGGATCGTCCTATGTCGAGTATTCCTTTACATTTTATTCTTGTTATTTCATGACGGACCTTCTGTCCTATTTACTCATGATGGTGTGATAAGAAACATACGTTACATTGGTACTCGGTTAAGTAAGGCATAGGGTGCCCTTCACGGCCCTCCGATTTGGGTTGTGACAATAAGGCCTTCTAAAGAGCCATCTAAATACTCGATAGGTAGCTGTTGTTGTAGGCGAACTCTGCAAACAGTAGAAACTGATCCCATGCACCCCCGAAATCCATAACATAGGCACATAGCATATCCTCCAAGATCAGAATGGTTCGCTCGGACTGCCCATCTATCTGGGGTTTAAAATGTTCTACTCAACTCAACTTGTGTGCCTAACTCACGCTGCACAGCTCTCCAAAAATACAATGTGAAGAGCATTCCTCTATTGAAGATAATGTACACCGGCACACCATGGAGATGAACAATCTCACAGATATAGATCTGAGCCAGAGGCTCTAAAGAATAGGTAGGCACAACTGGAATGAAGTGTGCAGACTTGGTCAGTCTATACACAATAACCCACACTGCGTCAAACTTCTTCAAAGTCTATGGGAGCCCAAAAACGAAATCCATGGTAATACGATCCCACTTCCTCTCTGGAATCTCAAGTCTCTGAAGCAAATCGCCCGACCTCTGATGCTCACACTTCACCTGCTGATAGCTGAAACACCGAGCCACATACTCTCCTATAACTTTCTTCATTCTTCTCCACTAATAGTGCTGACTCAAATCCTAATACATCTTGGTGACACCTGAATGAATAGAATACCGCAAAGTGCGAGCCTCCTCAAGGATAGACTCATGAAACCAATCCACATTGGGCACACATATTCGACCCTACATCCGTACCACCTCATCATCTCTAATATAAACCTCCTTGGCATCGCCGTTATGCATTGTATCCTTAAGGGAAAGAAAATAGGGGTCTTCATATTGACGCGCTCTAATGGCTCATAAAGAGAATACCGAGAAACCACACAAGCAAGTGTCACGCCCCAAACTCAGGGTGCGCGACCGGCACTCAACCGAGATAACCTGACCGAGCAAGCCTGTACATTAACTTCTACCAAAACTTATTCAAGAATAATAGTAAAATCCAATTCATTAATTAAGCGGTGAGAAGGATAAAGTAAATAACAACTAAAACTCGTTATCAGTAGTTACATCATTTATAAGTTTCAAAATACATACACTTTCACAGACAAGAATAAGTAAAGAAAATGAAGAAATTGATAAGAAAAAAAGAAATTGAAATTATCAAAAATCAAGCAAACAGGGAAATACAACAATTAGAGGAAACTAAAAACACAAAAATTATAGCATTAGAAAAAGAATTAAACATGTTAAAAGCACTATATGAAAACAAGCAAAGAGAGAAAAATAAAGAAATAGAATTAACAGATGAGATAAATAAATTTAAACAAATATTACAACCAGAAGAAATTCCCAGAATTGAAGAAATAGATAACAATATAGATGACCAAAAGTCAGAATCAAGTGAAATAAGTGAAACATATACAGAACTTTTAGAAAATATAGAAAAAATAAAAAAATGTAGAAATAAATACAGGAGATGTAAAAATGGAAGAAAAACCTAGTACATCAGGTGTAAAAAATCCAAAAGGAATAAACCCAAATTATTATACGGTTAACTATGAATAATTTGATAGAAATAATACACTATGGGATAGTAGACTAAACAGGAAATGGACACCAAAACCAATATCTGAACAATATAACTTTTTAGATTTAGATTGCGTAGCAGATATAAATAAAACAATCCAACTATGGATAGGATATTTATCTAAACAATTGGTAGATAATAAAATAGGAATGGCAGAAACACCAGGATATATAGAAAGAACACTCATAGGAACAGTAAAATTATAGTTACACAATTTAACAAAGGAAATTATAGATACCTTAAGAAGTAATAAAAAATTTAATGGTGAAATAGCAACAACAAATATAGAAATATTATACAAATATGAAATAGCCATAAGAAACGAATTTAGTAGTATGACTACAGAAATTGAAGAACAAAATAAGGAAAAACAAACAAATAGAAATCTAATAACAAAATTAGCAATATGTAATATGTGCTATATAGACGAATATACTTGTGCATTTAGAGAATATTATTATAAAGGAACATATAATACAGAAGAAGGCAAAGAAATAAGGAAATTATATTTCACAAAATTACCAGAACCTTTTAATTCTAAAATAATAAAAGATTGGAATGAAGCAGGATTAACAGATAATTTAGGAGCTAGGATAAAAATAGAAGAACAATAAGAGATAGAAAAAATAAATATTCCAGACTTTTATGCAAATTAAAGGATTATTGGAATATCCACTATACTAAATGAGCTAGCAAATAACTACCTAAATCAGAATGCTATTTGGAGTTATTATTCAAGAGAACAAACAATGATATATTTAAATTGCAAAGAGATACGAGAAGCAGATATGGAAGAATTAAGACAATGGGTCTTAAGTCTTTTAAAGCCAGAACAACCTACAACTACAAGAGCTATAAGGACGAATTTCATTTCTCCAGAACTGTTAACAAGATATTGCAAGCTAATCAGTCACAAATATCCAGACCACATATGCTCAAAATGCAAAGGAGAAGATAACATTGTTCCAGACGTACAACTGGAATAATCGAGAAGAAGACGACAAACTAGACGACAAAAAACTATGGCAGACAAGATAAAGTAAAAGATAATAACAAGAACACACTGGTGGTTTACCACACCATTTAAAAATAAAGTAGGAGCAAAAAGAGTAAATAATAAACAACAAAAAACTACAGAATGGATACGAGGAAATGAAACAATCACACAAAAACTAGAAAATATAAGTAAAAATACAACTACTCAATTAGAAATTATCATATTTACAATAGACAAAGTAAAAATAATCCAGAATGAATTAGAAAAATTATATAATGATAACCCTCTAAAAGGATGGAATAAACATAAGACAAAAATAAAAATAGAATTAATAGAAGAAAATAGTATAATAACACAAAAACCCTTAAAATATAACTTTGATGATTTAGCAGAATTTAAAATGCATATAAAAGAATTATTAGATAACAAGTATATACAAGAAAGTAATAATAGACATACAAGTCCAGCATTTATAGTAAATAAACATAGTGAACAAAAAAGAGGAAAAAGCAGAATGGTTATAGATTACAGAAATTTAAATGCAAAAACTAAAACATATAATTACCCAATACCTAACAAGATATTAAAAATAAGACAAATCCAAGGCTATAATTACTTTACTAAATTTGACTGTAAATTAGGATTTTACCATCTAAAACTAGAAGATGAATCTAAAAAACTAACATCATTTACAGTACCACAAGGATTTTATGAATGGAATGTTTTACCATTTGGATATAAAAATGCACCAGGAAGATACCAACATTTTATGGATAATTATTTTAACCAACTAGAGAATTGTATAGTATATATAGATGATATATTACTATATTCAAGAACACAAGATGAACATATAAAATTATTAGAAAAATTCATACATATTATAGAAAACTCTGGTATAAGCTTAAGCAAAACCAAAGCAGAAATTATGAAGAATCAGATAGAATTTTTAGGAATACAAATAGATAAAAATGGAATAAAAATGCAAACCCACATAGTACAAAAAATAATCAATCTTGATGAAAACATAGATACAAAAAAGAAATTGTATTAGGAGAAGATGGCAGACATACTTCCATAAATTATTGAATGAAGAGGGGGATAGACGCATTGTGCTGGGTGAGTTGGGTACTATAGGTGGATTACGGTAGAGGAGGTGGAAGGGGCAATGCGTAAGATGTGCAGGGGCAGAGCGACGAGGCCAGACAAAATCCCGGTGGAATTCTGGAAAACCGCGGGGCAAACAAGTTTAGAGTGGCTCACTGGGTTGTTTAATGTTATTTTTAAGACGAAGAAGATGCCCGAAGAATGGAGGTGGAGCACGATGGTTCCGCTTTACAAGAACAAGGGTGATATCCAAAATTGTAACAATTATAGGGGTATCAAGCTGTTGAGTCACACTATAAAGGTTTGGGAGAGGGTGGTGGAGGCCAGGGTGAGGAGGTGTGTGTCTATTTCCAAGAAACAGTTTGGATTCATGCCGTGGAATTCGACTACAGAAGCGATTCATCTTGTTGGGAGATTAGTGGAGCAGTATAGGGAGAGGAAGAAGGACTTGCATATGGTAATTATTGACCTTGAGAAAACGTACGATAAAGTCCCGAGGGAGGTCCTGTGGAGGTGTTTTGAGGCTATTGGCATTCCGATAGTGTACATTAGGGTGATTAAGGATGTGTATGATGATTCTAAGACTCGGGTAAGGACTGTGGGTGGGGACTCAGAACATTTCCCTGTGGTGATGGGGTTGCACAAAGGATCAGCTCTTAGCCCATTTTTATTTGCCTTAGCGATGGATGTACTGTTGCGACACATCCAAGAGGAGGTGCCTTGGTACATGCTATTTGCCAATGATATAGTGTTGATTGCCGAGACACGAAGCGGAGTTAACGCGAGGTTGGAGGTTTGGAGACAGACCTTGGAGTCTAAAGGTTTCAAATTGAGTAGAACCAAAATAGAATACTTGGAGTGCAAATTTTGTGACGGTACCCATGAAGCAGACGTAGAGGTAAAGCTTGATGCTCAAGTTATCCCCAAGAGAGCGAGTTTTAAGTATCTCGGGTCTATTATCCAAGGTAATGGGGAGATTGATGAAGATGTTGCACATCACATCGGAGTGTGATGGATGAAGTGGAGGCTCTCTTCCGGTGTTTTATGTGATAAGAACGTGCCGCTAAGACTTAAGGGCAAGTTTTATAGAGTGGTGGTTCGACCGGTTATGCTGTATGGAGCTGAGTGTTGGCCAGTCAAGGACACCCACGTCCAGAAAATGGAAGTAGCAGAGATGAGGATGTTAAGATGGATGTGTGGATGTACCAGGAGAGATAAGATTAAGAATGAAGTTATCCGAGACAGAGTGGGAGTAGCCTCCGTGGAGGACAAGATGCGGGAGTCGAGGCTTAGATGGTTCAGACATGTTAAGAGAAGAAGCATTGATGCCCCTGTTAGGAGGTGTGATAGATTGGCCATGGCGAGTTTGAGAAGAGGTCGAGGTAGGCCTAAGAAGTATTGGGGAGAGGTGATTAGACAGGACATGGCACTGCTTCAGCTTACTGAGGACATGACCCTTGATAGGAGGGTGTGGAGGTCGAGGATTAAGGTAGAAGGTTAGTGGGTAGTTTTTAGTTGCTCACCGATAGTCTTAGTAGCATGCTTGTCCCTTCATATTCTTAGATTTTTATTACGTTATGTAGTTTTGTTCGCCTCACGTATTGTATCTCTTGTTGCTAGTATTTGGTGACCCCACCTGGTGGGAACATACTGGGTTTGTTGTTGTTGTTGTAGATTTCTTTCCAAGAAATAGAGTAAAATGGTTGGCAATAGAAGCGTAAGTTAAAATCATAGAGGAGTAACACACCATTTATTCTTGAAATACTTCTCCCAAAAAGGGAAATACACAATTACAACTCACTTATATCACTTTCAAGCATCTTTACAGATTATCAACTATATGAGTATTTGAAATCAAGGTTTTAAGGATATATATGAGCAATAGGAGTTTTGGACACATGGAGTATTCTTTCATAGTTAAGCATAATGGACTTTTATTTGAAACACGACTAAGAGTCATAACATATTAATACACATATCATACTTTGAACACGTTCCCGAAGGATAACACAATATGATAAGAGCATCTGAAAAACATTTTGAACATATATATATATATATATATATATATATATATATATATATATATATATATATATATATATATATATATATATATATATATATCTTTCGACACAAGGTTCATTCGGAATAGTCCAATTTATTAGGAATTTGAGCCAACCATACTTGAAACTTGCGGAAACATCACGGAATTCAATTCTAAGAGAGTAGTTTAGCCAACATACCTGAAATTCGCCCTTTAATAATACTACGATGGTCCACCACACTAAACAACTTCAATCTACAACAATGCAACACATTTGTACCAATATTATTATGATTTCTATACTTTAAGTCATTTAGACCTTTTATCAAACATTTAACGTGGATATCTTTCAACAACCTCCTTCATTGGAATTTCTTCACCTAACAACCACCTTCCATTCCAATGATTCACCTTACCATCATTTCTAGGCCATCCACATTTTCCATTAGCACACGCATGCCCAACAATTCATACCCAAACCATCAATCTCATTAATTAAACCATTTTACAATCTCTACAACACCAACACAACCCAGGTTAGGCAACTATTGCTTCAAATCACCATCCCATAAGTCCTAACATATATTTCATACATAAATAATCACCATAGAGTAGTTAGAGATGGTAGACATACCTCTTGTAGTGAGACTCTTGAAAATTCCAACTTGTAGTGTTCTTGACCAATTTGGGGATTTGAATGGAAATCTATGGATCTTCAAGATTAATCCTAGTTAATATAAGTGTTTAGGAGTAGTAATCAACTCAAAATTTCTCCAAAAACATTACCTTGGTTCATGGGAGGGAAGTATAGGATGGGTTCCCCTTGATATGCAACCCCTAGCTCAAAGAAATGACTTAGCCCCTCTCTCTACTCAACCTTGGGGGTATTTATAGGGCTACTACGTGTGCGGCCGTGCACCTGATCAAGTGACCGCACATCTGGTTGCGCACATAAGACAGAAACCTCCTTATATGCACGGTCGCGCATCTCGGCGCGCATATGGCATAGGTCTGGTAAAATGGCCATAACATTCTGTAGAAATATCCAAATGACAATTGGTTTGATGCGTTGGAAAGTAGACTCAAAGGGTTTTAATTTTGTTGGTATAGCACCACCTAAGTTATTATATTTTCGGAGTGGCATTCGTTTGAAGTCGGGTCTTGTGCTAATTGAGACGTCATTTCCACTTAGTGTATCCAACTTATTCCACACAAATTCTTTCCATTCACAAAACTCCTTAGTATGATCTAACACACCTTAAACATATACTTTCATTTCAAAATGATGTGGTTCTATCCCATATGTCTCCTTTAAAATCTTAAATCATTAGAAAATTGTATCAGGGCCTTACAATGACCCCGTAATTCCAATTGCATTAAGAGAAAATCTAAGTAACATTAGACCTAAATTTTAAGTGAAATTATGAATGCATCTTGCGACAACTTTTGTCAACTTTTGTTTCCTAACTCGTTTGACTTCGAAATTAACACACGACTATAATATGACTAAAATACCTCATAATACCACCTCCTTATCATATTAATCACCCCAAAAGTATGGGTTATAACATTCCCAACTTACCGTTTCGACAAAACTTATTTTCTTCGACTTGTTTAGCATCTTGGCACTTGAAGTTCCAGATATTAAATATTTGTAACCTCTAAAGTAACATGATTAACTTACTATCTGTACATTCAAAGATTATCTACTTTCCGAGCATACATCAACTAACTTTTGACGTACTTTTACACGGGAAAACATGGGGTGTAACGTCATTCCCCCTTTTGGAACATTCGTCCTCAAATGTTGACTAATGTGGTTATCAGTCTCATAACCTATAATCTTATGAATATTTTTTATACTGTCCTTTCAATCTAGGCAACTGTTCTGCGAATAAATCCAAAGGCTAGGGCATTACCCTTTTCAGGCCTCTTTCACACACCACGGCCTGTGTTATGAATTCGTCCAATATCGTAACTGTTACTACCTTCTGTCAAGTAGCCTGTACAACTAAGTCCTTGTATGCACACCTATGTGACATTTTTCTTCTTTTTCCTCTGGCTTTTATCCAATCATTCTAAGCCTCACTTTGTGAACATATCATAACTATGACAAACTATCCTTCT
The DNA here is from genome assembly GCF_000715075.1 of Nicotiana tabacum. NCBI lineage: Eukaryota > Viridiplantae > Streptophyta > Magnoliopsida > Solanales > Solanaceae > Nicotiana > Nicotiana tabacum. Next base: position 762,973 of record NC_134101.1, on the reverse strand, counting down.
GGGATTTTATAGGTGTACTGAAGTTCTTTGCTTGGTACTTTGTCGAACTTACGGTTATTGCTATATTTTGTTTCATATGCACGATTATCTTATGGCATTTCTGCATCTTGGTAGGTTATATTATACCATAACACTTACTTCGATTCATTATTATCGAGGTCTGCTACCCAACCCCAGGTTACTCTCTCCCTGCTTATCCTACAAGTATAAATCTAAGCCCTTTAATGATTCCCTATTCTGTTCATCTTAAGAATGACAGCGTAATCTCATCCTAAGCCTCACTCTGTGAACACCAATTTAACATACTTTATATACCTTACTATCATGGTCATGTGTTACATTGTATGGCCCTAGTCAATAAATACGGAGTATTATAGCTTTGACCGTATTTTATCCCAAAATGTCAAACTTCAACAAAACTCATTTTCTTTGATTATTTATCCTCTGAACTTCAGGACACTTACCTATCACTAGTTATAAATTGCATAAATACGTATAACCTCAAAAGTAATCTCATTCCCGAGCTTACGTTGATTAACTTACAACGAAACTTTAACGTACAAAAAAGCGGGATGTAACATCCTTCCCCTCCCCCTTAGAAACATTAGTCCTCTAAGTTTTAAACATTCCAGATCTATATGACATACTAAGCAATTCTAAATGTATATACCATCCTGGGTTATACTCCAATGAAACAACTATCGGGCTTTCATGGGGTTAGGACACCCTCCCTCCTTAAAACTACTTCCTAATCCATTCGTCACCTATGAGCTTGTTAATCAGTCTTCTAGGCACTGACACCTTCAGGTTGTAAACTTATTAAACAAATTCTTAACTTTCTATTCCATTATTCTAACTTCCCCAAAATGTCGTGTACTATCCACGGTTTCCTCCCTAGGGCATTAGAGCAAACAAAGTTCTAACTTCTTAAGGTGCTAGATCAGTCCCCTCTCCTCCCTTAATCCTCGAATGCTAACTCTTAGAGACCTGTGTAAGTTTTGCCAGGGTCTTCTCTATAAACTGAACTAAAACCCATATCTTATTAGCCTGCTAGAGCAGTGTTGTAGTCCCTTTACTTCTACTCTGGTCCCCCCTTTACATTTTACAATCACAGTCTATTGCTCTTGGAATAACATTCATTCTTGTATAACAAATAATATGTTTCCTCCTGAGCTCATAATATAGGAAATTTCAGTGGAGGTATTAATGTACCTCTAACCATCCTGCCTCGATCCTACATGAGAGCTTCGATCGAACACACTTCGAAGCGGAATCCTCACATCCTTATCAGCCACTTTCATCCTCTTGGCCTAACAACTCTCCTATTCATTCGCATATTCCATGACATACACAGACGAACCCTGATTAATGAACTCCGAAGATTATGAACTATTTGGCTCGTCAGAAAAGCTAGTGTCCGTAAATACCCTGACATATTTTTCAGCCTGGGGGTGACCCGGCTATGCCAATCCCTGCACCACTCCCTTTATACCCTGATCAACTGGCCCTGATAACTAAACTAAGGACCTTGGTGATGTCGAACTCCTCTCACCCCATTTGTTGTTGGCGAAATCAAAACTACTCGAACAAATGACTCATATGGATCCTCGGATTGAACCTCCTCAATAAAAACCATGATTTTTCGATGAGTTTGACCCGTACTAGTGACTGGCGCATATCGTCTAGTACTAATAGGCATCACTGAGAATATAAATAAGATAGAGATTAGTGCTAGAAAAGGCTTACGTGTTTGAGGATTGTAGAAATTCTTCGCAGTTCGCAACCTCACCGCGGCTCGGACTCTTTGGGTTGAACAATGCACTGGAAAGTGAAGGAAAAATTTGGCCAGAAAAATGTATTTCTATGGCCCAATATGCGTCCGCAGATTCACTTTGCGGACCGCATAATGGTCGTAGAATGAAGCCATGGTGAGGCAGTTTTGGCGAAAGTCTACAATGCATTTTGTGACCGCATGCATTACGTGACCGCAGAATAGGTTTGCGGGCCGCGCAGACCCAGGGAGATTTTTTCCATTTTTTTGACACCAATTCTGCGATCGCATACCCTATTCTAAAGATTTATTTTGGTGTTTTTATAACCCGACCCTACTTCGTTAAATAGACGATTTGTACTATTTTGTTAGCTAAAATCTGATATGTTCAGAGTGAGAGACTGATCTTCAACAAATTGTCCTTAAATTCTTGCTCGAATCTTTGATGACTAACAAAGAAAACCTACTAGGTCTTCATCTTATAGGTGAGATTCTACACCCTAACCCCTAATTTAAAAATTATATGAAAATGGGTAATTAGCAAGATAATTTTTGGGCATGAGAGTTGTTTATTTTACATGCATGTGTTATCAAATGGGTGTAGGAAGATTATTGAACTAAAAATGGTAAGAAATGGGTTGTGGGATGATGGAATCCTCCATAAAAGGACCTTGATACCTTAATGCACACTTGGTGTTTGATAAAATGCTCAAATAAGCTAGAACCATGATCATGTTCCTAATTTTGGTACAACTTGTTATATTTCAAAAATAGATTGAAGTTGCTAAGAATTCCGGAACCTTCTTTAAGAATTGGAACCTCAATATCCTTGTAAGTTCCAAGATATTTATTACAAGGTGAGTATTCCGAATAAGTTTTGTGACAAAGATATATGTTCAATTAGTGTTTCAAATGCTCTTATCATATTGTATTATAAATTGAGGATGTGTTCCGAATTTCGGATTGTGTATCTATGTGTTATGATTCCAAGTCGTGATTTATGTGGAAAACTATTATGCCAAATTGTGTAGAGATTGTGATTGGGGTTATACCTCCACCCGCATATATTGGGGTGAGGCGGTATGGCCGCTTTGTGTATGATTTTGGTATTGTTGTTGCACCACCACCCACTTATATATATTGGGGTGAGGCGGCATGGCCGCTTTGTGTAGGTATTAGTATCGTTGATGCATTTTCACCATCTTGAGTAGAGATTTGGTATTGTTCTTACACCTTCACCTGCATACATTGGGGTGAGGCGACGGGGCTACTTTGTGTGAAAATGTTTACAGAGGATCTCATCATAAATTCAATAAATGTTAATGACAGCTCTTGATGAGCTTGCTTTGGTTTAAATGGCTATCTATGCTATTCTATTTTCGCCTTGATTAATCATATTCATACTATATTTCCGAGTTCTTAAATTGGGGTTTGGTTTTCATACTAGCACTATTCGACATGTTCTAACGTCCTTTTTTTCGGGGGCGCTGCATCTTTAATGGATGCAGGTGGTTCCACGGCGGAGGATACTGATCGGTGATTGCAGTGCTCATTCTTTCCAGCTGACTTGGTAAGCCCCATCTCATTCCGGGGTTGTGCATCTTTAGTTTAATATGTGTTATCGTATTTTGAGATATAGCTAGAGCCTTGTTACCGCCACTATCATTATACACTTTGGTATATTTATAGGCTCGGTAGACTAAGTGTGGGTTGTATATGGGTGTTGTGAATGATACAAAAGTTGTGTTTTGATTAAAACACTTGTTCCATTTTGAACCATGAAGGTGTGTGTGTGTGTTTTGGGAACTTAAAATGAAGTAATTTATGGTAATAAATTGGTATTGTAGACATGATCATCTTATTGTTTGATTAATGAAAATATGTATCCTTTTTATTCATGGATGAGTCTGGGTAGAAGGAAATCTAATAGGCTTGCTCTTCCGGGTTTACTTGGTTGAGCGTCGGTCCCGCTCCCCAGTATCGGGACGTGACATCAGGTAACTATTAAATTGAAATAGCCTCGTGTATTGTCTTGCAATGCACACTTTAGCTATATGCGCATACATAACATGCTTGATTGGTGTTATGGGCTATACCCCCCACCCAAGCAAGTAAATATATAATCAACGGGCCTGGCTGGTGTTATGGGCTATATCCCCCAACATATAATCAATAGGCCTTGCTTGTGTTATGAGATAAATCCCTCAAGAACAATCAATGTAAGCGTGTATGAGGCATAAGAAATGTGGCAACATCATATGGACTCAAGAGATCATGAAGGAAACCATGAACATAATCACAAACGTAATCTAATGCTCGTTGTCCATAAGTTGGACAGAGGATCCTATCACTATTTTAGGGAGAAAATGAGTATGTACATGAGATACTAAGATAAATTAACTCATTAGGATACCTCTATAATCAATTTAGAACCAAGGAACTCAACATTTGTCAAACTCTTCGAATTTCAAAAACTTTTGGCAGAGTTTCCCCTAAAACTTGTTGATCCCCCAAAACCACAGCAAGAATATACAAGGAAATGGATACTCGGCCAAGATGATAACTATCACGACCCAAAGCGATGGGCCGCGACGGGTGCCCGATTCCTACCTGTCCAACACCCCTAAGTATTCGTCTAAGATATAAACTTGAATAACATGTACTGAATTACGAGAATAACATACATGAAGAAATCCTGCCCAAAAGGCATATGTACATATACGTGCAGAATACGTAGGGCGAGCCGACAAGGCTGCTATAGACAACTATATACCCAAAACTGGAAGCCGGCAAGGCCACATAGTATCCAACTATACATACTGTCTACAGACCTCTATTAGAATATACAACTGTACAAGGACGGGACTGGGCCACGTCATACCCATATATGTATACAAGCATATTGTACCAAAATCAAAAGCATCTCCGGATCAAATGGAGCACGCCAACTCGCGTTGATCAAGAATCCTAAGAAGGGGGGCCGTCAACTTGCCTACCTGCACCTGTGGACATGAAACGTAGCATCCCCAGGCAAAACGAGACATCAGTACGAATAATGTACTGAGTATGTAAGGCATAAAAATCAGTACACAAAAGACATAGATGAAACATGGAATAAAGAATTCCACCTGTAAGTCTAAATGACTTGTAAATCCTGAAACATTTATAATGCCATGCACGTGCGTACAATTGTCGTGTCATGCATAGGTATTGGTGTAAATAATGTCATCAAGCCTCCGAGGGCATCCAATCATATCATCTCGGCCACTGTGGGTAAAATCATCAACATGTACTAGCTGATCAGGTGGTGGTGCGTATATAACGCCATAACCTTTTCCCATATCCCATATACATATAATATACACGTAAATAACACCATCTGGTCATGTGTTGATGTACATGTATAAATGCATGAAATGCATAAGAAATAAGTTAATAAGAATTTCTCAGAATGTCATAAAAATAATATGACTGTCGGATAGATTTTATCAAATACGTAATTTTCTAAGACCCATGAACATAACTTATAATAATAATTCACACGGGGAATCAAGAATATAAACACCCCTAATATTTCTATGAATAGAGTCATTTATGGAAATTGTGCGTTTGCTCGTTTTGTTCGTGTCGTATAGATCATGCCAAAAGAAAGAATGGATAACCTTAACATACCTGAACCGATTCTCATAGAATTTTCAATTCATGCTTTACAAAATCAATCAACCAACGTTATCAATTCTTGGTACGGATTTGTTTTTCTCTTTAAAGAGCTCACGATCAGCCACTCATCTATAAGAGATTCAATTTGGTTTGTAAGACACATGAATTTACGTTGCCAAAAATGTGGAGTAAGTTGATAGTCTTATTAATTACAGAAAGCTTTTGGGTGTGGCCCACTTGTTTGATGACTAAGCCATCCTAATCCCTCTAAGTATGCCATCTATGCTAGACATAACGAGTCACTTAACATGGGATTGGGGTGCAGCCACATAATTCCTTGGTTGGGGGGTTTAATCATTATCCATTAATTCCTTAATTATTTAGGTAATATCCCATTACCCAATAATTAACAAATTACCCACAGAATTAAGAACTATCCCTAATTACTTAAAATACTACTATCTTTTAACATACTTTATGTATCCTACTAATCGTGGTTATGGGGTACATTGTATGGCACTAGCCTTTAAATACCGGGTATTATGGCTCGGATCGTATTATATCCCAAATCGACAACCTTCAACGACACTTGTTTTCTTTGATTCGTTTCCCCTTTTTCCTTCACGGAACTTACTTATCCCTTGTTATAAATAGCATAAATGCTTATAGCCTCACGATAAACTCATCCCCGAGTCTACGTCGATTAACTGAAGACGAAACTTTAACGTACGAAAATGCGAGATGTAACATCCTTCCCCCCTTAGAAACATTCATCCTCGACTATTTAACTCCCCGGGATCTATATAAACTTTGGCAGAGCCACCTTTGTAACAATACTGCTACCAACTATTCCTGTAGAAACTCAATAATTCAACGTCAGATAGGACAACAATCATCGATAACGACAATGGCCTCACACGACCAATGACCTTAAGGCTGTGATGTCTCAGTCGGACCCTTCTCTGGAAGAGGAAATAAGTGAGGATATCTAGACTTTATGTCTTCTTCAGCCTCCCAAATCATTTCTTCCAAATTGTTGTTTCTCCAAAGTACTTTCACCGAAGCTACATCTTTAGTTCTCAATCTCCGAACCTGTCTATCTAATATAACAATGGGAGCTTCTTCATATGATAGCTGCTCTGTGACCTAAACGTCATCAACTGACATGATTCTGGAAGGATCTCCGATACATTTACGGATCATAGACACATGAAAGACTGGATGTACAGACTCCAAGTCCGAAGGCAAGTCTAACTCATATGCTACCTACCATACCTTGCGTATGATCGATCATATATTTTCCAATGTACTGAGGGCTAAGTTTTCCTTTCTTACCGAACCTTATAACACCTTTCATCAGTGATACCTTTAGGAATACCCAATCTTCAACCTGAAACTCCAAGTCTCACCGTCGAATATGTGCATAAGACTTCTGACGGCTTTGAGCTGCTAATTGCCTTTCATGTATAAGCTTAATTTTATCGATTTCTTGTTGTACCAATTCTGGTCCTACTAACGTAGTTTCTCAAACATCAAACCACCCTTTAGGCGACCTACACTTCCATCCATAAAGAGCTTTGTATGGAGCCATTTGAATACTTGAATTATAGCTATTATTATATGCAAACTCAATAAGCGGCAGATGATCATCCTAGCTACCCTTGAAGTCTATCACACAAGCCCGTAACATATCCTCAAGTGTCTGAATAGTACGCTCAGCTTGACCATCTGTCTGTGGATGAAATGTTGTACTAAGACTTACCTGAGTCCCCAATACCTTTTGGAAGGACCTCCAGTAGTTAGCTGTAAATTGAGCTCCTCTATCGGAGATAATAGATACGGGGACACCATACAGTCATACTATTTCCTTAATATAAAGCCTTGCATAATCCTCTACGGAATATGTAGTCCTAACGGGCAGAAAATGGGCTGATTTTGTAAGCTTATCAACAATCATCCATATAGAATCGAACTTACGCTGGGTACGAGGTAGGCCTACGATGAAATCCATATTGATTACTTCCCACTTCTAAATCAGAATCTCTATAGCCTGCAATAATCCACTGGGTTTTTGATGCCCAATCTTAACCTGCTGATAGTTAGGGCACTGAGCAACAAACTCCGCTATATCCTTTTTCATTCCGTCCCACCAATATACTTCCCTAATATCATGATACATCTTTGTTGCTCCTGGATGGATAGAATAACGAGAATAGTGAGTTTCTTCCATAACCCGCCGATGTAGCCCTACAACATTAGGGACACATAATCATCCTCGATATCCGAGGACCTCATCTTTTGTAATCTCAAATGGTGTATCCTCCTTTTGAGGGGTGGTATCCCTATAATGAGCTAACATAGGTTCCTCGTATTGGCGTTCCTTCACTTCAGTTACTAACGAGGATGTTGTCGTATCCTTAATACTAATTCCAATATCACCCGAGTCTAGTAACCGAACTCCAAGACTAGCTAGCTGATGAAGCTCATGGGTTATTCCCCTCTTCTCTGTCTATAAATATGACATGCTACCAATAGATCTACAGCTGAGGGCGTCGGCTACCACGTTCGCCTTCCCCTGATGGTATAAAAAATATCAGCATCATAATCTTTAAGTAGCTCCAACCATCGCCTTGGATGTAAATTCAATTCTTTTTGCTTGAAGATATACTGGAGGCTCTTATGATCCGTATAGATATCAACATGAATGCCATACAAGTAGTGCCTCTACATCTTTAGTGCATGAATCACTGCGGCTAATTCTAAATCGTGGGTAGGGTAATTCTTCTCGTGCTTTCTTAGTTGTTTAGAAGCATAAGCTACAACCTTACCCTGTTGCATTAGTACACAACCCAATCCAACGCCCGAAGCATCACAATAGGTAACATAACCATCGGTCCCTTCTGGGAGCATTAGAACCGGGGCTGAAGTTAATCTGTCCTTCAATGCCTGAAAACTCCGTTCACAAGCATCAGTCCATTGAAACTTTGTTCACTTCTGAGTCAACTTTGTAAAAGGTGCTGAAATGGAAGAAAATCCCTCTACAAATCTCATGTAATAACCTGCCAAACCAAGAAAACTATGAACCTCCGTCGGTGTCGTGGGTCTAGGCCAAGTCTTTACTTCCTCAATCTTTTGTGTATCAACCTGGATACCATCACCCAAAATGATATGACCAAGGAAAGCTATAGATTTTAACCAGAATTCACATTTAGAGAATTTTGCATACAACTTCCCTTTTTGTAGAACTCTGAGCACAGTACGTAAATGATCTGCATGCTCAGCCTCTGAACGAGAAACACAAATATATCGTCAATAAATACAATAATGAACAGATCTAAAAAGGGTCTGAACATACGGTTCATCAAATCCATGAATACTGCTGGGGCATTGGTCACACCGAACGACATAACACGAAACTCAAAGTGCTTGTATCTAGTCCCGAATGGTGTCTTCGGAATATCTTTCTCCTTAACCCTTACCTGATGGTACCCGGACCTCAAGTCTATTTTTGAGAAACACTTGGCACCTTGCAAATGATTAAATAAATCATCAATCCTCAGGAGCGGGTACTTATTCTTGATCGTCACCTTATTCAACTGTCTATAATCAATACACATCCGTAAGGAACCATCTTTCTTCCTCACAAATAATACAGGTGCTCCCCACGGTGATGTACTAGGTCTGATAAAGCATTTTTCAAGCAAGTCCTTTAGTTGTTCCTTTAACTCTTTCAACTCTGCAGGGGCCATTCTATAGGGAGGAATAGATATTGGATGAGTATCTGGTAGTAGGTCAATAACAAACTCAATTTCTCGCTCTGGCGGAATACCTTGAAGCTCATCGGGAAAAACATCGAGAAATTCATTAACCACAGGGATGGACTGAATGGTTGGTGACTCTACTTTCACATCCTGAACCCGAACTAAGTGATAAATATAGCCCTTTCTGATCATCTTCCTTTCCTTGAGATAGGAAATAAATCTACCTCTCGGCGATGCCGTATTACCTTTCCACTCCAAAACAAGTTCCCCTGGAAATTGAAATCGGACCATCTTTGATCTACAATCAACGTTGGCATGACAACAAGCCAACCAATCCATACCCATTATAAAATCAAATTCTACCATATCTAACTCAATTAGGTCCGCTACTGTAGATCGACTATGAACTACTATTATACAACCTCTATATAATCGCTTAGATATCACTGAGTCCCCAACAAGTGTAGACACCTCAAAAGTTTTGACCAATTCAGGTTTTATTCCAAACTCAATAGCAACCAATGGAGTAAAATATGATAAGGTGGAACCTGGGTCAATCAGTGCATATACATCATATGAGGAGACTGATAATATACTTGTAACAACATCAGGCGATGACTCTTGATCCTGTCGTCCTGCTAATGCATAAATGTGGTTCTGAGGACCGCTCGAGCTAGATGCTCCGCCTCTGCCTCTACCATGACTCACTAGTTCTTGTGAACCCGATCCTCCGTCTTAGATACAATAGTGGGAGCATACCTAGCCAACGAATCAAACTGAAGACTATACTCTCACACACTCATGTTACCCTGCCGAAGGGTCAAGAACTATCAACTCTTGCCTGCCTAAGCTCTGGTGGAAGATAATGATGATGAAAAACTTCTGTAAACTCCTGCCATACCACTGGAGGGGCATCCTCCCCTCTGGACAATTCCCAAGACTCGTACCAATTAACTGCAACGTCTTGGAGTCTATAGGAAGCTAGCTCAACTGACTCAGTCATAGTGGCCTTCATTACCCTCAATGTCCTCTGCATTCTATCAATAAATACATGAGGGTCCTTATTTGGATCTGCCCAGTGAATATCGGAGGGTCCAAATTAATGAAATCATGAACCCTCGCACTAACAGACCTATCTGCATGACCAATACCTATTTCCTGATGCCGAGCTTGTGCGGCTACTAATCGAGTTAACAGCTGAATAACATCTCTCATCTCTTGACCCAGTGCATCTGGCTGAGTGGCTGAACATACAGGGGCGGGCGCTGGAGCTGGTACCCCTTGGAGATCTTCTGGAGAGGGCGGGGTATGTGAAGTTTGAGATGGAATCTCACTATGAGACTCTCCCCGAGTCTTGATAACTTGTGGCGCTGGGCTAGTAGTCTCACTAGCCATGAACTTCCCCTTCTGGGCAGCTGTAGTCTTTGGAGGCATCGCTAAAAATATAACATATCGTTAGGAACATGAATTCTTATATCGCACGATCTATGATAAGAAGAGAGGATAATATCCTATATGTCCTGTAGCCTCCTGTTTATAAGTGTGGTGCACAACACACCCATAAACAAGACTCTACTAGATACGGTATGTAGATAACCCTAGGATAGAACTGCTCTGATACCACTTTTGTCACGACCCAAACTGATGGGCCGTGACAGGTGCCCGAGTCCTACCTGTCGAGCACCCCTAAGCATTCATCTAAGATATAAACCTGAATAACATCTACTGAATTACGAGAATAACATACATGAAGGAAACCTACCCAAAATGCATATGTACATATACATGCAAAATACGTAGGCGAGCCGAGAAGCCTGCTATAGATAACTATATGCCCAAAATTGGAAGCCGACAAGGCCACATACTATCCAACTATACACACTATCTATATAACTCTATTAGAATATACAACTGTACAAGGACGAGACTGGGCCACGTCATACCCATATATGTATACAAGCATATCGTACCAAAATCAAACGCAGCTCCAAAACAAATGGAGCATGCCAACTCTATTTGATCAAGGATCCTAAGAAGGGGGGCCATCAGTTTGCCTACCTGCACCTGCTTGCATGAAACACAGTGTCCCCAGGAAAACAAGGATGTCAGTACGAATAATGTACTAAGTATGTAAGACATAAAAATCAGTACACAAAAGACATAGATGAAACATGGAATAAAGAATTCCCCATGTAAGTCTAAATGACTTGTAATTCCTGAAACATTTATAATGTCATGCACGTGCGTACAATAGTTGTGTCATGCTTGGGTATAGGTGTACATAACATCATTAAGCCTCTGAGGGCATCCCATCATATCATCTCGACCAGTGTGGGTACAATCATCAACATGTACCAGCTGATCAGGTGGTGGTGCATATATAATGACATAACTTTTTCCCATATCCCATATACATATAAAATACGCGTATATAATTCCATCTGGTCATGGGTCAATGTACAGGTATAAATGCATGAAATGCATAAGAAATACGTCAATAAGATTTTCTCAGAATGTCATAAAAATAATATGCCTGTAGGATAAATTTTATCAAATACGTATTTTTCTGAGACCCATGAACAGAAGATATAATAATAATTCACATGGGGAATCAAGAATATAAACACCCCTAATATTTCTATTAATAGAGTCATTTATGGAAATTGTGCATTTGCTCGTTTCGTTCGTATCTTATAGATCATGCCAAAAGAAAGAAGGGATAACCTTAACATACCTAAACCGATTCTCGTAGAATTTGCAATTCATGCTTTACAAAATCAATCAACCAACGTTATCAATTCTTGGTACGGATTTGTTTTGCTCTTTAAAGAGCTCACGATCAGCCACTCTTCTATAAGAGTTTCAATTTGATTTGTAAGACACATGAATTTACGTTGCCAAAAATGTGGAGTAAGTTGATAGTCTTATTAATTATAGAAAGATTTTGGGTGTGGCCCACTTGTTGGATGACTAAGCCTTCTTAATCCCTCCAAGTATGACATCTATGCAAGACATAATGAGTCACTTAAAATGGGATTGGGGTGCTGCCACATAACTCCTTAGTTAGGGGGTTTAACCAGTATCCAATAATTTCTTAATTATTTAGGTAATATGCCATTACCCAATAATTAACCAATTACCCACATAATTAAGAATTATCCCCAATCACTTAAAATACTACTCGCATTTAACATACTTTATGCACCCTACTTATCGTGGTTATGGGGTACCTTGTATAGTACTAGTCCATAAATACCGGGTATTATGGCTCGGATCGTATTATATCCCAAATCAACAACCTTCAACGAAACCTATTTTCTTTGATTCGTTTCCCCTTTATCCTTCATGGCACTTACTTATCGCTTGTTATAAATAACATAAATGCTTATAACCTCAAGATAATCTCATCCCCGAGTCTACATCGATTAACTGAAGACGAAACTTTAACGTACGAAAATGCAAGATGTAACAATAACATCAAACTAAAGGAGATCCAGTTATCCTTAATAGTGTCAAACGATCGACAAAACAAAATTGTGAATGTAATGTCGACTCATAGTGGCTAACTTGTGACATGAAAGTCTAAATCATATTTAGGAATAATATAAGCATCAACACATGATAATTATGCTTATGTAATCTTAAATGAATATATTAGTATCATATGGGGTTTAGGTATACATAAAACATCAAAGGAACGGAACAAACGAAAGTGTAGATGGCATAGGACAAAGTGGGATTTGCCCTTTCGCTCTTGTTATGTTTTGAAGTTCCAACCTAAACTATTTCCTTCCACAATTCACATGTGGAATTCAATAATATACAAGGATACAATACATGCTGATATTTACCTTGAACAACCCTAAAAGATCAAGAAGAAAGGCTAGAATATAGTTAAACTAAATCTTGCCGAAAACAAAACGAAAACCCTACATACCTATTGTGTTCTTGCTTGCAAACCTTGTTCCCTTTTATACAAACCTTACTTATGCTTGTATAAGTAAAATATAAAGGTGAAAATATTCCTTAACCACGAATCTCTTTCAAAAAAATGAGTTATAACACGAAAGGGGGTTGACAAAGTCTTACCTATGTCGTAAGTATCGCGTTGATGTGTTCGCGTCTTGATTTTGATTTGTGGATGATGGAATTGCTTCAAAACCCAAAGAATGTATTTAGGATGTCTAGAGAGACTTTTTAGGTCTGATTTGGGTCGAAGTGAGCCTTATATAAGAAGGCTAAAACTTTATATATCAAGATAAACTTCAACCACACTTGTGGATCCCAAAGGGTGCTGCTTGTGCAGTTTTGTGAAAAAGAGAATATATGTATACTCCGATGTGAAAAACTTCGACGAATGGCTTGATGCGTTGGAAACTAGACTTGTATATATTTAATTTGGTTGTTGGATCACCTTGTAAATCCAATTACATTAAGAGAAAATCTCACTAACATTAGACATAATATTTATGTAAAATTATCAACGTAACTTGCGACAACTTTTGTCGACTTTTGTTTCCTAACTCGTTTGACTTCAATATATAACACATGGCTATAATATCACTAAAATACCTAATAATATCACCTCCTTATCATGTTAATCATCCTAGTATCACCCCCAAATACGGGTTATAGCATTTCCATCTTGGCGTTTCGATGAAATTTATTTTCTTCGATTATTTTAGCTTCTAATCCTTCAAACCCTCTTGGTACATACAGTTCATGATCTTAAATATTTGCAACCTCAAAAGTAACACGATTAACTTACATGATTAACTTACACTTGCGTTCACGATGAACAAACACCCCAATGCGAAGAGCAAAAAGCCACCTGCCAACGAAGACTCTATGCGATTGCTACACATTCTTCGATATCGCGAAGAGGGATACCAGAAGCAAAGAAATCAAAAGTTCCAACACATGAAGAAATTCTCTAAATCCCATCTGAAACACAGCCGAAGCCCCCGGGACCCTAGGCAATCACACCATCCAATCCCAAAACACAATGCAAACTTACTTAAAGCCTCAAATCATATCAAACAACACCAAAACCACGAATCGCGCCCCAATTCAAACCTAATGAACTAATAGACATTTTTAAATGCAAAACTAATGGCGAACAAGCCTAAACACCTCAGAATGACCAAAACTTTTCCATGCAAGTCCCAAATGAACTAAATGACCCATTCCAATTCCAGAAATAACAATTTGAGCCTTATATCAGTAAAGTCAACCCTCGGTCAAACCTATAAACCTTCTAAACCTTTAACTTTCCAACTTTTGCCTATTTATGTCAAAACAAATTACGGGCCTCCATATTTCCATCCAGACATATGCCTAAGTCCAAAATCACTATTCGAAGCAATCGGAACAATCAAAACACTGTTATGGGGTCATCTACATTAAAGTCAAACTCCGGTAAACTCTTTTAACATAAGCTTCCAAATTTGGGACTAGGTGTCCGAATTCACACCCGAAACCAAACCAACTACCCCGGAAAGTCACGTAACCACAACTGAACATATTAGAGACAATAAATAGGGGAACGAGGCTACAATACATAAAACAACCGGCCAGGTCGTTATATTCTCCCCCTTTTAAAAAACAATTTCGTCCTTGAACATGCCAAGAATCGTTTTGAAGTCATCAAATCACTGAATGAAATAACCATACACATTCTCACGGGTGATCCCACGTCACCCCAATCTTCATAAGCCTAACAACAACACCTCAACTGAAGATTATTCCTTCCACCCTTACTAAAAAGCCTTAGAACCAAATTTCAACATTCAAGCATTTCACAAAAATCCCGATCTTCACAAAATCACATTGTATCAACCGCAACCCCTACATAAACACTCATGCATAAATCAACAAGGTATAACCACACGATGAAACACATCACCCATCATCCCATATCAACATTACCGGCCACAATAGCTGCCCATAATCCAACCTAGTACTGGTAACTATCTTTATATCAACTAGAACCTTGTTCCAAACCTTCCCAACACTATTAATGATGTAGTAAACATATAAATCTTATAAATACTCACCCAATCAACATGTGACACAGTCACGACCCCAAATCTCACATGTCGTGATGGAGCCTATCTCATTACTAGGCAAGCAGACAACTTCAATAAATCACAAATTCTTTTACGATTGAAAACATAATATTTATATTAAATGAGCTTCTAAATGATGACATAGTCTGACTGATAAAACATTGTCTGGAAATACAGAACAATATAAATAACTAAAATAAAATAGATTCATGGTCTGTGGATGCCAAGCAGCTACCTCGATAATCTCCAACAATTATTATCCGAAACCTAACAGCCGTCGTATCCAGAAGTACCTGAATCTACACATGAAGTGCAGAGTGTAGTATGAGTACAACCGACCCCGTGTACTTCATAAGTAACAAGACTAACCTTTGGGATGAAAGTAGTGACGAGCTCAACAGGTACAGTCCAATATGAAATAACAGTACAGAAATGTAGGTATGTTTTCTAGTTCAACAGATAACTCAGTACAGGTAAAATAAATCAACTTTGTATGATTAGAGGAATATGGCATCTCTATATCTACATGCCAATGTGCATACTGTATATGGTATACTACCATGGAAGCATCACGTACTCACACTCCCAGAGTACTCAATCACTTATGTCACGACCCAAACCGATGGGCCGCGACGGGCACCTGGTACCTTACTCAATCGAGTACCAACATAACGTATCTTTTTGTTTCATACTATCATAGATAACTGAGCCGGAGAGGCTGTCATGAACTAGGTAGAATACAACATGTGACACCAACTTATACATAATACATATGGGCCTATAAGACCAAAATAACCACTCGTATACTGAACATAGGCCGACAAGGCCATACAATCTTTTACGTACATGACATATGTCTACAAGCCTCTGAGAATACATAAATTTCATAAAGGTAGTGACAAATCCCCGTCATACCAAACAATACACATCTTAATCATACTGACTAAACAAGCAACTCCAGAGCAAATGGAGTGCACCAACATCTTCCGTTGAGCTGATCGCCTACTTGAGGGACTCTCGACCTGTCTATCGAGACTTGCCGGCATGAAACACAGCGTCCCCAGGCAAAAGGGACGTCAGTACAAATAATGTACCGAGTACGTAAGGCAATTTACTGAAAGCTGAAACTGAACTGATAATATAATAACTGAAAGTAACTAGGAGTCAAAGATAATCTGAAGATATGCTTACCTGCCGATACTGACTCAATTCTCTCAATATAGTAAGTAAAATAGTTTTCCAGCCCTATAAGGCTCGGTTAATATATAAATGCTTTTCCATAGTAGGCTCACTCATAGGCGCTCGACCATACTAGGCTCTGTATCTTGACCAACTGGGCTCGCTCATAGGTGTTCGGCCACAGTAGGCTTGGTATATAACTTACCATCTAATCAGAGGTTGCCCAATAGGGGCCTACCCATCGATTATAGCTCGATGGTAATAAAAATACTGTAATACTGCATATATAGACTCTCTGCTCTCTTGACTGGAAAAAAGAAAATACTCAATTGAATATGAAGTCCCGATAAAGAGAATATTGTAACTTACAAGACTAGGAAAATATACGTAAATTCCGAAATATGAATTTCTCTTTATGCCTCGTTATCAAACTCGTGCAAATACGAGATCATGCCAAAATTAAGGAAGGGTTTAGCCTAACATACCTAGAGTAGGGAAAAAATCTGTATGATGTTCTTGGAAAAGGTTGCAACGTACTACTTTAGAACCGCAAAATTTTACGTTGCAAAATCTTGTTGGAATCGTTTGGTTGCAAGAAGAATTGCTAACGTTTCTCTCTTCTGATTGTAATTTCTTGGTATTGAAAATATTAGGAATGAGGTTAGAATCTGATTGTAATATTTTTTTGTAGGAATTTGTATGGATTCACGTTACTAAGGTGCAAAGCTCATGTCGGAATTGTAGTATTATTTGTTTTGAAAGTCTTAAAGTTTGAGATGTCTTGTAATTAATGTATTAGGATGCCACCTAATAAGAAATGACTAAGAGTAATTTTCTTAATAAGGGGCTTGCTGCCACGTGGGGGTGGGGTGGGAAATGTTAACCTTTATCCACTTATTATGTAATTAGGTAATGTCCCGTTACTCGGTAATTAACCAATTACTAGCATAATTAAGAAATATCTCAAATTACTTAAAATACTACTCACTTTTAACACACTTTATACACCTTACTATCATGGTCATGTGGTACCTTGTATGGTACTAGTCCATAAATACTGGGTATTTTAACTCGGGCCGTATTTTATCCCAAAATGTCAAACTTTGACGAAATCCCTTTTCTTCGATTTTCTTACTTCTTACCTTTCTGAATTTACTGATCGCTTGTTGAAATAGCATAATGCTTATAATCTCAAAATAATATCATTCTTGAACTTTTCATCGATTAACTTACGACGAAACTTTAACATACGAAAATGCGAGATGTAACATCATTCCCCCTTTGGAACATTCGTCCTCGAATGTCGACTGATGCATTTATCATTTTCATAACCTTTGTCTTCCGAGTACTTTAATACTCTCCTTGCCATCTAGGCAACTATTTTGTGAATAAATCCAAAGGCTTGGGCATTCCCCCCTTTAGGCCCCTTTATTACACCATGACTTGTGGTGTGAATCCTTCCAATCTTGTAACTGTCGCTACCTTTTGTCATGCACCCTATTCGACTCTGACATTGTAAGTGTGCCTATGCGACTCTTTTTTTTTCATTCAGCTTTTAGCCAATCTCTAGGCTTCACTTCGTAAACATATACAGAGCTTGATAAGATGTCCCTCTAGGCATCTACGAGTATACTGAAGTTCTTAGCTCGGTACTTTGTTGAACTTATGAATATCGTTATACCTTATTTCATAGGTCCGTTTATCCATCCGTGTGAATTTATTGCCATAACTCTTACTTTGATTTATCATTACTGAGGTTTTCTACCAAACTCCAGGTTACTCTTGTGCTTATCCTATATGTATACATCTAAGTCCTTTAATGCTTCTTCATTACTGTTCATCTTAAGAATGGTGGCCTAATCTCCTCTCATAATTTCTGACTTTTGTCCATCCATTGTTGATTCACCTCAATATTAATTTACAATTTACCACTGATAACTTGAAATTTCTTACGTAAGATATTGTCACTAGGGCTCACGTCTCATTGGGGAAGCATCTGAAGTGATTAGACTGATCCACCTATGGGCGATAGTACACTTCAATAACCATATTTCATAGAATCCCAATGTGATTCACCTTACGTGCATAATTTAATCCCGTACAATTCGTGAAATTCTCTTCAAGTCATTACTCAATCGAAGGCCCGAACGTTATCCTTTATCCATCACAATTACACCCTCATTCTATTACCATGGCAGCATTCCATTTCTTGTAAATGCCATTAGTCTTAGACTCCTTTGAGTTCATTAAGGCTATACTAAGCTTTGTACAACTTAGAGAAACAATCAGTTCTTCTTGTTTTCATGGGCTTAATCTTGAGGACTTATCCATTCTCGTCACCTTCTCACTCGCCTTTTCTTGTCCTTACCCCTGTCTTCCCTTAACCTTGTCGCTATACCATACTTTAGCTTGCGACCTATACCTGTTTATACTATTCCCAACCTTCTTTCAATTTGCTTGCACAATAGATTTCCTTATGTTATTCTGGAACATCAAGTGAGAAATCACACAGTCTATAACTCCTCTTCACTCTCTTGGCTAAATCTCTCGGTACTTAGAAACCATAGACTGGAAGGTACGCCACTGACGCCGCCGCTATCATTCCTGGATACTGAATCCCAACACTTCTAACCTTCTATCCGAAGTATGGACTATTCACGATCTTCTGCCTTTGAGTATCTCGTACGTTGTTCATATTTACTGTACTTACCTTAAAACCTCTCATCGTATCTTCTATCTCTTTCATGACCTCCCTTCAACATAAGTATAACTCACATCCATAACTTGAAGCTATATTATAATACTTGCACCTCTGGTGCTTACACAATCCGGTTGGAGCTTCATACTGACTTCTTATGAGGCTGTTACTTTTCTAACGGGCTTTATGGTAAGGCCGTTATAGAATATGGTTGTTGTACTATCTCTCTTGCACCTCTAATATTAAGAGTGATTTTGCAATGTTCTCAATCACGATGTCCATAATTTTCTGGGTCCAATAATCAGACTCCTGATTTACTTCATTGATGTAACTCTTTAGTTACCTCTTCCTTCTGATCAGCCTTTATGTAAACTTAAGCTATCTTCCGATTAACGGCTCCTGGTATTAGTTATTACTTTAGACTTTCATGGGCGCTATGGAATATCTGTCAGACAATCTTCTGACAATATAATCCTTTGTCTATGCCCTAGGCTCAATTCTTTCTTTTAACTTATACCGGAGTCTTCTACGGTTGTATGAATGTCAACATATATGATGCATGGATATCACTCTGAAGTCTTAAGTGCATAATCCCTTTTGTTCCTTCCGAGTTTCCTTTAAACGTAAGCTATTACTTTTCCTGGTGTTTTTACCCCTCTGTTGCGTGTATACTTAGCTTATCTTAGTTCCCACGCATTCCGGAATTTTCGTGCAACTCATATGGAACCGAATATTACTTTTGGTTTCATTTCCCGCTCGTTAGCTCCGATAGGTGCCACTTTCGTGTGGAGTCCATACAATATTGTAGTGAAACTGCTATTACAAGACCATTTTTTCTTCAAGTTACTATGCTTAGGTTGAAGCCTTCTTCCTTATTTCCTCAGCTAGTCTTTCGTTGTCGTACTTAGGGAGGACCCTCTGACTCTTGTAAATCTGCGAACTTATAATATCGTATACTCGAGGAATTTTTTTTTATGTCCTTCCTTGCCTATAATTATCCGTGGTTACTTACCTTCACACTTATGTGCTCGTACGGTTACTTCTGAACTGAAGTTTTGACTGTCTTCCAAGTGAGACTCTCTTTTATTTACGTAACACTAGTACGGTGCCTTTAACTACCCCAACTCTTATCTGAATATTTCTCAAGGATCACGATGTAATTTCTACGAGACTTAATTTCCCATGTTGGGGTTCACTACGTTTATCTAGTACGATTTGTTGATTTGTCTGTAATCTCTTGTCTTGCCATAACTAGGCTCTTCCTGAATCAACTGCTAACTAGTCATTGGCCCATTCTCAAATCAATATTCCGCGTAATCTTTCTTAGGTTATTTCCTTTATCTAAACGTACCTCACGCACTGGCTCCTTATTCATCAATATCATCTCGGGCAGGAACCCTCACTTCCTCTCTGTGACGCCGTGTTTGCATAATGTTCTGCAATCGTAGCATATCTATAGGCTTTGAATAAGTGCAATCTCATCCCTTTTTCATTTTATCGCATTCTTCCTTTACCATTCCATAATTACTCTAACCAACTAATTCTCACTTAATGCCACATCACTCCATATTCCCCCCTTTAGAGGAGTACGAATATTTAGAGCTACGACGATCTACCTATAGATGTTTTACCTCTTTATCTTTGGCGTCTTCTCCCATCATTAATGACCATTACTCTCTTTGCAGTGATCCTTCTGTACCAAGGATAGCAACATCCCTTACTCGTGAGGGTGACACTTAATATAACTGGCACATACAGTCCCTTAAGCTTAACTCTTCTCACATTGCTTGCTTTAGGGAAGTGTTATCCTGTATGACCATTCTCTGAATCTTTCATGAATCTTCTTCTGCTGTCTATTCTATTATTGCTGGAATGAAATCTGAAATTCTCATGATGTCGACCATTATCAAATAACTCAGTCCCTAATCCATGTTTAGTTTATCTTGTTCGCCAGCCCATACAGATTTCTATTAATTTGGGGTCTAACTTTTCCTCCTGACAACCGCGTTGGAGTCACGAACTCATTCCTCGAAATGAGGATGCAACCTTATGGCCTATACTCTTTTGTTGTCTCTAGACCTGGCACCTCTCATCTTTTCCTTCCCTCGATTATAGACTATGTAACACTTAACATTCTCTCTCTACTAGAGACGGGAGCCATACTAAGATAATATTTATCCCCTTCAAGGCTTCTAGTGCCTATCTTTGTAATAATCATATCTAACCGTACTATTTTAGAGTGCACCATCTGGGTGCCTCACAAGGAGATCTATTAGCATATTTGCACTATCCTTTAGAAATGTCAACTAACGCAAACATTCCATCCCCCATTTTGGGTCACTCTAACCCCAGCCAGATCCTGATATCCATCCTTTTGTTATACTACTTTTCTTAACTTCCATAGGACATAAATGAGATGGGTGTGGCCATTTGTACATACCCTTGCTACCATTGAAGGTAACTCAAAATGCTTATATCTCACGTCCTGAATGGTAAATAATGTTAGTCTTCATTAACTGGGCGCCTCGTACCCTTCTTTAGCTTGCTTCTTTTACTTGTTGAGACTTGTACTATCCTATGAATCTCTAATTGCCTTTCGCCATAGGGGTGGATAGATATCCTTGCCTTAAGTCTCCTTATCAAGAGGCTTACACGTCTTAGTACACACATGATCTACTGAAGACCTTACATTTATTCATCATAAGCATCATGAAAAATTGAGTTCCTCTGACTCAACTCTTCCATATCCGCATTCAATCTCTTACCAACTGGAGGTATCGTCATATTACGGATAAAATAAAAGCTAGGAGTTTGAATTCTTATAAATGAGCTCTACCACATGATCTAGAGTAAGAAAAAAGAGTGACAGTCCTAAATGCCATGTAGCCTCCTGCTTATAAGTGCGGTGCATGACATACCCATAAACAAGACTCTACTAGACACGGCTTGTAGACATCCCTAAGAAAGAACTGCTCTGATACCACTTTTGTCTCGACCTAAACCGATGGGCCGCGATGGGCACTCGGTACCTTACTCAACCGAGTACCAACATAACGTACCTTTTCGTATCATACTATCATAGATAACTGAGCCAGAGGGGCTGCCGTGAGCTAGGTAGAATACAACATGTGACACCAACTTATACATAAGAAATATAGGCCTATAAGACCAAAATAACCACTCGTATACTGAACATAGGCCAACAAGGCCATACAATCTTTTATGTACATGAGATCTTTCTACAAGCCTCTAAGAATACATAATTTTCATAAAAGTAGGGATAGAGCCCTGCCATAACAAACAATACACATCTAAATCATACTGACCATACAAGCAACTCCGGAGCAAATGGAGTGCACCAACATCTTCCGCTGAGCTGATCGCCTACTTGGAGGACTCTCGACCTATCTATCGAGACCTGCGGGCATGAAACGCAGCGTCCCCAGGCAAAAGGTACGTCAGTACAAATAATGTACCGAGTATGTAAGGCAATATACTGAATGTTGAAACCGAACTGATAATATAACAACTGAAAGTAACTGGGAGTCAAAGATAATCTGAAGATATGCTTACCTGCTGATACTGACTCAATTCTCTCAATATAGTAAGTAAAATAGATGTCCGGCCCTATAAGGCTCGGTATATATATAACTGCTCTTGCGTAATAGGCTCGTTCATGGGCACTCGGCCACAGTAGGCTCTGTATATAACTTATCATCTGATCAGAGGTTGCCCAATAGGGGGCCTGCCCATCGATTATATCTCGATGGTAATGAAAATACTGTAATACTATATATATAGACTATCTGCTCTCTTGACTGAAAAAAAGGAAATACTCAATTGAATATGAAAGTCCCGATAAAGAGAATATTGTAACCTACAAGACTAGGAAAATATACGTAAATTCTGGAATATGAATTTCTCTTTATGACTCATCATCAAACACGAGTAATTACGAGATCATGCAAAAATGAAGGAAATGCTTAACCTTAACATACCTGGAGTAGGGAAAACATTCGTACGATGTTATTGGAAAAGGTTGCACAGTAGTCCTTTAGAACCGCAAAAGTTTACGTTGCTAAATCTTGGTTGAATAGTTTGGTTGCAAGAAGAATTGCTAACATTTCTCTCTTCTGATTGTAATGTCTTAGTATTGAAAATATTTGGAATGAGGTAAGAATCAGATTGTAATATTCTTTTGTAGGAATTTGTAAGGATTCACGTTACTAATATGCAAAGCTCATGTCTGAATTGTAGTATTGTTTGTTTTGAAATTCTTAAAGATTGAGGTGTCTTGTAATTAATGTATTAGGATGTCACCTAATAAGAAATGACCAAGAGTCATTTTCTTAATAAGGGGCTTGCTGCCACGTGGGGGTGGGGTGGGAAATGTTAACCTTTATCCACTTATTAAGTAATTAGTTAATGTCCCGTTACCTGGTAATTAACCAATTACCAGCATGATTAAGAAATATCTCAAATTACTTAAAATACTACTCACTTTTAACACACTTTATACACCTTACTATCATGGTCATGTGGTACCTTGTATGGTACTAGTCCATAAATACTGGGTATTTTAGCTCGGGCCGTATTTTATCCCAAAATGTCAAACTTTGACGAAATCCCTTTTCTTCGATTTTCTTACTTCTTACCTTTCATGAATTTAATCATCACTTGTTAAAATAGCATAATGCTTGTAATCTCAAAATAATATCATTCCTGAACTTTACATCGATTAACTTACGATGAAAATTTAACATACGAAAAAGCGGGATGTAACATCATTCCCCCTTTGGAACATTCGTCCTCGAATGTTGACTGATGCATTTAGCATTTTCATAACCTTTGTCTTCCGAATAATTTAGTACTCTCCTTGCCATCTAGGCAACTATTTTGTGAATAAATCCAAAGGCCTGGGCATTCCCCCCTTTAGGCC
Organism: Nicotiana tabacum; assembly: GCF_000715075.1. NCBI lineage: Eukaryota > Viridiplantae > Streptophyta > Magnoliopsida > Solanales > Solanaceae > Nicotiana > Nicotiana tabacum. The sequence continues at coordinate 738,897 of NC_134101.1, read as the reverse complement.
TCTTTATTACACCATGACTTGTGGTCGGAATCCTTCCAATCTTGTAACTGTCGCTACCTTCTGTCATGCACCCTATTCGACTCTGACATTGTAAGTGTGCCTATGCGACTTTTCTTTTGTTTTTTCATTCAGCTTTTAGCCAATCTCTAGGCTTCACTTCGTAAACATATACAGAGCTTGATAAGATGTCCCTCTAGGCATCTACGAGTATGCTGAAGTTCTTTGCTCGGTACTTTGTTGAACTTATGAATATCGTTATACCTTATTTCATAGGTCCGTTTATCCATCCGTATGAATTTATTGCCATAACTCTTACTTTGATTTATCGTTATTGAGGTTTGCTACCAAACTCCAGGTTACTCTTGTGCTTATCCTATATGTATACATCTAAGTACTTTAATGTTTCGTCATTACTGTTCATCTTAAGAATAGTGGCCTAATCTCATCTTATAATTTCTGACTTTTGTCCATCCATTGTTGATTCACCTCAATATTAATTTACAATTTACCACTGTTAACTTGAAATTTGTTACGTAAGATATTGTCACTAGGGCTCACGTCTCATTGGGGAAGCGTCTAAAGTGATTAGATTGATCCATCTAGGGGCAATAGTATACTTGAATAACCATATTTCATAGAATCCCAGGGTGATTCACCTTACGTGCGTATTTTAATCCCGTACAATTCGTGAAATCCTCTTCAAGTCATTACTCAATCGAAGGCCCGAACGTTATCCTTTATCCATCACAATTACACCCTCATTCTATTACCAGGGCAGCATTCCATTTCTTGTAAATGCCATTAGTCTTAGACTCCTTTGAGCTCATTAAGGCTATACTAAGATTTGTATAACTTTGAGAAACCATCGGTTCTTCTTGTTTTCATGGGCTTAATCTTGAGGACTTATCCATTCTCGTCACCTTCTCGCTCGCCTTTTCTTGTCCTTACCCCTGTCTTCCCTTAACCTTGTCGCTATACCATACTTTAGCTTGCGACCTATACCTGTTTATACTATTCCCATCCTTCTTTCAACTTGCTTGCACCATAGATTTTCTTATGTTATTCTGGAACATCAATTGAGAAATCACACCGTCTATAACTCCTCTTCACTCTCTTGGCTAAATCTCTCGGTACATAGAAACTATAGACTGGAAGGTACGCCACTGACGTCGCCGCTATCATTCCTTGATATTGAATCCTAACACTTCTAACCATCTATCTGAAGTATGGACTATTCACGATCTTCTGCCTTTGAGTATCTCGTACGTTGTTCACATTTACCGTACTTACCTTAAAACCTCTCATCGTATCTTCTATCTCTTTCATGACCTCCCTTCAACATAAGTATAACTCACGTCCATAACTTGAAGCTATATTATAATACTTGCACCTCTGGTGCTTACACAATCCGGTTGGAGCTTCATACTGACTTCTTATGAGGCTGGTACTTTTCTAACGGGCTTTATGGTAAGGCCGTTATAGAATATGGTTATTGTACTATCTCTCTTGCACCTCTAATATTAAGAGTGATTCTGCAATGTTCTCAATTACGATGTCCATAATTTTCTGGGTCCAATAATCAGACTCCTGATTTACTTGGTTGATGTAACTCTTTAGTTACCTCTTCCTTCTGATCAGCCTTTATGTCAACTTAAGCTATCTTCCGATTTACGGCTCCTGGTATTAGTTATTACTTTAGCCTTTCATGGGCGCTATGGAATATCCATCAGACAATCTTCTGACAATACAATCCTTTGTCTATGCCCTAGGCTCAATTCTTTCTTTTAACTTATACCGGAGTCTTCTACGGCTGTATGAATGTCAACATATACGATGCATGGATATCACTCTGAAGTCTTAAGTGCATAATCCATTTTGTTCCTTCTGAGCTTCATTTAAACATAAGCTATTACTTTTCCTGGTGTTTTTACCCCTCTGTTGCGTGTATACTTAGCTTATCTTAGTTCCCACGCATTCCGAAATTTTCGTGCAACTCACATGGTCTCAAATATTACTTTTGGTTTCATTTCTAGCTCGTTAGCTCCGATAGGTGCCACTTTTGTATGGAGTCCATACAATATTGTAGTGAGACTACTATTACAAGACCATTTTTTCTTCAAGTTACTATGCTTAGGTCGAAGCCTTCTTCCTTATTTCCTCAGCTAGTCTTTCGTTGTCGTACTTAGGGAGGACCCTCTAACTCTTGTAAATCTTCGAACTTATAATATCGTATACTCGGGGAAATTTTTTTTTTATGTCCTTCCTTGCCTATAATTATCCGTGGTTACTTACCTTCACACTTATGTGCTCGTACGATTACTTCTGAACTGATGTTTTGACTGTCTTCCAAGTGAGACTCTCTTTTATTTCTGTAACACTAGTACGGTGCCTTTAACTACCCCAACTCCTATCTTAATATTTCTCAAGGATCACGATGTCATTTCTATGAGACTTAATTTCCCATGTTGGGGTTCACTACGTTTATCTAGTACAATTTGTTGATTTGTCTGTAACCTCTTGTCGAGCCATAACTAGGCTCTTCCTGAATCAACTGCTAACTAGTCATTGGCCCATTCTCAAATCAATATTCCGCGTAATCTTTCTTAGGTTATTTCCTTTATCTTAACGTACCGCTCCCACTGGCTCCTTATTCATCAATAATATCTCGGGCAAGAACCCTCACTTCCTCTCTGTGACGCCGTGTTTGCATAATGTTCTGGAATCGTAGAATATTTATAGGTTTGAATAAGTGCAATCTCATCCCTTTTTTATTTTATCGCATTCTTCCTTTACCATTCCATAATTACTCAAACCACCTAATTCTCACTTAATGCCACATCACTCCATATTCCCCCTTTAGAGGAGTACGAATATTTAGAGCTATGACGATCTACCTATAGATGTTTTACCTCTTTGTCTTTGGCGTCTTCTCCCATCATTAATAACCATTACTCTCTTTGCACTGATCCTTCTGTACCAAGGATAGCAACATCCCTTACTCGTGAGGGTGACACTTAGTATAACTGGCACATACAGTCCCTTAAGCTTAACTCTGCTCACATTGCTTGCTTTAGGGAAGTGTCATCCTGAATGACCATTCTCTGAATCTTTCATGAATCTTCTTCTGCTATCTATTCTATTATTGCTGGAATGAAATTTGAAATTCTCATGATGTCGACCATTATCAAATCACTCAGTCCCTAATCCATGTTTAGTTTATCTTGTTCGCAAGCCCATACGGATTTCTATTAATTTGGGGTCTAACTTTTCCTCCTGACAACCGCGTTGGAGTCACGAACTTATTTCTCGAAATGAGGATGCAACCTTATGGCCTATACTCTTTTGTTGTCTGTAGACCTGGCACCTCTCATCTTTTCCTTCCCTCGATTATAGACTATGTAACACTTAACATTCTCTCTCTACTAGGGACGGGAGCCATACTAAGATAATATTTATCCCCTTCAAGGCTTCCAGTGCCTATCTTTGTAATAATCATATCTAACCGTACTATTTTAGAGTGCACTATCTGGGTGCCTCACAAGGAGAACTATTAGCATATTTGCACTATCCTTTAGAAATGTCAACTAACACAAACATTCCATCCCCTATTTTGGGTCACTCTAACCCCAGCCAGATCCTGATATCCCTCCTTCTGTTATACTACATTTGTTAACTTCCATAGGACACAAATGAGATGGGTGTGGCCTTTGTACATACCCTTGCTACCATTGAAGGTAACTCAAAATGCTTATATCTCACGTCCTGAATGGTAAATAATGTTAGTCTTCATTAACTGGGCGCCTCGTACCCTTCTTCAGCTTGCTTCTTTTACTTGTTGAGACTTGTACTATCCTATGAATCTCTAATCGCCTTTCGCCATAGGGGTGGATAGATATCCTTGCCTTAAGTCTCCTTATCAAGAGGCTTACACGTCTTAGTACACACATGATCTACTGAAGACCTTACATTTATTCATCATAAGCATCATGAAAAATTGAGTTCCTCTGACTCAACTCTTCCATATCCGCATTCAATCTCTTACCAACTGGAGGTATCGTCATATTACGGATAAAATAAAAGCTAGGAGTTTGAATTCTTATAAATGAGCTCTACCACACGATCTAGAGTAAGAAAAAAGAGTGACAGTTCTAAATGACCTGTAGCCTCCTGCTTATAAGTGCAGTGCACGACATACCCATAAACAAGACTCTACTGGACACGGCTTGTAGACATCCCTAAGAAAGAACTGCTCTGATACCACTTTTGTCTCGACCAAAACCGATGGGCCGCGACGGTCACCCGGTACCTTACTCAACCGAGTACCAACATAACATACCTTTTCGTATCATACTATCATAGATAACTGAGCCAGAGGGGCTGCTGTGAGCTAGGTAGAATACAACATGTGACACCAACTTATACATAAGACATATAGGCATATAAGACCAAAATAACCACTCGTATACTGAACATAGGCCAACAAGGCCATACAATCTTTTATGTACATGAGATCTTTCTACAAGCCTCTAAGAATACATAATTTTCATAAAAGTAGGGACAAAGCCCTGCCATAGCAAACAATACACATCTAAATCATACTGACCATACAAGTAACTCCGGAGCAAATGGAGTGCACCAACATCTTCCGCTGAGCTGATCGCCTACTTGGAGGACTCTCGACCTGTCTATCGAGACCTGCGATAGTAGGCTCGCTCATAGGCGCTCAGCCATACTAGGCTCTATATCTTGACCAACTGGGCTAGCTCATAGGCACTCGGCCACAGTAGGCTCGGTATATAACTTACCATCTGATCAGAGGTTGCCTAATAGGGGGCATGCCCATCGATTATAGCTCGATGGTAATGAAAATACTGTAATACTATATATATAGACTATCTGCTCTCTTGACTGGAAAAAAGGAAATACTCAATTGAATATGAAAGTCCCGATAAAGAGAATATTGCAACTTACAAGACTAGGAAAATATACGTAAATTCCGGAATATGAATTTCTCTTTATGACTCATTATCAAACACGAGTAATTACGAGATCATGCAAAAATAAAGTAAGGGCTTAGCCTTAACATATCTGGAGTAGGGAAAACATTCGTAAGATATTGTTGGAAAAGGTTGCACCGTAGTCCTTTAGAACCGCAAAAGTTTACGTTGCTAAATCTTGGTTGAATCGTTTGGTTGCAAGAAGAATTGCTAACGTTTCTCTCTTCTGATTGTAATGTCTTAGTATTGAAAATATTAGGAATGAGGTAAGAATCAGATTATAGTATTCTTTTGTAGGAATTTGTAAGGATTCACGTTACTAATATGCAAAGCTCATGTCTGAATTGTAGTATTGTTTGTTTTGAAAGTCTTAAAGTTTGAGGTGTCTTGTAATTAATGTATTAGGATGCCACCTCATACGAAATGACTAAGAGTCATTTGCTTAATAAGGGGCTTGCTGCCACGTGGGGGTGGGGTGGGAAATGTTAACCTTTATCCACTTAATAAGTAATTAGGTAATGTCCCGTTACCCGATAATTAACCAATTACCTGCATAATTGAGAATTATCTCAAATTACTTAAAATACTAGTCACTTTTAACACACTTTATACACCTTACTATCATGGTCATGTGGTACCTTGTATGGCAATAGTCCATAAATACCGGGTATTTTAGCTCGGGCCGTATTTTATCCCAAAATGTCAAACTTTGATGAAATCCCTTTTCTTCGATTTTCTTACCTCTCACCTTCACGAATTTACTGATCACTTATTGAAATAACATAATGCTTATAATCTAAAAATATTCTCATTCCCGAACTTTACGTCGATTGACTTACGATGAAACTTTAACATTCGAAAATGCGGGGTGTAACAACTTAGTATTGTATGGGCAGGTCTAGCCCAGGGAAGATCCATCCCTCAATATAAATAGCAACTAACAGCTAACCACTCAGTACTGTATATCGTCAATCTATTCTAGATATAAATGAAAGAAGGCAACTCCATCCCAAATGTAAATAAATAAGGCAATTCCATGCCCTAGGAAGTCCATCTCTAATATAAATAAATAAGGAAACTTCATGCCCTGGGAACACCATCCCAAATGTGAATATATATGGCAACTCCATGCCACGGCAACTCCATCCCAAATATAATATCCAATGCGCTCATTGCGTGGGGTGCAGACTACGGATGGGCTCCTTCACCCCAAGTGATATAATAAGCCAGGTCCGGGTATAAATCAATAGAGCATGCTGCGGCGTGCAGCCTGATCCCATAAATATAACTCATAATCAGGCCTTTGGCCTCACTCAGTCATTAACCTCTCTAGTCTCTCGGGCTCACAATGTCATGAAAATCAGCCAGAAAAAATAATATGATGTATCAATGAATGGAAACAAAGACTGAGATATGATATGCAAATAATAGATGTTACTGAGTATAAATTAAATTTTTAAACAATTAATTGAACAATATCATAACCTCTACAGGTCCCAAAAATATCAGCACGTAGTCTAAACATGAGCTTTAATATTAGTCTCAGCTCAATTCCTCTAACATGTGGTGGATATGTGGATAATGACATGATTATTTGATTATGAAACTTCACGAAATCAATTAAGTCGCAAATTCTATGGTGCACGCCCACACGTCGTCACCTAGCATGTGCGTCACCTCAAACCAGTCACATAACACGTAATTTCGGGAATTTATACCCTTAGAACAAAGTTTAGAAATGTTACTTACCTCAAAACCGTGTAATTTTATTTTCCAATACGACCTTGACTTGCGATTCAAGCCTCTGAACTCCTCGAATCTAGTCACAATTAATTCGATACAGTCAACACAAATTATAGGAATTAATTCCATATAAAAATACAAATTTTCCAAAAAAATCTGAAATTCTACTCAAAAATCGCCAGTGGGGCCCACATCTCGGAACCCGACAAATGTCACAAAATATGAACGCACATCCAACCACGATTCCAACCATACAAATTTTACCAAATTCCAACATCAACTCAACCCTCAAATCTTCAATTTAACCTTAAGGGTTTTCACAAATCTTTTACAACTTAAAACACCAATAAAATGCTAAAAATAACTATAGATTTGGGTAATATGACCAAAATTGAGTTAAGAACACTTACTCCGATGTTTCCATTGAAAATCTCCCAAAAATTGCCTCTCCCCAAGCTCCCAATCGTCAAAAATGGAAAATGAGACGAACATAACATAAGTTCTTATGCCCAGTCATTTCCACTATGCGACCACGGACCAACTCACGCGATCGCGAAGAACAATTTTCCCCTGCCATAATTTTATCTTATGTGATCGCGGATCCCTTCACGCGATCGTGAAGCACAGCTTCCCCCACCCTACGTGATCGCGGACAGCCATACGCAATCGCATAGTACATCGCCTGAATTTTCCAGTTGTCTCCTTCACTCTATGTGAACGCGGCTTAATCCATGCATTCGCCCAGTACTACTGGCCAACAGCTTTGCAATCACGGAGTTACCTAACCGATCGCATAGCACAAATATTCAACCTGTCTAATTTAGCCAGCGCGACCGCAGACCTTCTTACATGATCGCGTTGAAGGAAACTAGATAGTGCACCAGAAAAACTTCAGCAACACTCCAAGTCCAAAATTCGATCTGTTAACCATCTGAAACTCACCCGAGACCCCTTGGACCTCAACAAAATACACCAACAAGTCCTAAAACTTAATACGTAGTCGAAGCCTCAAATCACATAAAACAACACTAAAAACACGAATCATACCCCAATTCAAGCCTAATGAAAACTAACAAATTCCAACTTGTACATTTGATGCCGAAACCTATCAAATCAAATTCGATTGACCTCAAATTTTGCACACAAGTCATAAATGACATAACAGACCTATTCAAATTTCCAAAATCGGACTTCGACCCCGATATCAAACAGTCAACTCCCCGGTCAAACTTCAAAACTTAAATTTTCTATTTTTGCCATTTCAAGCAAAATTTTACTACAGACCTCTAAATAAATATCCGGATACACTCCCAAGTTAGAATTCACCATACGGATCTATTGAGACCATCAAAATTCCTTTCCGGGGCCATTTACACATAATTCTTCATTCTGTCAATTATTTTAGCTTAAGCTTTAAATCTTGGAACTAAGTGTTCCAATTCATTTTGAAACCTTCCCGACAAGTCACATAACTATAATTGAAAACAGAGTAAGAAGTAAATGGGGAAACGGTGCTGAAATACTCAAAATGACCGGTTGGGTCGTTACATTCCCCGTCTTAAACAAACGTTCATCCTCGAACTGGTTTAGAATTATACCTGGAGTGTCAAATAGGTGTGGTTATTTACTCCGTATCTCCCGCTCAGTTTCCCAAGCAGATTCTCCGAATGGCTAACCTCTCCACTGCACATTCACTAAGGCTATGTTATTTCATCTTAACTTTCGAACCTCCCGATCCAAAATAGTCATCGGCTCCACATCATAAGTCAAATTTACATCCAGGTGAACTGTGCTAAAGTCCAAAACATGAGATGGATCCCCGACATATTTACGGAGCATAAATACATGAAACACTAAATGAACACCCGATAGACTAGGCGACAATACAAGTTTATAAGCCACATATCCAATCCTCTCAAGTACATCAAAAGGCCCAATATACCGAGGACTCTACTTGTCCTTCTTCCCGAATCACATAACACCCTTCATAGGTGATGTTCTAAGTAGTACCTTCTTTCCTACCATGTAAGAAACATCACGAACCTTTCGGTCACTCTTCTATCTAGATTGCACCGTGCATATTCGATCCTGAACGAATTTAAATTTTTCCAAAGCATCCTAAACTAAGTCAGTACCCAATAGCCTAGCCTCTCCCAACTCAAACCAACCTACCGGAGACTGACACCGTCTCCCATATAAAGTCTCATACGGAGCCATCTGAATGCTCGATTGGTTACTGTTATTATAGGCAAACTTTGCTAGCTGTGAAAACTGATCCAAAGAACCCTCGAAATCGATAACACAAGTGCGTAACATATCTTCCAATATCTGAATAGTGCGCTCGAATTGTCCGTCCATTTGAGGGTGAAATGATGTACTCAACTGAACCTGTGTGCCTAACTCTCGCTGCACTGCTATCCAAAAATGTGATGTAAACTGTATGCCCCAATCTAAAATGATTGACACTGGCACATCGTGAAGGCGAAGAATCTCGCAGATATAAATCTCAGCTAACCGCTTCGAAGAATAAGTAGTACCGATTAGAATAAAATACGTGGACTTGGTCAATCTATCCACAGTCATCCAAATAACATCAAACTACCGCAAAGTCCATGGGAGCCCAACTACGAAGTCCATGGTGATCCGCTCCCACTTCCACTCCAAAATTTCAAGTCTCTGAAGCAATCCGCCCGATCTCTGGTGCTCGTACTTCACCTACTGATAATTTAAACACCGAGCTACAAACCACACTATAATTTCTTCATCCTTCTCCACCAATAATGCTTCCTCAAGTCATGATACATCTTTGCGGCACCCGGGTGAATGGAATATCGAATCAACTCAGGCAGACTATATACGTTCCTTATACAAATCCAAACCTACATCCTCAACACCCCATCATCTCCAATAGTAACATCTTTGGAATCACTATGCTGAACGGTGTCCTTCAGGACAAGCAAATGGGGATCATCATACTAGCGCTCTCTGATGCGGTCATATAAGGAAGACCGAGAAACTACACAAGCTAGAAGCCGACCGGTCTCCGAAACATTTAACTTCACGAACTAATTGGCTAAAACCTGAACATCGGATACAAGTGGTCTTTCACCAATAGGAATAAATGCAAGGCTACCCATACTCACTGCCTTTCTACTCAAGGCATCGGCCACCACATTGGCCTTTCCGGGATGATACAAAATGGTAATATCATAGTCCCTTAGAAGCTCCAACCATCTGTGCTACCTCAAATTTAGATCCTTTTGTTTGAATAAATGTTGCAATATCCGATGATTTGTAAATACCTCACAAGACACACCGTAGAGATAGTGCCTCTAAATCTTTAATGCATGAACAATAGCTGCCAACTCTAAATCATGAATAGGATAGTTCTTCTCATGTGGCTTCGACTGAAGTGAAGCATAATAAATTAATCTAACCTCTTGCATTAAGACACACACAATACCAATCCGAGAAGCATCACAATACACAGTATAAGAACCCGACACTGAAGGCAAAACTAGAACTGGAGTTATGGTAAAGGCAATCTTGAGCTTTTGAAAGATCTCTTCACACTCATCGGACCACCTGTATGGAGCATCTTTCTTGGTCAATTTAGTCATAGGCGCGGCAATGGATGAGAAACCTTCCACAAAGCGAATATAATATCCAGCCAACCTAAGAAAACTTCGAATCTCAGTAGCTGATGATGGCCTGGGCCTACTCTGAACTGCATCTATCTTCCTTGGATCTGCAAAATCCCTTCTCTATACACCACGTGTCATAAGAATGCTACTGAACTAAGCCAGAACTCACACAAGGTGAATTTAGCATAAAGTTTCTCCTCCCTCATCCTCTGTAGTACAATTCCCAAATGTTGTGCATGCTCTTCATGGCTATGTGAGTACACCAAAATATCATCAATAAATACTATGATAAACAAATCAAGAATACGGATGGAAAACATTATTCATTAGGTGCATAAATGTTGCTGGGGCATTGGTAAGTCGAAAAGACATCACAAGAAATTTATAGTGTCCATAACGGGTCCTGAATGCTGTCTTAAGAATATCTAAACCCCGAATTCCAACTGGTAATACGCAGACCTCAAATCAATTTTGGAATATACTCTAGCTCCTTGGAGCTAGTCAAATAAATCATGAATGCACGTCAAAGGATACCTGTTTTTGATTGTAACTTGATTCAACTGCCTGTTGTCAATGCACATCCACATAGTACCATCACTCTTTTTCACAAACAGAACCGGTGCACCCCAAGGTGGCACACTAGGCCTAATAAACCCTTTATTAAGAAGTTCCTGAAGCTACTCTTTTAATTCATTCAACTCTGCTAGTGTGATACGATATGGAGGAATAGAAATGGGCTGAGTGCCCGGCATCAAGTCAATACCGAAATCAATATCCCTATCGGGTGGCATGCCCGAAAGATCTACAGGAAAAACATCCGGAAAATATCCCACTGCCGGAATAGAATGAATAGTAGGAGTGTCTGCATCAACATATCTCACAAAGGCCAAATATGATAAACACCCCTTCCCAACTATTCGTTGGGCATTTTAATAAGAAATTACCCTGCTTGTGACAAAATTTGGAGAACCTCTCCACTCGATCCTTGGCAACCCTGGCATTGCCAACGTCATAGTCTTAGTGTGACAATCTAGAATAGCATGACATAGAGACAACCAATCCATACCCAAGATCATATCAAAATCGACCATACTGAGCAATAAAAGATAAACTCTGGTGTCCAATCCCCTAATGGTTACCACACACGGCTGATACATACGGTGTACAATAATAGTATCGCCCACCGGCGTAGATATATGAACAGGTAAGACTAAGGACTCACGGGGCGATCTCAAACAATGAGCAAAATATAGTGAAACATTGGAATATGTGGAACTAGGGTCAAATAATAGAGAAGCATCCTGGTGGCATATTGAGACAATACATGTGATTACCATGTCTGAGGCAACTGCATGTGGCCTGGCAGTAATAGCATAGAATCTAGAATGACCACCACCTGATCTGCCTCCTCCTCTAGGGCGACCTCTAGTTGCATGTGCCCCACCCCATGCTTGCTGGGCGGGTTGTGGAATAACTGGTGCGGGAGCCGCAACCTAACTCCTTTGCTCAACTGGACCTCGCGAAAGGCGGGGACAATGTCTCGTCATATGACCCGAATCTAAAAACTCAAAATAACCATTCTCTGATAATGGCGGTAAGTACTAAGGTGGACCTCAAGAACCAAAATAACTACTAGAAGAATCTGGTATAGATAGACCCTGCACTGATGGTGCACGAGATGAACTTTGAGCGGGAAGTGCACTAAGAGATGACTTACTCTATAAGTTTGACCCCTGATGTGATATGACTGTCCCCCAAACGGAACACCGCTAGAATTACCCGGACCACGAGACCTCTTGGCCTCCCTCTCCTCACGCTACTGAGTACGGACCATTTCTAGCTGTCGAGCACTGTCGACCACCTCATCAAACTTAGCACTTACTAAATTCCCTAGAGTCGTAACAAAATGAAACTGCTGGTTGAGGCCATTAATGAACCTCCTAATCTTTTGCCTCTAAGTGGGAACCAGCCAGACTGCATGACGAGCCAAGTCTGAAAACCTCATGTCATACTGGGTAACCTACATGTCCTCCTGACGGAGCTGTTTGAACTGCCTGCGTAGTTCCTCTCTGCGGGTCTCTGGCACAAACTTCTCCAAAATGAGAATTCAGAACTCATCCCATGAAAGCAGTGCTGCACCAATTGGTCTGCTTCTCTCATAAGCCTCCCACCATCTGAAGGCTATCCCAGTCAAGCTGAAAGGTAGTAAATGAGACCGCACTGGTCTCCAGAATTCCCGGTGTATGAAGAATTCGCTGGCACCTATCCAAGAAATTTTGAGCATCCTCTAACTCAGTTCCACTGAATGATGGAGGATGGAGTCTCCCAAATCTCCCTAATCTCTTCTGCTCCTCGTTGTTCATAATAAAACTCACATGGGCCTAAGCAGTTGCAACTAGCTAGACTGGTAGTACCCCTGGTATCTGGAGTCCCTACACTACCCGCTCTAGCGTACGTGCGACGGGGGTATGAGTACCTCCCACGGCCTGAGAAGTGGAAGGTTCGACCTTAGACAAAACCACCTAAACAAGGCCGGTGCAAACCTTCAATATCTAAAAAAATGTCTCTTGAATGCCTGGAATCACAATAGGCATTTATGGTGCCTGAGCTGGTCCCACTGGATCATCTACATCTGTAATCCGCTCCTAAACTGGAGAAACTGGTGGATCTATAAGTGCTGCTCTATCTTATGTGCTTGTTGCACCTCAGCCTCTACCATGGCCCTGGCCTCTACCACGGCCCTGGCCTCTCGTGGCCCAAACTGGTGGTACTGGTGGTTGTTCACCCGATCCGGTAGCACGTGTCCTCACCATCTGCGAGAGAATATAATAATAGAGATTTAGTTCATGGAATAAATAAGTCACACGACCAGAATACAAGAAAGTGAAATTTTTTCCTAAGGGTTCTGCAGCCTCTCGAAGATAAGTACAGACATCTCCGTACTGAATCGCAAAACTGTACTAAACCTGCTCATGACTCGTGAGACCTATGTAACCTAGGTTGTAATACCAACTTGTCACGACCCAAAATCTCACTTGTCGTGATGGCGCCTATTTCATTACTAGGAAAGCCGACAACCTTAATAAATCACAAATTCTTTTACGATTGAAAACATAATATTTTGATTTAATAGAAAATCCAACAAATACAGATACAAATACACTCCCAAAATGCGGAGTCACTGAATACATGACCATCTAAATGATGACATAGTCTGACTGATAAAACACTATCTAGAAATATAGAACAATACATATAACTAAAAGAAAAGAGAGTTGAGGTCTGCGGACGCCAAGCAGCTACCTCGATAATCTCCAACAGATAATCTCTAAAACCTAGCAGCCGCCGTATCCGGAAGTACCTGGATCTCCATAGGAAGTGCAGAGTGTAGTATGAGTACAACCGACCCCATGTATTTCATAAGGCCGCACCTTTCATATTGGACTTTCATATTGGACTGTACCTGTTGAGCTTATCGCTACTTTCAGCCTAACAGTACGGAAATGTAAGCATGTTTTCAAGTTCAACAGATGTATATGGCATACTACCATGGAAACATCATGTAATGACACTCTCAGAGTACATGAATGTAGACATACTTCCAAGTTTAACAATTAAACTCAGAACAGATAAAATATATCAAGTCTGAATGATACGAGGAATATGACATCTCTATATCTACATGCCAATATGCAGATGTATATGGCATACTACCATGGAAACATCATGTAATGACACTCTCAGAGTACTGAATCACTCAGTACTATACGTGCAGGTCCAGCCCAGGGAAGATCCATCCCTCAATATAAATAGCAACTGACAGTCAATCACTTAGTAGTGTATATGGCCAATCTAGCCTAGATATAAATGAAAGAAGGCAACTCCATGCCCTGGGAACTCCATCCCAAATGTAAATAAATAAGGCAACTCCATGCGCTAGGAACTCCATCCCAAATATAAATAAATAAGGCAACTCCATGCCCTGGGTACTCCATCCCAAATGTGAATATATAGGTCAACTCCATGCCAAGGGAACTCTATCCCAAATATAATATCCACTGCGCTCACTACATAGGGTGCAGACTTCGGAGGGGCTCCTTCATCCCAAGCGCTATAATAAGCCAGTCCAGGCATAAATCAATAAAGCATGTTGTGGCATGCAGCCCGATCCCATAAATATAACTCACAATCAGGCCCTCGGCCTCACTCAGTCATGAACCTCTCCAGTCTCTCGAGCTCACAATGTCATGAAAATCAGCCCGTCAAAATGATATGATGTATCAATGAATGGAAACAGAGATTGAGATATGATTTGCAAATAATAGATGTGACTAAGTATAAATTATATTTTTAAACAATTAATTCAACAACAACATGACCTTGCACGTAGTCTAACACATGAGCTTTAATACGAGTCTCAGCACAATTCCTTTAACACATGGAGGATATATGGATAATGACATAATTATTTGATTATAAAATTTCACATAATCAATTAAGACATGAATTCTATGATGCACTCCCACATGCCCGTCACCTAGCATGTGCGTCACCTCAAAACCAGTCATATAACACGTAATTTCGGGAATTTATATCATTAGAATCAAGTTTAGAAGTGTTAGTTACCTCAAACCGTGAAATTCTTTCTTCCAATATGACCTTGCCTCGCGAATCGGCCTCCGAACACCTCGATTCTAGTCACAATTAATTCGATACAGTCAACACAAATTATAGGAATTAATTCCATATCAAAATACAAATTTTCGAACAAAATCCGAAATTCCACTCAAATATTGCTAGTGGGACCACGTCTTGGAACCTGAAAAAAGTCACAAAATATGAACGTCCATCCAACCACGAGTCCAACCATACAAAATTTACCAAATTCTGATATCAACTCGACCCTCAAATCTTCAATTTAACCTTAAGAGTTTTCACAATTGTTTTCCAACTTAAAACACCAATTAAATGCTAAAATAACTATAAATTCGGGTAATTTGACCAAAATTGAGTTAAGAACACTTACGCCTAATCTTCCCTTGAAATTCTCCCGAAAATGACCTCTCCCCGAGTTCCATATCGTCAGAAATGGAGTCTCATTTTTAGAACTTAAGTTATGCTGCCCAGTCAGTTCCTGCGATCGTGGACCAACTCAAGCGATCGCGGAGAACAATTTTCCCTTGCCAAAACTTTTCCTTAAGCGATCGTGGATCCCTTCATGTGATCGTGAAGCATAGCTTACTCCACCCTAAAAACAAAAATCATACCCTAATTCAAGCCTAATGAAAACTAACAAATTCCAATCTCTACATTTGATGCCGAAACCTAACTATTAGAATCTGATTGACCTCAAATTTTGCACACAAGTCATGAATTAAGTATTCAAATTTCCTATTCAAATCCGATTGACATAAGTGACCTATTCAAATTTCCAGAATCGGATTTTGACCCTTATATCAAAAAGTCAATGTTGGCCCCGTAAACATTTCCTAATGATTTAAGATTTTAAAGTGTGCCAATGGTATTTGGGAATAACGTATTTGAGTATTAAAGAAGAACTATGGGACAAAGCCACATAATTTTAAATTTATAATGTATGTTTAAGGTGTGTTGGAACATACTAAGGAGTTTTCTGAATGGCAAGAACTTGTATGGAACAAGTTGGATACATTAAGTGGAAATGATGTTTCAATTGGCACAAGAGTCGAATTCAAATGAATAGACCTACCTCCATATAATGACTTAGGTGGTGATATACCTATCAAATTAAAATCCTCTGAGTCCAGTTTCCAACGCATCAAACCGTTCATCATTTGGATATTTCAACCAAAAGTTATGGCCATTTTACTGGACCTATCTCATATGTGTGCCCAGATGCGCGGCCCCGCATAGTTGGGAGTTTCTGCCTTGTGTGTGCGGCCAGATGCGCGGCAACTTGTCCTGGTGCGTGGCCGCACACGTAGGATCCCATTAAATAACCCCAAGGTCGGGTAGATAGAGGGGTTAAGTCAATTCTTGAGCTAAAACTTGATATTTTAGAGAGAAGTGTGAGTGTTCTAGAGAGAGGAAGTAGATGAAGTATTTTGTTCATCAAGATCTTGTTCAAGTCTTGAAATCCAACATGGAAATCTCACAAGATCTTCACTCAAGAGGTAAGATTCAAACCCCTAGTCTTCAATTTTGAGTTTGGGGTAAAAGATGGGTGATTGGGAGTATGATTCTTGGGTGTAAGAGTACTAATTATACATGCTTGTATCAATAAGGTTTGTGGGAAGATTGTTGAGCTAAAATAAGTTACGATTGGGTTGAGGAGTGAAGGAAATCTTGTAGCCAAATTTTCACACCTAGTGTTTGATAAAATGCTCAAATGAGCTGAAGCAATGAATATCTTCCTAATTTGTGTTCAATTTTTTATGTCTCAAAATAGATTGGGATTGCTAGAATTTCCGAAACGTTGTGGTAATTTAAGGAAAGATCAAAGTGAGGTATGTTGGCTAAACTACTCTCTTAGAATTGAATTCCATGACGTTCCCGTAAGTTTCAACAATGGTTGTTTCAAGTTCCTTATTATATGTTCCGAGATGTTCCCAGTAAATTTGATTGTCCCGAATAAGCAAATTGTTGAGAATTATGTATTCAAAATGTGTTCCGAATGTTCCTATCACATTATGTTATCCTTCGGGAATGTGTTCAAGAATGATATGTGCATTAAAATGTTATGGCTTTGAGTCTAGTTTCAAATGAAAGTTATGATGCCAACTTGTGTGAGAAAAACTCGATATGGTTAAGACTCTTAATTACTCATATGTGTACCTCAAGTCTTGATTGGGAATGCCTTGTTATTGATAATCTATAAAGATGCTTGAAAGTGAAAGAAGTTATTTGAAGATATAAAGTGTGGCCACTGTGCCAATAATGAAAGTTATACTGAGAAAGGTTATGAAATGAGCCTTGATTCAACTATTCCGAATTGACTTCGAAGATAGATTTGCCTAAAAGCTTATGTACTCAAGTCATGCCCAAATGTGGTTGTTTTAACTAATGCTATTTATGAGTATTTTCAATATGTTTTGGGTTCTTACATATTCGTGAGTGGAAATTGTGTATTACCTTTTTGGGGGGAAAGTAATTCATGAATAAATGGTGTGTTACTTGTTTATGATTTTAACTCGTGCTTCGATTGTTAATCATTTTACTCCATTTCTTGTAAAGAGTATATTGTGCTTAAATTCTTCATTTTTAATGAATTTAAAGTTGTGATTTCCGGAATATTATATATGTTGATATTTATGATGACGATCCATGAAAGGATAGAAATGAAGGTGTGGAATATGAAATTGTGATTTCATACATGGTAATGATTGTGCTGGAAATTGTAATTGAAATTGTGATTGTGTTTGATGTCTCTAATGAGATGTCCTAGCCGATCGGGTCATGATCAGACTCCGTGCTAAAAGTATGGTGGTGTTGGTATTGATAGTGATGGTGGTTGATGTCTCCACTGAGATGGCCTAGCCAATCGGGTCGTGATCGGACTCCGTGCTAAAAGTAGGGTGGTATTGGTATTGTGAATATTGGTATTGTGAACATTGGTATTTTGAATGGTGATATTGTGAATAGTGGTATACCGGTGCTAAAGATCTCCCAACCAAAAATAATATTATCTTCGTATTTTGGAAATTAATATGTTTTAACTTGGAAATTGGATATCATTGATTGTTGATTGTTGTTTCCATGGTTTTCCCTTTTATGTTGGCATTCTATTTTGAAATAGGACAATTAGCTTTACATACTATACTATTCCATATGTACTAACGTCCCTTTTGCCGGGGACGCTGCATCTTCAATGGATGCAGTTGGTTCATCAGCGGGCAACTTTTGTCCTCGTTAGCAGTCACTCTCTATTCAGCAGGTTTTGGTGAGCCCTACTCTATTCCGAGCTTGATATCATTTGAGTTGTACATTTTCCTTTAAGATATAGCCGCGGACTTGTTGTCGACACTTCCATACTACTCTTCGGTAGTACTTAGAGGCTCCGTAGACAGGTTGTGGGTGGTGTTTAATATGGGGAATTGAACTAGAAATGTTGGTATTTGGAAAACATGTTTTGCATTATATCTATAAACTTGTAATAATTTGAAAATTATGAATGAAGCTGCTAATGGAAATAAAATGGGAGTTGTTATTGAAATTTTTTTGTGCTTGATTAATGGAGTGCATCCCCTCTTTATTCATGGATGAATTTGGATAGAAGTAAATCTAACAGGCTTGCACGACTGGGTTCACTCGGTTGAGCGCCGGTCGCGCTCCCCCAGTTTGGGGTGTGACAAACTTGGTATCAGAGCCTACGTTTTTAAAATGTCCTAGGATGTCTCGGAGCCGTGTCTAGTAGAGTCCTTCTTATCGGTGTGTTGTCGATCACCTCTATAATGAGGAGGCTACTTGGACATTTAGAAATTTCACCCTTCTTTGGTATTCCAGATCATGTGCTAAAGCTCAAAATAGGAAGCTAAATTCCTCGTCATGTCTCATTTTCCATATGAGTAACCCACGGGTTCGAGGCAACGAAGAGGAAATGAAAGTACCGGTTACTAGGGGAAGTTTCCTTGTTCCTATTAATGTCACTGCACCACCAGATTATGTGGTGAGAGCACCTAAGATATGAAAGAGGATTATTGGCATCAATAAGCCGGAATATTTGATATGAAAGAAGAGCCACTCGGGTTTATGTTGGATGATTCTTTAAATATG
Organism: Nicotiana tabacum; assembly: GCF_000715075.1. Classification (NCBI taxonomy): domain Eukaryota; kingdom Viridiplantae; phylum Streptophyta; class Magnoliopsida; order Solanales; family Solanaceae; genus Nicotiana; species Nicotiana tabacum. Next base: position 719,762 of record NC_134101.1, on the reverse strand, counting down.
TTATGGTTGTGGAAAGAGGTGGAACAAGTAGAACAAATACCGTTATGCTGATACACCCATCCCGATATGCCCGAATTGTGGCCGAGAACATTTTGCGTCATGTTGTGAGTATGCTCAGAAGCATGTTAGGGGTGGTAGATTTGGGTAATTCCAAATGTACATACAATGAGTTGTTGCAGAGATTGTTAATCCCATTACGTGGTCCTGGAGGAAGGATAGGGGGAATGTTTATGATGTATGCAAAAAGGGTAAATATCACGTTAGTGGGGCGAGTCAGATTAGTGGACCTCATCCCTATTGCGTGAAGTATAGGAGATGTCATTCAGGGGTATGTCACTATGGTACCAATGTATGTTACGAATGTGGAGTCGAGGGGCATCCGTTAAGGCATTACCCCGTTAATCTAAAGTCTTAAGGTAAATCGATACTTAGTACATCATTATGAACACGCACAATTTTTCCTTGTTGTATATGTACATCCATATTGAAGATCCTTCATTAATACGGTTTGAACAAGACACTGAATCACAAAACATTGCCTGTACTTACTTTCTAAACAAGACGCATTATCCATAAAGCCACTCTATCACAAATTCTCTTATTTACAACCTCGTGAGGAATTGAGTTCAATAATAATTTCCTTGGAATGAGTTATAACCCTGGGTTAATACTTCCTATTGCTTCCTTAAATTCTAAACAAAGGACTATACCTAATGAATTTCTTACAAGAATCTTTTGATTCAAATGGATAATATCTGCTCACTTATGCTTATGCATGCACTGTCATAACGTTTACCTATGTGGTATCAAATCCAATGTATGGAAGCCTAGTGTTAAGATCCTTCTTGAGCCACTCTATTTCTCTCTGGTGTATATGGATCCTATGATTTGAACAATCACTTCACTCCTTTGTCAATATTATCATGAATCCTTTTCACTGTCTAGTAATATGAGAGCATATCTCAACACGTATCATATGTGTAAATTTCAATTGAAAGGGGTCACTTGTCCGTATAAATGTTTCTGGGAAATTTGAGATTTTCAAATTCGTCACAGGAAGATCTTTTTGTTTTCCCATCTCGGTATGACTTTCATGTCAACTTGGATCATGCCTCAGTGAGTAACTCACTTTGTTCCTAGTATTGCAGTTGCCCATGAAGTGGCCTGGTATTGCAGCTTGAGAGGTGTTATGGAAAAAACATGTCTAGCTCATAGCAAAGTGTTCATTCTCTCTAACCAATACATGATTTCATCCTAACATTAAGGTGTCCTAGATACATGGTTTCACTAGTGTGTGGTTGAAAGTTAAGTAGCCTTACCGTGACTTATCCCTCCCCACTTCAGGTGGATGTTTCAGATTATGGAACATATGATCAGTATGTTGATTTGAAAGACAAGTTTGCCATATCTATAGTCCTCTCGTATATTATAAACTATCATGAAGGGTTAAGCTATCAGAATGATAATAATCTCACAAGTGTTCAACCTCCTTTTCAACCTCGTGGGCTTGTGGCATAGATTTCTTGTGTCAAATACTATTAAGAGCGTAATGTAACTATAGGTATTTTGAAATACATATCACATTCAGGGTGCCAGAATATTCTCATTTCGAGATAAACTAATTTTCGCTACATTCCAAGAGGCGATTGGTATCACATACTTGGCTATTTCTCTTTGAGGCCTAATGTTGCCGAACAAATCATATATGGAATGAAATAATTGTTGATGTACTTTTCATGACTCTTAGTCTTCCAAGAATAACTGACGCTAATGTGTTTATCTTCCAGACCATGCCTCCCATATGTCACATGTCTAAAATGACTCATTTCTTTTAAATACCAGAATCATGAACATGGTCCCTACATTATCAATGCCCACCAGGCAACTCTATGCCTTATTTTTTGAATCAATGATGTCATCACAATGATTAACCATGTCAGCACTGTTGGTAGTATCCTTCATGTCTCTTAGGATATAACCTCCTGAAATGCCCTACTCCGCACATTGATGAATTCTTGAAAAATTCTTGCCAAATCACGGACCTGGTTGTTCCTATTTATTGTAACCTATGGGGCTTAAAGATTCAAATATGTCAAATATATTGGATAGGAAATTTTATAATCATATTCATGCTGGCACATCTTAGAGTAATTGTTGGAGGTCGCCAAAGGTTTAGTTTGGGTGTTCGGCATAGGAATTTAGAGTTGAAGAAAGTGAACGGGTTATTCTCAAGATTTTCTCTATGAATATATTGGGTAAATTGTTAAGGAAGGTAAAGTATGTGTAGTCACATTAGGCCTTATGGAATATTGAAGGAAATAGGCCAAACTATGAGTATGATGTTTTCCCATTGTTGTCCTCCATGCACCAGATGCATCATGTATCTAGGTTCCATAAGGTTGTTGGAATTCCTTTGACTATGGTTCTGGTGGAAACTATTGGAGGTGAAGTTAATGGGTAATTAGCTTATAAGAGGTACCGAGTTGTTGTTACGCCTCACAGTGTTACGTCTATGTTACACCCCGTAGTATTGTACGTTGGATTTGTCGTAAGATAATTGGCATCAGTTCAAGGACAAGATTATTTTGAGGTTATAAGTATTATTCTATTTATAACAAGTGATAAGTAAAGCCGTGAAGGTTAGAGGGTAAATGATTGGAAGAAAATGAGTTACGTTGAAGTTTGACATTTTGAGATAAAATGAGTTTCCTTGTGGCATAATCCATATGATACAAACGAAACGAGAAAATGCGCAACTTTCATAAATGACTCTATTCATAGAAATGCTAGGGGTTCTTATGTTATTGATACCCCATGTGAATTATTATTATATATTATGTTCATGGGTCTCAAAAAAATACGTATTTGATAAAGTTTATCCGAAAGGCATATTGATCTTATGACATTCCGAGAAATCTTATTAACGTATTTCTTATGAATTTCATTCATTTATACATGTACATTGACCCATGACCAGATGGCATTATATACGCGTATATTATATTTATATGGGATATGGGAAAAGGTTATGGCATTATATACGCACCACCACCTGATCAGTTGGTATATGTTTATGATTGTGCCCACAGCGGCCGAGATGATATGATAGGATGCCCTAAGAGGCTTGATGATGTCATGTACACATATACCTATGCATAGTATGACATTTATACGCATATGCATGACATTACAAATATGAAATGATTTATAGAGCTATTCGGTCTTACATGTTGAGTCTTTTTCTCCATGATTCTCTCATGTCTTTTATTTACTGATTTTCATTCCTTGAATACTCGGTAAGTTATTTGTACTGACATCCCATTTTCCTGGGGACACTGTGTTTGATGCCCGCATGTCTCGATAGACAGGTTGAGAGTCCTCCAAGTAGGCTATCAGCTCAATGGAAGATGTTGGTGTGCTCCATTTGTTCCGGAGTTGCTTATTTGATCAGTATGATTTGGACATGTATTGATTAGTATGGCGGAGCTCTGTCCTGATCTTTATGGTATTTATCTACTCTTAGAGGCTTGTAGACATATATCATGTACATGAAAGATTGTATGTCCTTGTCGGCCTATGTTCAGTGTACGAGTGATCATTTTGGTCTTATAGGCCCGTATATCATATGTATAAGTTTGTATTACATGTTGGGTCGTCCAATGTCGAGTATTTCCTCATTTTTTATTCTACTTATCTCATGACAGTCTCTCCGACTCATTTACCTATGATAGTATGATACGAGAGATACGTTATATTGGTATTCGGTTGAGTAAGGTACCGAGTGCTTGTTGCGGCCCATCGGTTTGGGTCGTGACAAAAGTGGTATCAGAGCAGTTCTGACCTAGGGAGTCTACAAGCCGTGTTTAGTAGAGTCTTGTTTATGGGTGTGTTGTGCACCACACTTATAAGCATGAGGCTACAAGGCATTTAGGACTATCACTCTTTCTTCATATTCTAGATCGTGTGGTAGAGCTCAGTTGTAAGAATTTAAACTCCTAAATTCTATTTTATTAGTAATAAGACGATACCTACATCCAAAAGGAAGTTGGTATGAGATTGCACGTGGTTGTGGAAGAGTTGAGTTAGAGGAACTCGATTTTGCATCATGCTTATGATGAATAAATGTGAGGTCTTCAGCATAAAATTTGTGTACTAAGACGTGTAAGTTTCTTTATAAGGATCCAATTCAGGCAGAGAAATAAGTTCTTGACTATAGCATGATTACTAGAAGGAAAACTTAGACCCCAGAGTAATACAAATCAGTATGTGCTGGTGAACAAGGTAAACTAAACATGAATATGGGACTGAGTGATTTGATAACAGTCGGCATCATGAGAATTTCAGAGATTGCGTTTCGGCGATAAGAATGGATGACAGAAGAATAACCTTTAAAGGTCATCCAGGAAGACGCTTCCCTAAAGTAAGCAATGTGAGCAAAGTTAAGCTTAAGGGACTATGTGTGCCAGTTACACTAAGTGTCACCCTCGTGAGTAAGGAATTTTATTATCCTTGGTACAAAAGTATTTTTGCAAGGCAAATAAGGGTCATCGATGATGTGAAAAGACGCTAAAGATGAAGAGGTAAAACATCTATACGTAGATTATCGTAGCACTAAATCTTAGTACTCCCCTAAGGGGGGAATATGGAGTGATGTGGTATTAAGTCAGAATTAAGGGGTTCTAGTAACTGTGGAATGGTAAAGGAAGAATGCGATAAAAATGAAAAGGGGATGAGATTGCACTTATTCAAATCCTACAGATATGCTACGATTCCAGAACATTATGCAAGCACGATATCAAGGAGAGGAAGTAAGGGTTCTGACCCGGGATGTTATTGATAAAGAAGGATCCAGTGCGAGACGTAAGTTACAACAACAAAAATAAGTGCAATAGATAGTTTGAGAGTCCTCCAAGTAGGTTATCAGCTCAGCAGAAGATGTTGGTGCGCTCTATTTGCTCCGGGGTTGCTTATTTGGTCAGTATGATTTAGAGATATATAGATTAGTATGGCGGGGCCCTGCCCTGACCTTTATGATATTTATGTATTCTTAGAGGTTTGTAGATAGATGTCATATATACGGATACTTGTTTGGCCTTGTCGCCTATGTTTTGAGTATATTAAGGATTATGCCGGCCTTATAGGCCCGTACGTCATATGTATAAGTCGGTATATCAGGTTGACTCACCCTATATTGAGTATTCCCTCATTCTTTATTCTAGTCATCTCATGGCAGGCTTTTTGGTTCATTTACCTATAATAGTATGATAGGAAAAGATACATTACGTTGGTACTCGGTTGAGTAAGGTACCAAGTGCCCATCGTGGCCCATCGATTTGGGTCGTGACAAAAGTGGTATCAGAGCAGTTCCGTCCTAGGGAGTCTACAAGTTGTGTCTAGTAGAGTCTTGTTTATGGGTGTGTTGTGCACCACACTTACAAGCAAGAGGCTATAGGGAATTTAGGACTGTCACTTTTTCTTCTTACTCTAGATCGTGTGGTAGAGCTCACTTGTAAGAATTTAGACTCCTAAATTCTATTTTATTCGTAATAAGATGATACCTACATCCAAAAGACAGCTGGTAAGAGATTGAATGTGGTTGTTGAAGAGTAGAGTTAGAGGATCTCGATTTTGCATCATGCTTATGATGAATAAATGTGAGGTCTTCAGCAGAACATGTGCTACTAAAACATGTAAGCTTCTTGATAAGGAGACTTAAGGCAAGAATATAAACCCATATGGTGAAAAGTGATGAGAGATTCAGAAGGTAGATACAAGTTTCAACAAGTAAAAGAAGCAAGGTGAAGAAGGGAACGAGGCGCCTAGTTAATGAAGATTATCAAGATTTAAAACTCAGGCAGAGAAATATAAGCCTTTTGAGTTACCTTCAACAATAATAGATGTTTGTACAATCAACCATACCCATCTCAATTGTGCCCTATAGGAGTTAACAGATATGGTTTAAGAGAAAAACGGGATATCAGGATCTGACTGGGGTTAGAGTAACCCAAAATTATGGATGGATTGTTTGCATTAGTTGACATTCTAGAAGGATATTGCAAATGTGCTAATAGATCTCCTTGTGAGACACCTAGATGGTGCACTCTAAAATAGTACAGCTAGATATGAGTACTACAAAGATAGGCACTGGAAGCCTGGAAGGGATAAATATTATCTTAGTGTGGCTCTCGTCCCTAGTAGAGAGAGAATGTTAGGCAACCCGAAGAGCCAGTGGATGGATCAAAGGGGAGCTAAAAGCAAAAGGATGTCTTGTTGAAGTTTTCAGAATAAAGTGATAGACAGAAATTTTAGCAGGGAAATTAGAAGTGAGTTAATGTAGCATTACGAGTAAGATGTGATACATGGATGACAACGGTAGATCAAAATAATGACAGTATTACAGAGTCTATAGTCAAGTGAAGGAAAAGACTAGAGGTGACAGGTCTTGAGACAATAAAAGAGTATAGGCCATAAAGTCATATCCTCATTTTGAGAAATAAGTTCGTGATTGTAACGTGATTACCATAAGGAAAAGTTAGACCCCATAGTAATTCAAATCAGTATGGGCTGGTGAACAAGGTAAACTAAATATGAATTAGGGACTGAGTGATTTGATAATAGTCGGCATCATGAGAATTTCAGAGATTGCGTTCCGGCGATAACAGAATGGACGATAGAAGAATACCCTTTAAAGATCATTCAGGAAGACGATTCCCTAAAGCAAGCAATGTGCACAAAGTTAAGCTTAAGGGACTATGTGTGCCAGCTATAGTAGGTGACACCCTCGTGAGTAAGGAATTTTGTTATCCTTGGTACATAAGGATTACTGCAAGGCGAGTAAGGGTTATCGATGATGTGAAAAGATGCCAAAGATGAAGTGGTAAAACATCTATAGGTAGATCGTTGTAGCTCTAAATCTTAGTACTCCCCTAAAAGGGGGAATATGGAGTGATGTGGCATTAAGTGAGAATTAAGTGATTTTAGTAACTATGGAATGGTAAAGGGAGAATGTGATAAAAATGAGAAAGGGATGAGGTTGCACTCATTCAAATCCTACAGATATGCAACGATTCCAGAACATTATGCAAACACGATGTCAAGGAGAGGAAGTAAGGGTTCACGTCCAAGATTTTACTAATAGATAAGGAGCCAGTGCGAGACAAAGGAAATAACCCAAGAAAGATTACGCGGAATGTTGATATGAGAATGGGTCAACGAATAGTTAGTAGTTGATTTAACAAGAGCCTAGTTATGGCTAGATAAGAGTATACAGACAAATCAACATATCGTGCAAGATACATAGTGAACCCCAACATGGGGAATTCAGTCTCGCAGGTATGACATCGTGATCCTTGAAAATTATTCAGTTAGGAGATGGGGGAGTTAAAGGTACCGTATGAGTGTTACAGAAATAAAAGAGAGTGCCACTAGGAAGATAGTCAAAATATCAGTTCAGAAGCAACCCAACAAGCACAAGGGCGTGAAGGTAAGTAACTAAGGATAATCATAGGCAAGGAAGGACAACAAAACAAATTATGTCGAGTATATAATGTAATAAGCTAGCAGCTTTACAAGAGTCAGAGGGTCCTCCCTAAGTACTACAATGAAAGACTAGCTGAGGAAATAAGGAAGAAGGCTTCAACTTAAACATATTAACTTGAAGAGGAGATGGTCTTGTAACAACAGTCTCACAACAACAATGTATGCACTCCATAAGAAAGTAAGCTATCGTGGCTAATGAACGGGAAGAAGAAAAAAAAATCAAAAGGTGATATTCAAGATCATATGGGTTGTATGGAATTCCAATATGTGTGGGCACTAACATAAGCCAAATATTCATGCAACAGGTAGCAAAACGATCAGGAAAAGTAATTTCTTACATTTAAAGAAAGTTAAGAAGGAACAAAAGGAATTATTCGATCAATGATCCAGAGTTAGTTACATTGCGAATGCACTAAAGATTTCGGAGTATTATCCATGCAGCATATATGTTAACAATCATACAAGCCGTAAAACACTCCGGTATAAGTTAAAAGAAAGAATTGAGTCTAGGTCATAGACAAAGGATTGAATTGTTATAAGATTGTATCATGGATATTCCATAGCGCCCATGAAAGGCTAAAGTAATAACTAATACCAGGAGTCGTAGATCGGAAGATAGCTTAATCCTACATAAAGGTTGATCAGAAGGAAGAAGAAACTAACGAGTTACATCAACCAAGTAAATCTGGGGTCTGATTATTCGACCCAGAAAAATATAGAAATCGTGATTGAAAACATTGCAGAATCACTCTTAGTATCAGAAGTACAAGAGTACAACAACCATATTCTATGAAGAGTACCAGCTTCATAAGAAGTTAGTATATGGATGTGAATTATACATATGTGGAAGGAAGGTCATGAAATGGATAGAATATGTGATGCGAGATTTTAAGGTAAGTAAGGTAAAGATGAGCAACGTACGAGATACTCAGGTGCAGAAGGTTGTGAATAATCTATACTTCAGATAGAGGGCTAGCAGCGCTGATATTTAGTAACAGCAGTGTCATTAGTGGCATATTTTCCAGCCTATGGTTTCTAGGTATTAAGAAGTTTAATTAAGAGAGTAAAGAAGAGTTAGAGACAATGTGATGTCTCGCTTGATGTTCAAGAATGACATAAGGAAATCTATGATGCAATCAAGTTGAAGGAAGGTTGCGAGTAGTATAAATAGATATGTGTAGGTCGCAAGCTAAGTATGAAAAAGAAACAAGGTTTTTGGAAGACAGGAGTAAGGAAACAAAAGGCGAGTGAGAAGGTGACGATAATGGATAAGTCCTCGGGATTAAGCCCATGAAAACAAGAGAGCTAACAGTTTCTCTGAGTTATAGAAAACTCAGTATAGCCTGCATGAGCTCAAAGAAGTCTAAGACTAATAGCATTTAAAAGAGATGGAATGCTAGTATGGTAGTAGAATAAGGGTGTAATTGTGATAGATAAAGGATGACGTTTGGGCCTTTGATTGAGTAATGATTTGAAAAAAAGGGATTTCATGGACGGCATGGGATTAGAGTCCCCTCCCATAAGATGAATCACGTTGGAATTCTATAAAAAAAATGGTTATTGAAGTATAGTATCGCCCCTAGGTGGATTAGGCAAGTCACTACAGATATTCCCTGATGAGACGTAAGCCCTAGTGACAATGTATTACGTAAGAAGTGTCAAGTTATCAGTGGTAAATTGTAGATAAACATTGAGGTGAATCAACAATGGATGGATAAAAGTTGCAAAGTATGAGATGAGATTAGGCCATCATTCTTAAGATGAACAGTAATGAGAAAGCATTATAGGACTTAGATTTATTCATATAGGATAAGAAACGAGAGTAACCTGGAGTTTGGTAGCAGACCTCAGCAACGATAAATCGAAGTAAGAGTTATGGTATAGTATGACCTACCTAGATGCAATAAAGTCATATGGATAGATAACTGGGTTTATGAAACAAGATATAGCAATAGTTGTAAATTCGACAAAGTAACGAGCGAAGAACTTCAGTACACCTATAGATGCCCAGACGGACATCTTGTCAAGTTTTGTATTTGTTCTAAAAGTGGGGCCTAGAGATTGGCTAAAATCTGGAGGGAAGAGTCGCATTGGCGCACATACAAGGAAAAAGTCGTACAGGCAGCATGACAGAAGGTAGCAAAAGTTATGAGATTGGATGAATTCCGACCACAGGCCGTGGTGTGAGAAAGAGGCCTAAAGGTTGGAATGCCCTGGCATTTGGATTTATTCACAGAACAGTTTCCTAAATGGAAAGGAGAGTATTAAAGTATTCGCAAGAGCTATGGGTTATGAGAATGATAAAGTGCATCAATCAACATTCGAGGACGAATGTTCCAAAGGGGGGAATGATGTTACACCACGTAGTATTGTACGTTAGATTTGGCGTAGGGTAATTGACATCAACTCAAGGATAAGATTATTTAGAGGATATAAGTACATTCATGAAGGTGAGAGGGTAAGAAAATCAAATAAAATGAGTTTCGTCAAAGTTTGACATTTTGAGATAAAATACGATCCAACCTATAATACCTTGTATGTATGGACTAGTGCCATACAAGTTACCACGCGACCATGATAGTATGATGTACAAAGCGTGTTAAAAGTGAGTAGTATTTTAAGTAATTTGAGATAATTCTTAATTATGGGGATAATTGAGTAATTATGGATTTTTAGTGGGAAATTAATTAAGTAGTTAAAATCTTTGCATAAGTTTGGTGGAAACATAACGTGGCAACAAGTGGAAATGAATTAAGACTACATGATGACTCTTTAATTTTAGGTAATTAGGTGGCACATGGACAATGTCCTTGGTCATCCTTTGGTGACAATTCATATATGCACATGGCAAACATGTAGAAAGGGAAGTTTATTTTAGTCATCCTTACACTTTATTAGTCATGAATTCATGAATTATCTTTAGCATATTAGTAATCCTTACACCTTATCTTCAATCCATAACATAATTTCATTTGGAAGAGTTGTAGAAAGGGTAAAGGAAAGAACGAAAATGTGAGGGGATTTGGGAATTCATACGAGACTACACAATGTAATAGCAACGAGATTTGCAATTCTAAGGGAGCCCGGTATAACCTTTCTCAAGTATATCATTTGGTTTTTTCCCTACTTCAATCTCGCCATTACGTGTTTCATCATGATTGACGTGTGTTAGATGGATTGTCAAGAGAATCGGCTCAAGTATGTTAAGGCTATCCCTTCTCCCTTTTGGTATGATCCAAATGATACAAACGAAACTAGTAAAATACGCAACTTTCATAAATGACTCTATTCTTGAAAATACTAGGGGTGTCTATATTCTTGATTCCCCATGTGTCTTATTATTATATCTTTTGTTCATGGGTATCAAAAAAATATGTAGTTGATAAAGTTATCCGAAAGGCATATTGATCTTATGACATTAAGAGAAATCTTATTAACGCACTTCTTATGCATTTCATGCATCAATGCATGTACATTGACCCATGACCAGATGGAATTATGTACAGGTATATTATATGTATATGGGATATGGGAAAAGGTTATGACGTTTTATACGCACCACTACTTGATCAGCTGGTATACGTTGATGATTTGCCCACAGTGGCCGAGATGATATGATGGGATGGCCTCAGAGGCTTGATGATCTTATGAATACATATACCTATGCATGGTATGACATTTATACGCATATGCATGACATTATAAATATGAAATGATTCACAGAGCTATTCAGACTTACATGTTGAGTCTTTTACTCCATGTTTCTCTATGTCTTTTATTTACTGATTTTTATTCCTTACATACTCGGTACATTATTTGTACTGACGTCCCTTTTGCCTGGGGATGCTACGTTTCATGCCTGCAGGTTCCGATAGACATGTTGAGAGTCCTCCAAGTAAGATATCAGCTCAGAGGAAGATGTTGGTGCGCTCCATTTGCTCCGGAGTTGCTTATTTGGTCAGTATGATTTGGACATGTATAGATTAGTATGGTGGGGCCTTGTATTGACCTTTATGATATTTATGTACTCTTAGAGGCATGTAGACAGATGTCATGTATACGGATATTTGTATGGCCTTGTTGGCCTATGTTTTGAGTATATTAAGGATCATGCTGGCCTTATAGGCCCTTACGTCAAATGCATAAGTCGGCATATCAGGTTGGGTCACCCTATATTGAGTATTCCCTCATGATTTAGTCTAGTCATCTCATGACAGCCTTTCTGGTTCATTTACCTATAATAATGTGATATGAAAAGATACGTTACGTTGGTACTCGGTTGAGTAAGGTACTGGATGCCGGTCGCGGCCCATCGGTTTGGGTCGGGACATTAAGTGTTTTGGGGACGGACTCTACTCCTCATTCTAGGATGAATAATCCTAAGTGGGGGAGAATGTAAGGCCCCGTAAAAAATTCCTAATGATTTAAGATTTTAAAGTGCGCCAATGTTATTTGGGAATAATGTATTTGAGTATTAAAGGTGACTTGTGGGATAGAGACACACCATTTTGAATTGATAATGCATGTTTAAGGTGTGTTTTGAACATATTAAGGAGTTTTGTGAATGGCAAGAACATGGAACAAATTGGATACATTAAGTGGAAGGGATCTTTCAATTGGCACAAGGCCCGAATTCAAATGAATAGCACTCCCTCTATATAATGGAATAGGTGGTGATAGGTCTATCCAATTAAATCCCTCTGAGTCTATTTTCCAATGCATCAAACCGTTCATCATATGGATATTTCTACAGAAAGTTATGGCCATTTTACTGGACCTATGTCATACGCGTGTGTTTCTGCCTTGTGTGCCCGGCCACTTGCCCAGGTGTGCGGTCGCGCACGTAGGTGCCTATTAAATAACCCCAAGGCTGGGTAGAGAGAGAGTTCAAAGTGGAACAAGTGGAACAAGTGATTTAATAACAACACAACTTGTTTATCATTCACAACACCCATATACAACCCACACTTAGTCTACTGAACCTCTATAAATACCAAAGAGTACAATGATAGGGCCGGCAAAAAGGCTCCGGTTATACCTCAAAACACGATAACGCATACTAAACAAAAGATGCACAACCCCGGAATGAGACGGGGCTCACCAAGTCAGCTGGGAAGAATGAGCACTGCAATCACCGGTCAGTATCCTCCGCTGTGGAACCACCTGGATCCATTAAAGATGCAGCGCCCGCCGAAAAAGGGACGTTAATACATGTCGAATAATACTAGTATGCAAACCAAACACCAATTTAAGAACTCGAAAGTACAGTATGAATATGATGAATCAAGGCGACAATAGAATATCATATATACCCGTTTAAACCAAAGCAAGCTCATCAAGTGCTATCATTAATATTTATAGAATTTAAGATGAGATCCTCTGTAACCATTTTCACACAAAGCGGCCTCGTCGCCTCACCCCAATGTATGCAGGTGGAGGTGTAAGAACAATACCAAATATCTACTCAAACGGCCCTACCGCGTCACCCCAATGTTTGCGGGTGGATGTGTAAACACAATACCCATTTTCACACAAGCGGCCCTGCCACCTCATCCCAATATATGCGGGTGGAAATGCATTAACGATACCAATACCTACACAAAGCGTCCATGCCGCCTAACCCCAATATATATAGGTGGGTGGTGGTGCAACAACAATACCAAAATCATACACAAAGCGGCCTTGCCGCCTCACCCCAATATATGCGGGTGGAGGTGTAACCAAAATCACAATCTCTACACAGTTTGGCATAATAGTTTTCCATATAAATCACGACTTGGAATCATAACACGTACATACACAATCCATAATTTGGAACACATGCTCAATTTATAATACAACATGACAAGATCATTTCAAACATGAATTGAACATATATCTTTGTCACAAAACGTATTCGGAATACTCAACTTGTAATAAATATCTTGGAACTTACAAGGATATTGAGGTTCCAATTCATAAAGAAGAGTTTAGCCAACATACCTCAATTGAGATTTCTTAAACTCAAAAATGTTTTGGAATTCTTAGCAACTTCAATCTATTTTAGAAATATAATAAGTTGAACCAAAATTAGGAAGATGATCATGGTTCTAGCTCATTTGAGCATTTTATCAAACACTAAGTGTGCATTAAGGTTTCAATGTCCTTTTATGGAGGATTCCATCATCCCACAAACCATTCCTTACCATTTTTAGTTCAATACTCTTCCTACACCCATTTGATAACACATGCATGTAAAATAAACAACTCTCATGCCCAAACAATATCTTGCTAATTACCCATTTTCAGAATCTTACCTCTACGATGAGAAAGGGCCCTAGAGAGGGAGAGAGTTCCTCAATCAATTTTTTCCCAATCTTACCTAAAATCTTGGAAGAATTAACAAGGGAAGCACAGTAGGTCTTCATCCTAGAGGTAAGATTCTACACCCTATCTCTTAATTTCGAAATTTAACTATAAATGGGCAATTAGTAAGATAATTCATGGGTATGGGAGTGGATTATTTTGCATACATGATTGATCATGGGATGTAGGGAGATTGTTGAGCTAAAATAATAAACAAGGAGCTGTGGGATGAAGTAATTCTCCATAAAAGGACCTTGAAACCTTAATGTACACCTAGTGCTTGATAACATGCTCAAATGAGCTAGAACCATGATCATCTTCCTAATCCAATTTGTTACTTTTCTAAAATATTGATGTTGCAATGAATTCCACAACATTTTAGAGTTAAGGATGCTCAAGTGAGCTATGTTGGCTAAACTCTTCTCTTAAAAATTGAACCCCATAATATCCATGTAAGTCCCGAGTTGCTCATTGTGAATCGATTACCCGAATAAGCCGGTGTCAACAGACATCCGTGATCAATATGTAATTAAAATACTCTTGTTATGTTGTACTACTATTTGAGAATGTGTTAAAAGTGTGGGTTGAATATCTAAATGCCTTGACTTCAAGTTATGTTTCAAATGAAAGCTAATGAAAGATTGTGTAAGAAATCGTGATGTGCCTAAGACTCCTATTTGCTCAAATGTATGCTTAAATGTCTTGAATATAAATGTCTGTTGTTGGAAAGTCCATGATGATGGTTGAAAGTAAAAAGGTGTGCATGAAATGCGAAACATGAAATACGAATCACGTAATGCAAAATGTGTAATATGTAACACGGTCAATGTGCCAAGAGAAATAATACAATTGTGACCATTAGTGCCAATAAAATGAAGATATGTGCAAGAAATATGAAATGGGATGATTGATAGAAAAGGGTGATATCTCACATGAGATGGCCTAGATGATCGGGTCGTGATCGGACGCCATGCCGCACACTTGGCGGTGATTGTGTTAGAAATTGTAATTGAAATTGTGATTTGGTTGATGTCTCGCATGAAATGACCTAGCCGATCGAGTCGTGATCGAACGCCATGCCGCACACATGGTGTTGACTGTGTTGGAAATCGTAATCGAAATTGTGAATAGTGATATACCGGTACCAAAGATTTCCCAACTTAAAATTTGGAAATTTATTTAAAAACTTATACTCTCTCTAATTTGATATTTGGTAATTGTTTGAGGCTTTAACTGATATTATGATTAGTCCTTACATGCATTACTGCTCGTTTCTTTGAGAGAGTGTTTAGTCATATATACTAGTACTATTCGACAATACTAACATCCCTTTTGCCAGGGGCGCTGCATCTTTAATGGATGTAGGTGGTTCCATAACAGGCGGCACTGATCTGCGATAGCACTACACTCTTTTCCCAACTAATTTGATGAGCCCCACTTCACTCGGGGTCATGTATGTTTTGTTCATTTTATCACCTTGTTTTGAGGTATTGCCAGAGTCTTGCTGTCCGCACTATCATTGTACTCTTTTGTATCTAATAGAGGCTCCAAAAATATAGCGTGGGTGGTATGTTGGGGTGGGAAAAGTCAAACTAGTAATATTGTAATTGTATCACATGTTCCACATAAAACTATGAAAAAGTATGTATTTTGGAAGCTTATAAATGATGTAACTGATATAATGAATTGGTGTTGTTTTTTACTTGATCCTCCCCATTGATTAAATAATAAATTGGATTTTACTATCATAAATGAGTAAGTTCGGGTAGAAGGTATTGTACAGGTCGCGCTCCCTGAGTTCGGGGCGTGACAGGATAATAAAGATTCAATCTTAAATAAAAATAAAAAAGTCAACCCGGGTTCGAAACTCAGAACCTGACCAAACATACAAATATTGAGCACCCATTCCAATACGAGTCCAACCATAAAATAATTATCCATTTTTGACTTCAAATCGACCTTCAAATCCTCAATTTATAATTTTGGAAAGCTTTTAAAAAACACCAAATTTATCCAACACAAATCACTAATTAAATAATAAAAATAATGATGTAATCATGAATAATGGGCAATTCTGAGTCAAAAATACTTACCCCGATCAAAACTGTGAAAATTCTCTCCAAAATTGCACAAAACTGAGCTCTACAACTCAAAATATGTTAAAATGAACCAAACCCTCAAAATAAAGTACTATATTTCACCAACTCTCCACTATCACGGAAAAGAATTCGTGATCGCAAAGAACAAATTTCACCAAATCCCTAAACCTCTTACACGAACACGATGCTACAAATGCGAACGTGGTGACAAAATGTCCTCAGGCTTCATGATTGGTGCTCCGTCGTTGCGACCGCGATGAGCAATGCCTGCTAACATACAACCTCGACTTCTTTCTATGCGGACGCGGCCCGACACTCACATTCACAATGAACAAACACCCCAAGGCTTCGCGAATGCATCCTTCTCTTCACAAATGCGAAGTGAAAAAATCCATGTGCTAGCAAAGACTCTACGTGATAGCGACCCATTCTTCGTGATCGCGAAGAAGGATACCAGAAGCATAGAAATCAAAAGTTCCAACACATGAAGAAAGTCTTAAACCCATTCGAAACACACCCGAAGCCCTTGGGACCTCAGCCAATTACACTAACAAATCCTAAAACACAATACAAACTTACTCGAAGCCTCAAATAACATCAAACAACAAAACCACAAATCGTATCCCAATTCAAGCCTAATGAACTAATGAACATTTCCAAATTCAAAACAAACGGCGAACAAACCCAAACACATCATACTGACCTCAAATTTTGCATGCAAGTTCCAAATATCATAATTGTCCTATGCCACTTCTCGAAGTCACAATCCGAGCCAAATATC
The DNA here is from genome assembly GCF_000715075.1 of Nicotiana tabacum. Lineage (NCBI taxonomy): Eukaryota > Viridiplantae > Streptophyta > Magnoliopsida > Solanales > Solanaceae > Nicotiana > Nicotiana tabacum. The sequence goes on along the minus strand of NC_134101.1, from coordinate 702,998 downwards.
AATAAAGTCAACCCTCGGTCAAGCCTATCAACTTCCCAAACCTTCAACTTTCTAACTGTCGCCAATTGAAGTTAGACAACCTACGGGCCTCCACATTCACATCCGAACATATGCTTAAGTCCAAAATCAATATACGAAGCTATCGGAACCATCAAAAGTTAATCTCCAGCCAACTCTTTCAAATTAAGCTTCCAACTTTGGGACTAAGTGTCCTAATTCACTCCGAAACTCATCCGGAACCAAATCAACCATCCTGGCAAGTCACGTAACCATAAATGAAAAAGGAAGAGACAATAAATAGGGGAACGTGGCTACAATATTCAAAATGACTAATCAGGTCATTACAAGAACTTTAGAGATCACCTCGTCTAGTAGTACCTGGATCTGCACACAAAGTGCAGAGTGTAGTGTGAGTACAACCAACCCCATGCAATAAGTAACAAAACTAACCCTGGTCTGAAAGTAGTGACGAGATAAGAAGAAACATTAAGATACCAATATTAATAACTAATAACAACTCCTGATAAAAAGGAAAAACAGTGTATGCATGTAGCTCAATAATATCATGTTCAGCTCGTTCACATATCAGGAATTTAGGCATACTTTCCATATATAACCGTTAAAGTCCAACACGGATAATAAATTTACTAGCTAGCATGAGGAAATTACATGTCAAATATACATGTCAATTTAACTATATCACTATGGACCCATCAAGAATAATCACATTTAGCATTGTACAGGTGCTGGCATAACTACTCATCATCAAGCAGGTATATAAAACAATATGCCTGCACCTACTGTTGGCATCTCAGACTCCTGATAGGCGGATCCTACCCAAGCACTAATGATAATCACATAGCCCAAATAATAGGGCCTAGTGCACGTGTCACCCCAAAACAATAACACTTAGCCCAATGTGAGCATGGCATACACGTCACCTCAAAATTAATACCAAATCGGCTTTACAGGCCAATCTTAGTCATTAACTATTCAAGTCTCAGGTAATCACATCTCACAAAACTCAGTTAAACAGTGTTACACATATGAGGCACCAACAACATGTGAAGAATCAAATAAGAAAGTATTGAGACAAAGATATCATACACAGACATAGCATCATGACTGAGATTATGAGTGCAATATAGCCAAATAGATCATAAACAGCAAGAACAAGCCCAATGATGTTTCAAACAAATAGAACATAGCCTATATGTGGTTTCTAACATGAATCATGGCTCAAATAAACTTACAAGTCTAGAAAACATGGATATAACAAGGCATGATAGCAAAACAAATCTCATAATAGTCTAAAACCACCACTAATCATGAATACCTCGCTGCACGCACCCATTCCCGACAATATGTTTATAACAAGCCACGATAGTAAAACAAATCTCATAATAGTCTAAATCCTCAATATGACTCATGTAACATAGTTCCCAGGGTTAATTACCCTCAAATCCAAGATTAGATATATTACTTATCTTAAAACGCGCGAGTGAATACTCCAAAAATCCCTTCCCACGCGAATATGCCTCCGAACAATTCGAATCTAGTCACCAACAACTTAATATCATCAAATAATGTTGTAGAAAAAAACTTCAAACAATAAAGCTTCGATCTTTATCAAAATCAAAAAGTCATCCCGAAAAGTTAACCCCGAGACAACAACTTAAAATCCAATAAAACTCATGAACTCTGAACACCCATTCACTTGCAAGTTCAACCATACCAATTTTATCCAATTCTGACCTAAAATGACCTTCAAATCCTAAATTTTAACTTTAGGAATTATTTTTACCAAAATCTCCAATTTCGTCACTTTAATTAACCAATTATATGCTAAAACCAATGATAGAATCATGGAATATAAATAAATTCAAGTAAAACGTAATTACCCTAACCCAAATCATGATAAAATCCCCTCCCAAATTGCCCAAAACCGAGCTCTCTAACTCAAAATATGGTGTAGTGACCAAACCCTTGAAATTTAGATGATAAATAGTATGCCCAGGCATACCCATCGCGATCGCAATCATATCCTTACGATCACAAAGAACAAACTTCCCGGTCCTCCAAAAGACTCTACGCGAACGCGAGCCCATGGTTGCAATCACAAAGCACAACACACTCTTGAACTACACGAACACTGAAAAACATTGCGGTCGCGAAGGCTTACTGTCTAACACCTAAGCTGAACTCACCATTCTACGCGAATGCAACCATCCACTCATGATCACGATGACCACTCCCATCCAACGCTTTGCAAATGTGTCACCACTTTGCGTACTTGAAGTACATTTTGCCTGCCATCAAGAACACTCTACGTGCTTGGGACTTACTCCTCGTGATCGGTGTAATGAACCGGCCTGCTATTTTAAGTATTTTTACTTTGATCCCCTATTTATTTTCTCCTATATGTTGTATTATGGTTTTATGACTTTTTTGGGGTGTTTGGTTTATGTTCGGGTGAGTTTCAGAGTGAAATAGGACACTTAGTCCCAAAGTTGGAAGTTTAAGTTGAAAGAGTTAACCGTAGTTTTAATTTTATTTAGAGGACTCTAGAATGGAGTTCTGATTGTTCTCCAAATGGTGATTTTGAACTTAGTAGCATGTCCAGATAGTGATTTGGAGGTCCATATGTCATTTCAGCTTGAATTGGCAAAAGTTAGAAAGTTGAAGGTTTGGAATGTTGAGAAGATTGACCGGGAGTTGACTTTATATATATTGGGGTCGGATTCCAATTATGGAAATTAGAATAGGTTCGCCATGTCATTTATGAATTGTGTGCAAAATTTGAGGTCAATCGGAGTTGTTTTGGTATGAATCGGCATTAGTTTTGGAAGTCGGATGTTCATAGTTTCAATAGGTTTGAATTAGGCTATGATTCATAGAATTGATGTTTTTTGATGTGATTTTTGGCCTCTAGTAGTGTAAGGCCCTGTTAAAATTTCCTAATGATTTAAGATTTTAAGGTGCGCCAACAGTATTTGGGAATAACGTGTTCGAGTATCAAAGGAGACCTATGGGACAGAACCACATCATTTTGAAATGAAAATATGTGTTTACAATGTGTTGGAACATACTAAGGAGTTTTGTGAATGGCAAGAATTTGTATGGAACAAGTTGGATACATTACGTGGAAAGGATGTCTCAATTTGCACAACATCCTACTTCAAACGCATGCTGCTACCAAACTATAAAGACTTAGGAGGTGATCTAGTTGCCAACTCATCAAACCGTTCGAACAACATCCTACTTTAAAGCTCTTTGAGTCTAGTTGCCAACACATCAAACCGTTCGTCATTTGGATATGTATACAGAAAGTTATGGCCATTGTACTGGACCTATGTCATATGCGCGGCCGCACATATTTGGGAGTTTCTGCCTTGTGTGCGCGGCCACTTGCCCAGGTGCGCGGCCGCGCACGTAGGAGCCCATTAAATAACCCCAAGGTCGGGTAGAGAGAGGGCTTAAGTCATTTTTGAGCTACAACCTAATATTTTGAGAGTGAGAGAGTGCCCTAGAGTGGGAGAGTGATCTTCAACAAATTGTCCTTCAATTCATGCTCAAATCTTTGAAGATTAACAAGGAAAACTCACTAGCCCTAAATTTCGAAATTTATCTAAAAATGGTTAATTAGCAAGACAATTCTTGGTTATGGGAGTTATTTATTTTTCATGCATGAATTATCAAAGGGTGTAGGAAGATTGTGAGCTAAAAATGGTAAAGCATGGGTTGTGGGATGATGGAATCCTCCATAAAAGGACCTTCAGACCTTAATGCACACCTAGTGTTAGATAAAATACTCAAATGAGCTAGAACCATGATCATCTTCCTAATTTTGGTTCAACTTGTTGTATTTCTAAAATAGATTGAAGTTGCTAAGAATTTCAGAACATTTTAGAGTTTAAGGAAGCTCAATTGAGGTATGTTGGCTAAACTCTTCTCTTAGAATTTAATCCCACGGTGTTCGTGTAATTTGTGTAAGTCTCGAATTGATCATTATAAAATTGGCCATTTCGAATATGCTTGTGTTGAAAGATATATGTTCAATATGAATTCCAAATGTTTTTATCGTGTTATCTTATCATTTGAGGATATGTTCAAAGTATGGGATGTGTGTTGAAAATGTTAAGACTTCAAGTCAAGTTCGAATGAAGGTTGTTATGCCAAATTATGTGAAAAGTCTCTATGTGCCTAAGATTCTTAGTTGCTCCCATGAATATTTAAAGTCTTGAATTGAAAAGCCTTGTTGTTGTTAATGACGATGTTGACGTTTGAAAGTGGAAAAAGAATTTGAAATCAAATGAAAAGATGTGAAAGATGTATGAAATCAAATGACTGATATAAAAAGGTTGATGTCTCGAATGAGACAGCCTAGCCAATTGGGTTGTGATCGGATGCCATACCGCACACACGGTGGTGATTGTATTGGAAATTTTAATTGAAATTCTGATTGAGGTTGATGTCTCTAATGAGATGGCATAGCCGATCGGGTAGTGATCGGACTCCATGCTAAAGGTACGGTGGTATTGGTATTGAGAGTGATTGTGGTTGATGTCTCTATTGAGATGGCCTAGCCGATCGGGTCATGATTGGAATCTGTGCTAAAACTACGGTGGTATTGGTTTTGTGAATAATGGTATTGTGAACGATGATACATCGGTACTAAGGATCTCCAACTTAAAAATATGGAAATTTACTTGAAACTTTATTTGGTTCTAACTTGATGTTTTGGTATTGTTCGAGGCTTCCATTGATTTTATGATAGTTACTCCTTGTAATATTATTCATTCTATTGAGAAGGTGTTAGTTATACATACTAGTGCTATTCAACGGTACTAACGTCCTTTTTTGTAGGGGACGCTACATCTTTAATAGATGCAGGTGGTTCCACAGCAGGAGGCATTGATTAGTGACAGCGGTACACCCTCTTCCCAGCTGACTTGGTAAGCCTCACTTCATTTCGGGGTTATGTATCTTTTGTTCCTTGTGTATTGTGTTTGAGGTATAGCTGGGGCCTTGTTGCCGGCATTATCATAGTACTCTTATTTATCTATAGAGGCTCCGTAGACATAGTGTGGGTTGTATAGTGGTGCTGGGAATGTCAAACAATATTATGTTGTGGTTGTATTACTTGTTCCATTTCAGACTATGTGAAATTGGAGACTTTAAAATGATGAAACTATTGGTAATGAATTGGTATTGTTGACATGATTACCTTATTGGCTAATTAAGGAAAATATATATTATCTCCATTTATGTATGAGTTTGGTTAGAAGGAAATCTAACAGGCTTGCTCGGCCGGGTTCACTCGGTTAAGCGCCGGTCGCGCTCCCCGAGTTTGGGGCGTGACAAACTTGGTAACAGAGACTAAGGTTTTAAAGTGTCTTAGGATGTCTCGGAGCCATGTCTAGTAGATTCCTTCTTATTGGTGTGTTGTTGACCACATCTATAGTTAGGATGCTATATGGGCATTTAGGAATAATACCCTTCTTTCATGTTCACGATTGTGCGATAAAGCTGATAGTAAGATTGTTCCTTCTTTAACTCGTGCTTTGCTTTAACTTTCAGTATATGACACCTAAGAAGAAGGCAAGAACTGGCCAAAAAGCTAATGTCTCCCCAGGAGTGGCAATTGATTCTATATTTAATGATGCGGGTGAGCAACCAAGGAGTGAGAATATTCCTCCAGTTACTACACTACCTGACTCTATTACAACTTAACAGACCGCACCTGTCCCTACACCAACTGAGGGTGCACTGGTCCCTCCAACTAATATACCAATTCCACCTCCAATTCCAACTTGTGATTCTGGTGTTTCTGATGTTGATCTTAGGGGAGTCATACAGATGTTGGCTCAAATAGTGGCTTCCCAGGCCCAGAGATCAAATGTTGCACCCACTTCTTCCAATCAGCCAGGGGATTCTTCTAGTTCCATGGTGAACATGTTTATCTATTTGGATCCTCCAGTATTCATGGGTACTAATTGAGAGGAGGACTCTCAAGACTTCATTGATGATATGCACAAACCTCTACGAGTTATGTGTGCTACTGAAACGGAGGCAGTGTAATTGGCTTCCTACCGCTTAAAAGAGGTGGCATCTTCTTGGTTTAAACTGTGGGAGGAGTCCCATGAAGAAGGGATCCCTTCGGCAAAGTGGGGTGAGTTTGTCGATGCCTTCATTGATCATTTCTTGCCTGCCGAGACTAAGGCAACCCGTGCTGTTGAGTTTGAGAACCTGAGGCAAGGTAGCCTGAGTGTGTGGGATTACCATATGAGATTCGCGTACCTGTCCAAGTATGCTATTTACATGTTGCCCACTATGGAGGCTAGAGTGTGCTGGTTTGTGCAGGGCCTTAGTCCCTTGGTAATTAATGAGGCCGCTACAGCTACCTGGAATTTTGATATGAACTATGGTAAGATGGTGGCATTCGCTCAAGCCACAGAGAGCCACAAATTGAATAACAGAATGGAGTGAGAGGGTAGCAATAAGGCCCGGTCTACAGGCCACTTTGGTTGTCTTTCTGGTGGTGGTAAGTCAATATTCAAGGGAGGGTCGTCAGGGCCATCTCAGTCCTTTTCTTAGTGTTCGGCTAGTGCACCATCAGCAAGGCCCAGTCAGCAGCAGCAGTGGAGCTGTTTCACGCCCAATCAGGGCAACAAGGGCTCCTATCAGCAGGGTCATCATGGTGGTAGATTCCAATAGCAGCGGAGGCCCCCATGCCCTAGGTGTAGAAAGATACACCTAAGAATATGCTACATGGACTTACCCATATGCTATGGATGCGTATTGAGGGGTCACATTCAGAGGGATTGCCATTCGTCCCGCCAGGGTGCAGGTAGGGGCTAGCACAACCAGCCAATTCTGCAGCTACTACATCCACAACACCTCCTCCAGCTCGAGGCACTCCAACACCCATAGGGCGTGGTGCAGCTAGGGGTGGAGCGCAGATTTTGGGAGGATCCGGCCGTTTCTATGCTATGAGGGGCTGTCATAATTCGAAGGCTTTTCCAGATGTTGTTACAGGTATATTGACTGTCCAATCTCATGATGTGTCTGCTTTTATTGATCCCAGTTCCACTTTACCATATGTTACTCCTTATGTTGCTATGGAATTTGGGATAGAACTAGAACAACTTCATGAGCTGTTCTTTGTATCTACTTCGATTGGTGAGTCTATTTTGGCCGTGCGGGTTTATAAGGATTGTGTTGTCACGTTGCGTGGTCGGGACACCATGTCCAATCTCATTGAATTGGGGATGGTCAATTTTGATGTAATAATGGGAATGGACTGGCTTTATTCATGTTTTGCCAAGCTTGATTACCGAACCAGGACCGTTAGGTTCAAATTTCCAAATGAGCCAGTCATTGAGTGGAAGGGGGATGATGTGGTGCCGAAGGGTAGGTTTATTTCTTACCTTAAGGCCGCGAAGATGATCGACAAGGGATGTATTTACCATTTGGTCCAGGTTACGGACACCGATGCTGAGGCACCTACAGTTGAGTCCGTGCTTGTTGTGAATGAATTTCCGGGAGTCTTTTCGGATGAGCTCCATGGATTCCCACCAGACAGTGAGATTGAATTTGGGATTGATGTGATGCCAGACACACAACCTATATCTATTCCTTCCTACATAATGGCACAAGCAGAATTGAAGGAGCTAAAGGAACAATTGAGATACTTGTTAGAGAAAGGTTTCATCTGGCCGAGTGTGTCACATTAGGGCGCACATGTCCTTTTTGTAAGGAAAAAGGATGGGTCACTGAGAATGTGTATTGACTATCGACAGCTCAGCAAGGTCACAATAAAAAATAAATACCCACTACCAAGGATAGATGACTTGTTTGATCAATTGGAAGGTGCCAGGTACTTCTCCAAAATTGATTTACGATCCGGGTATCACCAATTAAAAATCAGAGAGCAGGATGTTCCGAAAATAGCTTTTAGAACCTGATATGGGCACTTTGAATTTTTTGTGATGTTGTTTGGGCTAACAAATGCCCCGGCATCCGTCATTGATCTTATGAACCGAGTTTTCAAGCCGTTCCTTGTTTCCTTTGTGATACTGTTCGTTGACAACATTCTTGTATGCAAGAGGACCATGTTGATCATCTCAGGGTGGTTCTACAAACCCTAAACCATCAAAATTTATATGCAAAGTTTTCAAAGTACGAATTTTGGTTTGAATCTGTCACATTCTTGGGTCATGTCATCTCTAGTGAAGGAATTAAGGTTGATCCTTAGAAAATTGCAGGTGTGAAGAATTGGCCGAGGCCTACAACTCCTACGGAGATACGCAATTTCTTAGTCTTAGCTGGATATTACAGAAAGTTTGTGGAGGGTTTTTCTACTCTTTCCTCTCCATTGACTAAATTAGCGCAGAAGGCAATTAAGTTCCAATGGTCAGATGCTTGTGAAAAGAGTTTCCAGGAGGTGAAAGCAATATTGACTACGACACCGGTGTTGACCCTACCAGAGGGTATAGATTAATTTTTTGTATATTGTGATGCTTCAAGGATCGGGCTTGGTTGTGTATTAATGCAACATGGGAAGGTGATAGCTTATGCTTCTAGGCAACTAAAGAATCATGAAAAGAACTATCCAACACATGACTTAGAACTCGCAGCGGTGGTATTTGCATTGAAATATTGGCGTCATTATTCATATGGGTTCCATGTGGATATATTCACGAATCATAAGATCCTTCAATTTATTTTCAAACAGAAGGAGTTGAATCTGAGGCAGAGAAAATGGCTTGAATTACTCAAGGATTATGACATTGATATTTTATATCTTCCGGGGAAGGCTAATGTTGTGGCGGATGCTCTTAGCCAGAAATCTATGGTTAGTTTAGCACACTTGGAGGCATATCAAAGGCCATTGGACAAGGAAGTTCACTGATTGAGTAGTTTGGGAATTCGTCTTGTGGACTCTAGTGAAGGAGGGGTAATTGTGCAAAATAGGGTTGAATCATCACTTGTTGTGGAAGTGAAGGAGAAGCAATACAACGATCCATTGTTTGCACAACTGAAAGAGGGAATTCATAAACATAAGACCATGGACTTTTCTCTTGGCATGGATGATAGTACACTAAGGTACTAAGGACGACTATGTATTCCAAACGTGGATGGTCATCGAGAAAGAATTATGACTGAAGCTCACTCTTCAAGGTATTTCGTGCACCCGGGTTGTACAAAAATGTATCATGATCTTAAGGAAGTCTATTGGTGGAATAATATGAAGAGGAATGTATCAGACTTTGTGGCGAAGTGTCCAAATTGTCAGCAAGTGAAGGCCGAACACCAAAGGCCCGGTGGGTTGGTGCAGAACATAGAAATTCCAATGTGGAAGTGGGAAATGATTAATATGGACTTTGTGGTAGGATTACCTCTTACTCCTCGTAAGTTTGACTAGATTTGGGTGATTGTGGATCGACTCAGGAAATCAGCACACTTCTTGCCGGTTAAGGCTACCGATATAGGGGAACAATATACTCAGTTGTATATCAAAGAAATAGTCAGGTTGCATGGCACTCTAGTTTATATCATTTCTGATTGGGGGGCATAGTTCACAGCTTATTTTTGGAAGACATTTCAGCAAGGTCGGGGTACTCAGTTGAATCTTAGTACAGCCTTTCACCCGCAGACTGACGGGTAGGCAGAGAGGACTATTCAGACGCTTGAGGATATGTTGTGTGCTTGTGTTCTAGACTTCAAAGGTAGTTGGGATTATCATTTGTCACTCATAGAATTTGCCTACAACAATTGTTATCGTGCTTGCATTCAGATAGCATCGTTCGAGGCTTTATATAGAAAGAGATGTAGATCTCCCATTGGGTGGTTCAAGATTGGAGAAGCAAAGTTGATAGGGCCAGACCTCGTGCATCATGCCATTGAAAAAGTTAAGATCATTAAGGAGCGGTTGAAGACTACTCAGAGTCGTCAGAAGTCCTATTCAGATTTTCGTCGTAGGGATTTGGAGTTCAAAGAAGATGATTGGGTATTCTTGAAAGTTTCCCCTATTAAATGTGTAATGCGATTTGGTAAGAAAGGAAAATTGAGCCCGAGTATGTCGGATCCTACATAATCATTTAAATGATCGGTGAGGTGGCGTACAAGCTTGAGCTACCACCTGAGACGTCATTAGTGCACCCGGTATTTCATATGTCTATGTTGAAAAAACTAGTTGGAGACCCGACACTCATTGTTCCTATCGAGACTATTGAGGTTAATGAGGAATTGACTTATGCCGAGATTCCAGTTTCTCTTATTGATCGCCAAGTCCGAAAGTTGAGAAATAAAGAAATTGCCTCTGTGAAAGTGTTATGGCGAAACCAACAGTTTGAAGAGGCCACCTGGGAGGCCGAGGAAGAAATGAAGAAGAAGTACCCTTATTTGTTTGAATAGCTATGTAATCGTTCCTTTCTAATGTTCATTTGTACAACTTATGCCAATGGTGTTCCTTTCTCGTAATATACTGCTTATGAGTCAACGATCGGTGTTGTTTTTATGTTATATTGTGTCATCAGATTATGTATATGTTATTAGGAATGGTTTATGGGATTCTCTGACATGTGGATAGGCCCAGTTATAGGGGAGACTCTGTCAAAATTTCTGGAAATTAGTAGAGTTAGCCAAATTTTGGAGCTTTTGGTGTGTAGATAAAGATTTAAGTCACATTAGGTGTCAATGGCGCACTCTTTGAGGGCGAATGATCCTAAGCGGGGGATAATGTAAGGCTCCGTTAAAATTTCCTAATGATTTAAGATTTTAAGGTGCGCCAACAGTATTTGGGAATAACGTGTTCGAGTATTAAAGTAGACCCATGGGATAGAACCACATCATTTTGAAATGCAAATATGTGTTTAATGTGTGTTGCAACATACTAAGGAGTTTTGTGAATGGCAGGCATTTGTGTGGAACAAATTGGATACATTAAGTGGAAAGGATGTCTCAGTTCGCACAACATCCTACATCAAACGCATGGTGCTACCAAACTATAAAGACGTAGGAGGTAATCTACCTATCAAATTAAAGATCTTTGAGTCTAGTTTCCAATGCATCAAACCAATAATGTTTTAATAATTGTGGCCATTAGTGCCAATGAAATGAAAATATGTGAAAGAAGTATGAAATGAAATGACTGATATAAAAAGGTTGATGTCTCGAATGAGATGGCCTAGCCGATCGGGTCATGATCGGATGCCTTACCGCACACATGGTGGTGATTTTATTGGAAATTGTAATTGAAATTGTGATTGTGGTTGATATCTCTAATGAGATGGCCTAGCCGATCGGGTCGTAATCAAACTTCGTGCTAAAGGTACGGTGGTATTGGTATTGAGAGTGATTGTGGTTGATGCCTCAAATGAGATGGACTAGCCGACTGGGTCGTGATCAGACTCCGTGCTAAAAGTACGGTGGTATTGGTATTGTGAACGATGATACATCGGTACTAAGGATCTACAACTTAAAAATATGGAAATTTACTTGAAAATTTATGTGGTTCTAACTTGATGTTTTGGTATTGTTTGAGGCTTCCATTGATTTTATGATTGTTCCTCCTCGTAATATTATTCATTCTACTATGAAGGTGTTTAGTTATACATACTAGTGCTATTCGACGGTACTAACGTCCCTTTTGCCGGGGCGCTGCATCTTTAATGGATGCAGGTGGTTCCACAAAAGAAGACATTGATCAGTGACAGCGGTACACCCTCTTCACAGCTGACTTGGTGGGCCCTCATCATTTTGGGGTCATGTATCTTTTGTTCCTTGTGTAATGTGTTTGAGGTATAGCCGGGGCCTTGTTGTCGGCATTATCATAGTACTCTTATTTATCTATAGAGGCTTCGTAGACATAGTCTGGGTATTATATTGGTGCTGGGAAGGTCAAACAATGTTATGTTATGGTTGTATTACTTGTTATGAAACATGTGTGTAAAATTCGAGACTTTAAAATGATGAAACTTTTGGTAATGAATTGGTATTATAGACATGATCACCTTATTGTCTAATTAATGAAAATATGCATTATCTCCATTTATGGATGAGTTTAGGTAGAAGGAAATCTAATAGGCTTGCTCGGCCGGGTTCACTCGGTTGAGCGTTGGTCACTCTCCCCAATTTTGGGGCGTGACAGGTAGGTTCGTTATGTGTTTTGGAATGTTTTGATATATTAGGAAGGGGTCTCGAGTGCCCCGGGTCTGATTCAGATTGAATTCAGTATAATTTTGGACTTTGTTGAATTGATGAGGTCTGTTCTTTCGGTGTCATCGCATCAGCGGAGGCTTTGGCCGCGGGTGCGGACATGCAGGTGTGTGAGGGTGTATCTCAGGAATGGAGAAGGCCAGCCCAGCCCTGGGTTCACTGGTGCGGACAACTGAGCATATATGCGCATCCGCATGCGCGAGTGTTATTTCATAGAAGTAGAACTATAAGGAGCTTGTGAATGACCGCAGGTGCGGTCGAGGTTCCGCAGAAGCAGAATTTTATGGCATTAGTTGGAATCGCATCTACGATGGATTTTTCCGCAGGTGCGTTAGTGTGCCCGTAAAAGCGAAAACCGCTGGGCAGAAAAGGGGGTGTTCGAGGGGTTTATCACATTTTAATCTTTTGGACCTAGAGAGCTAAGTTTATGGCGATGTTGTGAGGTATTTTCTAAGAAATCACTGGGGTAAGTGATTCTAACCCAGATTTGGCTATATTACATGAATTTATTTTTATTTTTGTCCTCTAATTAGTGATTTGACTTGTAAATTTTTGGGAAAATTTTTGAAACTTCTTAAACTAAAATTTGGGGATTTGAAAGGCGATATGAAGTCATATTTGAGTAATTCTTGTATGGTTGGACTTGTAATCGAATGAGTGTTCATATTTTGTAAGTTTGGTCGGGTTCCGAGAGGTGAGCATGGGGTTGACTTTTTAAGTTGACTTTGTGTTTCTTTTTAAAGATTGCAACTTTATTGTTTGGAATAGCTTCCTATAGTTTGTATTTATGGTATGAAGTTGTTTTGGCAAGATTCCAGCCATTCCGTGTTGGATAATTGTCGGAACTTACTAGTGGGTTGATTTAGCATGTTATGAGGTAAGTGTCTTGCCTAACTTTGTGTCAAGGAATTACCCCGTAGGATTGGTGTTGTTTTGTGTTAATTGTGATATGTGGAAGCCGTGTACGCAAGGTGACGAGCGTGTACACGTGCTAAATATTGTAATTGACCGGTTTTAGCTATGTATTTTCCTTTCATGCCTTTAATTGAGTTGCCATAATATGTTATATTCATCATCTTTAGTCTATCTTCACATGCTTTACTGTCAACGTTAATACTTGTCACAACACTTGCTAATTGTCTTCACATGTTTAGTTGAAGTTATTGTCCTCTCTATTCCTTGTTCATTATTTAACAGATGAGTCCCTTACTTGAAGTTGCTATTTCTTGGAATATCTTATTGCTGAATTTGGTATTCAGTTATAATGGTCGTAGTTCACATTGAGGTAACGTTGTAAATTGTTGAAATACCATTCTTGTGGAGTTATTCACTTTCGGTCACTATTGTTAAGACTCCTATGCATATAGTGGTTTAGCCATGGGCTATTTATTTTGGAAATACTATTGTTGTTGACTTCTTTAGCAATTTGTGATATTGGGCACTTGAAGTACAATTTGTGATATGTTGTGATATTGATACGCATGCGGTGGTATTAGGATTAGGGTCGAAACGCATGCGGTGAGATAAGGTGTCCTTCTGAAGTATTTAGTATTCGAACCTATCGCTTGAGAATTTTGGCGACCTGAATTTTTAGAACTTTTTCCTTGGTGCTTGGCACGAGAAATCATTCATTCCGATGATTAAATATGACATGCGGCAAGATCTATCAAGTGTTGGAGCATTCTTCATTATCTGTTTGGTTGCGGAGGAATCATATCTCCTTTCTGGAATGGGATCATCAGTCCTGCCATCATGATCATCGTCAACTTCGAAGACCTCTGGCTCCCTGGCTGATTCATGAAAATGGGAAGTTCTTCTATTGAAGAAACTTGTGAGGAATTAGTACTTACCTCAGAACTATCCTCTATTGGAACTTGTTGGATCAAATCATCAGTAAGCTCCTCTTTTTTCTAGGTATCGAACCCTTGAGATGTTACCTCTTCTAAATCTCTATGTGGTTGGGCAACATAGGGGCTTGGGGTTTGGAGGGTAGAGATCTTGAGGTTCTCATAGTTAGCATTTTTTTAGCTTTCTACTATATCTCTATTCTTTTTCGGGTGTCTCTAGGCTGCAAGTGCATTATTTTTTCCAAACTAACTTTGCGATGTCAAATTCGGATTCTTTAATAGTTAGAGAAAATTGATTATGAGCAGCTATATGGATTTTTCTTTAGGGAGAGGAAAAGATAAAAAAAGGATAATCTAGCCGAGGAGGGGGATAACTTTGGGCTGAGAATGTACTTGTGGGAAGAAGAGAAGTGACCTGAGTACATATGGGTTTCATGGGCACAAGGTGATCACTTTTCAAGAGGTGTAGTTGTGTAGAGACACCATCACTTTAGAGACACCATCACTTTGTGGAATAAATGGAAAAGAGAAGTACTCAGCGGACAATTATCGTACCGAAATCTTACTAACCTGTGGTCCAAGGCTTTGATGCATCCTGTATGTTGGGAAGACTTTTCGACAACCTGTTCGACCTTTTTCTCATTTTCCACACTGCTAAGCATTTTATTTTGAGTGTGTAAAATATTTTTAACAGTGCTATCAATGTTGTTCAAGATTCTATTTTGAGAAATATAATTTTCAGACTGACAATTGATTGTTGCTTCAAAGTCACTAGATGGTGGTTTTTCTCCTTGGAGAAAAACAACATTCTTTTTGGGGATTTTTGGGGACATGATCTGCACCATATTTGCTGAAATGTTCAAGAGGTGCAAAATCATGGGTATATCCACCGCTAATAGGGCTATATATTAGTATTTCAGGATTGTTGGAAAAAGCGGCTACCTCGTCATCTTCCCAACTAGGGTGATTGGCCTGGCATTTTCTCTGGAAATTTTGGCCATTCCCGAAGGTTATAGCTGACAAGGTATTTATACCTTTATGGAAGGCATTCTGCAGATGATTTGCACCTTTTATTTCTGTTCTTCTTGTTTTTCTTTTTGGGAACCCGATAGTGTTCTATTAACTCCTCAAGGCATTCTTAGAAGGAACATTCAATTTCTCATGGGTAGTGACATTCGAAACGAACCTTGAACCACTACACATTTCTACCTTCGATGTGAAAGTGCACAGTCCATTCCATGGTCAGATATGCTTCGATCTATTCATTCAAAGAAATACTCTGGATTATATCCACAGGGAGAGTGCTACATGGGATGTATCATATGGAAAGCAAAAGTATCCTTGATTGGCTTTTTAAGGTGCGAGTGGTCGAAAGCTATGACATGTGTTTATTTATCCCACTTGGATGCATTGACTTTGATTTCTTCTTGCAGGATCATCGTGATGCTGTGGATCTCTTCTTTGACCTTTGGATTTGGTTCTGAAATTTGGTAATGATCATCATGATATTCTTGATAAACATCCAGGGAAAATAGATTCTCTTATGTGGGCTCATCTTCAAGTGAGAAACGGATTCATGATCGTCATCTTTGCTAAAATGAAAGCATGTGTAGTCTGTAATTTTAGAGAGAAGTCTAATACACTGCTTTGATTGCAGTCAATTCCTCACAAAATGTCATATTTTATTACAAATAAAACATACTCTATTTCCTCTTGCATTACCATGCCTTCCCCTTCGAAAATATTTTTTTTCCTTCTGAACTTTGACATGTCGCTTGAGAATTTTGGAAACCTGAATCTTTGGAACTTCTTCTTTGGCGCCTCTCATGAGAAATCATTCTTTCATATGATCAAGTCCAACCTGGGCAAGCTCTATCAAGTGTTGGATCATTCTTCATTGTCTGTTTTAGAGTAGATCTTTTTGCACATATATCATCAAGAGCATAAAAAATGGCTTGCCTAATGTAACTAATTTCGGAGCAGTTATTGACTGGTATTTATCTTCTATGATGTCATGGTTCGACCCGTCAACATCTTTGGTAGGGATGATACAAATTTGATCGCCGCAAAAAACTTCATGCAAGATTCTAATGTTAAAAGTAAAATTTTTGGAAGTAAGGAAAGCATTATTGTCCTGCAACCCAGGGGAATTCCACCAGTATCGAAGAATACCTTAACGGTGAAAAGTGAATTCTGATAGAATTATGTAAATTTCTCGCTCTGCCAAATTCTTGGTCACCATCCAAGTGTAGAAATCTTGGATTCTTTGGGGAAATCTTGAGACTTTTATATCATCCAAGGTAAAGGTATGGAAACCAGTACCTATCTATTTGGCTATTGCCGAATCATATCTCCTTTCTGGAATTGACTCATAAGTCATCACATAATAATCATCTTCAACTTCGGAGACCTCTGGCTCCATGGGCTGATTCATGAAAATGGGAGGAAGTTCTTCTTCTGAAGAATATTGGGAGGAAATAGTACTTACCTCAAAACTATCCTCTGTTGGAACTTCTTGGATAGAAACATAAGTAAGTTGCTCTGTTTGTTGGGTATCAAACCCTTGATATGTTACCTCCTCTAAATCACTATGTGGTTCAACAACATAGAGGCTTGGTATTTGAAGGGTAGAGATCATGAGGTTCTCATAGTTGGCATTTTTTGAGATTTCTCCTACCTCCCTCTTCTTTTCACGTGTCTCTAGGCTGCAAGTTGATCTTTACTTTCCCAAACTAATTTTGCAATATCAAATTTGGGTTCTTTAGTAGTTTGAGCAAATAGGTTATGAGCAGCTATATGGCTTTTTCTTTGGGGATAAAAAAAGATAGAAAAAGGATAATCAAGACGAGGAGGGGAATATCTTTGGGGTGAGAATGCACTAGGGCACAAAGTGATCACTTTTCAAGTGGTGTATTTGTTCTCTTAAAGACACCATCTATTTCTGGTGTTGCTGGAAGAAATGGAAAAGAGAAGTACCAAGCGGATAAATATCGTACTGCAAGCTTGCTAACCTGTGCTCCAAGGCTTTGATGGTTCCTGCATTCTGAAAAGACTTCTCTACAACCTGTTCTACCATCTTTTCAATATATATGTGCACAAGCTGCGGCCTCAGGCCCAAGTGTACATATACATAACTACGGCCTCAAGCCCAAAGATGCATAAAGCATAAACAACGGCCTCACGCCCACAGATTCATAAAGCATAAATTGCAGCCTCAGGCCCAAATACAGGTGTTCATCATTCAGGGTTTAAAATCAGGAAATGAAAATCATACTACAATACATGATAGTGCAATACTGAATCATATTGAGTTACATAATACTAGAATGTCTAATAGAACTGCACTGAGACATGTATTCATAATAAATTGATATGTCATAACTGAGGCTCATGGGATATAGAATGAATTATGAAACTATGTTATATAGATAACAAAAGTTCTACTACTATTCATGGAATTGAGGTATAATTACTTTATGATGCAATTCATAATAGTCATAAAGAATGAGACAAAGGGAGATTCATAAACATTCACAAACATAGAGACTTTGCCTCACATACATTTACTTTAAGCGTATCACAAAGCTCGTTGCCTCTTTCAACAATACACTAGGGCAATATATATCAAGATGAACCAATATTAGCGATAATGCTCATGTTTTAGTCACTTAGATATTTTATCAAACACTTGGTAGGCATAAAGCATCATAGCCTTTATTAATGGTGTTTCTACACCCAATAACCCATCCTCTTGCTCCTAGTTAATCCTAAGATCTCAAATTGTTACAATCAATATCATTCTTAATCACCCATAAGATAAACAACACATTTAATCAATAATCAACAATCAACAATCAACATGTCACGCCCCGAAAGGAGCGCGATCGCCGCTCAACCGAATAAACCCGGCCGAGCAAGCCTGTTAGATTTTCTTGTACCCAAACTCATCCATGAACAAAGAGAAGATGTACTCCAATAATCAAATATTGAAAAGATTTCATTAGCAACTCCCATTTCATTTCCATTAGCAACTTCGTTCATAATTTCCAAATTATTACAAGTTTATAGATATAGTGAAAAACATGTTTTCCAAAGACCAACATTTCTAGTTCGATTCCCAACATCAAATACCACCCACAACCTGTCTAAAGAGCCTCTAAGTGCAACAGAACTGAAGAATAGAAGTGTCGGCCACAAGGCCCGGGCTATACCTCATAGTAAAAAATACAACGTAAGATGACTTAAATCTCGGAATGGAGTAGGTCTCAACAAAACCTGCTGAATAGAGAGTGACTGCTAATGAGGACCAAAGCTGCTCGCTGATGAACCACCTACATCCATTGAAGATGCAGCACCCCCGAAAAAAGGGACGTTCGTACATATGTAATAGTACTAGCACGGAGTCCGATCACGCCCGATCGGCTAGGCCATCTCATCCGAGACATCAACCACAATCACAATTTCAATTATAATTTCCAGCACAATCACCACTGTGTGTGCGGCATGGCGTCCGATCACGACCCGATCGGCTAGGCCATCTAACCACAATGTCGTGTGGATCGACATCATCCTTTTCTATCAATCATCTCATCCCAATAAAGGGAAAATGATTTTATCACAACAATCTCATCCCAAAGAAAGGGAATAATCACAATCCATTCCTACACCGGCACATCTAGTTTCGGGGTTAGGTTATTTGAACCTACCCTTCCTCGGTGACTATCGATACTCCCAAAAACATTTTTGGTTTGCACACAAAGATAACATAAATACAAATATATTTACCTCATCATGTTTCACATTGTATAAATCTCCATTAGTAGTTTCAACCAATCACAACAACAATATTCCCTTGGCTCTTTTAGCCATTCACGAGATTCATTATTCAAGGCACGGTGGCCATATTTGATATTCAACACTTCCATTTTATCCCTCTCATGTATGATCATCATAGATATTAACATATATAATATCCCGAAAATCACAATTTTAAGATCATCAGTAATGAAGACTTTAAACACAATGGATTTCTTTCCAAGAAATGGAGTAAAATTGCTGGCAATCGAAGCACAAGTTAAAATCATAAACGAGTAACACATCATTTATTCTTGAAACACTTTTCCACAAAAAGGGAAATACACAATTTCCACCCAATAATACGTAAGAATGCAAAACACACTGAAACTACTTATAAAGCACACCATTAGTTAAAAAAGCCACATATGGGCATCACTTGAGTTCATAAGCTTTTAGGCAATTCTATTTTCAAAGTCAATTTTGGAATAGTTGAATCAAAGCTCTTTTCATAATCTTTCTCACATCATTTCATTTCATTGGCACCATTGGACACAAGTATAACTTTCACTCTTGGCACGTTGGCCACAATTTATATCCCCAATTCACTTATTTCACTTCCAACCATCTTTATAGATTATCAACAATAAGACATTTCCAATCAAGAATTTAGATACACATATGAGAAATTAAGAGTCTTAAGCATATTGAGTTTTTCTAACACAATTTGGCATACTAACTTTCATTTGAAACATGACTCAAAGCCATAACATTTTAACACATATATCATTCTTGAACACATTCCCGAAGGATAACATAATGTGATAGGACCATTCGGAACATATTTTGAATACATAATTATCGACACTTTGCTTACTCAAGATGATTGAATTTATTGGGAACAACTCGAAACATGAGAATAAGGAACTTAAACCAACCATACTTGAAACTTACGGGAAAATCTTAGAATTCAATTATAAGAGAGTAGTTTATCCAACATACCTCGCTTTAAGCTTTCCATAAATTACTACAATATTCAGGAAATCCTAGCAACTTAAATCTAATTTGAAACATAACAAAAGTGAACCATAATTAGGAAGATATTCATGGTCTCAGGTCATTCGAGCAATTTATTAAACAGTAGCTGTGCAAATTGGTTACAAGGTTCTTCCACAAGATTTATTTAAATTCTCAACCCAATCCTTACTTATTTTAGCTCAACAATATTCCCACAAACCTTATTAGTACATGCATGTATAAATAATACTCTTACACCCATGAATCATACTTCCCATCACCCATTTTGTACCCCAAACTCGAAATTTAAAACTAGGGTTTGATCCTTACCTCTTGAATGAAGATCTTGTGAGATTTTCTTATTGGATTTCAAAGCTTTGACAATATCTTGATGAAAAAAGCACTTGAGCTTCTTCCTCTCTCAAGAATACTCTCACTTCTCTCTAAAAATGGGGTCGAGTTATAAAAATCGGAAAATGAACCCTCAGAACTCAGGTCTGCCATCGCAGAATGGACCATGAGACTGGTGCCAAGAACTGGGCTAAACTGGTCAGGTCTGCAATCATTCAACTGTCCGCAGACCACTTTTGCGGTCCGCAGAATAATTTTGCGGCCGCAGAATCACATTCTGTCAGCCTTTTGTAATTGGGCCATAACTTCTTGTATGATTGTCCAACT
Source organism: Nicotiana tabacum (assembly GCF_000715075.1). Taxonomy (NCBI): domain Eukaryota; kingdom Viridiplantae; phylum Streptophyta; class Magnoliopsida; order Solanales; family Solanaceae; genus Nicotiana; species Nicotiana tabacum. Next base: position 682,440 of record NC_134101.1, on the reverse strand, counting down.
GATGAACGGTTTGAAGCGTTTGAAACTAGACTCAAAGATATTTCATTTGATAGGTTGTTAATCACATAAATCCCTATATATATGTAGATATGATAGTCCAGAGTTTTGTCTTGTGCGTACTCATTTGGAACTTTAGTCTATTATGTAATTTCCAACTTGACTTGGACTTAGGGCTCTCTTTAGACCCCACATCACTTATAATGTGCCTCGTACACTTATTATCATATCCAATTGATATCCATCATATTAATAGTCCTCTTCTCCACACAAAATGATATAATTAGCACACATCAACTTTCTTAATAGCCCTTATGTACTTCGAAATTTTCCGGGGTTCTACATTCTCCCCCACTTAAGAACATTCGTCCTCGAATGAGGAGTAGAGTCCGTCCCCAAACACTTAACATAACTCGATCCTTCTTCCACACATCTTAAGCTCCCAAATTTTACTATCCACCTTGTAATTGGGCCTATCCACCTGCCAGAGTAACCCCAAAACAACTCCTAACAACACATCCACAACTCAACAAAGCATCATAACATACAAATAATATAAATTTCAACATTTACCGACATTACATTATCAAAAGGAGCATCTGGACATGAACTGCACATATTTAAATCGTAACACAATGAAAGTACCTTTTGATCCACAGTCATTTGACTATACACTAAAGTGAGAAGATTTTATTTCCTTAACACTTTTGGCCCTCAAGGTGGCCTCCTCAACTTACTTACTTCGCCATAACACATCAACGTAGACAATCTCAACTCTTGGACTTATCCAACAAAGATGGCAAATAGATACCCCTCATAATCCGATTATCCATTAACTTCACCTTCACTAGCTTTCACCGGAATGACAGACAAAGTATTTCCAACTACCTCCTTAGACATAGACACATGAAACACCGGGTACACAGAGGACAATAATAGGGACACATCATACTCATATTTTGTCCTATTTCCATCAAGATTTAATAAGGCCTAATGTGACTACACATAGTTTACCTTCCTTAACAATTCACCCAATATATTCATAGTAAAAATCTTGAGAATAACCCGTTCACTTTCTTCAACTCTAAATCCCTACGCCGAACACCCAATTAAACCTTTGGTGACCTCCAACAATTACTCTAAGGCGTGCTAGCTTGCATATGAACATAAAACTTCCTATCCAATATATTTGATCACGGGATGACGCTTCTTCTTTGACATGTTTGAATCTTCAAACCCCATAGGTTACTATAAATAGGAAAAATGAGGTCCGAGATTGGGCTGGAATGTTTTTTTATTTCAAGATTCCATCAATGTACTTGCAGGGCATTTCAGGTGGTTATATCTTAAGAGACATGAAAGATACTACCAATAGCGCTGACATGGTTAATCATTGTGATGACATCATTGATTCGACAAATGAGGCATAGAGTTGCCTAGTGGGCATTAATAATGTATGGACCATGTATATGATCTTAAGATGTAAAAGAAGTGAATCATTTTAGACATGTGATCTTTGGGAGGCATGATCGGGAGGATAAAGACATTAGCATCAGTTATTCTTGGAAGACTATGAGTCATGAAAAGGACAACAACAATTGTTTCATTCCATATGTGCCTTGTCTGGCAATAGTATGCCTCAAAGACAAATAGCCAAGTACGTGATGCTAGTCTCCTCTTGGAATGTAGAGAAAATCCGTTTAACTCAAAGTGAGAATATGTTGGAACCCTGAATGTGATATGGGTTTCAAAGTACATGTGGTTGCATTATGCTCTTAACATTAACTAACATAAGGAATAGATATCCCACAAGCCAATTAGGATGAAAAAAAGAAGTTGAACACTTGTGAGATTATTATCATTATGACAGTTTAACCCTTGCCAATAGTTGATCCTATATGAGAGGACTAGAGATACGAAAATTTTGTCTTTCAAATCAATATGCGTACGGTATGTACCAAAATCTGAAAGCATCTAATTTCAACATTTCACGAGTGAAACCGCATAGCTAGGACATCTTAATATTGGGGTGAAATCATATATTGGTTAGAGAGAATGAACAATTTGCTATGAGCCAGACATGTTTCTACCATAATAACTCTCAAGCTGCAATACCAGGCCACTTTATGGGAAACTACAATAATAGGAACAAAGTGAGCCACTTACTGCAGAATGATCTGAGTGGACATGAAAGTCATACTGAAATGGGCCAACAAAAAGATCTTCCTGTGACGAATTTGTGAAAATCTCAAATTTCCCAGAAATGTTTTTGCAGACAAGTGACCCCTTTCAATTGACATGTACACATATGATAGGTGCTGAGACATGCTCTCATGCTACTACACGTTGAAAAGGATGATAATATTCACAAAAGAGTAAAGTGATTGTTCAAACCATAGGCGCCACATACACCGGAGAAAAAAGTAGTGGTTCAAGAAGGATATCAACACTGGGGCGCTATACACTGGATTTGATACCACATAGGTAAAATTTATGACTGTGCATGCATAAGCATAAGTGAGCAAATGTTATCCATTTGAATCAGAAGGTCCTATAAGAAATTCATCAGGTATAGCCCTTTGTTGAGAACTTGGGGAAATAAATGGGTAGTATTAGCCTAGGGTTATAACTCACTTCAAGGAAATAATTATCCACAAGATGTTGTAAATAAGAGAATTTGTGATAGAGTGGCTTCACGAATAATACGTCTCATTCAGAAAGTAAGTACATGGAAAGTTTTGTAATTCAGCGTCTTGTTAAGACCATATTTATGTACATATACAACAAGGAAAAATTATGCATGTTCATAATGATGTACTAACGAGTGACTTACTTGATGACTTTAGGTTAATAGGACAGTATCTTAACTGATGCCCCTTGAATCCATATCCATAACATATATTGGTATCATAGTGACATACCCCCCGAATGACATCTCCTACATTACACGCAACTGGTATGAAGTCCGCTAAGTTGACTCGCCCCACTGACCTAATATTTACCCTTTTCACATAAGTCATAAGAATACCTCTTATATTTGCTCCAGGACTTCACATCGGAAGTAAAAATCTCTGTAACAGTTTTCTGTATGGGCCTTGGTAATTTCCCAAGCTTGCCACCCTTAACACACTTATGCGCATACTCACAACATGGCACAAAATGTTCCCGCCCGCATATCGGGTAGACCCATCTAGGTGTACCCAACCTATTGCATGTTTTCTTCTTGTGCCCTCTCATTCCACTACCATAACACATTTCAAGAGTCAACCAACACGTCCCTAAGTGGCGCTTCTTACTAATATAGCATTCTAGCTTAATGGAACAAACAAAACTCTTTCGTTTCTTAGGTGTTCTAACCACATGATCTGGTGGCGTGGTCACAAAATAGAGACAAGGACAGTTTCTCCTAGCAACTGGATCTTCTAGCCACTTCTTGCTAGCTCGAACTCGTGGGTTACTCATATGGAAAATGAGACATGACGAGGAAATTAACTTCCTATCTTGAGATATATCGCACGATCTGTAGTACCAAATAAGTGTGAAATTCCTAAATTTCCAAGTAGCCTACTCATTATAGATGTGGTTGACAACACACCGATAAGAAGGACTCTACTAGAAACGGCTCCAGGACATCCTAGGACACTTTAAAACCTGGCTCTGATAGCATGTTTGTCACGCCTCGAAATTGAGGAGCGCGACCGGCGCTCAACCAAATGAACCGGCCGAGCAAGCCTGTTAGATTTCCTTCTACCCAAACTCATCCATGAATAAAGAGGAGATGTACTCCATTAATCAAACATTGAAAAGATTTCATTAGCAACTCCCATTTCATTTCCATTAGTAGCTTCATTTATAATTTCCAAATTATTACAAGTTTATAGATATAATGAAAAATATGTTTTCCAAATTCCAACATTTCTAGTTCGATTCCCAACATTGTATACCACCCACAACCTGTCTACGGAGCCTCTAAGTGCAACAAAAGTGAAGAATGGAAGTGTCGTCGACAAGGCCCCGGCTATACCTCATAGTTCAAAATACAACGTAGATGACTTAAAGCCCGGAATAGAATAGGGCTCAGCAAAACCTGCTGAATAGAGAGTGACTGCTAATGAGGACCAAAGCTGCCCGCTGATGAACCACCTGCATCCATAGAAGATGCAGTGCCCCCGGCAAAAAGAATGTTAGTACATATGGAATAGTACTAGTATGTAAAGCTAACTGTCCTCTTTCAAAATAGAATGCCAACATAAAAGGGAAAACCATGGAAACAACAATCAACAATCAATGATAACCAATTTCCAAGTTAAGAAATATTAATTTAAAAACTACGAAGATAATATTATTTTTGGTTGGGAGATCTTTATCACCGATATACCATTGTTCACAATATCACTGTTCATAATATTAATGTTCACAATACAAATACCACCATACTTTTAGCACGTAGTCCGATCACGACCCGATCGACTAGGCCATCTAATACGAGACATCGACCACAATCATAATTTTAATTACAATTTCAAGCACAATTACCACCATGTGTGCGGCATGGCGTCCGATCATGACCCGATCAGCAAGGCCATCTCCTCCGAGACATCATCCATTTCTATCAATCATTTCATCCTAAATAAGGGGAATAACATTTTAACACATCAATCTCCTCCCGAATAAGGGGAATAACATTTTATTTGATTTGCATACAAAGAAAACATAAATATGAATTTTATTTACTTCATGACCTTTCATATCGTATATAGCTTTATTGGTACTTTTAACCACTTATAACATCATTATTATATTGGCTCTTGGCCATACATATGATTCTTCATTCATGGCACAATGCCGTATTTCATATTCCACACTTTCATTTATTCCCTTTCATGGATCATCATCATCATAATTATCAACAAATAGAATATTTCGGAAATCACAACTTTAAGTTCATTAGTAATTGAGGCTTTAAACACAATGGATTTCTTTCCAAGAAATGGAGTAAAATGATTGGGAGTCGAAGCACCAGTTAAACTCATACAAAAGTAACACATCATTTATTCTTGAAATACTTCTCCCTAAAATGTAGAATACAAAATTTCCACTCACGAACATGTAAGAACGCAAAACACATTAAAAATACTCACAAAGCATAGCATTAGCTAAAACAGCCACATATGGGCATCACTTGAGTTCATGAGCTTTTAGTCAATTCTATTATCGAAGTCAATTTTGGAATAGTTGAATCAAAGCTCATTTCATAATATTTCTCACATCGTTTCATTTCATTGGCACCATTGGCCACAAGTATAAATTTCACTTATATCAATCATCGCATTTCATACTTCTTTCATATCTTCTCATTCCATTGGCACCATTGGCAACAAGTATAACTTTCACTCTTGGCACGTTTGCCACACTTTATATCCCCAATTCACGTGGGCCACACTTTATATTCTCACACAATTTGGCATCATAACCTTCATTTGAAACACAACTCAAAGACATAGCATTCTAATACACATATCATTCTTGAACACATTCCCAAAAGATAACATAATGTGATAGAAACATTCGGAACACGTTTTGAATACATAATTCTCGATACTTTGCTTATTCGGGACAATCTAATTTATTGGAAGCAACTCGGAACATAGAATACACAACCATACTTGAAACTTATGAGAATATCATTGAATTATGACAATAAGGCATCTAAGGAGCCATCTAAATACTCGATAGGTAGCTGTTGCTGTAGGCGAAATCTGCAAGCAATAGAAACTGATCCCATGAACCCCCGAAATCCATAACATAGGCACATAGCATATCCTCCAAGATTAGAATGGTGTTCTCGGACTGCCCGTATGTCTGTGGTTTGAAATGTTCTACTCAACTCAACTTCTGTGCCTAACTCACGCTGCACAGCTCTCCAAAAATACAATGTGAAGAGTGTGCCTCAATTGGAGATATTGTACACCGGAATACCATGGAGACGAACAATCTCGTGGATATAAGGCACAACCGGAATGAAATGTGCAGACTTGGTCAGTCTATCCACAATAACCCACACTGCGTCAAATTTCTTCAAAGTCTGTGGGAGCCCAACAACGAAATCCATGGTAATACGATACCACTTCCACTCTGGAATATCAAGTCTCTGAAGCAAATATCCCAACCTCTGATGCTCGTACTTCACCTCCTGACAACTCAAACACCGAGCCACATACTCAACTATATCTTTCTTCATTCTTCTCCACCAAAAGTGCTGACTCAAATCCTGATACATCTTGGTGACACCTAGATGAATGGAATACTGCGAAGTGTGAGCCTCCTCAAGGATAGACTCATGAAACCCATACATATTAGGCACACATATCCGGCCCCATCATCTCTAATAGAAACCTCCTTGGCATCGCCGTGTTGTATTGTGTCTTTAAGGGCAAGCAAATAGGGGTCGTCACACTGACGCGCTCTAATGCGCTTATACAGAGAAGACCGAGAAACCACGCAAGTAAGTGTCACGCCCCAAACTCAGGGTGCGCGACCGGCGCTTAACTGAGATAACTCGACTGAGCAAGCATGTACATTACCTTCTACCCGAACTTATTTAAGAATAACAATAAAATCCATTTTATTAATTAAGCGGTGAGGAGGATCAAGTAAACAATAACTCAAACTCGTTATAAGCAGTTACATCATTTATAAGTTTCAAAATACACACTCTTTCATAGTTTGATGTGGAACGTGTGATACAATTACAACATTACCAATTTTACATTCCCCATACCAATATTCCACCCACGCTATGTCTACGGATCCTCTATTAGATACAAAGAGTACAATGATAGTGCCGGCAATAAGGCTCCGGCTATACCTCAAAACATAGTGATAAAATGAACAAAAGATACATGACCCTGAGAGTAAGGTGGGGCTCACCAAATCAGTTGAAAAAAGTGTGTAGTGCTATCGCTGATTAGTGTCGCCTGCTGTGGAACCACCTCCATTCATTAAAGATGCAGCATCCCCGACAAAAGGGACGTTAGTGCTGTTGAATAGTACTAGTATATATACTAAACACTCTCTCAAAGAAACGAGCAGTAATGCAAGTAAGGACAGTCGTAATATCAGTTAAAGCCTCAAACAATTACCAAATATCTAATTATAGATAAGATAAGTTTTAAATAAATTTCAAAATTTTAAGTTGGGAAATCTCTGGTACCGGTATACCACTATTCACAATTTTGATTACGATTTCCAACACAGTCACCACCATGTGTGCGGCATGGCGTTCGATCACGACCCGATCGGCTAGGATGTCTCACCATAGACCGCCTTAGTCTCGGTAGGCAAAAATGATCCATGAAAGCGTCGGCAAACTCACTCCACCTCACCGAAGGGCTCCCCTCCTCACGGGAGTCCTCACACATCTCAAACACCGGGACCGGAAGCTGGGGATGGAGGTGAAACCAGAATATTAAGTAGAGGATTTGTTGCACCCTCGTCAGGAGTAGGAATTGGTGCACCTTGAGCAGGAATAGTACAACCAGGCGGTGTAGTAATCAGGGGAATATCCTCACCCCTCAGGTATTCACCTGCATCATCAATGATAGAATCAACCGCCACTCCTGGGGTAACATCGGCTTCTTAGACAGTTCTTGTCTTCTTTGTAGGTGCCATTTACTGAAAGTTAGAGCAATGCACGATTTAAAGGAGGAACAATCGTACAATCAGCTTTATCGCACGATCAAGAACATCAAAGAAGGTTATTATTCCTAAATGTCCAAGTAGCCTTCTAATTATAGATGTGTTCGACAACACACCGATAAGAAGGACTCTACTAGACATGGCTCCGAGACAACCTAGGACACTTTAAAACCTTACGCTCTGATACCAAGTTTGTCACATCCCAAACTCGGGGAGCGCGACCGGCACTCAACCGAGTGAACCCGATCAAGCAAGCCCGTTGAATTCTTTCTACCCAAACTCTCCCATGATTTAAAGAGAACATGTATCTTTGTTAATTAACCAATAAGAAGATCATGTAGACAATACCAAATTCATTACTATTAGTTAGTTCATTTAATAAGTCTTAAAATGCATACATTCTCATGGTTTGAAGTGGAACAAGTGATCAAAACACAACATAATTTGTTTGACTTTCCCAACACCCATATACACCGACACTATGTCTACAGAGCCTCTAATAAATACAAAGAGTACAGTGATAGTACCGTCAACAAGGCTTTGGCTATACCTCAAAACATAATGATATAATGAACAAACGATACATGACCCCGAGTGAAGTGGGGCTCATTAAGTCAGCTAGGAAAAGAGTGTGTCACTATCACTGATCAGTGCATCCTGCTGTGGAACTACCTACATCCATGAAAGATGCAATGCCCCCAGAAAAGGGACATTAGTACTGTCGAATAGTACTAGTATATATGACTAAACACCCTCTCATAAGAACGAACAGTAATGCAAGTTAGGACAATCATGATATCAGTAAAAGCCTCAAGTAATTACCAAATATCAAATTAGGAATGAGATAATTTTTCAAGTAGATTTCCACATTTTAAGTTGGGAGACCTTTAGTACCGATATACCATTGTTTATAGTTTTGATTACAATTCCCAATATATTCACCACCATGTGTGCGGCATGGCATCCGATCACGACCCGATCGGGTAGGCCGTTTCATGTCACACATCATCTTTTTCTATCAATCATCCCGTTTCATATTTCTTGCACATCTCTTCATTTTATTGGCACTAGTGGTCACAATTGTATTATTTCTCTTGGCATGTTGGCCGTGTTTCATATTTCACATTGCCCATTACGTATTTCGTATTTCATGTTTCATATTTCATGAACACCTTTTTACTTTCAACCATCATCATGGACTTTCCAACAACAACACATTTCTATTCAAGACATATAAGCACACATATGAGCAAGTAGGAGTCCTAGGCGCATTACGGTTTCTTACACAATTTTCATTAGCTTTCACTTGAAACACAACTTGAAGTCAAGTAATTTAGACATGCAACCCATACTTTGAACACATTCTTAAATAGTAGTACAACATAACAAGAGCATTGAATTACATATTGATCAAACATGTCTTTTGACACCAGCTTATCCGGGTTAATCAATTCATAATGAGCAACTCAGGACTTACATGGATATTATGGGGTTCAATTTTAAGAGAATATTTTAGCCAACATACCTCACTTGAGCTTCTTTAGACTTTAATATATTCTGGAATTCTTAGCAACTTCGATCTATTTTAGAAATGTAACAAATTGAACCAAAATTAGGAAGTTGATCATGGTTCTAGCTCATTCAAGCATTTTATCAAACACTAGGTGCATATTATGGTTTCAAGGTCCTTTATGGAGGATTCCATCATCCCACAACCCATGCTTTATCATTTTTAGATCTACAATGTCCCTACATCCCTTGATAACACATGCATGCAAAATAAACAACTCCCATACCCATGAATTATCTTACTAATTGCCTAGTGTGCATTCCTTATTAATCTTCCAATATTTGAGTAAGAATTGGTGGATGAAGCTTAGGAACTCCTTTTCTAACTCTATGACACTCCCTCACTCTAGAAATATATGTTTTCCCTTTTAAAACGATCCCAATGGTGTTTTATTAGAATGGGTTCAGGTTCAAAAATTAGAAAAATAAGAGCCCCAACACAGGTCTGTGGTCGCATATGCGACCGCATAATACTTCTGCATTCAGCGAAATGGCCCTCCGAAACTGGGCACCACTGACTGGGTATGCGGCCGTTTTGCGGCCCGCAGACCCGTTCTGCGATCGTATAATGCGCCGCAAAACTTTCCTCCAAACAATCTCCATGCTAGTTTTGCGATTGATGTACGGTCCCGCGAAATCATTTTGTGGTAGCATAATTGGCCGCGAAATGAAATCCAAAAGTTGCCCAATTGACTGCCTCACTCTGCGACTACTTTCCGGCCCACAGAGCAATTCTGCAGCCGCATAGTGGGACACAGAAATACCTTTTTCTGCAAAGCATTTTCTTTCAACTCCCTAGTGTTCCTTTTGTGTCGTGATGCTTTACTGGTATTTTGTGTCAATACACTTGGGTTTGACGGCTTGCGAGACATGGTTATGTTGGGAAAATTCAGTTCTGATTGCTTATTTATGTATGGACGGGTTTCGAATAGTTCTTGATAGTGTCGAGGACAGCTTGGGCAGGATGTCTGCCAGCAACATAAGGAACATGTTGTGTGTTATGAGTTTTCTCCTGTATGGGGTCACAAGTTCTAGATAGCATGGACGGTTTCTGATGTTTAGAAGAATGCTATCATTATCTGGTACCACCTAAGAAGGGTACGCACTCCAAAAGGCGTATTGTGCTTTGACTAGCAGATGCCTGACATGTATTACGCTAATGGCCCGATTGATTGAATACTGATGTTTAGATTTATCTATGTGGCAATAAGGAATTATGGAAGTATTTCTCGTGGAACGATTGTGTATGATGAATATGTCAGTAATTTGAATAATGTAGTTGGGATTGGGGGATTATGGTATTCTAGGTATTTGAAGACGAAGAGGATTCTCATAGGGATGTGTTATAGATCGATTATTGTGCAAATTTCTATTGTTATCTACCTATTTTTGGAGGATCAGAATTTATTTGGAGGCCATTGGTAGGCCTAATGAGAATGTGTATTCTACATCAGGTCGGATTTGTCTACCCAACACATTTATTGTGGAGGGATGTGTTATCAGTTTGAGTGGATATTATTCGTGTTCTGATATGTTCCATGTGTTACTCTCATATGCTATGATGTGTTGTGATCTGTTGATTACTTTTACCTGATGCGATTCTGTTGGGGGCCTTGTGGCGAAATTCGAGCGAGATGATTCTCGGGGTGTTGAATGCTATCCATTTTTTCATGGTTATGGTCATGCACTTTGCGTGTTTGTTATTGATGTGTGTATATGGTTTTTCATCACGGCTCGACGTATCCTATGTGTACAGGTGTTTCGATTGGGTCACGCATCATATCAGAGTTATATTGGGATATGATCCTTTGGGCTTAATTCTTGTGTTATTTTTATCCCATGTGTGATGGATTCATTGCATTGCGCTTCATGGTGGTATCTGTTGAGCTTGCGGGGCAGTTATCTCATTTGATTCTATTTAATTATTGGGTACATCGAATTTGTTGCTTGTTTGATGCACTTATTGCATGGTATGCGGCTCTATGTAGGAGTTGTGTGGCATATTGGTAGAGCAGCTTGTATTGGATGAGGTGAAGTTATTGGGGCCTGAATTGAGTGCCATCAAATTTGATTAAGCTATATTTGGAACTATAGTGTCTTTATTCAGCCTAGATTTTGGCTTTGGTTCTCGTCATGCAATAGGGCTCCATGACTGGTTGATGTGATGGGGGATTATGAGTTTATGTATGTTTCTTTCATCATTGGTTGTGTTCGAAGATTTAGAACAAGGTTTTTATTGATAGGATGTTAGATACTGGTACAATATTTTCTATTTGAATGACTATTGTGGTTGGAAGCTATGGCTATGTGTATCTGAGTTATGTGGAATATCATTTGAATACACTTGGGATATGGTTACATATTGATGCAGTTTAATACTGACTTATACAGAATATAGATGAGAGAATCGTGTGTCATAATTAATTGGGGAAGTTGGAGATTGGGTTCTAAGCGTTGTGAGCTAATGTTAAAGTAATGATCATCAGTTAGATTGTGTTGTCAGACTTTTATAGATTGGGATGAAGTGAGATCACCCATGGTTAAGGGAATGGTGATTTTATACGGTGACATGATGGCTTTGGGATGATTCTTCGCACGTTCGAGGATCAACACATGTTTAAGTAGGGGAGAATGTATTGACCCGACAAGTTGTTATGAGAATTTATATCCAGTTAGGTGGTTTGAGGTCATGCGTAGAAATGTATGGTGTATTATGACTTGTGTGTATCATTTGTTTTGGTTCGTCAGCAGTTCGTGATTGATTTGGAAGAATGATTCTCAACTAGGAAGCTTTAGGTGAGAAGAGTTGACCAAGATTGAATTTTGTGTATTTGACCTCGGGACAAAGTTTTCATTATTCCAATAGGGCCATATGGTAATTTTGGATTTAGGCATATGCCCGAAATTGGATTCAGAGGTTTCTAGGCTGATTTGGTACTTTGGCGAAAGTTGACAATTTGAAGGTTTAGAATTTTCCTAAGTTTCCATGGTTTGACTTTATGTCTATCGGGATCGGATTTTAGTTTTGTGACTTTGTACGACTCCGTTTTTTCATTTTTGGAACATGTCTGCAAAATTAGGTGTCATTCTGATTTTGTTTAATAGGAATTAGATGTATGTTGTCTTTTTGCAATTGTTAAGTTTCATTGTAATTTTCGTGTGTTTTGTTGTCTGATTCATTGTTTTGGATGTTATTTTGGTATTTTGATCGCACAAGTGAGTTCGTATGATGATGATGTACTTGTGCAAATGGTTGGAGTGGAGCCCTGTGGGCTCGGCTGAGTTTTGGACATGTCCCGGAGAGTTTGAGAGATGTTAGGATTTTTGCAGCTGTTCTGCTCTCGCATTTGCGATTACCGCATTTAAGAGATCCTGCTCGCTTTTGTGATGTTGCTCTAGGGGACCAACTTTTCCAATTTCGGAACTAATATCGCATTTGCGATGAGTACTTATGCGAACCCCTGATCGCATTTGTAATGGGGTGCTGGGACTGGAGCAGGCCGCTTTTGTGATTGCTTTCTAGCACTTGCGAGCCTACTAGGTTCGCATTTGCAGACCAGTTGTTGCATTTGCGATAGGCTTAGGGTTGGGGTAGGCTTTGCATTTGCGATGCCTATGTCATATGTACTTAGACGTTAACCCTACCCCATAGGGGTAGAGAGGCTATTTCTAGGAGACCCTCAACTCAAAGAGACGAAAATCGACAATAGATTCTGTGATGGCAAGAAAAATCAGAAAAATAATATAAGCATCATAGGAAAAAGAAAATTGATGGAAAAGTAATAACAACAACCAGTAATAACGCCACAGTACAGTAAAAAAATGGAAAAATAGTGCGGAGTTAACATACACCACTAATAGTCCAAGACAATACCCTAAGAGACTAATCCCCCCTTTGGAACAAAGGAGAAAAATGCTTGACTCCTTCCTAACCCTCAACCCTAATGCTCGGCCTCCACACCTTCCTATAAAGAGCCACATCCTCAAAAATCTGAAGTTGAGCCGTGTCCTGCCTGATCACTTCACCCCAATAATTCTTAGTCCTCCCTCTACTCTTCTCATAACACCAAAGCCAACCGCTCAAACCTCCTAACCGGATCATCTTGACTTCTCATCTGCACTTGCCCAAACCATCTAACCCTTACTTCCCGCATCTTGTCATCTATGGGAGCCATGCCCAACTTCTCCTAAATATCCTCATTCCTAATCTTATCTAACCTAGTATGCCCACACATCCATCTGAACAACCTCATCTCTGCTACTTTCATCTTCTGGATATGAGAATTATTGACTGGCCAACACTCTACCCCATAATATATGGCCAGTCTAGCCACCTCTCTATAGAACTTGCCCTTAAGTTTTAGTGGCACATTCTTGTCACACAGTACTGCAGACAATAACCTTTATTTCATCCACCCTACCCTTATACTATGCATGAAATCCTCATCTATCTCTCCAACCTCTGGATAATTGACCCAAGGAATTTGAAACTACCTCTGTCGGAGATGACTTGTGAGAGAAGCCTCACGTCCAATTCTGCTTTTCACGTCACATCGCTGAACTTGCATTCCAGATATTCAGTCTTAATCCTACTCAATTTCAAACCTTTAGACTCGAGGGTCTGTCTCCAAACCTCCAACCTCTCGTTAACGCCGCCTATCATCTCATCAATCAGAACCATATCATCACCAAAAAACATACACCGAGGCACTTCCCCTTCGGTATATGATCTAATAAGCTCGCAACTTTACAAGACTCGGAGTGTCTTCCCTAAGTACTACAAGGAAAGACTAGCTGAGGAAATAAGGAATAAAGCTTCAACCTAAGAATAGTAACTTGAAGATTAAATGGTCTTGTAATAATAGTCTCACTACAACATTGGATGCACTCCATAAGAAAGTGGTACCTATCGTGACTAATGAACGAAAGTCAAAAGTGATATTTGAAATCATATGAGTTACAGGGAATTCCAGTATTCGCGGGCACTAAGATAAGCTAAGTATCCATGCAGTAAGTGGGAGAACGACCAGGAAAAGTAATTGCTTACATTTAAAGACAACTGAGAAGGCGCGGAAGGAAGTATATTGTGCTAGCATGTGAAAGGAAGCTTGCGAGTAGTATGAATAGATATGTGTAGGTCGCAAGCTAAAGTATGGTAGAGCAACAAGGTTTTAGCTAGATAGGAGTAAGGATTAGAAAAGATGAGTGAGAAGGTGACAAGAATAGATAAGGCCTCGGGATTAAGCCCATCAAAACAAGAGAGCTGATGGTTTCCTTAAGTTATAAAAAGTTCAGTATAGCCTGAATGAACTCAGAGGAGTCTAAGACTATGAGCAATTAAAAAGATGACATGTTGCCCTAGTAGTACAATAGGGGTGTAATTGTGATAGATAAGAGGATGACATTTATGCCTTTGATTGAGTAATGATTTAAAGAAAAAAGATTTCATGAATTGCAAAGATTAGAATACCCCCCTTGTAAGATGAATCACATTGGCATGCTATGAACTAAGGTTAATGAAGTACAGTATCGTCCCTAGGTGGATCAGGAAAATCACTTCAAATATTCCTCGATGCGACTTGTACCCTAGTGACAATGTATTACGTAAGATATTTCAAGTTATCAGTGATTAATTATGGATCAACATTAAGCTGAATCAATAATGGATGGATAAAAATTACAAAGTATGAGATGAGATTACGCCATCATTCTTAAGATGAACAGTGATGAGGAATTATTAGAGGCATTAGATTTATACATATAAGATAAGCTGAGAGAGAGTAACCTGAAGTTGGGCAGTAGATCTCGGTAATAATAAACTGAAGTAAGTGTTATAGTGTAGTATAACCTACCTAGATTTAGTAAATCCACAAGAATAGATAACTGAGGCTATGAAACAAGATATAAAAATAGTTGTAAGTTTGACAAAGTACCAAGCAAGGACTTCTGTACACCTATAGATGCCTAGAAGGATAACTTGTCATAGTTCTATACATGTTCACAAAGTGTGGCCTAGAAATTGGCTAAAGGATGGAGGAAAAAGAAGAGAAGGGTCACATACTCGCACATACAAGGACAAAGTCGTACAAGCTGCATGATAGAAGGTAACAATAGTTACGAGATTGGATGAATTCCGACCACAAGTCGTGGTGTGAGAAAGAGGCCTACAGGGGGGAATGCACTGGCCTTCAGATTTATTTGCAGAACAGTTGCATAGATGTCAAGGACAATATTAAAGTATTCGCAAGAGCTATAGGTTATGAGACTTATAATCGCATAAGTCAACATTCGAAGATGAATGTTCCAAAGGGGGGAATGATGTTACACCTTATGTTTTCATACGTGATAGTACATCGTAAGTCAATTGATGTAAGCTCATAAATGAGATTATATTTGAATGTACATAAAGTAAGTTAATCATATTACCTTGGAGGTTACAAATATTTAAGAACATGAATAACAAGTACCGAGAGGGTTGGAAGGCTTAGAAGCTAAACGAATAGAAGAAAATAAGTTTCGTCGAAAGTCGACAAGTTTATAACATGTACTTTTGGGGTGAGACTAGGGTTATTAACATGATAAGGAGGTTATGTTATGATTTATTTTAGTCATGTGATAGTCTTGTGTTATGTTTTGAAGCTAAGCGAGTTGTGGAACAAAAGTTGGCAAAGGTCATCACAAGTTACATTCATAAATGTACTGAAATTAGGTCAAATCTAGCGGAGCCCTTCTCCTAATACATAAGGTATTACGGGATTCTCCACCTAAAAAATTGAATATTTATGTGTCTAGTTTCTAACACATTACACCGTTTGTCGATATGACATCAGAGTATAGAAATATTCGCATTTTTGCGAGACTGCACTAGCAGCTCCCAATGGGACCCACTTAGGTGGTTGACGACCCTAGAACATTTTAACGGGGTTGGACACCTCATTTTTGGCTATTTCAGACCAAGTAAATTTCCCAAACTCTCTCAACACCGCTCTAACATCTCTCCAAGGTTCCAAGTCTAATCCAAGGTCGTTTTACCTAGACCTATCCTCAAAAGATAGCCTAAGTGAAAAAAAGAGTCTTTATGATATTGTGATGCCATTAAGGTTGCTTATAAGCTAAGGGAAGATGTGGTTTGAGTTTTTTACGATTATTTAAGGTAGGTATAACACTCTATTTCTTGGGCTCAAGCTTATATATGCGTTGGTTAAGTTATTTGGATGAAGAATTACAAGATAGAACTTGAAGTTGTATAAGAGGTTGTTGTGTCTTATTGGACTATTTTGGAGTTGGGTATATGATTTCATATGGCTGGAAATCACGGGGAATGGCTTGGTTATAATTTTTGTATTGTTTTTATGCTGGAAAATATTTTTATTATGTTGATTATGTTTTAAATAGGAGAATAAGCAACCACACAATACCTAGAAGTTGTCCATATTGTTGTAATATCTTGTTGGGTTGTTTGATGTTACTTTTATGATGGATATAAGGTTAGAATGTCATACCAATATATATTTTTATATTCTGGACTGTTTGAAGGTGTTTTAAGTATAGGGAAGATGGTAAAAAGAGTTGGGGTTTGGTTCCTATCCTAGCTTACCGCTCATCGTGTTAAGTAGTAGTTTTGTTGGTGACATTTGTGCACTTGTTGTTGTGTAGGGTTAATTGTGTTGTTGGGCTGTTCGGTGTGTTGTGGTTCTGAAACTATATAGTTGAAGGTTGTATGTGATCTTGTTCTTTTTATGGACTTGGGGAAAGGACAGAAAACAAGGGAGATGCTGCCTGTTTTAATAATAAATAAGCTTGTCGTTTATTGTACATAGTTGCATCTCTCGTAGCTTAACGATAGCATTATTAGCGTTGTTGTAGATTAAAGTGCGATGAGACAATTTCAATGTGGTCATTGGATATACTGTGATAAGATATGTTAAGGCTATCTCTTCTTTCCTTTTGGCATGATCAATATGATACAAACGAAACGAGCAAACATGCAACTTTCACAAATGACTCTATTCTTAGAAGTAATAGGGATGCCTATGTTCTTGATTCCCCTTGTGTGATGTTATTATATTGTCTGTTCATGGGACTCAGAAAATACAGAAGTTGATAAATTTTATTTCACGATATTAAATGAAGGTATATTTATCTTATGACATTCCGAGAGATCTTATTGACTTACTTCATTATGCATTGAATTCATATACACATTTACATTGACCCAGAACCAGATGGCATTATATACACGTATATTATATGTATATATGGTATGGGGAAAGGTTACTGTGTTATATATGTACCAGCCACCTGATCAACTAGCATATGTTTATCATTTCGCCCACTGAGGCTGAGATGATACGATGGGATGCCCTCAGAGGATTGACGAAGTTATGTACACATATACCTATGCATGATATGACATTTATGGCCATATCATGACACTATGAAGATTCCATGATTACTGAGCTATTCAGACTTACAAATTGACCCATTTAATCCATGTTTCTTTCACGTCTTTTATATACTTCTTTTCATTTCTTACATACTCAGTACTTTATTAGTACTGAAGTCCCTTCAGCCTAGGGATGCTACGTTTCATGCCCATAAGTCCCGATAGATAGGTTGATAGTTATCCTAGTAGGCTATCTGCTCAGTGGAAGGTGTTGGTGCACTCTACTTGCTCCGAAGTTTCCTATTTGGTCAGTATGCTCTGGGCATGTATTAATTGGTATGCCAGGGCTCTGTCCCGAACATTATGATTTTTATGTACTCTTAGAGACTTGTAGACAGATGTCATGTATATGGGTACTTGTATGGCCTTGTTGGCCTATGTTTTAAGTGTACAAATGATCATGTCGGCCTTATAGGACCTTATGTCACATGTATAAGTTTCTATATCATGCTGGATCGTCCTATGTCTACTATTACTTTACGATTTATTCTGGTTATCTCATGATGGTTCTTCTATCCTATTTATCCATGATGGTGTGATAAAAAAGATACGCTACGCTGGTAGTCGGTTGAGTAAGGCACAGGGTGCCCTTCGCGGCCCTCCGATTTGGGTTGTGACAATAAGGCCTTCTAAATCCATAACACAGGCACATAGCATATCCTCCAAGATCAAAATGGTGCGCTCGGACTGCCAGTCCCTCTGGAGTTTGAAATGTTCTACTCAACTTAACTTGTGTGCCTAACTCACATTGCACAGCTCTCCAAAAATACAATGTGAAGAGCGTGCCTCGATCGGAGATAATTTACACCGGCGCACAATGGAGATGAACAATCTAACGGATATAGATCTGAGCCAGCTGCTCTGAAGAATATGTAGTCACAACTGGAATGAACTGTGCAGACTTGGTCAGTCTATCCACAATAACCCACACTGCGTCAAATTTCTTTAAAGTCTGTGGGAGCCCAACAACGAAATCCTTGGTAATAAGATCCTACTTCCACTCTGGAATATCAAGTCTCTGAAGCAAATCGCCCCACCTCTGATGCTCGTACTTCACCTGTTGATAGCTCAAACACCGAGCCACATACTCTATTATTTCTTTCTTCATTCTTCTCAACCAATAGTGTTGACTCAAATCCTTATACATCTTGGTGACACTTAGATGAATGGAATACCGCGAAATGTGAGCCTCCTCAAGGATAGACTCATGAAACCCATCCACACTAGGCACACATATCAGGACCTACATTCACACAACCCCATCATCTCTAATAGAAACCTCCTTGGCATTGCCCTTCTGCATTATTTCCTTAAGGGCGAGCAAATAGGGGTCTTCATACTGACGCGCTCTAATGCGTTCATACAAAGAAGACGGACAAACCATGCAAGCAAGTGTCACGCCCCAAACTCAGGGTGCACGACCGGCGCTCAACCGATATAATCGGACCGAGCACGCTTGTAAATTACCTTCTACTCGAACTTATTCAAGAATAATAGTAAAATCCAATTCATTAATAAAGCGGTAAGGAGGATCAAGTAAACAACAACTCAAACTCGTTATCAGTAGTTACATCATTTTTAAGTTTCAAAATAAATACTCTTTCATAGTTTGTTGTGGAACATGTGATACAATTACAACATTACCAATTTGACTTTCCCCATATCAACATACCACCCGCGCTATGTCTACGGAGCCTCTATTAGATACGAAAGAGTACAATGATATTGCCGGAAACAAGGCTCCCGCTATACCTCAAAATATGGTGATAAAATGAACAAATGATACATGACCCCGAGTGAAGTGGGGCTCACCAAATAAACTGGGAAAAAAGTGTAGTGCTATCGTTGATCAGTGTCGCATACTGTGGAACCACCTGCATCCATTAAAGATGCAGCGCCCCCAGAAAAAGGGACGTTAGTACTGTTGTTTAGTAGTAGTATATATGACTAAACACTCTCTAAAAGAAACGAGTAGTAATGCAAGTAAGGAGAGTCATAATATAAGTTAAAGCCTCAAACAATTACCAAATATCAAATTAGAGATAAGTTTTAAATAAATTTCCAAATTTTAAGTAGGGAAATCTTTGGTACCGATATACAACTATTCACAATTTTTATTACGATTTGCAACACAGTCACCACCATGTGTGCGACATGGCATCCAATCATGAACCGATCGTCTAGGATATCTCATGCGAGACATCAGCCAAATCACAATTTCAATTACAATTCTAACACAGTAACTGCCATGTGTGCAACATGGCGTCCAATCACGACCCGATCGGCTAGGCCGTCTCATGTGATACATCAAGCAAATCACAATTTCAATTACAATTCTAACACAATCACCACCATGTGTGCGGAATGGCATCCGATCATGACCCTATCAGGTAGGCCGTCTCATGTGAGACATCACCCTTTTCTATTAATCACCCCGTTTCATATTTATTGCACATCTCTTCATTTCATTGGCATTAATGGTCACAATTGTATTATTTCCCTTGGCACATCTGCCGTGTTTCATATTTCATATTTTGCATTACGTGATTCGTATTTCATGATTCGTATTTCATGCACACCTTTTTACGTTCAACCATCATGGACTTTCCAACAACAAGGCATTTCTATTCAAGACATTTAAGCACACATTTGAGCAAATAGGAGTTTTAGGCACATTACGATTTCTTACACAAGCTTCCATTAGCTTTCCTTTAAAACACAACTTGAGGTCAAGATATTTAGATATGCAAGCCCTACTTTGAACACATTCTCAATAGTAGTACAACATAATAAGAGAATTTGAATTTCATATTGATCACGGGTGTCTTTTGACATCGGCTTATCCGGGTAATCGATTCACTATAAGCAATTCGGGACTTACATGGATATTGTGGGGTTAAATGTTAAGAGAAAATTTTAGCCGATATACCTTACTTGATCTTCCTTAACTCTAAATATTCTGGAAATCTTAGCAACTTCAATCTATTTTAGAAAAGTAGCAAATTGAACCAAAGTTAGGAAGATGATCATGGTTCTAGCTCATTTAAGCATTTTATCAAGTACTAGGTGTACATTAAGGTTTCAAGGTCCTTTTATGGGGGATTCCTTCATCCCACAGCCCATTCTTTACTATTTTAGCCCAACAATCTCCCTACATCCCATGATCAATCATGCATGCAAAATAAGCTACTCCTATACCCATGAATTATCTTACTACTTTCGCATTTATAGTTAAATTTTGAAATTAAGAGATAGGGTGTAGAATCTTACCTCTAGGATGACGGCCTAGTGTGCTTCCCTTGTTAATTCTTCCAAGAGTTTGAGTAAGAATTGGGGAATAATTTATTGAAGAACTCTTTCCCTTTCTAGAGCCTTTTCTCTCTCTCCAAATATCAAGTTCTCCCTTCAGAAATGGTCCATAAGGTCTAAATAATGAAATGGGGTCGGGTTATAAAAACCCAAAAATGAAGCTCGAAAATGGGATATGCGGTCGCATATGCGACTGCATAATGCTTTTGTGGTCCACCCCCATCTGCAGCCGTTATGCGATCCGCAGACGTGTTCTGCGGTCGCATAATCTGCCACAGAACCTCGCTCCACAAAATTTCCAAGCTGGCTCTACGATCAGTGTGCGACCCACGAAATAGTTTTGCGGTCGCATAATGGGACGCGAAATAACATCCAAAAATGGCCCAAATGACTACCTCACTCTACGGCCATGCTACGGCCTGCAGAGTAATTTTGTGGCCGCATAATAGGCCGCAGAAATGCCCAATGTTTCCAAATATATTCCTCCAACTATCATTAACACATACGCCTACCTCGACACCATTAAACCTTAGGTTTTTTTAGGAAACATTTTACGGGGGCCTTACAGCAAGAACCCGGCTAGGCTCCAAAAAATCCAGTCTCGCAAACTGATTAGCAAAGCCTGAACATCTATGGCTAGTGGTCTCTCTGCTGCCGTAGAATATGCCAAATTGCCCATACTCCAAGCCTTTGTACTCAAGGCATGAACCACCACATTGGCCTTCTCGGGATGATACAAAATGGTGATCTCATAGTCTTTCAGCAACTTTAACCATCTTCACTGCTCCAAACTAAGGTTTTTTCGCTTGAAAAGATACTGGAGACTCCGATTGTCGGTACAGACCTCACATGGAACACCGTATAGATATTGCCTCAAAATCTTCAATGCGTGAACAATAGATACCAATTCTAAGTCATGTACAGGGTAATTCTTCTCATGAACCTTCAACTGTCAAGATGAGTAGGCAATGACCCTACCATCTTGCATCTACACCACGCCAAGCCCAATACGTGATGTATCACAATATAAAGTGTAATACCCGAAACTTGTAAGCAATACCAGAAGTGGAGTCGTAGTCAATGCAGTCTTGAGCTTCTACAAATTCACCTCACACTTGTCAGAGCATCTGAAAGGAGCACCCTTCTAGGACAATCTAGTCAAAGATACAACAATGGATGGGAATCCCTATATAAAATGACAATAATATCCGGCCAAACCAAGGAAACTCCAGATCTCAATAACTGAAGACGGTCTGAGCCAACTCTGATCCCCTCATTAGACACCATGTGACCCAAAAATGCCACTAAATTATGCTAAAACTCACATTTGGAAAATTTTGCATATAAATTCTTCTCCCTCAAGATTTAGAGCATGATCCTCAAGTTCTACTCATGGTCCTCCTGACTGCGAGAATATACCAAAATATCATCAATGAACAGATGATGAAAGAATCAAGACATGGCTGGAACACACTGTTCATTATGTGCATAAATGTTGTTGGGGCATTGGTCTGCCCAAATGACATTACTAGAAACTCGTACTAACCATACTTAGTCCTGAAAGCAGTCCTCATGAATTCTGATTCACGAGTCTTCAACTGATGATACCCTGGCCGCAAATCAATCTTCGAGAATACTCTAGCACCTTGAAGTTGGTCAAATAAGTCATTTTTTGCTATTTTCGACAAAGGAAATTTTCCAAGCTCTCTCAACACTTCTCTAACAGCTCTCAAAGGTTCCAAGTCTAATCCAAGGTGGTTTTACCTAGACCTATGGTGTTGTGATGCCATTAAGGGTGCTTGTAAGCTAAGGGAAACTTTGGTTTGTGTTTTTTATGATTATTTCTGGTATGTATAACACTCTATTTCTTGGGCTTAAGTTTATATATGTGTTGGTTAAGTTATTTGGATGAAGAATTACAAGATAGAACTTGAAGTTGTATAAGAAGTTGTTGTCTCTTATTGGATTATTTTGGAGTTGTGTATACGACTTCATATGGCTGGAAATCGCGGGGAATGGCTTGGTTATAATTTTTGTATTGTTGTTATGCTGGAAAATATTTTTATTATGTTGATTATGTTTTAAATAGGAGAATAAGCAACCACACAATACCTAGAAGTTGTCCATATTGTTGTAATATCTTGTTGGGTTGTTTGATGTTACTTTTATGATGGATATAAGGTTGGAATGTCATGCCAATATATGTTTTTATATTCTAGACTATTTGAAGGTGTTTTAAGTATAGGGGAGATGGTAAAAAGACTTGGGTTTTGATTCCAATCCAAGCTTACCGTTCTTCTGTTAAGTAGTAGTTCTGTTGGTGACATTTGTGCACTTGTTGTAATGTAGGGTGAATTGTGTTTTTGGGATGTTCTGTGTGTTATGGCACTGAAAGTATATAGTTGAAGGTCGTATGTGATCTTGTTGATTTTATGGACTTGGGGAAAGAAAGGAAAACAAGGGAGATGCTTCCCGTTTTAATAATAAATAAGCTTGTCATTCGTTGTACGATAGTTGCATCTTTCATAGCTTAACGATAGCATTATAATCGTTGTTGTAGATTAAAGTGCGATGAGATGATTTCAACATGGTCATTGGATAGACTGTGATAAGGCATGTTAAGACTATCTCTTCCTTCCTTTTGGCATGATCAATATGATACAAACAAAACGAGCAAACATGCAACTTTCACAAATGACTCTATTCTTAGAAGTAATAAGGATGCCTATGTTCTTGATTCCCTCTGTGTCCTGTTATTATATCGTCTATTCATGGGTCTCAGAAAATACATAAGTTGATAAATTTTTATTTCACAATATTAAACGAATGCATATTTATTTTATGACATTCCGAGAGATCTTATTGACTTATTCAATATGCATTGCATTCATATATAAATGTACATTGACCCATGACCAGATGGCGTTATATACGGGCGTATATTTTATGTATATGTGGTATGGGTAAAGGTTATGATGTTATATACGCACCAACCACTTGATCAGCTGGCATACTTTTATGATTTCGCCCACTGAGATCGAGATGATATGATGGGATGCCCTCAGAAGCTTGATGATGTTATATACGCATATACCTATGCATGGTATGACATTTATACCCATATACATGACACTATGAAGATTTCATGATTACTGAGCTATTCAGACTTACAAATTGAGTCCTTTACTCCATGTTTCTTTTACGTCTTTTATATACTTCTTTTCATGCCTTACATAATCAGTACTTGTCACGCCCCAAACTCGGGGAGCGCGACCGGTGTTCAACCGAGTGAGCCCTACCGAGCAAGCCTATTAGATTTCCTTCTACCCAAACCCATCCATGAATAAAGTGATCATCTTATTTCCTTCTTCCGTAATAGCGATTGTTTTTCGCAGATGCAGAGCCGCAGAAACGGCTATTGGCCCGTATGTGTGAAATGCCTAGGTAGAAATAGAGAAGATCGAGGGATTTATTTCATTTTCCACATTTTGAGTTAGAGATCTTGGTTTTGGTATATGTTTTAGGGTATTTTGTAGGATTGGATCGGGGTAAGTGTTTTTGACTTATATTTGTTTATTGTTCATGATTCAATCATTATTTTTATCATTTAATTAGTGATTTGAGTTGGATAAATTGGGGGGGGGGGTGGTTAAAACTTTCCTAAACCATATATTGAGCTTAGAAGATCGATTTGAGGTCGGAATTGGATAATTGTTATACGGTTAGACTCGTATCAAAATGGGTATTCAAATTTTATAAGTTTGGTCGGGTGCCGAGGTACGGGCTTAGGGTTGAATTTTTACTTTTCTTTAAAGATTGAAACTTTATTATCCGAAATTACTTCCTATGGCTTGTATTTATGGTATTAAGTTATTTTTTCTAGATTCGAGCCGTCCATATTTTGATTTTCCCAGGAAAGGCTTATTCGTGGACTAATTTATCTTGTTTGAGGTAAGTATATTGCCTAACTTTGTGTGGGGGAACTACCCCTTATGACTTGGGTTAATTTGTGTTATTTGGATTACGTGAAAGACGTGCACACGAGGTGATGAGTGTGTACACAGGCTTATATGTGGTATTTTTACCGGTTTAGACTCTTAGGATCTTTCATACATTTGATTAGAAATAGTAATATCATGTTATATCATCCATTGTTAAATTGCTATTACATGCGTTACTTTATGTTGTTATCACACGCTGTATCTTTTATTGTCAAACATGCTCTTATATGGAGAGTTATTCTTATTTGGAGTTGTTATCTCTCTTATTGTCATAATACCTCTTTTATTGTCCAGTTATTCTTATTTGGAGTTGTTATTTCATGATATATTTTTGTATCAAGTTATTCCATGCATTTATATCGAGATACTATTTCACACCATCCCCTTTATTGATAAGTTGATGTTGTACATTTAAATAGGAAATTGTCATTTTGTGGAAATACCTTCATTTTGAGTTACTAAAGTTGATGTTATGAAAGCTATTATCACATTGAGGTTGAAGTTGTTGAATAATGAGATATCTTCCCTTATTGAGTAATTCTTATTAATTTTTTTTTATTATTGAGATTCTTGTTCACATTGTGGTTGAGCCGTCGGCGATATGTGGTGGAAACTTTTGTATTGTTGATTTTGGCAAGTTGTGGCATATGGTCACTTTTGGTGCGAGTTATTATTGTGTTGTGATATTGATGAGCATGTAGCGGTTTATGTGCACGTGGCGGCATAAAGTTGGATTTATGTGCGTGTTGGTAGTAGGGGAATTGTTTGAAGCGACGTGGTGATATAAGGGGGCTAAAGTGCGTGTAGCTATATCAGAAAAAATATTTTCAAAAATATCAAAATGTAAGGCTCACGCGGAGGTAGATGGAAAGATTGTGATTCTAATTTTGAAATGAGGTTATGAGCTGTGGTACCTCGATTGTGATTCTTGTTGTACATTCTATGTTAAAAAAGCTTGTTGATTGACCAGTTCTTGATGCTTCCGTCTTGTCTTACATGTATTTGTCTGTATTTGAGTAATTGTTGTTCTCATCATTTGTTCATTTCTTATTGTATTTATTTCCTTAATTTTTGTTGTTACCTTACCTTATTTTATTGCTCTATTACCATTATTTTCTCGTTTTCATTGTTAGACTGTATTATTCTTTGTTCCATTTTTTTTCTTATTCTAGTAGGTGTCCTGACCTGGACTCGTCACTACTCTACTGAGGTTAGGCTTAATACTTACTGGGTACCATTGTGGTATACTCATACTATATTTATGCACATTTTTGTGCAGATCTAGGTACACTTATTCGTTTCGGATGCCAGTGATCGCTCAGTTATCTTTCTGGAAACTTCAAGGTCTCTGCTTTGATACTGTCACGCCCCGAACTTGGGAAGCATGACCGGCGCTCAACCGAGTGAACCCAGTCGAGCAAGCCTATGTTACATCAACCTCTCATCATAACTCATGCATGATTTATCAAAACACAATTAGATCTTGACTTTCATATTGAATACATTTAGCTCAATGGAGCATATATTGTTTTCTCATGATGGTTACACATGGCGAAACTCAAAACTTAAGTACATGACTTTCACGCACCGAAATCGAGAAGCGCGACCGTTGCTCAACTGAGTAAACCCAGTTGAGCAAGCCTAATTTACATTAACCTCTCATCATTACTCATGCATGATTTACCATAACATAATTAGATCTTGACTTTCATATTGAATACATTTGGCTCAATGGCAAATTCTTTCTCACGGTGGGTACACAACTTTATAAATAGCTGTAAATACTGTGAACATAGATACATGACAAAACTAAAAATTTGAAGTACATAACCCACAGTGTACATGGAGCTTCTATGACAATGGATACCTATATACCTAAACCCACTAAAACTGTAGCGGGCTCACCATATGCTGAGTAGTGAAGAAGATTCCTATCAAAGATCCATTTCAACCCGTAGAAGTATACCTACATCCATTAAAAGATACAGCGCCCCCGGCAAAAGGGACGTGAGTACATGTGGAATAGTACTCATATGTAAGGCAGTCAAAACAATATATGAAAATATGGTAACTCAAATAAGAGTCAAATAAAGTACATCAAGAAACTACGAAACATCCCATAGGATCACATTTTGATGACGTCCAAATCCACTACTAAAAAGTAAATGGACACGGTCGCATATAATATAATTTACCCAACTATGAGTCGGGGTCGAATCTCACAGAGAACAATATGTAGGCTATTAGGCATGTAAGAGAATTATCACTTATTATGCTAAGCCAAACACTTAGAAATGTTTTGAAAAAATATTTATGTCTAAATTCGAAAATGTAAACTAACCTAGAAAGCAAGTAAAATGATCAATGGCTACAAGCATGGATACACGGAGAATTACACTCAAGTAACGATCCAATGTATTTCACGATTTTACAAATATGAGCGAGTTTATGTTAATTAGCCTCGGGTAATAATTCTATATTAGCTTCTTCCAAAGACTAACAAGACTTCCTAATTGATTTACCCCTAAAACAATTAAGAGATTAAGCACACCCTATTATGGCTACAAGTAGTTCAATCCTATCCCTAGGTAGAATATATAAAGTGAGGGTTAAAACCTCAAGTTCTTGTTAATTAATCTTTACCAACCCTAAATTATCTTTCCCAAAATTAATTCGAAGTAAATGAGCGAGTCCTAGGGTTAGCTAATCCCTTTGGAAACATTAAAGAACAAGAATAATTAAAGAAACAATAACTCACCTCATAATAAATAAATATCGTTCAATACATGAGTACAACAAGATATTTAATCCACACTTTAAATAGGAATATTTCCATAAACAAGATTCAAGTGTTGGAAAAAATATTACACTCTTAAATATTCAATACAAAGCAAGGAAATGAAGAAATGAGCATAAATGAGTAAGAAATTCTCAACCAAAAGCTTCAAATCTTCAAGACCCAAGTGTGTGTGCAAGAACCGTAACTCCAAAACTTGTCTTCTCTAGTCTAGGAACTGAAAAATAAGCCAAATATTCGTTTCCAATAAGCTAGGTCGTGTATTTGTGGGGTTTGAGTTGAGAAAATGTGAATTGTCATTCCTGTCCATGTCTGAAGCCCGTTGACCGCACCTGTGGAAGGATCCTCGCAGGTGTGGCTCCACAAAAGTGGACCTTCAATCGCAGATGCGTAAACTCAGGAGATTACCTACTCCGCAGATGCAGACATGTTGGCGCAAATGCGTCTCCGCAGATGCGGATAATTCATCACAGATGCGAGCCTGTTTGGAATTCCCTGCTCCACATATGCGAACCAAATAGTCGCACCAGCAACTCCGCAGGCGCGGATTCTTACCGCAGATGCGGCCTTCCACCTCGCAAATGCGAGGTCATATAGGCGGATAGTGTTTTGCAGATGCGGAATCACTGAAGGATTTTGCACTTTTGTACTCTTTTTTTGCTCAATCCCACTTCAATTTAATTCAACTCTCTTCATGGCATCATTTACTTGAAAATCTAGCAATACACACCATAAACAACCTCATATTATAATTAAAGGATGTAAAATCTAAAGAAAAGAGACTAAAATAAGTGGAAAAATCACCACTCATCAACACCCCCAGCTTAAAGTTTTTCCTTGTCCTCAAGCAAATCAAAACCAACAACTCAATGAGGTTCTACCATTTAAAGCACAAGTAGTATTGATATCATTTACAAATCACATTCTCCAATTAATCACCATACTTATGGATTTGGTTGGTACTAATAGTTAGGCTCAAGCATGTGAATCTTAACCAAATAACTCCCTCATTTAGAAACAACTTCAAGAAATGCAAAGGAATTTCAAAATGATCAAGTGACAACACAAAAGCCTCAAGAAGTGACTCAAAAGCACTAGTCTACTAACATATGCTCAATTTACTCATTTCGGGATACATCAATGTCAAAAATCCATCCTAATTCATGTGCCCTCATAAGAAAGAAAAGTCCCAAAATCACCATATTTACAATAACAACACAAGGGATAAATGCACAAAGACAATCAGTCTCAAAAAATAATTTTAAGTGTTACAAAATATCATGCCATAAGCTTGCCCTTATTTTAATTTTCCACCTATTCAACAACATTCGGTTGAAGATACCATAAGGACGTTTTAAGCTTGTAATGCAGGTTTAGGAAAGGGTCGGATAAGCATTTGGGATACAAGTGACTATACCATCCTTGAACACTACTCAAATTTGTCTTTCTTTTTCACTTTGCATCGTTTTAAACCACATAGACCTTATTGGCATCTAGTTACCAACACATAAGCACCTTACAATACCTCTCTAATTTTCTCAAGACTCCATATTTATATATATACATATTTTTCTCCTTTTTTTTATATAACTATTTTCTTTTGGAGCTTGAGTAACTTCATATGAACTACTTTGAGCTATATGTTTCTACCCTCAATTCCAACTTGACACCAACACCCCCAACTTAGGCTTTTAGTCTCATTCTCAATATTCAAGGAGGGACGGGTTCAAAAGAGGGAATTATTTCACAAAAGGGTAAAGGTTTATAATGAGGTGGCCAAAGAAAAGGTTAAAGGCTCAAATGGGGTAAACTAGTGATAATATTTATGCAATGGTAGGCTTGAAAGGCTAAAGAGGCTTTTCCAAAGATTACAAAGAATGCCTAAGGTCATCCCTCCAACCAAACATAATTAACATTAGCGTTGAAAGACCAACCTGGCAAGTTCTAGATGATAGAAGTAAACACAAGAATTATTTATAACAAAAACTAACACACATGGCACATGAACTAATCAAGGCCGAACAATTTCACTTCTTAACAAGAGCATTTAGAGCAATATCATGCCAACTAGTGGGAAAATAGTCGCTCAATGAGCCAAAATGTTGTCACAAAAATCATTCTTCCCCATACAACTTACTTTTTCAATTTAAAAAACAAAATCGGAGGGTATTTTTAATTCACACTTCATATAGAAGAGACTAATTTTATTAGTACCAAACAATCCAAAAGTCTCCACATAACAAAACAAGACTAATTCCCTTAAGAAAGTCATCACACTATCCGTCATAGAGAAAAGTCACCCGGTTCAACAAATAAATATTTCTTGGGAAAGAACCGTAGCATAAAGAAAATCCAAGGACATTTATTGAAAAGTATATTACTACTAAAAGAGATAAAAATAATATAAACTAAAACTACTAAAGAAGATAAAATAAACACTACAGAAATAAAAATAAAAGAACAAAACTACTAAAAAAATAATAATACGCAAATATATCATTAATAACAAATTACGCTCGGCAAGAGCACATGATAAGCAATGATAAAACAAGACCGGAAAGGGCACACAATATCCATACCAAAGCATAAGCCCGGCAAGTGCACAAATTAAGCATCAATGTACAAATAAAGTGTACTCCCTAAAGTGTACTCGGCTAGAGCACATGGTAAGATATGATAAAACAAGCCTGGCAAGGGCACACAATATCCATACCAAAGCATAAGCCCGGCAAGGGCACAAATTAAGCATCAATGTACAAATAAAGTATTCTCCCTAAAGCCACCCCCAACTAAAAACATTGCAGTGTCCTCACTGCACAATATCAAAATAAAATAAGAGTAGTTTGAGGGTCTCCCCGAGGTCTGCATCAGACTAGAAGATTGTGGGAGACAGGCTTATCACTGCCGTGAAGAATTCTCGGCCTCATCATTATCAGTATCATCAACATCATCACCAGCAGCACTCGACATGAAGGAATACTCTTCACTATCATTGCCGTCCTCAACTGGTATCTTCCTGCTTGGCTGTCCCTATTTGAAGATGGCCTTGATGCCTCTCCACATCTTTATCATAAACTTGCCTTTCTTCTTATTGCTCTCTTTCTCCTTTTTGAAGTCTGCCTGCAGATTTAAATGTGCCTTGGCCACATTGCCACAGGCTGCCGCAAGCATGCCAACAGAAGCCGCCAACCTCTCGTGAGATTTTGCCTGCTGTTTCTGGACCTCCATGTAGGTCTTCATTTCTTCCCTGATACAATATTTGGGCATAGGCTGGGAGTGTGAAGGCCCACTAGGGAGTTGTGACACTAGGTCACGAATGGAGGAAAGCTGGGAATTTAGCATCCCAAATGGTCCTTCGGCCTGAGTAGCTTGTGATGAGCACCCCTCACCTACAGTAATCTCCAATTTCCTCTTCTTCCTCTTTAGCACACTGGCTGCTCCTATCACTCTCAATGGATGAAGGGGCTTGTATGTCATTATCAAATGATCTCCATCCCATTTCTCAACTTGTGCACGCCGGCACAACTCTGTAATCAACGATGGAAATATCAAAGACGTGCCACCTTGAAGCACATACTCCTTCAGCTCCCGAACAATGTAGTGACCGACATTCACAGGAATTCCATCAAGGATGCAAGCAACTATCAAGGCCCTGGTATATGGGATATCATACAATTTCTCACAAGGAGACACTCTGCTCGCAATGATATACAACCACATTTTTGCTTCGGCTGTAAAATCACCATATTTGATGCTTTTTTTCTTTGTAGCTCAAGTCACTCTATGACCTGGAAGACATAGCTTTGCGACTAGCCAATCACCATTGTCGCATGTATCTCTTTCTTGCACTGGCTCGAGCGGATGATTTGGGAGCCCATATACATCATTTATCTCTTCAACTTCGAATCTCACAGTCTTCCCCCTTATAGTGATTTCATGGTTTTGGAAATGTGTACAACTAAAATTGGCATAAAATTCCCTAACCCATTCCTCATTGGCTTTGCATGGGGTGGGGATGAAGCAGGTCCAGCCGTTTGAAACTTGCCGGCCATGGAAATCCGGAAGGATCTTGGCCATTTTGTCATCAGCAATTCCCTTCTCAAATTTGAGCTTCTTCATGAGGATATCATCATAATACCGGGCTTGGCACTGGGAAGACATGAATCTGTTAGAATCATAGTTCAAGTCCTCAACCACTTCTTCAATTATTTTAACAAACGGAGCATTGTCGTTCATGTTCTGTTCCATTTTAAATTCAAAGTACCTTCAAAAATCAAGACATAGTTAGTTTGGTATTAGAATCATGTTAAGCAATTCAAGACAATGAAATTAGGCTAAAGAATCAAGTCGAACGGGCCCCAGAAACTACAGTTGCAAAGCTACTGGAATTGTAAATTCTGCCCAGTTTCCGCACCTGCAGAAAAACCATCGCAGGTGCGGTCCTGCTTCTTTGGTTTTTCCTTCGCTTCTGTGGTGTTGCCCAGTTGACCACAAATCGCACCTGCGGAAAGGGCCTCGCAGGTGCGAGGCCGCAGGTGTGGCCATTGTGTGCTACTGCGATGCACATCAGGGGTTTCATAAACCCATAAGTATTTGACTCTTTTGCTTCTTAAACATGATTTTTAGCACACAATTTATACTCAAGAATTCTAAATTAGTGCAATACATGAAAATAGGACCCTATTAAGACTGATTTTTTAGTACTTAGATGACAATTGTCTTTTGGACAATTTGTGATGATATGATTTTTCAATCTAATTTGGTACTCAGACTTCACAAAAATTTGTTCTTCATCATTAGCAACACAAACACACACACACTGTCAACCAATATCCCTCACTCCTAAAACTAATTGAAATTGTCATTTGTAAGTGTGTGTGCAAGAACCCTAGCTCCAAAACTTGTCTTCTCTAGCCTAAGAATTGAAAAATAAGCCAAAGATCTGTTTCCAATAAGCTAGGTCGTGTATTTGTGGGTTTTGAGTTGAGAAAATGTGAATTGTCATTCCTGTCCAGGTCTGAAGCCCGTTGACCGCACCTGCGGAAGGATCCTCGCAGGTGCAGCTCCGAAAAAGCGCACCTTCAATTGCAGATGTGTAAACTCAGCAGATTGCCTACTCTGTACATACGGACATATTGCCGCAGATGCGGATATATTGCTACAGATGCGGACATATTGCCGCAGATGCGAATAATTCATCGCAGATGCAAGTCTATGTGGAATTCCCTGCTCCGCAAATGCAGACACAAAACGGTCATACTGCAATCCGTACACAAAACGGTCATGCCGCCTCACCCCAATATATATGGGTGGAGGTGAATCACAATACCAAAATCCCTACACAAAGCGGTCATGCCACCTCACCCCAATATATGCGGGTGGAGGTGTATTCCATAATACCATAATCCCTACACAAAGCGGTCATACCGCCTCACCCCAATACGTGCGGGTGGAGGTGTATTCCACAATACCATAATCCCTACACAAAGCGGTCATACCGCCTCACCCCAATACGTGCTGGTGGAGGTGTATTCCACAATACCACAATCCCTACACAAATCGGTCATGCCGCCTCACCCCAATATATCCGATGGAGATGTATCACAATATCAAAATCCTTATACAAAGTGGTCATGCCGCCTCACCGCAATATATGCGGGTGGAGGTGTATTCCACAATACCACAATCCCTACACAAAGCGGTCATGCCGCCTCACCCCAATATGTGCGGGTGGAGGTGTATTCCACAATACCACAAATCCCTACACAAATTAGTCATGCCGCCTCACCCCAATACATGCGGGTGGAGGTGTAATCCCAATCACAATACCATATATAAACTCAAAGCGACATAGTTTGTTATTACATCTAAGGTCGTAATTTCCCATATCATTGGAATACTTCATGTTTATGCACATCATTGAGAAACACAACTCATTACATTAGCACATGCATGGTAAATCAATAAGTTGATTTTAATGGCACATGACCCCAATTTCTTTCTTTAAGGTTCATCATCATTTAGCATAGGACATCTCTCTTTCATCTCATTATTCACTCACTTGACATCTTAAGGTCATTAGCTAGGTTCATGACTCTTGGGGACTTAACAATCAGAGTCATTTACATACATTATTTCAGAAGCATACAACAATAGTTGAAACCATTGGGACATACAACACTTCATAATTCTCATTTAGGCAACGACCACATTTCATGTTCATATTATCACTTACTTGTACTTACCATGGGTGATCATAGAATATTAAGAGCATTTAGAACATTTAGGAACATCATAGCCTTTACTCGCAAGAACGTAGGGGCTTATAACACATTGGAAACAAAAGTACAAATAAGTTAATCTATTAACCTTGCACACCATATATCACTTCACAATTACTTTCAACTACTTACAACATCATTATTTCATTGGCTCCCTTGGCCATACCTATTATTCTTCATTCATAGCATTGTCGCCGTATATCATATTCTGCACTTTCATTACTTTGCTTTCAAGGATTATCATCATGAACATCATCATATAGAATACTCTTAAAATACATTTCCCAAAAAGGGCATTACACAATTTCCATACACGAATATGTAAGAACGCAAAACACATTGAAAATACTCACAGAGCATAGCATTAGTTAATACCACCACATATGGGCATGACCTGAGTACATAAGATTTTAGGCAATTCTAATTTTGAAGTCATTTTGGAACAGTTGAATCAAACCTCATTTATTAACCTTTTCACACGTCATTTTATTTCTTTGGCACTATTGCCCACAAGTATAACTTTCATTCTTGGCACGGTGGCCACACTTCATATCACCACTCTCTTGTTTCTCTTTCGAGCATCTTTATATATTATCAACAATAAGGCTTTTCAAATAAAGACTTTAGGTACACAACATATATGATCAATTTAGTGTCTTAAGCTTGTCGAGTTTTTCTCACACAATTCGGTATACTAGCATTCATTTGGAACACGACTCAAAGACATAACATTTTAATACACTTATCATTCTTGGAGAGATATGATAACATCATATGATAAGAGCATCTGAAACACATTTCATACATATATCTTTCAACACAAAGCTTATTCAGAATAGTTGAGTTATAAAGAATAATTCGGGACTTATAAGAACATCATGGGATTCAATTCTAGGAGAGAAGTTTAGCCAACATACCTCGCTTTGAGCTTTCCTTAAATTACAACAACGTTGTAGAAATTCTAACAATCCCAATCTATTTTGAGACATAATAAAATTGAACACAAATTAGGAATGTATTCATGGTTTCAGCTCATTTGAGCATTTTATCAAACACAAGGTGTGCAAATTTAACTACAAGATTTCCTACACTCCTCAACCCAATCTTTACTTATTTGAGCTCAACAATATTTACACAAACCATATTGGTACAAGCATATATACATAATACTCTTACACCCAAGAATCATACTCCTAATCACCAATCATTTACCCCAAACAATAAATTGAAGACTAGGGGTTTGAATCTTACCCGTTGAGTGAAGATCTTGTGAGATTTCCTTGTTGGATTTCAAGGCTTGAACAAGATGTTGATGAAACAAATACTTCATCTACTTCCTCTATCTAGAACACTCTCACTTCTATCTAAAAAACCTCAGATAATTGCCCCAAAATAAGCCCCAAAGCCTATTTATCCAAATGGG
Organism: Nicotiana tabacum; assembly: GCF_000715075.1. Classification (NCBI taxonomy): domain Eukaryota; kingdom Viridiplantae; phylum Streptophyta; class Magnoliopsida; order Solanales; family Solanaceae; genus Nicotiana; species Nicotiana tabacum. The sequence continues at coordinate 646,919 of NC_134101.1, read as the reverse complement.
GTCGGGTTATAAAAACAAAAAAATTAACCCTCAGAAATCAGGTCTGCGGTCGCATAATGGACCGCAGAATGGCTATGCTTGTCACACAATGCACCGCAAAATCGGCGCCAAAAGCTGGGCTATACTAATCTATTCTGCGACCAGTTTTGCGGTCGCAGAAGCAGTTTCGCGATCACATAATGATTCTGCTGTCGCACATCTGACAGCAGAATCACATTTTTCTAGCCTTTGGTAATTTGGTCATAACGTTTTGTAGGAGTGTTTAACTGATGAATGGTTTGAAGCATTGGAAACTAGACTCAAATGGCTTTTTGTTTATAGGTCGATCACATCCTAAGTAGTTTTAATTTGGTAGAAGCATGTGTTTGGAGTAGGATCTTGTGCGAACTCACTTGAAACTTTGTCCCATCATAAAATTTTTAACTTGACTTAGCCTTGAGGCTCTTCTTAGACCATAAACCATTCTTAAAGCAACTCATACATATATTATCGTGATCAATTGATATCATTCTTATAACCTCTTAAGTACTTCAAAATTTTCCAGGGTGCTACATTCTCCCCCATTTAAGAATATTCGTCCTCGAATATTTTAAAAGTCACTTCTAATAATAGAGTTACCATAATTTTACCTCCAACCATTATACATAGGTACTTATGACTACATGGGCCTTATACCTCCTTTCCAAAATCTCAACTTACTTATGACCCTTAAAATTCGACTATCTTTACAAATTCTTAAAATATTCGGCAGAGTTTCCCCTGTAAATAGTCTTTCCACCTGTCAGAGAATCCCAGAAATCAATCCTAAACAACATATAGATAATACCACTTTGCACCATATATATGAAATCAACATCTATGACTCTCAAGTCCAACCTTATGACCTTTCTTACCTTGGTCGTATCCTTGGCTTTTCATTCCTCCATTAAGAGGACCATTGGGCACCTCACATATTATGCTTGTCATGTGCGTCATTCCTTTAATCATTAGCCTTTCTCACTTCATAGCACGATGTGCTACAGTCCTTGGTATTAACAAGGGAACTCCGTGACTAAATTGGAACCTTAACGCACGAACGAGGATAGAAGAAGAGAAACATTTCCTAAATGTAGTTGTAGCCTCCCTATAATAAGTGTGGCCGGCAATACACCGATAAGAGAGACTCTACTGACACAGCTCCATGACACCTTAGGACTCCTAAACCATACTTTGATACCACGTTTGTCATGCCCCAAAATCGAGGAGCACGACCAGCGCTCAACCGAGTAAACCCAGCTGAGCAAGCCTAATTTACATTAACCTCTCATCATTAATCATGCATGATTTACCATAACATAATTAGATCTTGACTTTCATATTGAATACATTTGGCTCAATGGTCTAAAATCCTTTCTCATGGTGGGTACACAACTTTATAAATAATTGTAAATACTGTGAACATAGATACATGACAAAACTTAAAATTTTAAGTACATAACCCATAATGTACATGGAGCTTCTATGACAATGGATACCTATATACCTAAAACGAACTAAACCCAAACACCCACTAGAACTGTAGCGGGCTCACCATAAGCTGAGTAGTGAAGAAGATCCCTATCAAAGATCCATACCATCCTATAGAAGTATACCTGCATCCATTAAATAATACATTGTACCCCAGCAAAAGGGAGGTGAGTACATGTGGAATAGTACTTGTATGTAAGGCAGTCAAAACAACATATGAAAATATGGTAAATCAAATAAGAGGCAAATAAAGTATATCAAGAAACTACGAAACATCTCGTAGGATCACATTTCAAGTCTTATTATACATGCATCATTCTAAACTTCTTGATCAACTGAGCCATATGAACAATACGTTGAATGCATAATACAATGTAAATGTAACAACATGTAAGGGTGGCGAGATGCGCATGTGGTGACATAAGGGAGGCATTTCATTGTGATTCATATGCGGCAAGATAAGGGTGGATCAAGTATATTCAAACCAACCCACGAGAGACCGACACTGACTCCCATACAAGGCCTCATACAGAGCCATCTGAATACTCGATTGGTAGTTGTTATTTTAGGAAAACTCTGCAAGCGGCAAGAACTGATCCTAAGAACCCCCGAACTCCATAACATAGGCACGATACATATCCTACAATATATGAATAGTTGATGAAGTCCAAATCCACTACTAAAAAGTAAATGGACACGATCGCATGCAATATAATTTACCTAACTATGAGTTGGGGTCAGATCCCATAGAGAACAATATATAGGAGATTAGGCGTGTAAGAGAATTATCACTTATTATGATAAGCCAAACACTTATAATGGTTTTGGGAATATTTATGTCTAAATGCGAAAATGTAATTTAACCTAGAAAGCAAGTAAAATGATCAATGGCTACAAGCATGGATGCAATGGGAATTACACTCAAGTAATGATCCAATGTATTTCATGTTTATGTTAATTAGCCTAGGGTAATAATTCTATATTAGCTTCTTCCAAAGACTAACAAGACTTCCTACTGAATTATCCCTAAAACAACTAAGAGATTAAGCTCACCCGAATATGGCTACAAGTAGTTCAATCCTATCCCTAGGTAAAATCTATAAAGTGAGGGTTAAAGCCTCAAGTTCTTATTAATTAATCTTTCCCAACCCCAAATTATATTTCCCAAAATTAATTCAAAGTTAATGGGTGAGTCATAGGGTTAGCTAATCCCTTTGGAAACATTAAAGAACAAGAATAATTAAAGAAACAATTACTCACTTCATTATAAATAAAAATCGTTCAATACATAAGCACAATAAGGCATTTAATCCACACTTTAAATATGAATATTTCCATAAACAAGAATCAAGTGTTGGAAAAAAATACTACGCACTTAGATATTCAATAAAAAGCAACGAAATGAAGAAATGAACATAAATGGGCAAGGAATTCTCAACCAAACACTCCAAATCTTCAAGACCCAAGTGAGTGTGCAAGAACCCTAGCTTTCAAACTTGTCTTCTCTAGTCATTAGACTAAAAATAAAGCCAAGATATGTTTCTAATAAGCTAGGCCCTCCCCCCAGCCTGAGATGGGTCCGGTGAGGTTTTGGAATGAATTGGTATTATTTGCTTTATGTTGTTATGGACTGTTGTGGACTATTGGTTTTGGACCCGACCTTGGTGGAAGCTCGTCACTACTTTCAACCTAAGGCTAGGTTTGTTACTTACTCAGTACATGGGGTCGGTTGTACTGATACTACACTTCTACACATTGCGTGTAGATGTTGGCTGCTGTTGTTGCTGTGCTCGATGGTTGAGGGATTTGAAGATGTACCAGCATTCCTGTTGTAGCTGCCTCTTGTTCATGGTAGCCTTAGAGTTATAAAAGCTCTGTTTATGTACTATTCAAACAGACTATGTATTTATTTCATTTCCACTTTGTAAACTCTATTCTTAGAAGCTCATGATTTGTACTACGAGTTCTTGGGGATTGTATAAGATTAAGACCTTTAATTACTTAAATTGCTTTAATAATTATTATTGGAATTGGATAGTTGGTAATTGGCTTACCTAACGGGTTGGGTTAGGTGCCATCACGACTAGTTGGATTTTGGGACGTGACAATCAGGTCATAGGTGCAGAAATAGATGAGAAACCCTCTACGAAATGACGATAATACCATGTCAAACCAAGAAAACTCTGGATCTCAGTGGTTGAAGATGGTCTGGGCCAACTCTACACTGCTTCAATCTTCTTCAAATCTACCTTGATCCTCTCACTCGACACCACATGACCCAAAAATGCCACCAAGTGAATCCAGAATTGTCACTTTGAAAATTTTGCATACAATTTCTTTTCTCTAAAGGTTTGAAGCACAATCCTCAAATGCTGCTCATGAACCTCTAGGCTCGGGGAGTACACCAGGATGTCGACAATAAACACAATGACGAATGAGTCAATATAGGGCAAAAATACACTATTAATCAAGTGCGTGAATGCTGCTAGTGCGTTGGTCACCCAAAATGACATCACAAGGAACTCGTAATGACCATACCGAGTCTTGAAAGCAGTCTTTGAAATATCCAAATTTCAAATATTTGACTGATGATAGCCTAACCTCAAATCAATCTTTGAGAATACTCTGGCACACTGCAGCTGATCAAATAGGTCATCAATGTGTGGCAATAGATACATGTTCTTTACTTTAATCTTGTTCAATTGCCGATAATAAATACACATGCGCATATAACCATCCTTATTCTTCAAAAACAAGACCCGAGCACCCCAAGGTGACATACTAGGCCGAATAAAACCCTTGTCAAGGAACTCTTGCAACTGCTCTTTTAACTCATTCACATTTGCTGAGGTCATACGATATGGTGGAATAGAAATGGGCTTAGTGCCCGACAACAAGTCCATGCCAAAATTGATATCCCTATCGGGCGGCATGCCCGGAAGATCTGATGGAAATACATATGAATAGTCTCTCACTACCGGAACCAACTCAACGGTAGGAGTATCAACACTGACATCTCGCACAAAGGCTAGATATGCATCACACCCCTTCCCAACAATCCGATGTGCCTTAAGGAAAGACACCACCCTATTAGGCACATAATCCAAAGTACTCCTACACTCCAACCACAGCAAACATGGCATAACCAATGTCACCATCTTGGCGTGACAATCAAAAATAGCATGATAGGGCGACAACTAATAATTCCCAAAATAACATCAAAGTCTACCATACTGAGCAATAATAGATCAACTCTGGTCTCAAATCTTCCAATAACAACAAAAAATGACCGATACACACAGTCAACAACAATGGAATCTCCCACAAGCGTGGACACATAGATAGGAGAACTCAAAGAATCACTGGATATACATAAATACAGAGCAAAGTAAGATGATAGATGTGAATAAGTGGAGCCTCGATCAAATAATACTGATGCATCTCTATGACAAACAGAACAATACCTCTGATAACTAAGTCTAATGCAACCGCCTCCGTCCTCCTCAGGAGAGCAACTGGTGCAGTAACCACGGAGACCCTGTGGAATAAGTGGAGCTTGAGTAGTATGTGGAGCTTTACCCATCTTGAGTCAGGGGATGTCCCTTACCAAATGACGAGTATTACCACACTCAAAACAAGCTATCGGAGGACATGACTGCTAAAAGCACCCCATGCTGGAGGTGGACTAGATAGTGGTGGTGCACAATGGGCAACCTGAGACCTGGGAGTAGTCAGAATACCACTGGAAGATGGAAGTTCTGAAGGAACTGGATGACTCACACAGCCTCTACCATGATAGGCTGCAATTGGGGCACGGGCACCACTATATCCACCAGAATCTCGAGGCTTCTTGGCCTCCCTGTCCTCTCTCTTTTGGCCCCGCAAATCCTCCAATCCCCGGGTGGTCTCTATCACCAGCTGGTATAAAGTATCAGTCTCCAACCCTTGAGCCAAGCTGAATCTAATACCATAGTTGAGCCCTTGATAAATCGATGGGCTTGATCTATAATTGTGGAAAACAAAGCAGGTGCATACCTGGACAACTCATTGAACTTGAGAGCATACTGTGATACGATCATTGCACCATGGCGCAACTTCTCAAACTCTGTGCGCCCATGCATCCTAAAGGCTGTGGGGAACAAACTCTCTCGAGAACATCTCTGAAAACGGAGCCCATGGTACGGAGAATTCGGTGGCACTTCTCCAGAAAGCCTTGTGCATCCCCTGTAACTAGGCCACTGAAAGTAGGAGGATGGTACTTCTTGTACCACTCGAGCCTGAGCTCCTCCTCCTCATATGCTGTTACCCAAACGTATGGCTGAACTGGGACAACCGGCTGCACTGGTATAACCTCTGGTACCTACTCTACATGGAATCTCTGCTTTAGGGTATGGGCCGCAGGAGCCTGTGCTCCTCCCCATGCCTGAGATGTTACCAGTGCAATTGGAATCAACCCCGCCTGAGCTATAGTACCAAATATGCTCAACAACTGGACGAGAGTCTCTTGAAGTGTAGGGGTATCAACAGGCGCCGCAAGTGCCTACCTCCCAACTGGATCTACTAGTGGATCCTCTGTTGCAGCTTGGGCAGGTGCTCTGGCTGCACTACATGCCCCTCCTCGGCCTTTCCTTGGCCCCGGCCCTAGCCCCAGCCTCTCGCGACTCTAGCAGGGGGCGGGTATCTAATCATCGAATCCAGCGGTGCGTGTCCTAATCATCTGTGAGAGAATAGAAAGACATAGATATAGAAATCTGAAGTCAACAAATTCGCACGATAAGGAATCAAAGAAGTGAAATTTCCTAACAGTTCCATAACCTCTCGAAGATAAGTACAAAAGTCTCTGTACGGATCCGTGAGACTCTACTAAACCTGCTTGTGACTCATAACTCCTATGAACCTAGGGCTCTAATACCAACTTGTCACTAACCCAATTTCCCTCCATAGGATGTCGTGATTTCACCTAGTCTCTAAGAGTAGGTAAGCCTAAATTCATGCAGAATTTAACTGAGAAAATGATAAAAACATTCAAATAACTCAACAACTAGCATAAAAGTTCTCCGCAACTCAACAGATCAACACTCCCAAAATCCGTTGATACCAAGTCACAAGCTCTACAAGAGTATACTGAACATCCCTATACAACAATATCTATAAAAAGGGAAAATGAAATAGAACTAGATAGAGGGTGACTCCGAGGCACGCGAACGCCGGCAGGTATACCTTGAAGTCTCCAAATCTGAACTCTACTCACTGGTGCCTAGGTTTGTAAGAGGTACCTGGATCTGCACAAAAGGATGTGTAGAAGCATAGCATGAGTACACCAAAACGGTACCCAGTGAGTGCCGAGCCTAACCTCGGTAGAGTCGTGACGAGATCGGGTCAAGACCCTACTGAAATAAATAAAAAACCTGAACAGGTATATAACAGCGTGACAATGATATACAATGGAAATGAAACAATGAAGAAAATATACCAATAATATCTATAGTAAACTAAGGCAATTAAGGCAACACGAAAGAAAACAAGGAATAATACGCCAAGGACACAAAGTAACCAAAACACAATTGATGTAATAGAAAGGTATAAACAAGAATCACGACCGAGGTACCGCCTCATAGTCTCATATCACAAAACAAAATCATAATCTTTCCTTAACTCACCGCGGGAGTATTACATTTAGTTTTGAAAGTCTTTTTTCCCGAAATAGCTTCCCGCGTTTTAGCCCACCTTATCACACCACGTGGCTTCAAGTAGTTCCCCTGCTAGCAACACGTGTATCAAGCACACCTTATCTCACCGCATGCGTTTCGACCCTAATCCTAATACCACCGCATGCGTATCAATATCACAACATATCACAAATTGCACCTCAAGTGCACAATATCACAAATTGCCAAAGAAGTCAACAATAATAGTGTTTCCACAATAAATATCCCATGGCTAAACCACTATATGTACATGAGTCTCAACAATAGCGACCGAAAGTGAATAACTCCACAAGAATGGTATTTCAACAATTTACAACGTTACCTCAATGTGAACTACGACCTTTATAACTCAATACCAAATTCAACAATAAGATATTCCCAGAAATAGCAACTTCAAGTAAGGGACTCATCGGTTAAATAATGAACAAGGAATGGAGAGGACAATAACTTCAACTAAACATGTGAAGACAATTAGCAAGTGTTAAGACATGTATTAACAATGACAAGTAAAACATGTGAAGATAGACTAAAGATGATGAATATAACATATTATGGAAACTTAATTAAAGGCATGAAAGGAAACTACATAGCTAAAACCGTTCAATTACCACATGTAGCCCATGTACACACTCGTCACCTTGTGTACACGGCTTCCACATATCACAATTAACACAAAACAACACCATTCCTATGGGGTAATTCCCCACACAAAGTTAGGCAAGACACTTACCTCACAACATGCTAACTCAACCCACTAGTAAGCCTTTGCCGTGATTATCCAACTCTGAACGGCTCGAATCTGGCCAAAACAACTTCATACCATAAATACAAACTATAGGAAGTTATTCCGAACAATAAAGTTGCAATCTTTAAAAAGAAACACAAAGTCAACACAAAAAGTCAACCCCGTGCTCGCCTCTCGGAACCCGACAAAACTTATGAAATCTGAACACCCATTTGATAACAAATCCAATCATACAAGAATTACTCAAATCTGACTTCAAATCACCTTTCAAATCCCCAAATTTTAGTCTAAGAAGTTTCACAATTGTTCCCAAAATTTTCCAAGTCAAATCACTAATTAGATGACAAAAATAACAATGGATTCATGTAATATGGCCAAATACGGGTTAGAATCACTTACCCCGATGATTTCCTAGAAAATACCTCAAAACATCACCATAAACTAAGCTCTCTAGGTCCAAAAGATGAAAATGTGATAAAACCCTCGAACACCCCCTTTTCTGCCCAGCGATTTTCGCTTTTACGGGCACACTGTCCCACTTGCGGAAAAATCCCATGGCAGATGCGATTCCAACTAATGCCATGAAATTTTGCTTATGCGGACAAAATGCTCGCACTTACGAGCCCGCTTATGCGGAGCCTCAACCGCACCTGCGTTCATTCAAAAGCTCCTTACAGTTCTGCTTCTGCGAAATATCACTCGCACCTGGAGATGCGCATCTACGCCCAGGTGTCCGCACCAGTGAACCCAGGCCTAGGCTGGCTTTCTCCATTTATGGGATGCACCCTCACACACATGTGTGTCCGCACCAGCGTCCAAAGCCTCCGCCGGTGCAATGACACCAGAACAACATACCTCATCAATTCAACCAAGTCCAAAATTATTCCGAATCACACCCGGGGCCCTCGAAACCCCTTCCTAATATATCAAAATGTTCCAAAACACATAACGGACCTTCCTGTCATGCCCCAACATTGGGAAGCGTGGCCAAAACTCAACCGACTGAATCCAGCCGAGCAAGCCTGTTAGATTTTCTTCTACCCAAACTCATCCATAAATTGAGATAATACATATTTTCATTAATTAGCCAATAAGGTGATCTTGTATACAATACCAATTCATTACCAAAAGTTTCATCATTTTAAAGTCTCAAATTTCACACACATTTTTCATAGTTTGAAATAATACCACAACATAACATTGTTTGACCTTTCCAGCACCAATATACAACCCACACTATGTCTATGAAGCCTCTATAGATAAAGAAGAGTACTATGATAATGGTGGAAATAAGGCCCCGGCTATACCTCAAACACATTACACAAGGAACAAACGATACATGACCCCGAAATGAAGTGGGGCTCACCAAGTCAGCTGGGAAGAGGGGTGTACCGCTGTCACTGATAAATGTCTCCTGCTGTGGAACCACCTGCATCCATTAAAGATGCAGCACCCCCGGCAAAAGGGATGTTTGTACCGTCGAATAACACTAGTATGTATAACTAAGCACCTTCTCAATAGAATGATTAATATTACGAGGAGGAACAATCATAAAATCAATGGAAGCCTCGAACAATACCAAAACATCAAGTTAGAACAACATAAATACTCAAGTAAATTTCCTTATTTTTAAGATGGAGATCCATAGTACTGATGTATCATCGTTCACAATCCCATTATTCAAAATACCAATACCACTGTACTTTAAGCACGGAGTCCGATCATGACCCGATCGGCTAGGCCATCTCATTAGAGATATCAACCACAATCACTCTCAATACCAATACCACAATACCTTTAGCACGGAGCCCGATCACGACCCGATCGGCTAGGCCATCTCATTAAAGACATCAACCACAATCATAATTTTATTTATAATTTCCAATACAATCACTACCATGTGTGCGGTATGGCGTCCGATCACGACCCGATCAGCTAGGCCGTCTCATTCGTGACAACAACCTTTTTAAATTAGTCATTTCATTTCATACTTCTTTCACATCTTTTCATTACATTGGCACTAGTGGAAACAATTATTAAATCATTCTTGGTTTGATGCGTTAGAAAGTAGACTCAAAGAGCTTTAATTTGATAGGTAGATCACCTCCTATGTCTTTATAGTTTGGTAGCAGCATGCGTTTGAAGTAGTATGTTGTGCGAATTGAGACATCCTTTCCACTTAATGTAACCAACTTATTCCACACAAATTCTTGCCATTGCCAAAACTCTTTAGTATGTTCCAACACACCTTAAACACATATTTTCATTTCAAAATGATGTGTTTCTATCCCATGGGTCTCCTTTAATACTCGAACACGTTATTTCCAAATACTGTTGGCGCACCTTAAAATCTTAAATCATTAAGAAATTTTAACGGGGCCTTACATTCTCCCCCGCTTAGGATCATTCGTCCTCGAATGAGGGTTAGAGTGCACCATAGACACATAATGTGACTTAAATCTTTATATACACACCAAAAGCTCCAAAATTTGGCTAACTCCACTAATTTCCAAAAATTGCGACAGAGTCTCTCCCCTGTAACTGGGCCTATCCACCTGTCAGAGAATCCCATAAACCATTCCTAACAATATATACATAATCCAATGACAAAATATAACATAAACACAACACCAATTGTGGCCTCATAGGCAGTATATTACCAGAAAGGAACACCCTTAGCATAAGCTGAACAAATAATACGTAATTCATAGGGAACAATTTCATAGAACGATTACATAGCTATTCAAACAAATAAGAGTAATTCTTCTTCATTTCTTCCTCGGCCTCCTAGGTGGCCTCTTCAAACTGCTAGTTTCTCCATAACACTTTCACTGAGGAAATTTCTTTATTTCTCAACTTTCGGACTTGCCGATCAATAATAGAAGTTGGAATCTCTGCATAAGTCAAGTCCTCATTATCCTCAATAGTCTCAACCGGAACAATGAGTGTCGGGTCTCGAACAACTTTCTTCAACATAGACACGTGAAATACCGGGTGCACTAATGACATCTCGGGTGGTAGCTCAAGTTTGTACGCCACCTCACCGATCCTCTGAATGATTCTGTATGCTCTGACATACTCGCGCTCAATTTCCCTTTCTTACCAAATAGCATTACCCCTTTCATGCGGGAAACTTTCAAGAATACCTAATCTTCTTCTTTGAACTCCAAATCCCTACGATGGACATCCAAATAGGACTTCAAACGACTCTGAGTAGTCTTCAATCGCTCCTTAATGATCTTAACATTTTCCATGGCCTGATGCACGAGGTCTGGCCCTATCAACTCTGCTTCTCCAATCTCAAACCACACAATGGGAGATTTACATCTCCATCCATATAAAGCCTTGAACAGTGCCATCTGAATTCAAGCATGATAACTATTATTGTAGGGAAATTCTATGAGTGTAAAATGATCATCCCAGCTACCTTTGAAGTCTAGAACAAAAGCACACAACATATCCTCAAGCGTCTGAATAGTCCGCTCTGCCTGCCCGTCAGTCTCTGAGTGAAAGGTTGTACTAAGATTCACCTGAGTACCTAGACCTTGCTCAAATTTCTTCCAAAAATTAGCCGTGAACTGTGCCCCCCTGATTAGAAATGATAGAAACTAGAGTGCCATGCAACCTGGCTATTTATTTGATATACAACTAAGCATATTGTTTCGCCGTATCGGTAGCCTTAACCGGTAAGAAGTGTGATGATTTTGTGAGTCGATCCACAATCACTTGGTGTTCGGCCTTCACTTGCTGATAATTTGGACACTTCGCCACAAAGTCGGCCACATTCCTCTTCATATCATTCCACCAATAGACTTCCTTAAGATCATAATACATGTTTTTAAACCCCGGGTGCACGGAATACCTAGAAGTGTGAGATTCGGCCATAATTCTTTCTAGAATACCATCCACGTTTGGAACACATAGTCATCCTTGGTACCTTAGTGTACCATCATCCATGCCAAGAGAAAAGACCATGGTCTTATATTTATGAATTCCCTCTTTCGGTTATGCCAACAATGGATCGTTGTATTGCTTCTTCTTGACTTCCACAACAAGTGATGATTCAACCTTAATTTGCTCAATCACCCCTCCTTCACTAGAGTCCACAAAACGAACTCCCAAACTAGCTAATTGGTGAACTTCTTTGTCAAATGGACTTTTATATGCCTCCAAGTGTGCTATGCTACCCATAGATTTCCGGCTAAGAGCATCCGCCATAACATTAGCCTTTCCCGGATGATATAAAATATCAATGTCGTAATCCTTGAGTAATTCAAGCCATCTTCTCTGGCTCAGATTCATCTCCTTCTGTTTGAAAATATATTGGAGGCTCTTATGGTCCCTCAATATATCCACATGGACCCCATATCATTAAGCAACGAAAGATGCAACTATCGTATAACGAACGACAAGCTTATTTATTATTAAAACGGACAACATCTCCCTTGTTTTCCTTTCTTTCCCCAAGTCCATAAAAATAACAAGATCACATACGACCTTCAACTATATACTTTCAGTACCACAACACATCGAATAACCCAACAACACAATTCACCCTACACAGCAACAAGGGCACAAATGTCACCAACAGAACTACTACTTAACACGACGAACGATAAGCTTGGATTGGAACCAAACCCCAACTCATTTTACCATATCCCCTATACTTAAAACACCTTCAAACAGTCCAGAATATAAAAACATATATTGGCATGACATTGCAACCTTATATCCATCCTAAAAGTAACATCAAGTAACCCAACAATATATTACAAGATTATGGACAACTTCTAGGTATCGTGTGGTTGCTTATTCTCCTATTTAAAACATCATTACCATACTAAAAATATTTACCAGCATAACAACAATACGAACATTATAACCAAGCCATTCCCCGAGATTTCCATCCATATGAAGTCATATACGGTACTCCAAAATAGTCCAATAAGAGACAACAACTTCTTATACAACTTTAAGTTTTATCTTGTAATTCTTCATCCAAATAACTTAACCAATGCATATATAAGCTTAAGGCCAAGAAATAGAGTGTTATACATACCTTAAATAATTAGAAAAAACTCGAACCAAAGAATCCCTTAGCTTACAAGCACTCTTAATGGCATCACAACACCATAGAGACTCTTTTCTTCACTTAGGCTAACTTTTGAGGATAGGTCTAGGTAAAACCACCTTGGATTAGACTTGGAACCTTGGAGAGGTGTTGAGAGAGTTTGGGAAATTTCCTTGGTCAAAAATAGCCAAAAATGAGGCGTCCAACCCCGTTAAAATGTTCAAGGGTCGTCCACCACCTAAGTGTATCCCATTGGGAGCTGCTAGTGCAGTCTCGCAAAAATACGAATATCTCTATACTCTGATGTTGTATCGACAACCGATTTAATGTGTAAGCACAATAGTGTAACATCTTTACCTCAATATTTGACTCAAAAGTACCATGCATTATTTATAACCCGCTCACTTACTCTAACATAGAGGTCAACGACATTGCCTTTCCTTCTTGAATCAAGTGCCCTCACACAACAATAGAGAGTAGTTCTACACAATAAAATATAAGAACAATTAGGAACTCAAGATAGAAAGAATTTTCTAACTCTCGGAAACAACATTCATATGCCACAAAAGATGGACAATAAGCTTGCCCGTAGTGTACTACTCTACTAATCGAGTTCATTCAGTCAAGGATCAAGTAGGACTTTTGTTGGTTGTAATGTAGGTTGCTGGACGGGTAGGATACATTTAGATATAAGAGCGACTACACCTCCCTAAGTACTTTAATACATGTACTCTAACATTCAAAATCCCACACTTATGTCAAACCAAAATTCCACCTTCACATCAATATACATCGACTCCCAGATTATTTAAGCACAATTACATCAAGAGTTACCACTTATCCATGAAAGTTTTTCACAACAATACAACTATTTTTTCTTTCTTTTTTCAATTCAAGTGGCTCTTACATTTTCAAAACAGTGCACCTTTCTCATTATTTCATTAGTTCCACTCAAAAGCCAAACCATCCACCCCACACTTCAACTTTTATAAAGTTCATAACAATTTAAAGTGCTCACGAGAGATACAAGGTTCAAATAGCTGGTCGATTCGAGCAAATGAGTAAAGCTTCTAATGTGGTTGCCAAAAAAATAGGATTACGGGCTCAAAGGGGTTAACTAAGATACATAACAATTAGGTGGGTAAAAGCATAAAACTAGCTCAACAAGGAAATGCCTATATCATTTCCAAGACTAAACAAAACTACTATTTTGCTTTGCAAACACACGTGGCAAGTTATAGACATCAAATGCAATGCATATAATAACACAAAACCTCACACACACATGGCACATAACTCATTCAAGATCGAATTATCAAGACACTCTAGTCAAAGCAGTTAAGTAAAGTTAAGCTCATACCATTTAAGGCACTTATACAAGAGTGAAAAATTGATCCTAGGCGTCACAACTAAAGCACTCACTATTCTCAAGGCATAATAAAGTCAAGAGATATTTCTTTCATTTCAAATCATAGCACAAGGTTTCCTACTTCTACAAAATAAAAACTAACTACACCCGATTCAAACAAAACCCTTGGAAAAGAATCGCGACACAAAGAAAAACCAAGGAGGAATTGACACAATACCTAACAAAAGATTATTTTTTGTGTTTTTCTTTCGACTTTAATCCCTCAAGAAACCTGTCGAATGATATCCATCATCAGGAAAAATAAAAAAATTTAAAATTTTTATGTTTTTTTCAATTTGTTTCTACTACTCAAACTAACAAAACCAAAAACAATCAAACTAACTAAAGCAAAAACTAAGACTAATATACATACAATATACAAATATCCCCCACCCCACACTTTAAGTTGTGGCATGTCCCTATGGCACATAATTTAAAAGCATAAGGTAGAGGAAACTTACATGAATATCTAGTCGAGGTCTGAATCAAAGTCGGGATCCATTCCACGTGCCCGAACTAGTGCAACCATCCATGCAGACAACTTCTTTTCATCCTTCTTGGGGTACATCCCACACTTATCTTTTTCACTCAATGCAGCCTTCTCTTTCACATTCGTCACCTTCCACTCAACACTTGCAGCTGGCTTCTCCTTTTTCACCGCCTTTTCT
The DNA here is from genome assembly GCF_000715075.1 of Nicotiana tabacum. NCBI lineage: Eukaryota > Viridiplantae > Streptophyta > Magnoliopsida > Solanales > Solanaceae > Nicotiana > Nicotiana tabacum. The sequence goes on along the minus strand of NC_134101.1, from coordinate 631,813 downwards.
ACATCCATCTTGAACGTTACAGTCTCTCCCCCCACTCTAAGCATGAGGTTTGTCTCATGTATATCTAATATTGGTCTACCTATTGCTAATAATGGTCTTCCTAGGATAAGGGGTATATCCTTATTCTCCTCCATCTTCACCACTATAAAGTCTACTGGAAATATAAACTTATCCACCCACACTAAGACATCTTCAACTATCCCCTCGGGTGTTATCTGTTTTTTATCTGACAGCTGCAATGATATTGGTGCAGACCTTATCTCTCCAATCTCATTCTCTAGTTTCCTGTATATTTACAAAGGCATTAGATTAATTGAGGCACCTGAATCACATAAAGATTTATCAAAGTGAAGAGTTCCTAAAGAGCAAGGTATAGTAAAACATCCTGAATCTCCACACTTTTGTGGGAGTTTGTTTTGCATGATTGCACTGCAATGCTCCGTGAGCTATACTACCGATGTCTCTTCTATCTTCATCTTCTTTGTAAGGATCTACTTCAAGAACTTTGCATAAACTTGCATTTGTGAGAGAACTTTGGTGAATGGCAGGTTTAAATTAACCTGTCTCAGCATATCTAAAAATCTCTTCAATTGCTTGGCCAACCTTTCTCTATAGAGCTTTTAAAGAAAATGTAGAGCATGTATGTGCTTGGTCTCTTCATTAGAGTCTTCCCTTCTTGAAGTTTCCTCCTTCTTTTTCTCTACTCCCTTCTTACCTTTCTTCTTCTTACCATCTTCGATTTTTAGCTCCTCCCTACTTTCTTTTTCAGGTATCACCTCTTTTTGGATTGGAGTGGGATCTTTCAATACTTGCGTGCTTCTCAGGGTCACAAAATTTACCGTTTCTTTGGGATTCTTTTCAGTATCAGCTGGCTGAGTACCTGGGATTCTTTCAGACTATATATTTGCAACTTGTCGCACTTGTCCCTCCAAGTTCTTTAATAGTTTCACCATGAGCATCTAATCTCTCAATTGGCTGTTGACACTGAAACTGCAGCCTCTCTACTGAAATCTGGAATTATTTTGTTGCCATGCATTTGCTGTACCCCCAGGTGAAATCCATGAAAAATCGGGGTGCTTCTGACCCATTGCATTGAAATTATAATTACCACAACATTCACTTCCTCCATGGTAGCTTGACATTCATGAGTAGGGTGTCCTCTGCGACATATATCACAGGCTGCATGAGGCTCGTTATGTATCGAGGCTAAGGTCAGATTCCTTATTTCTTTGGCCATGGCATCAAGCTGTATCTGCACATATGTGTTAGTATCAACTTGGTGAACACCAGTTGATCTTCTTCTTTCAGCAATCTCCGAGGGCCACTGATTTACATCTTCAGATAACTCATCTAGAATTGTGACTATCGCCTCTAGAGTCTTTTTCATCAACGGACCTCCAGCTGCATTGCTCAATGTTCTACCTGAGGTAGGTGTCAATCCATCCCAAAAGTACTGGATGTTGCATCCAGAGTTCGACTCCGCTATGTTGACACTTTCGCACTATCTCCTTAAACCTCTCTCAAGCTTCAAACATAGTTTCAGTCTCGTTCTAGTAGAAGTTATGGATTTCTCTTCTAAACTTGCCCGTCTTAGCTGAGGAGAAATATTTAGCAAGAAATTTTCTGGTCATCTCCTCCCATGTTCTAATTGATCCCTGGGTCAAGCTTCGAATCCAATGCTTTGCATCATCTTTTAGAGTGAAGGGGAATGCCCTTAGATAAACTGCCTCTTGTGACACATCATTATATTGAATGTTTTACATGATCTCCTTGAAGTCCATTAGATGATTGTTTGGATCTTTGTTCTGCTTTCCTCTAAAAGCACAACAATTTTGAAGTGTTTGAAGTAACCCTTGCTTTAACTCGAAATTATTAGCTGCAACTGGGGTGGTCTCACCCCAAAAGTTTAATGCTATGCCATTCTCTGAGTCCTCTCTTCTTCATATGAAATTTCTGTATCTCTAATAGCTGCTTCTTCAGCATCCCTTGCAGCTTTTTCTCTTCGTTGGGCTGCCCCCATCGTAGCCAAATCTACATTATCATCATCTCCGGCCATGTTTTCTTTGTTTGAGGATTTCCCAACCTTCTCTATATTCTCAAGGAGATTTCTTTCCTTCATCAACTGTCGTTGTTGTCTCTATATTTCTGGCTCGAATGGTTGCACTTCTTTCCCAGACGATCGAGTCATGCACCTGTCACGCACGAAAATCGAAGAGCATGACCGGCGCTCAACCGAGTGAACCCGACCGAGCAAGCCTGTTAGATTCCTTCTACCCAAACTCATTCATGAATAAAGATAATATATGTTTTCCTTAATTAATCAATAAAGTGATCATGTCTGTAATTACCAACTTCTTACCAAAAGTTTCAAAATTTTTAAAGTCTCGAATGGACAAGTAATACAACCACAACATATCATAGTTTGTCTTTCCCAGCACCAATAAACAACCCACACTATGACTACGGAGCCTCTATAGATAAGGAAGAGTACAATGATAATGCCGACAATAAGGCCTCGGCTATACCTCAAACCGAATATACAAAGTACAAAAGATTCATGCCCCCGAAATGAAGTAGGGCTCACCAAGTCAACTGGGAAGAAGGTGCACTGCTATCACTGACCAATATCTCCTGCTGTGGAACCACCTGCATCCATTGAAAGATGCAGCGCCCCGGCAAAAGGGACATAAGTACTGTCGAATAGCACTAGTATGTATAACTAAGCACCCTCTCAATAGAATGACAAATAATACAAACAAGATTATCATAATATCAATGAAAGACTTAATTAACATCAAACCACAATTTAGGATCAAGACAATGTTCAAATTAATTTCCATATCTCACATTGGGAGACTTTTAGTATCGATATACCATTGTACACAATACCAGTACCACCGTATTCTCAAAACGGAGTCCGATCACGACCCGATTGGCTAGGCTATCTCATTAGAGACATCAACCACAATTACTCTCAATATCAATACCACTGTCTTTAACACGGAGTCCGATCACGACCCGATCGGCTAGGCTATCCATTAGGAACATCGACCAAAATCACAATTTCAATTACAATTTTTAGTACAATCACCACCATGTGTGCGACATGGTGTCTGATCATGACCCGATCGGCTAGGCTATCTTATTTAAGACATCAACCTTTTTATAACAATCATCGCATTTCATAATACTTTCACATCTTTTCATTTCATTGGCACTAGTGGCCATAATTATAAGATCATTCTTGGCAAGTTGGCCATATTCAGTATTTCATGCTCACTCTATCAATTTCAAATATCATCCTCATCATCAACAACAAACACAATTCAAATCAAAGTGTGTTGTACAAATGTGAGCAATTTAGAGTCTAATGCACATAAAGAGGCATAATAGCCTTCATTTGAACTTGACTTAAAGTCGAAACATTATTAATGCACAGCCCATATTTTAACACATCGTCAATTGGTAACATAACATGAATAGAGCATTTGGGATGCTTGTTGAACATATATCTTTCAACCTAATCTTACTCGGAATTGCCAATTTCATAATGAATCACTCGAGACATACATAATTTACATGAATATCGTATGATTCAATTCTAAGAGAAGGGTTTAGCCAACATACCTCAATTGAGCTTCCTTAAACTCTAAAACGTTTCGGAATTCTTAGAAACTTCAATCTATTTTAGAAATATAACAAATTGAATAAAAATTAGGAAGATAATCATAGTTCTAGCTCATTTGAGCATTTTATCAAACACTAGGTGTGCACAAGGTTTCAAGGTCCTTTTATGGAGGATTCCATCGTCCCACAACCCAATCTTTACCATGCTTAGTTCAACAATCGTTTTACACCCCTTGATATCACATGCATGTAAAATAATTAACTCTCATTCCCAAAACTTATCTTGCTAATTACCCATATTCTGATGATTTCGAAATTAGGGTTTAGGGTGTAGAATCTTACCTCTAGGATGAAGACCTAGTGAGCTTGCCTTCTTAATCGTCCAAAACTTGAGCAAGAATTAAAGAATAATTATTGAAGAACACCTTTTCACTCTAGGGCACTCTCTCGCACTCTAAAATTTCAGATTATATCTCAAAAATGGCCCAAAACGTGTATTTAACGAAGTAGGGTCGGGTTTAAAAACCCAAAAATGAAGCTCCGGAACAGGTTCTGCAGTCGCATATACGACCGCATAATGGTTATGCGGACCGCATATCGGTCGCATAATTGGTGTCCAAAATGACCAAATATCTATCTGAGTCTGCGGTCACTATGCGTTCCGCATAACTGTTCTGCGGTCGCATAGTGCACCACATAACAGTTATGTGGTCGCATAGTCGACCGCATAATTGCTTTCAATTGACCCAATAATCTGCCTCACTCTGCGGCCATTATGCAGTCCGCAGAGTGCACCACATAACAGTTATGTGGTCGCATAGTCGACCGCATAATTGCTTTCAATTGACCCAATAATCTGCCTCACTCTGCGGCTATTATGCAGTCCGCAGAGTGATTCCGTGGTCGCATAATGAACGACAGAAATGCACTTAGGATCATTCGTCCTCGAATGAGGGTAAAAATTTGTTATTAGCATCTTATGCAACTCAGTTTTTCATACCACACACCAGCAGCCCCAAATTTTACTAACTCCCTAAATTTCCAAAAATTTCGCCAGAGTTTCCTTTGTAACTAGGCCTATCCACATGTCAGAGAACCCCAGAAACACATCCTAACAACATATAGGTAATCCAACAACGTAACATAATACAAAACAACACCAATTGTGTCCTTACAAGCAATATATTTCAAGAAAGGAACACCCTTAACGCCAATTGTACAGTTGATACAAAATTCATAGAAAGTAAGTCTTATAATTTTCCTTGATCATAAATTTATAAATACATAGTTATTCAAACAAATAAAGATACTTTTTCTTCATTTCTTTCTCGGCCTCCCAAGTAGCCACTTCAACCTGTTGGTTTCGCCACAATACTTTCACGGAGGCAATTTCTTTATTTATCAATTCTCAGACTTGCCGATCAATAATAGAAACCAGAATCTTTTCGTAAGTCAATTTTTCACTTACCTCAATAGTCTCAACTGGAACAATGAGTGTCGGATCTCCAACTACTTTCTTCAACATAGACACATGAAACACTGGGTGTACTAATGACATCTCAGGTGGTAGCTCAACCTTGTACGCCACCTCACCGATCCTATGAATGATTTTGTACGGTCCGACATACCTCGGACTCAATTTCCCTTTCTTACCAAATCTCATTACCTCTTTCATGGGGGAAACTTTCAAGAATACCCAATCATCTTCTTTGAACTCCAAATCCCTACAACGAACATCCGAATAATATTTCTGCCGACTCTGAGCAGTCTTCAACCCCTGATTTTAACTTTTTCCATAGCCTGATGCACGAGGTCTGGACCTATCAACTCTGCTTTCCGAATTTCAAACCACCCAATGGGAGATCTACATATCCTACAATATAAAGCCTCGAACGGTGCCATTTGAATGCTAGCGTGATAGCTATTATTGTAGGAAAATTCTATGAGTGGTAAATGATCATCCCAACTACCTTTGAAGTCTAGAACACAAGCACACAATATATCCTCAAGCGTCTGAATAGTCCGCTCTGCCTGCCCGTCAGTCTGCGGGTGAAAGGCTGTACTAAGATTCACCTGAGTACCCAAACCTTGCTGAAATATCTTCCAAAAATTAGCAGTTAATTGTGCCCCCGATCAGAAATGATAGAAACCGGGGTGCCATGCAACCTGACTATTTCTTTGATATACAACTGAGCATACTGCTCCGCTGTGTCCGTAGACTTAACTGGCAAAAAGTGTGATGACTTCGTGAGTCGATCCACAATCACCCAAATTGAGTCAAACTTGCGCGAAGTGCATGGTAATCCTACAACAAAGTCCATATTAATCATTTCCCACTTCCACATTGGAATTTCTATGTTTTGTGCTAACCCACCAGGCCTTTGGTGTTCAGCCTTCACTTGCTGACAATTCGAACATCTTGCCACAAAGTCTGCCACATTCTTCTTCATATCATTCCACCAATAGACTTTCTTAAGATCATGATACATTTTTGTAGAACCTCGGTGTACGGAATAACTAGAAGTGTGAGCTTCAGTCAAAATTCTTTCACGGAGACCATCCACATTTGGAACACATAGTCGCCCTTGGTACCTTAGTGTACCATCATCCATGGTCTTATGTTTATGAGTCCCCTCTTTCAATTTCGCCAACAATGGACCGTTGTATTGTTTCTCTTTGACTTCCACAACAAGCGATGATTCAGCCCTATTTTGCACAATTACCCCTCCTTCACTAGAGTCCGCAAGACGAACTCCCAAACTAGCTAATCGGTGAACTTCTTTGGCCAATGGCCTTTGATATGCCTCCAAGTGTGGTAAGCTACCCATAAATTTTCGGCTAAGAGCATCCGCCACAACATTAGCCTTCCCCGGATGGTATAAAATATCAATGTCATAATCCTTGAGTAATTCAAGCCATCTTCTCTGCCTCAGATTCAATTCCTTCTATTTGAAAATATATTGAAGGCTCTTATGGTCCGTGAATATATCCACATGGACCCCATATAAATAATGAAGCCAAATTTTCAATGCAAATACCACCACCGCAAGTTATAAATCATGTGTTGGATAGTTCTTTTCATCATTCTTTAGTTGCCTAGAAGCATCTGCTATCACCTTCCTATGTTGCATTAATACACATCCAAGCCTGATTCTTGAAGCAGCACAATATACCAAAAATCCATCTATGCCCTCTGGTAGAGTCAACACCGGTGTGGTAGTCAATCTTGCTTTCAATTCTCGAAAACTCTTTTCACAAGCATCTAACCATTGGAACTTAATTGTCATCTGTGTCAATTTAGTCAATGGAGAGGCAAGAGTAGAAAACCCCTCCACAAACTTTCTGTAATATCCAGCAAGGCCTAAAAATTTCGAATCTCTGTTGGAGTTGTAGGCCTTGGCCAATTCATCACAGCTGAAATTTTCTAAGGATCAACCTTAATTCCTTCATTAGAAACTACATGACCCAAGAATATGACTTATTCAAGCAAAAATTAACACTTTGAAAACTTTGCATATAACTGATGCTGATGTAGGGTTTGCAGAACTACCCTGAGATGATCGGCATGGTCTTCTCGACTTCGTGAATACACAAGAATATCGTCAATAAACACTATCACAAAAGAGTCGAGGAATGGCTTAAAAACTCGATTCATAAGATCCATGAAGGTTGCTGGGGCATTTGTTAGCCCAAAAGACATCACCAAAAATTCAAAGTGCCCATATCGGGTTCTGAAAGCTGTTTTCGAAATATCCCGCTCCATGATCTTCAATTGGTGATACCCGGATCGTAAATCAATTTTAGAGAATTCCCTGGCACCTTGCAATTGATCAAACAAGTCATCAATCCTTGGCAGTGGGTACTTATTCTTGATTGTAACCTTATTAAGCTGCTGATAGTCAATACACATTCTGAAAGACCCATCTTTCTTTCTTACAAAAAGGACCGGTGTGCCACAAGGCGACACACTTGGCTAGCTAAAACCCTTTTCTAACAAATCTCTCAATTGCTCCTTTAGCTTTTTCAATTCTGCCGGTGCCATTCTGTAGGGTGGTATAGATATAGGATGCGTGTTTGGCATTACTTCAATGCCAAAATCAATCTCCCTGTTTCGTGGGATCTCAGGGAGTTCATCCGGAATGACTCCCGAAAATTCATTCACATCAGGCACAGACTCAAGTGTAAGTGCCTCATCATCGGTGTCCGTAACCCGGACCAAATTGTAAATACATCCCTTGTTGATCATTTTCATGGCCTTAAGGTAAGAAATAAACCTACCCTTCAGCACTACATAATCACCCTTCCACTCAATAATTGGCTCATTTGGAAATTCGAACCTAATAGTTCTGGTTCGGCTATCAAGCTTGGAAAAACAAGAATAAAGCCAATCCATCCCTATTATCACATCAAAATCGACCATTCTTAATTCTATAAGATCGACCACGGTGTCCCGACCATGCAACGTGACAATGAAATCCCTATAAACCCGCGCGGCCAAAATAGACTCACCAACCGGAGTAGATACAGAGAACGACTCATAAAGTTGTTCTGGTTCTTATAGGGAAAACTCTGGCAAAACTGAGTTGCATAAGATGCTAATAGTGAACCTTGACCCTCATTCGAGGACGAATGATCCTAAGTGGAGGAGAATGTAAGGCCCCGTAAAAATTACGCAAAGAAAAAATATTGCTTCGTGGTGCAGAATTGATTTTTCCATAATAGTTCGCCGCGGTTCGGACATTTTGGGTCGAACAATGCACTAGAGAGTAAAGGAAATTTTGCGGATGTAGTAGCTGTATAACTGGAGGGCTGTGTAATTCCATGTAGCATATTCCTAGGTGCATCTTTCCATACCTAGGGCATGAGGGCCTCCTATGCTGCTGGAATCTACCACCATGAGGACCCTGCTGATGTTAGCCCCTGTTGCCCTGACTGGGCCTAAAATGACTCCGCTGCTGCTACTGACTTGGCCCTGATGGCGGAGCACTAGCCGAAGACTAAGCAAAGGACTGTGATGGCTCTGACGACCCTCATCTGAAGGCTGGCCTGCCCCTACCAGAAGAACCACCAAAGTTGCCCGTAGACCGGGCCTTATTACTATCCTCTCGCTCCATTCTGTTCCTTAATTTGCGGGTCTCTGTGGCTTGAGAGAATGCCACCATCTTTCCATAGTTCTTATCAGAATTCAAGGTAGTTGTAACAGCCTCATTAATTACCAAGGGACTAAGGCCCTGTACAAATCGGCGCACTCTAGCCTCCATGGTGGGCAGCATGTAAATAGCATACTTAGATAGGTACGCGAATCGCATTTGGTAATCCCACACACTCAGGATACCTTGCCTCAACTTCTCAAACTCAGGAGCACCGGCTGCCTTAGTCTCATCAGGCAAGAAATGATCAATGAAGGCATCAACACACTCGTCCCACCTCGCCGGAGGGCTCCCTTCTTCACGAGACTCCTCCCATAGTTCAAACCAAGAATATGCCACCTCTTTCAAGCGGTAGGAGGCCAATTCCACTCCCTCTGTCTCAGTAGCACGCATAACTCGAAGAGTCTTATGCATCTCATCAATGAAGTGCTGGGGATCTTCCTCTGGGTTACTACCTGTGAAGACTAGAGGATCTAACTGGAGAAACCTGTTCACCCTAGAACTAGTAGAATCCCCTGGCTGACTGGAAGAAGTGGGTGCAACATTTGATCTCTGGGCCTAGGATGCCACTATTTGAGCCAACATCTGTATGGCTCCCCTAATATCAACATCAGAAACACCAGAATCGGAAGATGGTACTGGAGGTGGAACTGGTATATCAGTTGGAGGAACTGTTGCACCTTCAGTACGTGTAGGGACAGGTGTGGTCTGATCAGCTGTGGTATAATCAGGCAGTGTAGTAACTGGGGAATATCCTCACCCCTCGGGTGCTCACCCGCATCATCAAATATAGGATCAACTGTCACTCCTGGGGTGACATGGGCTCTTTGGCCAGTTCTTACCTTCTTCTTAGGTGCCATGTACTGAAAATTAGAGCAACTCAGGAGTTAAACGAGGAACAATCTTACAACCAGCTTTATCGCACGATCAATAACATGAAAGAAGGGTATTATTCCTAACTGTCTATGTAGCATCCTAATTATAGATGTGGTCGACAACACACCGATAATAAGGACTCTACTATTCTCGATTGTACGTCAAAGCTGACTATAAGATTTTTCCTCCTTTAACCCGTGTGTTGCTCTAATTTACATTACTTGGAACCTAAGAAGAGGGCAAGAACTGGTAGTCGATACCATATTTGATGATGCTGGTGAGCATCCGTGGGGTGAGGATATTCCCCAGTTACTACACTACCAGATTCTACCATAACTGATCACACCGCACCTGTCCATACGCCTACTGAAGGTGCAACGGTTCCTCCAACCGATATTCCAGTTCCACCTCCAGCTCCAGCTTCTGATTCTGGTGTTTCTGATGTTGATCTTATGGAGCCATACAGATGTTGGCACAAATAATGGCTTCTCAGGCCCAAAGATCGAGTGTTGGGCCTACTTCTTCCAGTCATCCAGGGGAACCTGGTAGTTCCAAGGTGAACAAGTTTCTTTAGTTAAATCCTTTAGCGTTTATGGGTACTGATTCCAATGAGGACAACCAGGACTTCATTGATGAGATGCACAAGACTCTTTGGGTTATGCATGCTACAGAGACGGAGGGAGTGGAGTTGGCCTCCTACTCCTAAAAGAGGTGGCCTATTCTTGGTTTGAGTTGTGGGAGGAATCCCATAAGGAGGGATGCCCTCCGCCAATGTGGGATGAGTTCACAGATGCCTTTATGGATCATTTCTTGCCTGCCGAAACTAAGGCAGCCCATGCCACCGAGTTTGAAAGCCTAAAGTAGGGTAGTATGAATGTGTGGGAGTACCATATGGACTTTGCACGCCTGTCCAAGTATGTTATTCACATGTTGCCCACTATAAATGATAGAGTGTCCTTGTTTGTGCAGGGCCTTAGCCCCTTGGTTATTAATGAGGCCTCTACAACTACCTTGAATTCCTATATGAACTATGGTAAGATGGTGGCATTTGCTCAAGCCACAGAGACCCGTAAATTGAAGAATATAATGGAGCGTCAAAATAACAACAAGTCCCGGTCCGCGGGCAACTTGGGTGGTGGTAGGTCGGCATTCCGGGGAGGGTCATCAGGACCATCTCAATCATTTGCTTAGTCTTTGATGAGTGCCCAATCATCTAGACCCAGTCAAGACAACATGGGACCCCACATGGCAGGGTCGGCCCGACAGAACGTTTCACCAGCGGAGGCTCCCATGCCCTAAGTATTGGAGGATGCATTTTGGGTCCTGCTTCATCGACCTACCTATATGCTATGGGTGCGGTGTGAGGGGTCACATTCAGAAGGATAGCCGCTCATCCCGCCAAAACATGGGCAGAGTTGTGGCACTGCCAGCTAATTTTGTAGCTACTACATCCACAACACCTCCAGCTCGAGGCACCACAACACCTGCAGGGCGTGGTGCAGCTAGGGGTGGTGCACAGTATTCAGGAGGACCCAGCAGATTTTATGCTATGCGAAGGTGTCGGGATTCAGAGGCTTCTCCAGATGTTGTCACAGGTATATTGTCTATCCAATCCCATGATGTATATGTTCTTATTTATCCTAGTTCAACTTTATCATATGTCACTCCTTATGTTGCTATGGAATTTGGGATAGAACCAGAACAGTTTCATGAGCTGTTCTCTGTGTCTACTCCGGTTTGTGACTCTAGTTTAGCCGCGCGGTTTTATAGTGATTGTGTTGTCACGTTCGTGGCCAGGACACCATGTCCAATCTTATTGAATTGAGAATTGTCGATTTTGATGTAATAATAGGGATGGATTGACTTTATTCATGTTTTGCCAAGATTGATTGTCAAATCTGGACTGTTAGGTTCGAATTTGCAAATGAGTCAGTCATTGAGTGGAAGGGTGTTGATGTAGTGCCTGAGGGTAGGTTTATTTCATACCTTAAGGCCATGAAAATGATCAACAAGGGATGTATTTACCATTTGGTCTGGGTTACGGGCACCGATGCTGAGGCATCTACACTTGAGTCCGTGCCTGTTGTGAATGAATTTTCGAGAGTCTTTGCAGATGAACTCCCTGGGATCCCATCAGACAGGGAGATTGAGTTTGGGAATGATGTGATGCCAGACATGCATCCTATATCTATTCCACCCTATAGGATGGCACCGACAGAATTGAAGGACCTAAAGGAACAATTGAGGGATTTGTTAGAGAAGGGTTTCATCCGACTGATTGTGTCACCATGGGGCACACCGGTTCTCTTTGTGAGGAAGAAAGATGGATCACTGAGGATGTGTATTGACTACCGGCAGCTTAACAAAGTCACAAACAAAAACAAATACACATTACCAAGAATAGACGATTTGTTTGATCAATTACACGGTGCTAGGTACTTATCCAAAATTGATTTACAGTCCGGGTACCACCAATTGAAGATCAGGGAGCAGGATATTCCAAAAACATCTTTTAGGACCCGATATGGGCACTTTGAATTGCTAGTAAAGTCTTTTAGGCTAACAAATGCCCCCGCGATTTTCATGGATCTTATGATTCGGGTTTTCAGGCCTTTTCTCGATTCCTTTGTGGTAGTTTTCATTGACAATATTCTTGTGTATTTGCAAGGTCGAGAGGACCATGCCGATCAGCTCAGGGCAGTTTTGCAGACTCTTCATCAGCACCAATTGTACGCAAAATTTTCAAAATGTGAATTTTGGTTCGAATCTGTCACTTTCTTGGGTCATGTTGTCTCCAGAGAAGGAATTAAGGTCGATCCTCAAAAGTTTGCAGTGGTGAAGAATTGACTTAGACCTACAACTCCAATCGAGATTCGCAGTTTCTTGGGCTTAGCAGGGTATTACAGGAAGTTTGTGGAGGGGTTCTCTACTCTTGCCTCTCCGTTGACTAAATTGACTCAGAAAGCGGTTAAGTTCCAATGGTCTGATGCTTGTGAAATGAGCTTCCAGTAGTTGAAATCAAGATTGACTACGACATCAGTGTTGACCTTACCAGAGGGTGCAAATGGATTGGTGGTATATTGTGATGCTTCAAGAATTGGGCTTGGGTGTGGATTAATGCAATATGGCAAGGTGATAGCTTATGCTTCCAAGCAACTCAAGAATCCTGAAAAGAATTATCTAACACATGACTTAGAACTTGCGGAGGTTATTTTTGCATTAAAGATTTGGCGTCATTATTTGTATGGGGTCCATGTCGATGTGTTTACGGACCACAAGAGTTATATTTTTAAACAAAAGGAGTTGAATCTGAGGCAGATAAGATGGTTTGAGTTACTCAAGGATTACGACGTTGATATTTTGTATCACCCGGGGAAAGCAAATGTTGTGGCGGATGCTCTTAGCTGGAAATCTATAGGTAGTTTGGCTCACTTGGAGGCATGTCAAAGGACGTTGGCCAAGGAAGTTCATCAGTTGGCTAGTTTGGGAGTTCGTCTTGCGGACTCTAATGAAGGAGGGGTAATTGTACAAAATAGTGCTGAATCATCGCTTGTTGTGGAAGTCAAAGAGAATCCATACAACGATCCATTTTTGGTGAAATTGAAGGAGGGGATTCAAAAATATAAAACTATGGATTTTACTCTTGGCATGGATGATGGTACACTAAGGTACCAAGGGCGGCTATGTGTTCCAAATGTAGATGATCTCCGAAAAAGAATCATGACCAAGGCTCACATTTCTAGGTATTCCATGCACCCAGGTTCTACGAATATGTATCATGATTTCACGGAAGTCTATTGGTCGAATGACATGAAAATGAATGTGGCGTACTTTGTGGCAAGGTGTCCGAATTGTCAACAAGAGAAGGCTGAACACCAACGGCATGGTGGGTTGGCACAAAACATAGATATTCCAGTGTGGAAGTGGGACATGACTAATATGGATATTTTGGTAGGATTACCACACACTTAGCGCAAGTTTGACTCAACTTGAGTGATTGTGGATCGGATCACGAAATCAGCACACTTCTTGCTACATAAATCTACCGACACAGTGGAACAGTATGCTCAATTATATATCAAGGAAACAGTCATGCTAATTGGTACTCCAGTTTCGATCATTTTCGATCGAGGGGCTCAATTCACGGCAAATGTTTGGAAGAAATTTGAGCAAGATTTGGGTACTCGGGTGAATCTTAGTACAACCTTCCATCCACAGACCGACGGGCAAGTAGAGCGGACTATTCAGAAGCTTGAGGACATGTTGCGTGCTTGTGTTATCGACTTCAAGGGCAGCTGGGGTGATCATTTGCCACCCATCAAGTTTGTTTATAATAACAACTTTCATGCTAGTATTCAAATGGCACCATTTGAGGCATTATATGGTAGGAGATGTAGATCTCCCATTGGGTGGTTCAAGATTGGGGAAGCAGAGTTGATAGGGCCAGATCTCATGCATCGGGCTATGGAAAAAGTTAAGATCATTAAGGAGCGATTGAAGACTGCTCAGAGTCGTCAGAAGTCCTATTCGGATGTTCGTCGTAGGGATTTTTAGTTCAAAGAAGATGATTGGGTATTCTTGAAAATCTCCCCCATGACAGGTGTAATGCGATTTGGTAAGAAAGTGAAATTGAGTCTGAGGTATGTCAGACCGTACTGAATCATTCAGAGGATCGGTGAGGTGGCGTACAAGCTTGAGCTACCACCTGAGATGTCATTAGTGAACTTGGTATTCCATGTGTCTATGTTGAAGAAGGTAGTTGGAGATCCGTCAGCTATTGTGCCGGTTGAGACTATTGAAGTTAATGAAGAATTGTCATATGAAGAAATTCCAATTGGCATTCATGATAGGCAAGTCCGAAAGTTGAGGAATAAAGAAATTGCCTTTGTGAAGGTGTTGTGGCGAAATCAGCAAGTTGAAGACTCTATTTGGGAGGCCGGGGAAGAAATAAAAAAGAAGTATCCTTACTTGTTTGTATAAACTATGTGACCATTTTATAAAATTGTCGCTTATGGATTCTTGTATCACTTATTCTATTATTGTAAAGGTGCTTCTTTCTAAATATATTGTATGTGAGGCCACGGTTGGTGTGGTTATGAGTTATGTTACGTCATTGGTTTATGTATATATTTTAAAGATATATTTCTGGGGCTCTCTGACAGGTGGATAGGCCTAGTTACAGGGAAAACTCTAGCGAAACTTTTGGGAATTTACGGAGTTAGTCAAATTTGGGGCTGATGGTATGTGGTATGAAAACTGAGTTGCATAAGATGCTAATATTGAACCTTGACCCTCATTCGAGGACGAATGATCCTAAGTGGAGGAGAATGTAAGGCCTCGTAAACATTACGCAAAGAACAAATAATGCTTCGTTGTGCAAAATTGATTTTTCCATAATAGCTCGCCGCGGTTTGGACATTTTGGGTCGAACAATGCACTAGAGAGTAAAGGAAAATTTTTGGCAGAAGAGGATATTTCTGCGGCCCACTATGCGGTAGCAGAATACCTCTGCGGACCGCATAATGGTCGTACAGTGAGGCAGGGATGGGCCATTTTGGAGGTCAGGTTTGTGGCGCATTATGCAACCGCATACCAGTTCTTCGGTGCACTATGCGACCGCAGAACATGTTTGCAAGGCGCATAATGACCGCAAACTGAGTCAATCATGCCCAGTTCTGGAGGCCAATTATGCGGCCTGTTCTGTTGACCGCACATCCATTATGCGATCACATATGCGACAGCAGATCCTGTCCCGGGGCTTCATTTTTTTGGTTTTTATAACCCGACCCTACTTTGTTATGTATGCGCAAAGGACCATATTTTGAGCAAAAATCTGATACTTCTAGAATGAGAAAGAGTGCTTAGTATCGGTCAATTACCACATTTAAACGTGTACAAACTCGTCACCTTACGTAAAAAGAGTCAACCCCGCGTCCGCCTCTCGGAACCCGACCAAACTTATAAAATTCGAACACCCGTTCGATAATAAATCCAACCATACAAGAATTACTCAAATCTGACTTCAAATTGCCTTTCAAATCCCCAAATTTTAGTTTAAGAAGTTTCACAATTTTTCCCAAAAGTTTCCAAGTCAAATCACTAATTAGATGACAAAAATAACAATGGATTCATGTAATATAGCCAAATCCGGGTTAGAATCATTTACCCTGATGATTTCCTAGAAAATACCTCAAAACATCGCCATAAACTTAGCTCTCTAACTCCAAAAGATGAAAATCAGATAAAACCCTCGAACACCCCCTTTTCTGCCCAGCGATTTTCGCTTTTATGGGCACACTGTCGCACTTACGGAAAAATCCATCGCAAATTCGATTTCAACTAATGCCATGAAATTTCTCTTCTGCGGACAAAATACTCACACCTGCAAGCCCGCTTCTGCAGAGCCTCGACCGCACTTGCGGTGCTTCACAAGCTCCTTACAGTTGTGCGTCTGTGAAATAACACTTGTGCATGCGGATGCGAATCTGCGCCCAGGTGTCCGCACCAGTGAACCCAGGCCTTGGCTGGCCTTCTCCATTTCTTGGAAGCACCCTCACACACCTGCATGTCTGCACCCACGGCCAAAGCCTCTGTCGGTGCGATGTCACCAGAAGAACAGACCTCATCAATTTAACCAAGTCCAAAATTATTCCGAATTCAATCCGAATCACACCGAGGGCCCTCATAACGGACCTACCTGTCACGCCCCAAAATCGGGGAGCGTGACCAGCGCTCAACCGAGTGAACCTTGCCGAGCAAGCCGGTTAGATTTCCTTCTACCCAAACTCATCCATAAATGGAGATAATACATATTTTCATTAATTAGCCAATAAGGTGATCATGACTACAATACCAATTCATTACCAATAGTTTCATCATTTTAATGTCTCAAATTTCACACACATTTTTCATAACAAGTAATACAACCACAACATAACATTGTTTGACCTTCCCAGCACCAATATACAACACACACTATGTCTACGAAGCCTCTATAGATTAAGAAGAGTACTATGATAATGCCGGCAACAAGGCTCCGGCTATACGTCAAACGCAATACACAAGGAACAAAAGATACATGACCGCAAAATGAAGTGGGGCTCACCAAGTCAGTTGGGAAGAGGGGTTACCGCTGTCACTGATCAATGTCTCCTGTTGTGGAACCACCTGCATCCATTAAAGATGCAGCGCCCAAGGCAAAAGGGACATTAGTGCCGTCGAATAGCACTAGTATGTATAATTAAATGGAAGCCTCGAACAATACCAAAACATCAAGTTAGAACCACATAAATTTTCAAGTAAATTTCCATATTATTAAGTTGGAGATCCTTAGTGCCGCATGTATCATCGTTCACAATACCATTATTCATAATACCAATACCATCGTACTTTTAGCCTGATGTCTGATCACGACCCTATCAGCTAGGCCATCTCAATAGAGACGTAAACCACAATCACTCTCAATATCAATACCACCATACTTTTTGCACGGAGTCCTATCACGACCCGGTCGGCTAGGCCAACTCATAAGAGATTTCAACCACAATCACAATTTCAATTACAATTTCCAATACAATCACCACCATGTGTGCGGTATATCGTACGATCACGACCCGATCTGCTAGGCCGTCTTATTCACGACATCAACATTTTTATATCTGTCATTTCATTTCATACTTCTTTCACATCTTTTCATTTCATTGGCACTAGTGGCCACAATTATAATATTATTCTTGGCACTTGGCCGCATTTCATAATTCAAATTCTTTTTCCACTTTCAAATGTCATCATCGTCATCAACCACAACAAGGCTTTTCAATTCAAGACTTTAAATACTCATGGGAGCAAGTAAGAATCTTAGGCACATAGAGACTTTTCACACAATTTGGCATAACAACCTTCATTCGTACTTTACTTGAAGTCTTAACATTTTCAACACACATCCCATACTTTGAACACATCCTCAAATGATAAGATAACATGATTAAAGTATTTGGAATTCATATGGAACATATATCTTTCAACACAAGCATATTCGGAATGGCCAATTTTATAATGATCAATTCGGGACTTACACAAATTACACGAACACCGTGGTATTCAATTCTAAGAGAAGAGTTTAGCCAAAATACCTCAATTGAGCTTCCTTAAACTCAAAAATATTCCGAAATTCTTAGCAACTTCAATCTATTTTAGAAATATAACAAGTTGAACAAAAATTAGGAAGATGATCATGGTTCTAGCTCATTTGAGCATTTTATCAAACACTAGGTGTGCATTAAGGTTTCAAGGTCCTTTAATGGAGGATTACATCATCCCACAACCCATTCTTTACCATTTTTAGCTCACAATCTTCCTACACCCTTTGATAACACATGCATGCAAAATAAACAACTCCCATACCCGAGAATTATCTTGATAATTACCCATTTTTAGATAAATTTCGAAATTTAGGGCTAGGGTGTAGAATCTTACCTATAGAATGAAGACCTAGTGAGTTTTCCTTGTTAATCTTCAAATATTTGAGCTAGAATTGAAGGAAAATTTGTTGAAGATCACTCTTCCACTCTAGGGCACGCTCTCACTCTCAAAATATCAGGTTTTAGCTCAAAAATGACTTAACCCCTCTCTCTACTCGGGCTTGGGGTTATTTAATGGGCTCCTACGCACACGACCGCACACCTGGGCAAGTAGCCGTGCACACAAGGCAGAAACTCCCAAATATGTGCGGCCGTGCATATGACATAGGTCCAGTACAATAGCAATAACTTTCTTTATACATATCCAAAGGACAAACAGTTTCATGTGTTGGTAACTAGACTCAAGGAGCTTTAATTTGATAGGTATGTAACCTCCTAAGTCTTTATAGTTTGGTAGTAGCATGCATTTGAAATATGATGTTTTGCGAACTGAGACATCCTTTCCTTGTAATGTATCCAACTTGTTCCACACAAATTCTTTTCATTCACAAAACTCCTTAGTATGTTCCAACACATCTTAAACACATATTTTCATTTCAAAATTATGTGGTTCTATCCCATGGGTCTCCTTTGATACTCGAACACGTTATTCCCAAATATTGTTGGTGCACCTTAAAATCTTAAATCATTAGGAAATTTTAATGGGGCCTTACACTACCAGAGGCCAAAAATCACATCAAACAACATCAATTCTACGAATCATAGACTAATTCAAGACTATTGAAACTATGAACATCTGACTTCCAAAACTAATGCCGATTCATACCAAAATAACTCCGATTGACCTCAAAATTTGCACACAATTCATAAATGACATGGCGGATTTATTCCAATTTCCATAATTAGAATCCGACCCCAATATCTATAAAGTCAACTCCCGGTCAAACTTCTCAAAATTCCAAACCTTCAACTTTCTAACTTTTGCCAATTCAAGCTGAAACAACATATGGACCTCCAAATCACTTTCCGGACATGCTACTAAGTTCAAAATCACCATTTGGAGCTATTGGAACAGTTAGAACTCCATTCCGGAATTATCTAAACAAAAGTAAACCAAATTTGGGACTAAGTGTCGCATTTCACTCTGAAACTCACCCGAACATAAACCAAACAACCCTAGAAAGTCACATAACCATAATACAAAATAGAGGAAAAAATAAATAGGGGATCAAAGAAAAACTACTTAAAACGGCAGGCCGGGTCGTTACAGTGATCACGAGGAGTAAGTTGCAAGCACGTAGAGTGTTATGGATGGCAGGCGAAATGCACTTTGAGTTCGCAAAGTGGTGACACATTTGCAAAGTGTTGGATCATAGTGGTCATCGTGATCAGGAGTGGACGGATGCATTCACGTAGAAGGGTGAGTTTAGCTTAGGTGTCAGACAGTAAGCCTTCATAACTGCAATGTTGTTTCCTTGCTCGTGTAGTTCAAGAGTGTGTTGTGCTTTGTGTTTGCAACCATGGGCTCACGTTCGCATAAAGTCTTTTGGAGGACCGGGAAGTTTGTTCTTCGTGATCGCAAGGATATGTTCGCGATCACAAAGGGTATGCCTGGGCAGACAATTTAACATTCTATTTCAAGGGATTGGTCACTATACCACATTTTTGAGTTAGAGAGCTCGATTTTGGGCAATTTGGGAGGGGATTTTATCACGATTTGGGTTAGGGTAAGTAATTTTTACTTGAATTTGTTTATATTCCATGATTCTATCATTGTTTTAGCATTTAATTGGTTAATTAAAGTGAAGAAACTGGTGATTTTGGTAAAAATATTCCTAAAGTTAAAATTTAGGATTTGAAGGCCATTTTAGGTCGTAATTGGATGAAATTGGTATGGTTGAACTTGCAAGTGAATGGGTGTTCAGAGTTTGTGAGTTTGATTGGATTCCAAGGTGCGGTCTCGGGGTTGAATTTTCGGTTTGACTTTTTGATTTTGATAAAGATCGAAGCTTTATTGTTTGAAGTTGTTTTGTACAACATTATTTGATGATATTAAGTTGTTTGTGACTAGATTCGAATTGTTCAGAGGACGATTTGCGTGGGAAGGAATTTTTGAAGTATTGACTCGTGCATTTTGAGGTAAGTAGCATATCTAATCTTGGATTTGAGGGTAATTAACCCTGGGAACTATGTTACATGAGTCATATTAATATGACGCACATTCTAGGTGTCGGGAATGGGTGCGTGCACCGAGGTATTCATGATTAGGGGTGGTTTTAGACTATTATGAGATTTGTTTTGCTATTGTGCCTTGTTATATCCGTGTCTTCTCGACTTGTAAGGTTATTTGGGCAATGATTCATGTTAGAAACCATGTCTAGGCTATGTGCTATTTTTTTGAAACATGATTAGGCTTGTTCTTGCTGTTTATGATCTATTTGGCTAAATTGCACTCATAATCTCAGTCACGATGCTATGTATGTGTATGATATCTTTGTCTTAGTACTTTCTTATTTGATTCTTCACATGTTGTTGGTGCCTCATGTGTATAACACTGTTTAACAGAGTTTTGTGAGATGTGATTATCTGAGACTTGATCAGTTAATGACTGAGCTTGGGCCATAGAGCCGATTTGGTATTGATTTTGAGGTGACGTGCACGCCATGCTCACATTGGGCTAAGTGTTATTCTTTTGGGGTGAGTCATGCACTAGGCAACAATCGCAAACCTCATATGTGAATGCGAAGACTAAGTCTATCCAACCTAAATTCCCTTATCTGCGAACGTGATGGCTCCCTCGGGAATGTGATGAACAATGAACCCAACTGATAAAATACCATCACTATCGCATATGTGCTCCCACGATCACAAAGCTCAACTAGAGCATAAGAAAAATAAGATAAACCAGCAGCTCATGCCACCTCCGAAATCAATTCGAAACACACACCAGCCCCTTGGAACCCCATCCGAACATACCAACAAGTCCCAAAATATAAAACGGACCTGCTCGAGACCTCCAATCACACAAAACAACATGAAAATCACGAATCATCAATCAAGATCAATCTCTTAAGTTCATAAACTTCAAACATCGAACCAAGCGTCCGATTCAAATCGAACCAATACAAAATCTGACCAAACATTTCACACCAGTGAAAATGACATAACAAACATATTCCAACTGTTAGAGCAACAATACAAATCCGATAAAATCGAAGTCAACTCCCGGTCAAACTTGTGAACTTCTAAACCTTCAAGTTGCTAACCTTCGCCAATTTGAGCCAAAACCTTCTAGAAATAACAAAATGCAAACCCAGGCATACGTACAAGTCCAAATCACCATCCGGACATAGTGGAACCATAAAAACTCTGATCTAAGGTCAAATACACAAAATTCAAACTTGGTCAACTCTTCCAACTTAAAGCTTCCTAGTTGAGAATCATTCTTCCAAATCATTCCCGAACCACCCAAAAACCAAAACCCATGATAGATGTAACTCATAATACACCATATGAAGCTACTCATGATCTCGAACAACTGAACTGAATACAAATGGTCAAAATGACCAGTCGGATCGTTACACAGAGATGTCAAGCATCTAAGGTTGTATTCAATTTATCGAAGCCAAAAATAATGGAGCGTAGCTTCTCCCTTGGAAGAATTGTTTCCCGGCCTTATTGGTTCAGATGAGCTTGGGACAGATCGCGCCTCCTTCCAAACCTCTACTTTCTTTGCTTAACCCTTTCATGTTAGCTTGGATATATAATATAGGTCCATATAATGGAACACTACCATAAATTGTCATAAGCTTACTCATTAAATGTTACACCCCATGTTTTCGTACATGAAAGTACACCATGAGTAAATAGATATAAGCTCGGAAATGAGATTATTTTTTAGATAATAAGTATTATGTTATTTCAATCAAGTGATAAGTAAATTCGTGAAGGTTAGAGGGTAAACAAATCAAAGAAAATGAGTTTCGTCAAAGTTTGACATTTTGGGATAAAATACGGTCCGAGCTATAATACTCGGTATTTATGGACTAGTGCCATAAAATACCACATGAACATAATAGTAAGGTGTGTTAAAAGTGAGTAGTATTTTAAATAATTTGAGATGATTCTTAATTATGTGAATAATTTGTTAAGTATTAGTTAATGGGGAAATTAACTAGTTAATTATTAATTAGTGGTTGATTAACTAAAGTCTTTGGATAAAGACCAAGCCCAAAACATGGCATCAAGCCACTTTCCAAACAAATGACTCTTAGTCATATGTGATTAGGTGGCAAAGTAATTACATAACACTTCATTCTTAACATTTTCAATAACAAGACCCTACCATCAGATGCTAAACTCATTTCTAACATTTTTAATACCAAAGACCCTATCAGATGCTAAACTCATTTCTAGCATTTTGAATACAATGACCTTACCATCAGATGCTAAACTCATTTCTAATATTTTGAGTACAAAGACCCTACAATCGGATGCTAGCAAAAATACTACAACGTGACTTCTTGCAACCAAACGATTCCAACGAGATTTAGCAATGTAAACTTTTGCGGTTCTAAAGAAGTACGATGCAACCTTTTTCAAAAGTATCATACGAATTTTTCCCTACTCCAGGTATGTTAAGGCTATCCCTTCTTTCTTTTTGGCATGATCCAAATAATACAAATGAAACGAGCAAAATACGCAACTTTCATAAATGACTATATTCATAGAAATACTAGGGGTGTTTATATATTTGATTCCCCATGTGAATTATTATTATATATTCTGTTCATGGTTCTCAAAAAAATACGTATTTGATAAAGTTTAGCCAAAAGGTATATTGATTTTTATGGCATTCCGAGAAAATCTTATTAACGTATTTCTTATGCATTTCATACATTTATACATGTACATTGACCCATGATCAGATGACATTATATACAAATATATGTGTATACAATATGGATATGGGATATAAGTAAAGGTTACGACGTTACATACGCACCACCACCTGATCAGCTGGTATACGTTGATGATTTGCCCACAGTGGCCGAGATGATATGATCGGATACCCTCAGAGGCTTGATGATGTTATAAACACATGTACCTATGCACGACATGACATTCATATGCATATGCATGACACATTGAGTATTTCATCATTTACAGAGTTATTCAGAATTTCATGTCGAGTCTTTTACTCCATGTTTCTCTCATGTCTATTATTTACTGAATTTCATTCCTTACATACTAGGTATATTATTTGTACTGACATCCCTTTTGCCTGTGGACGCTACGTCTCATGCCCGCAGGTCCTGATAGACAGGTCGAAAGTCCTCCAAGTAGGCTATGTGCTCTGTGGAAGATGTTGGTGCACTCCATTGCGCCAAAGTTGCTTATTTGGTCAGTATGATTAGTACATGTATTGGTTGGTACGACGGGGTAAGTCTTGACCTTTATGATAAGTATGTACTCTTAGAGGCTTGTACACGGATGCCATGTGTACGGATATTTGTATGGCCTTGTCGGCCTATATTTAAATTATATAATAGATCACGTTGTCCTTATAGGCCCGTATGTCACAGGTATAAATTTCTATATCAGGTTGGGTCGTTCTATGTTGGGTATTCCCTCATGTTTACTTTGGTTGTATCATGACACGCCTTCTGGCCCATTTATCTATGATAATGTAATAAGAAATATACGTTACGTTGGTACTCAGTTGAGTAAGGTACGGTGTGCCCGTCGCGGCCCATTAGTTTAGGTTGTGACATTAAACAATTAGGGGATTGGGATATGAGACACATCAGAATTATTGAGATTATTAAATTATAGGTTACAAAGATAAAGAGGTGTGAGTTATGAAGATAGAATTTTTCAAACAATATATTAAATAAAAAATAATGAATACCCAATAAAAGAAGACAGAAAGATAAATACTATATGTTTGGCTTAAGAGAGATACCACCTCACTTTCCTAGTGCCCTCTTTCATATATACTAAAAACTTTTTTCCATGTTTTGCGCAATCTTAAATCAAAAATAAAATATGCAATATAGATAATATCTTAAAATTATAAGAGAGAATAATGTCTTAAATTTATAAGAGAAAATCAATCTTTACGGAGTAACCAAATATTCCTTGACGATCTGATTAATTTTGCCATGTATTATTATATATAATTGATATATTTACAATAAAAAAACTTGTGTATTGTTAGTTAAATTTTCTTTTTCAAACACTTAAAAGTCAAAGTCAAAACCGTAAATATAATATTCATTAATGCCTCTAGCATCATCTAAATGAAAAACTCCCCAGTCTTACCATTAAACAAGTGGTTTGAGAAATTGAACAAATGTACAAAGTACATGAGAATAACATATATGTTTTGTGTCACGATCCAAATCCCACTATATACCGTTATGGTGCCTACCGTTGTCGTTAGGCAAGCAAATAATTAAATCATCACATTGATATTTAATCCAAAATGCTATTCGAAACAATTAAAGAAATAAGGAGTGGATAACATTCGTTTTAAAGATAATATAAATATTATTATTTTCAATGTTCAAAAAGGGTTAAAATATAAATCAGAAAATCATAGCGGGATACAATTAAGAGCAAAAATTTAAATGTCAAAAACCCGGTGTCACAAGTACATGACCATCTACCAGAATATACGATACTACTACAACAACTATCTGGAATTGGAAGTAGACAGAATATAATAAATGGATAGATCAGGGACTTTGTGTGCTGCGGATCGTACATAGAAAGCAGCTCACCACAAAGTCTCCTCAGCAACTACACTTACGCGCCCAAATAACCACCAAAAGTGCATGTCTCAATACCTGCACAATTAGTGCAGAAGTGTGGCATGAGTACATAAATTAACACGTACCTAGTAAGTATCTAGTCTAACCCCTACGAAGTAGTGACGAGGGGTCGACATCGACACTTAGTAGTGGTCCAATAAATCATGTATAATTAAAGTAGACATGCATGAAACATAGGAAGTAAATTTTTTAGAGAATATATAGATATGTGATGAACCATAAATGAATGGTAAATATGAAGTTCACAAATACGGGATACTTCCTGTAATGTCCCGGCTGGTCATTCTGAATATTTTAGCCCCATTCCCTATTTATTGCTCTGCTATGTTCAATTGTTGTTATGTGACTTATCGAGGTAATTGGTTTCGTTTCGGGTGTGTTTCAGATTGAACTGGAACACATAGTCTTAAAGTTGAAAGAGTTGACCGAAGTTTGACTTTTGTGTAGATGACTCGGAATGGAGTGTTGATGGTTTTAATAGCTTCGTATGGTAATTTTTGATATAGGTGTATGTCATAATGTTGACTTGAAGTTCTGTAGGTTGATTTGTTGCTTTTTGGCAAATGTCGGCAAGTTGAAGGTTTGGAAGTAGGTTTGACCGATGATTGACTTTATTGATATCGGGCTTGGATTGTGATTCCGGTAGTTGGTGTAGGTTGGTTTTATCATTCGGGATATGCATGCAAAATATGAGCTCATTCGAAGTAGGTTTGATATGATTCAGCATTAGTTTTGGAAGTTGAATGTTCATTGGTTTAATAGACTTGAATTGGGGTGTGATTCATAGATTTTATATTGTTTGATGTGATTTAAGGCCTCGAATAGGTTCGTGTTTTATATTGGGACTTGATGGTATGTTCGGACGGGGTCTTGGGGGCCCTAGGTGTGTATCGGGTTGAGTTGGAGTCTGGTGTAACCGCACCAATGATAATTGCGCCGCAGGTGCGGAACCATAGAAGTGGCCCACTGACTGCATATGCGAGAAGGGACTGGATGAGCTGGGGCCGTAGGTGCGGTGGATCTTGCACAGGTGCGCAACCGCATATGAGAATTTCTTCCGTAGCAGCAGAGTATAGTTTGTTGGCTTAGGACCGCAGGTGCGATCATTTTCCGCAGAAGCTGATGCGCAGAAGTGGAATTCACTGAGTTAGTGAGGGGCCCCACCTGCGATTGTTTTTCACAGATACAGAGCCGCAGAAGCGGCTATTGGCCTGCATGTGCGAAATGCCTGGGTAGAAATAGAGAAGATTTAGGGTTTTATTTCATTTTCCACATTTTGAGCTAGAGAGCTCGGTTTTGGGTTAATTTTAGGGTATTTTCAAGGATTGGATCAAGTTAAGTGTTTTTGACTTATATTTGTTTATTATTCATGATTCAATCATTGTTTTTATCATTTAATTAGTGATTTGAGTTGCAAAAATTGGGGGATTTTGATAAAAACTTTCCTACACCTTATATTGAGGTTAGAAGGTCGATTTGAGGATAGAATTCGATAAGTGTTATACGGTTTGACTCGTAGCGGAATGGGTATTCGAATTTTATATGTCTGGTTGAGTTCCGAGGTGCGGGCTTAGGGTTGAATTTTTGACTTTCTTTAAAGATAGAAACTTTATTATCCAGAATTACTTCATATGGCTTGAATATATTGTATTAAGTTATTTTGGCTAGATTTGAGCCGTCCAAAGTTGGATTTTCTCGGGATAGACTTATTCGTGGACTAATTTACCTTGTTTGAGGTAAGTATCTTGCCTAACTTTATGTGGGGAGAATTACCCCTTATGACTTGGGTTGATTTGTATTATTTGGATTATGTGAAAGAGGTGTACACGAGGTGACAAGTGTGTGCACAGGCTTATATGTGGTATTTTTACGGGTTTAGACTCTTAGTACCTTTCATACATTTGATTAGAAATAGTAATATCATGTTATATCATCCATTGTTAAATTGCTATTACATGCTTTACTTTATGTTGTTATCACACGCTGTATCTTTTATTGTCAAACATGCTCTTATATGGCAAGTTATTCTTATTTGGAGTTGTTATCTCTCTTATTGTCATGTTACCTCTTTTATTGTCCAGTTATTCTTATTTGGAGTTGTTATTTCATGATATATTTTCGTATCGAGTTATTCCATGCATTTAGATCGAGATACTATTTCACACCATCCTTTTTATTGATAAGTTGACGTAGTTCATTTAAATAGGAAATTGTCATTTTGTGGAAATACCTTCATTTTGAGTTACTGAAGTTGATGTTATGAATGCTATTATCACATTGAGGTTGAAGTTGTTGAATAATGAGATATCTTCCCTTATTGAGTAATTCTTATTCTTTTTTTATTATTGAGATTCTTGTTCACATTGTGGTTGAGCCGTGGGCTATATGTTGTGGAAACTTTGGTATTGTTGATTTTGGCAAGTTGTGGCATATGGTCACTTTTTGTGCGAGTTTTTATTGTGTTGTGATATTGATGAGCATGTGGCGGTATAAGGATAGGGGTTTATGTACATGTGGCGGCATAAAGTGGGATTTATGTGCGTGTTGCTAGTAGGGGAATTATATGAAGCCACGCGGCGACATAAGGGGGCTAAAGTGCGTGTAGCTATTTCGGAAAAAATATTTTCAAAAATATCAAAATGTAAGGCTCACGCGGTGGTATAAGAAAAGATTGTGATTGTGATTTTGAAATGAGGTTATGAGCTATGGTACCTCGATTGTGATTCTTATTGTACATTCTGTGTTAAAAAGGCTTGTTGATTGACCAATTCTTGATGCTTCCTTCTTGTCTTACATGTATTTGTCTGTATTTGATTACTTGTTGTTCTCATCATTAGTTTATTTCAGTTTTTTTTTCTTATCCTAGTAGGTTTCTTGACCTGGACTCATGACTACTCAACTGAGGTTAAGCTTGATACTTATTGGGTACCATTGTGGTATACTCATACTACACTTCTGCACATTGTTGTGCAGATCCAGGTACATTTACTCATTTCGGACGTCAGTGTTCACTCAGTTATCTTTCTGGAGACTTCAAGGTCTCTACTTCGACATTGTCACGCCCCGAATTTGGGGAGCATGACCGGCGGTCAACCGAGTGAACCCATTCGAGCAAACATACGTTACATCAACCTCTCATCATAACTCATGTATGATTTGTCAAAACATAATTAGATCTTGACTTTCATATTGAATACATTTAGCTCAATGTCCCATAACTGTTTTTGTCATGATGGTTAGACAGCTTTATAAATAGCTGTAAATACTGTAAACATAAATACATGATGAAACTCAAAAATAAACTACATGACCCACAGTGTACATGAAGCTTCTATGACAATAGATACCGAAGTACATAAAACCAACTAGACTCGAATGCCCACTGAAATTGTATCGGGCTCACCATAATCTGTTATGCAGAAGATTCCTATCAAAGATCCATATCATCTTGTAGAAGTATACCTGCATCCATTAAAAGATGCAGCACCCCCGGCAAAAAGGACGTGAGTACATGTGGAATAGTACTCACATGTAAGGCAAATAGAAAAACATATGGAATCATGGTAATTCAATAAGAGGCATATGAAATACATCAAAAACTACGAAACATCCCATGGATTAACATTTTCAAGTCTCGTTATACTTACATCATTTTAAACTTCTTTTAGGATTAGCTTAGCCATATGAACTATGCGTGGAATACATAATATAAAGTAATTCAAACAACATGTACAAACAAGGCCAATAAAAATGTCACACAATGTCTGTGTATAATGCGTCTTACTAGACCGTCTATATCCCTCTCTTATGGACTGTTTCAAGGCCAACATGGACTGTTTCAAAATGCATGGAATTGCATTATGCTTTTAACATTAACTGACACAAAGAATAGATATGCCACAAGCACATGAGGTTGAAAAAGAAGTTGAACACTTGCGAGATTATTATCATTCTGACAGCTCATCCCTTGCCAGTAGTTGATCCTATATGAGAGGACTAGAGATACGACAAACTTGTCTTTAAAATCAATATGCTCATCATATGTGCCAAAATCTGAAAGCATATAATTTCAACATTTCACGAGTGAAAACACATAGCTAGGACATCCTAATATTGGGGTGAAATTATGTATTGGTTAGAGATAATGAACACTTTGCTATGAGCTAGACATGTTTCTACCATAACAACTCTCAAGCTTCCATATCAAACCACTTGACAGGCAACTACAATACTAAAAACAAAGTGAGTTGCTCACCGAGGCATGCTCTAGGTGGACATGAAAGTCATATTGAGATGGGCGAACGAAAAGATCTTCTTGTGAGGAATTTGTAAGAAATATTTCAAATTTCCTAGAAACTTTATGCTGAGAAGTGACCCTTTTCAATTTACAGGTACACATATGATAGGTGTTGAGATATGCTCTCATGCTACTAGACAATGAAAATGATTCATGAAAATATTCACAAAGGAGTAAAGTAAATGTTCCAACCATAGGAGCCACATACACCCGAAAGAGTGGCTCAAGACGGATCTGAAGGCTAGGCCGCTATACATTGGATTTGATACCACATAGGTAAACTTTATGACTGTACATGCATAAGCACAAGTGAGCAGATGTTATCCATTTGAATAAAAAGGTTCTGTAAGAAATTCATCAGGTATAGTCTCTTGTTGATAATTTAGGAAAGCAAGTGGAAAGTATTAATCCTAGAGTTATAACTCAATCCAAAGAAATAGTTATAGAGCTCAGTTCCACCAGAGATTGTAAGTAAGAGAATTTGTGATAGAGTGGCTTCACGAATAATGCGTCTCATTCAAAAAGTAAGTACATGCAATGTTTATAAATGTATCAAGGAATGACTCACTTTGTGATTTTAGATTGATATGGAAATACCTTAATTGATGCCCCTCGACTCCACAGTCACAACATGCATTGGTACCGTAGTGACATACCCCCCGAATGATATCTCTTACACTTCACGCAATAGGGATGAGGTCCACTAAACTAACTCGCCCCACTGACCTGATATTTACCCTTTTTATTTACAAAAAAACATTCCCCTATCCTTCCTCCAAGCCTTCATGGCGGGAGTAACAATCTCTATACCGGTTTGTTATGTGGGCCATTGGTCCCTAACACACTCTTGAGCGTACTCACAACACGATGCAAAATGTTCCTACCCGTATATCGGGCAGACTGGGATGGGTGTAACCAACCTAAGGGCTTTTGTTCTTCCTGTGCCCCCTCTTTCCACAACTATAATGTATTTCAAGAAACATCCAACATAAACTCGAGTGGATCTTCTTTCATATCAATTCCGGCTTATTGATGCCAATAATCCTCTTTTATTTCTTAGGTGCTCTCACCACATATTCCGGTGGCGCGGTAACATTAATAGGAACAAGGACACTTCCCCTAGCAACTGGTTCATTCAATACCTCTTCCCTGCCTCGAACCCGTGTGTTACTCATATGGAAAATGAGATATGATGAGGAAATTAACTTCCTATCTTGAGCTCTATCGCACAATATGGAGTATCAAAGAAACGTGAAATTCCTAAATGTCCATGTATCCTCCACATTATAGATATGGTCAACAACACACCGATAAGAAGGACTCTACTAGACTTGGCTCCAGGACATCCTATGACACTTTAAACCTTAGGCTCTGATATCAAGTTTGTCATGCCCCGAACTCGGGGAGCGCGACCGGCGCTCAACCGAGTGAACCCGGCCAAGCAAGCCTGTTAGATTTCCGTCTCCCCAAACTCATCCCTGAATAAATAGGAGATGTACTCCATTAATCAAACACTAAAAGGATTTCATTAACAACTCTTACTTCATTTCCATTAGCAGCTTCATTTATAATTTCCAAAATATTACATGTTTATAGATATAATAAAAAACATGTTTGCCAAGTAACAGCATTTCTAGTTCAATTCCACACATCCAACACCACCCACAACCTGTCTATGGAGCCTCTAAGAACAATAGAAGAGTAATATGAGAATGCCGGCAACAAGGCCCCGGCTATACCTTAAAACACAATGTACAACTCAAATGACATCATGCCCGGAATAGAGTAGGGGTCACCAAAATCTGCTGAATAGAGAGTGACTGCTAACGAGGACCAAAGTTGCCCGCTGATGAACCACCTACATCTATTAAAGATGCAGCGCCCCGAGCAAAAGGGACGTTAATACATATGCAATAGTACTAGTATGTAAGGCTAATTGTCCTATTTCAAATTAGAATGTCAATATAAGAAAGGGAAAACCATGGAAACAACAATCATCAACCAATGATATTCAAATGCCAAGTTAAAACATAATAATTCCCCAAATATGAAGATAATACTGTGAAGTGATAATCAAAATATGATGATAATATTATTTTCGGTTGGGAGATCTTTAGCACCGATATACCACTATTCACAATACCATTGTTCACAATTCCAATGTTCACAATACCAATGTTCACAATACCAATGGTCATAATATCAATATTCACAATACCAATACCACCATACTTTTAGCATGGAGTCTGATCACGACCCGATTGGCTAGGCCATCTCATTAGAGACATCAACCACAATCACTCTCAATACCAATACAACCATACCTTTAGCACGGAGTCCAATCACAACCCGATCGGCTAGGCCATATCATTAGAGACATCAACCATAGTCACAATTTCAATTAAAATTTCCAGCACAATCACCACCATTTGTGCGACATGGTGTCCGATCACGACCCGATCGGCTAGTCCATCTCACCACAATGTCATATGGATCGACATCGTCCTTTTCTATAAATCATCTCATCATAATTAAGGGGAATAATTTTATCACATCAATATCATCCCAAATAAGGGGAATAATCACAATCCATTCCTACACTGGTACGTGTAGTTTCTAGGTTAGGTTATTTCAACCTACCCTTCCTTGGTGACTATCGATACTCCCACAAATAAAATTATATTTTTTGAACACAAAGGTAATATAGGTACAAATTTATTTACCTCACCATCTTTCACATTGTATGAATCTCCACTAGTAGTTTCAACCAATAACAACAACAATATTCACTTAGCTCTTTTGGCCATTCACAATATTCTTTATTCAAGGCACGGTGGCCATATTTTATATTCCACACTTTCATTTCTTCCCTCTCATGTGTCATCATCATAAATATCAATATATATAATATTTTGGAAATCAAAACTTTAAGTTCATTAGAAATGAACAATTTAAGCACAGTAGATTTCTTTCCGAGAAATAGAGTAAACTAATTGGCAACTGATGTGCAAGTTTAAATCATAAACACATAATACACTATTTATTCTTGAAATACTTTTCCCCAAAAAGGACAATACACAATTTTCACTCATGAATATGTAAGAAAGCAAAACACATTGAAAATACTCACAAAGCATAGCATTTGTTAAAACAGCCACATATGGGCACGACTTGAGTTCATAAGCATTTAGGCAATTCTATTTTCGAAGTCACTTATGGTACAGTTGAATCAAAGCTCATTTCATAATCTTTCTCACATCAGCTCATTTCATAATCTTTCACTCTTGGCACGTTGGCCACACTTTATATCCCCAGTTCACTTATTTCACTTCCAATCATCTTTATATATTATCAACAATAAGACATTTCCAATCAAGACTTTAGGTACACATTTGAGCAATTTAGAGTCTTAAGCATATTGAGATTTTCTTACACAATTTGGCATCATAGCCTTCATTTGAAACATGACTCAAAGACATAGAATTTTATTACACATATCATTCTTCAACACATTCCCAAAGGACACTAACTCATGGAACTCGGACACTAACTCAGAACCTTAACGCACGATCGAGGATAGAAGAAGAGAAACATTTCCTAAATGTCGTTGTAGCCTCCTTATTAGAAGTGTGGCCGTCAACACACCCATGATAGGGACTCGACTAACACAACTTTATGACACCTTAGGACTCCTAAACCATGCTCTGATACCAAGTTTGTCATGCCCCGAACTTGGGAAGCGTTACCGGCGCTCAACCGAATGAACCCAGTCGAGCAAGCCTACGTTACATCAACCTCCCATCATAACTCATGAATGATGTATCAAAACATAATTAGAGCATGATGGTTACACATCTTTATTAAATGACCCAATGGCCATTTATTAAAACATACTTTCAAATTCAATACATTTAACCCAATGGCCCAAAAATTCTTTTCTCATGATGGTTACACATCTTTATAAATAGCTGTAAATAATGTGAACATAAATACATGACGAAACTCAAAACTTAATTAAATGACCCACATTGTACATGGAGCTTCTATGACAATAGATACCTAAGTACATAAAACCAACTAGACTCGAATGCCCACAGGAATTGTAGCAGGCTCACGATAATCTGTTGTGCAAAAGATTCCTATCAAAGATCCATATCATCCTATAGAAGTATACCTACATCCATTAAAAGATGCAGTACCCCCGGCAAAAAGGACGTGAGTACATGTGGAATAGTACTCGCATGTAAGGCAAACAGAACAACATATCAAATCATGGTAATTCAATAAGAGGCGTATAAAGTACATCAAAAACTATGAAACATCCCATAGATTCACATTTTCAGGTCTCGTTATGCTTACATCATTTTAAACTTCTTTTAGGATTACCTGAGCCATATGAACTATGCGTGGAATACATAATATAAAGTAATTGAAACAATATGTACAAACAAGGCCAATGAAAATGGCACATAATGTCTGCGTTAACAATGCGTGTTACTAGATCGTTCCATATCCCTCTCTTATCTTACCCCTATGCATTTCATAGACCGTCCTTAGTGTTCACATATCATATTATACATAGACCGTTCATAGGATTCCAAACACAATACACCTATGTGTTTCTTAGACCGTTCATAGGATTTCATACACAATACACCTATGCATTTCATAGACTATTCATAGGATTTACTTACACAATACACTTGTGTATTCATAGACTGTTCACAGGATTCACATATACCATGTAATACACATGTGTGTTTCATAGATTGTTCGCAGTGTTTACTTACACAATACACCTGTGCGTTTCATAGACCGTTCACAGTGTTTACTTATATAATACACCTGTGCATTTCATAGACCGTTCACAGTTTTTACTTACACAATACACCTGTGCGTTTCATAGACCGTTTACATGATTCACATATACCATACAATACACCTGTGTGTTTCATAGACCGTTCACTGTGTTCATTCATATTATATTATACACCTATGCATTTCATAACCCGTCCATAGGGTTCACATATTATACACATATGCGTTTCATATCCCGTCTATAGGGTTCATAACACATCATTATGCACATAACCAGTTATAAACTCAAAGCGGCATGATTAACATTATATTAAGGTCATAAGTTCCCGGATCATTGGAACACTTCATGTTCATGCTCATCATAGAGAAACATAGCTCATTACATTAGCACATGCATAGTGAATCAATAAGTCAATTTCAATGGCACATGAGCCCAATTTCTTTTCTTAAGGTTCACCATCATTTACCATAGGACATCTCCCTTTCATCTTGTTATTCACTCACTTGACATCTTGAGGTAATTATCTAAGTTCATGATTCTTGATGACTTGACATCGAAGTCATTTACATACATTATTTCAGAAGCATAAAAATATAGTTGAAACCATTGGGGCATACAACACCTCATAACTCTCATTCAGGAAAACGACCACATTTCATGTTCATACTAGCACTTCATTAGTACTTTCAACTATTTACAACACCATTCTTTCATTGGATCCCTTTTCCATACATATTATTCTTCATTCATGGCACGATGGTCGTATCTCATATTCTATACTTTCATTTCATTACTTTCAAGGCTCATCATTATAAACATCAACATAGAGAATATTCTTGAAGTACCTTTCCCCAAAAGGGCAATACACAATTTCAACTCATAAATATGTAAAGGCTTAAAACACATTGGAAATACCTAACAAGCATAGCATTAGTTAGAACAGTCACATTTGGACATGACTTGAGTACATAAATTTTTGGGTAATTCTATTTTCGGAGTCAATTTGGAATAGTTGAATCAAGGCTCATTTCATAATATTTTACACATCATTTCATTTCGTTGGCGTTATTGGCCACAAGTATAACTTTCATTCTTGGCATGGTGTTCACGCTTTATATCCCCAACTCACTATTTCACACTTTATACCCTCAACTCATTACTTCACACTTTATATCCCTAACTCGCTACTTCATACTTCATATCCCCAACTCGCTACTTTCACTTTCAAGCATCTATATAGATTACCGACAACAAGGAATCCCTAATCACGACTTTTAGTACACCTATGAGCAATTAAGAGTCATGCACATTGAGACTTCTTAAACAATTTGGCATAATAGCCTTCACTTGAAACACTACTTGGAGTCATAACATTTTTATACCCAACTCATTCTTTGAACACATTCCCGAAGGATAACATCATATGATAAGAGCATCTGAAACTCATTTTGAACATATACCTTTGAACACAAAGCTTATTCGTAATAGGTTATTTATAAAGAATAACTCGGGACTTACAACAACATCATGGAATTTAATTCTAGAAAAAAGGTTTAGCCAACATACCCCGCCTTGAACTTTCCTTAAATTACTACAATGTTTCGAAAATTCTAGCAATCCCAATCTATTTTAAGATATAACAAAATTGAACACAAATTAGGAAGATATTCATAGTTTCGGCTCATTTGAGCATTTTATCAAACACTAGGTGTGCAAATTTGGCTACAAGATTCTTGTACAAGATTTCCTTCATTCCACAACACAATCTTTACTTATTTGAGCTCATTAATCTTCCCACAAACCTTATTGGTACAAGCATATATA
Source organism: Nicotiana tabacum (assembly GCF_000715075.1). NCBI lineage: Eukaryota > Viridiplantae > Streptophyta > Magnoliopsida > Solanales > Solanaceae > Nicotiana > Nicotiana tabacum. Next base: position 595,964 of record NC_134101.1, on the reverse strand, counting down.
AATAATAATCTTACACCCAAGAATCATACTCCCAATCATCTATCTTTTACCCTAAACTCAAAATTGAAGACTAGGGGTTTGAATCTTACCTCTTGAGTTGAGATCTTTTGAGATTTCTTTGTTAATCTTCAAATATTTGAGCAAGAATTGAAAGACAATTTGTTAAAGATCACTCTCCCACTCTAGGGCACTCTCTCACTCTGAAAATATCAGGTTTTAGCTCAAAAATGACTTAAACCCTCTCTCTACCCGGCCTTGGGGTTATTTAATGGGCTCCTACGTGCGCGGCCGCGCACATAAGGCAGAAACTCCCAAATATGTGCGACCGCGCATCTGCGCTCATATGACATAGGTCCAGTAAAATGGCCATAGCTGTCTGTAGAAATATCCAAATAACGAACGGTTTGATGCGTTGGAAACTAGACTCAAAGGGATTTAATTTTATAGGTAGATTACATCCTATGTCTTTACAGTTTGGTTTAAAAATGCATTTGAAGTAGGATGTTGTGTGAATTTAGACAACCTTTCCACTTAATGTATCCAGTTTGTTCCACACAAGTTCTTGCCATTTACAAAACCCCTTAGTATGTTCCAACACACCTTAAACATATATTTCCATTTCAAAATGATGTGGTTGTATCCTATGGATCTCCTTTAATACTCGAATACATTATTCCCGACTACCGTTGGATCACTTTAAAATCTTATATCATTAGGAAATTTTTAACAGGGATTTACAGATAACTATACTGGTAGAATGGCATGAATAGGGACATCGCCAAGTACGTCGCTCGATGTTCAAAATGTCAGCAAGTCAAGGATGAACATCAGAAACTGGGAGAGTTGCTGTAGAATATGGAAATTGCGATGTGGAAATGGGAAGTGATCAATATGGATTTTATTACCGGATTACCACACTACTGGTGAAAGTTTAACTATATATAGGTTATCGTGGATTGATCACCAAGTGGGATCACTTTATTCTAGTTAAGACTACCTTCTCATTGGAAGATTATGCTAAGATATACATTAAGGAGATAGTTCCACTCCATGGGGTTCCGATTTCCATCATATAAGATAGGGGTGCCTAGTTACACCTAACTTCTAGAGATTATTCCAAAAAGGATTGGGAACAAATATCAACCTTAGCACAACCTTCTTTCCACAGGACGATGGACAGGCCAAGTGCACTATTCAAATAATCTAGGGCATGCTACAAGCGTGTGTCCCGGACTTCAAGGGATATTGGGAGGATCATCTACCACTCATTGAATTTGCTAACAACAACAACTACCGTAGTAGTATAATATGGCACCATATAAGGCCCCATATGGGCGAAAGTGCAGATTTTCTATTAGCTGGTTCGAAGTGGGTGAAATAAAGTTGTTGGGACCAAAGCTGGTACAGCAGGCCGTAGATAAAGTGAAGCTAATTCGAAATCGATTGTTGGACACCCAAAGGAGGCAGAAATCTTACCCGGATAACCGGCTGTGAAAATTAGAGTTCGCTATAGGGGACTAGGTGTTCTTGAAGGTGTCACTTATGAAAGGCCTGATCAGATTTGGGGAAAAGGGCAAACTCAGCCCCTGGTATATCGGACAATATCAAATCATGCGGACTATCGGTCATATGGCTTATGAGCTTGAGTTGCTCTCGAATTTGGAAGCAGTGCATTCGGTATTTCACGTATCTATACTCCGAAAGTGCTTGAGTGATCTATCCAGTGTCACCCTTATTGGAGATATCCAAGTAACAGAAGACTTATCTTCCGACGAAATTACGATAGCCATCTTAGATCGACAAGTCCATAAGCTGCGAACCTGAGAATTGGCTTCGGTTAATGTACTTTGGAGGAAGAAAAGTAAGTATGAGATGATGCGGGAAGCTGAAGAGGACATAAAATCTAGGTACCCCCATCTATTCCCCACTATGTAAGGCAACAATGCAACTATCATCATGGGCCACGATTCAACATTCGGGTATGAATGTTCCGAAGAGGAGATGATGTTCCACCCCACACTTAAATAAAGTATGGTATGTGTGGATCCTAGTGAGGCCAATCAGCTGGAGACACGTTCGAATCAAGAAAGCGGTCACACGTTTCATTTGGTCTGCACCATGTGTCTAACAGACCGCAGCAACTGGAGCGGGGTAACCTGTTTTGCATGTGGAAGTCGTGTAAATTCCTATGCTTGGTAACAGTATTAAAAAGGGAAGTGAGGCTCTTTCTCTTTCATTCCAGAATTATCATCAGAACAAGTCCTCTCAAAATACTCTCAACGCCTCTTTAGAATTTCCTAGAAAATTAAGGCAAAGTAGAAGGTGAATCTGGATTTACCAAGATTTAACTCAAAGATATTGGAGTTAAAGTCGTGTCGAATTATCATCTAGTGTAATCAATTCTGAAGATTCATTAGAGGCGAAGCTAACCACCATATTGTGTAATTAGATCTCCAACAAGGTATGTAGGGCAACATTCTCTCTTGGCATGAATTCGTGTAAGTCTCTCATTCTTTCTAATTGACTCTTGTACTGTAATGTTTAGTAGTTCTAAGTCCTCTCAATGATGATTATCCCTATTCATGTGCGATTTTGCTGGTAGCACGTCTTTCAGAAGCCTACATTATTTCCAGTTGGTATCTTATGGTCGGAAAGTATGATTTATTCTTTTTGATACCCAATTTTGCCCTCATAGTTTATAAATATCATTTTTGCATTATCACCAATTGACAGGAGCCATATAAATATTTTCTATAATTTTTCATAATTGTTTAAGGCTTTAAAATTTATTTTCTTGCATTACTGTTCAAATATTTACTAATTACCTTTCCAAATTATTTTGTGATGACTAAATCATCCAAATTTATTATTTACACCCACATATATGTTTTATAAATTCATAACGTTAAGCAATTATTTCCCAGCATTTTACTGCATAAATAATATTTTTACTATTTATTAATCATTTTTATAAATTATTTTAAATGATTTTTGCATATTTAATTTCATAGACCTATCCTAAGCCAATATGCGGAACCAAATATCAACCCATACCTCAAAAGACCTTGGCCTAATCCCCCTAGCCCAAAACCAAATGACCCATTTAATTATAACCCGGTCGAGACCCGTTCTACGACCCACCCCGCTTCTCCTCTAATCCGGGCCGTTGATATTAAATGCTCAAATGATCAACGACCCAATGCCATTCCCCCATTTTAATTACCCTCGGTCCAAACCCTAACACCTATTCTTCTGAGACAGTCGCCCCCAAATCCTCTAAACCCTCATCTTCTCTCTTTAGAAGAACCCTAGCCGCCTCCCCCTTAAATCCCTCTCCTAATCCCATTGATAATGGGATTCCGTCATTTTTTGCTTACCAAATATATGTTTCTCCGCTACTTGTCACATGTTTATGGTATTACATAGGTACTTGCCCAATTCTGGCAACTACCATCTCCAGATCAGACTTCAATCGACTTCAATCTTGGAGATTTGGACAGTATTTCATCCATATACATGAAGAAAGGCCTGATTCGTTATACCAATTGGCCGATCTTAAGCACCGAACCCTAATTAGGGTTTGGAGTTTGATTTCTTTCCTTTCCGGTTACTTTACTGATTTCATGTGTATTTTTCTTCTTTCCTTATTTATGTTTGCTTAATTTTACTTCCTTGTTTACTCGTTTGATCTCACTACTGTATAAACCCCTTTCCCTGCTTCCCCTTGAAGTCCTAATGACTACTGCAACGATCACCACGTAAAACTACTGCTATTGCTCTCTAACTCTCACTCCTACTGTTCATTATTTTATGACCTTGGCCGGCTGAAATCCAAGGCCATCGGAATTCAATTTTTGCCCTTTCTCGATGCGAGCACTGCTTAGGGTTCACTTGAGACCCTTGGGAACACTGATGCACTGGGATTTTGGGGTTCTGGTGTTCTTTGCTATTGAGGATTGGAATATTACTAGGACTGCTTCTTTTTACTTGTTTGTTTGTCCATCTACAACTGGTAAGTGGCTTTGGCCCTAGAAATTTCATCCTCTTTCGTTTATACTCATGATATGTACATCTGTGCCACTTAAACCTTTGCGAACCAATATGCTACTATATTACCCTACTATTTCATGGCTCTGAACTTGCCTAATTTCTACCTTCGATGTATGCATATGGTATATGCTCAGCATGAATGATTCTCACAACCTCGAACATGTCTAGGTTAGTGTGTTTTTATGTGTCTGAATATTTATACCTATTGCTCACCCTGAGATGATATCCCTACATTATTCTACATTCTCGTGATAGACTAATTCATGTGCTCTAGTTCCTGTTGGATAATTCCAATTTAACTTAATACTCTACTAAAGTCAGTTCTCGACTATGTTAGCCAAAATGTGTTACCCTGCTAATTATAACTTTAATGTGTGTTCCATGCCTAGTTTAATGCTATGTTATTTAGTCCCACTTATGGATTACAAGGTAAACAATGCAATATCGAGCCTTTTCTCCTATGTGTGGTATGATAATCCAGTTCTTGAAGTATCCTTGCCTACTATGAGTTCTGGTGTTGTTTAAGCTTTTGTATTATGACTGGTATTTTGCATGTTGGAGTTTCTTCATGCTTAATTAATGTTTGTTTGTATACCATGTCCACAAACATGTTTAGTTATCCCATTTTTATGAGGTTCTCATTCTAGACATCTTCATGTGAGGATTGTACTTTATTGGTTTCATGTCTATGATTCTACTGAACTCTCATGTCTGAAGTTCTTTATGCTAATTCTGGACTATGCTTTGTCTTGAAACTTTACTTGAAGTAGTTTGTTTTCCTATGATGGTCAATCCTGTTACCTTAGCTTCTAAAAATGCAAGCATGAACCTGACTTCTGTATGCCCTATGAACTTGTAAATATGCTTTAGAGAGAACTGAAGTTAGTTATGACTTTGAGAATTCAGTGTGTAGACTTCAAAAGTTGTTTAATTAATCCTATGTATAGTTTGTTACTCGTGTGGTTAAGTTTTGCATTGTTGGGTAAGTTAGTCCCCTCTTCACAAGTTTGAGTCATGCAACTGATACACACTGATGTTTTACGGTGTACCTAGATCAGGGTTTGCTAATTGTGCAAAAAATGAGCTTATTGAAGGCCTCGATGTTTCTGGGTTATTCTGCCTTGGGCCTGCTCTATTTATTGGGCCTGTATTCGTTTTAGTTGTAATATTTGACTATGTATTCTTTATTTTGGGCCTGTAATGATTTGTAAACATACAATTGGGGAGTTAGTGAAACTTGGGAAATGAGTGTACTCAATTCTTGCATAAAAGGATAGAAAACATGCCTATAGGGTCTAAGTCCTTTATTTGATAGCTCAACATGCCCTATTCCTGTACACTGTTATAAAACATGACCATAAGAATCTAAGTGCTTCACTTGTTCACATGCTCCACTTCTATATGGTATTAGATAGTATGCCTGTAGGATTCAAACATCACTGGTTATTTTCTCAATTTGCTCTAATGCTATATGTTATATATCATGCCTATAGGATATAACAACATATGTTTTTACTAACTCTCATCTAGATACCATGTTTATTGGGCTTCAACTAATTAATCAATCAATCACTTCTATTGCTTTTAGCACACTGCTCATTTAGATATCATGACTCTATGACCTTAATCAACTAAGCAATTACTTTGTTTCTTCATTGTATTGATACACTTATATGACATGTCTATAGGGATAAAGTATGACAAAATCAATTTCAATTGTCAACCGTTAGAAATCCTATCTATAAGATATTGTTACTCGTCTTAGAAAGCACGACTATAAATCAACGTCGTTAATCTAGGGTTTTCGAACAATCTTATTGCCTCGCTGCACGAATAATATAGATGCCATGCCTATATGTAAGTAATACTTTTAATCTGCAAATCTTTTAGCCTAAAACTGAAATGCTACAAGTACAATGCTGGAAATCAGAATCACCTAGAAACCATGCCTATACGACCTAACGGCTATAATGCTTCTTAATCCTGAAATTATCTACAGCCTAATCTGCCCACGTGCATTTGTTGTTTATGTGTGGAGGTTAACTTGAGCCATTCATGTTCTTTATGTGAAGTCCAATATGTTCAGAATGTATGCCAGTTTTATCATTTTTGAGTTTAGAACAGCCCAAATAGTAGGTCCAAAGACTCCTGGACCGTAGGCGTGGGACGGGTAGTGCACGCGTAGGACACGACCTAGAATTGAATTAAAGCGCATTTAAGTAAACAACTTTAACTTAGTAATCGGGTAGCAGGAGATGATAGTCTATGCCCGCTGAATAATATGAGCAACTCCTACCTCAAGGGAGTTGCGAAGTATTACTGATGTTGCTCTGGGTGATCCTTTAGGCTAAAAACTTGGGACCCCCCTTCTTTATATGTTTATTGTTCACATATACTCATCAAATATATAATAATTAAGTTGTATCTTTCAACCTCTAAAGACTTGTACTGATTATCTATATAGTCTAATTATTTCCCGATTTACTTTGCATGTGTTCATAATAGAACCTTTAAATTCCTTGTCTTACCCTCACTTATATGATCACTTAGGACTATTGTAATCCAAAAATCCCACATAGTTTAAACTTTTGCTGGTACCCACATCTGTTGACCTCGAAGAGGGCCTAACATCTTCTCTTTGAGGTAATTTGATCCCTTACATGATCTTTGATGACATAGACTAGTTAAACATAGTTATTTGCGAATAGGTTCCATAATGCACCCAAAAATCATTTGGTGGCTACTCTTCTCTTTTAATACCCCATTTAAAAGAGTTGTTACATGTAGAAACCCGCTTTCAAGAGAATAAGGGGCATAACAGCATGGCGACTCTGCTATTGATTTACACTTAGGCTAGTACCGTAACGAAGTTTACTTATGTGGATTATTTGATGACATGTACATCCTTTCGCTTATTTGTTTAAATTGGTATGGCATATCCCCTCCCCTTATTTCCATTTATTTGCTATGACATGAACATATCTCCCTCAGTTACTTTCATCTTGTTTAAGACTACTACATCATGTCTTTCCCATCTGTATCTCCCTATTTGCTTCATTTCATTACGATCTCGCATGTTTTCATGAGTTAAACTTACTTTTCTCTTCCGTCTTTCCCTTTATCGTTTTACTCCAGTTTATATTGTTTACAGTTTTTATGCACTTTCATCATGTAAATATTTGGCAACGTGTTACTATTTTTGTATAAAGCATGCTCCCACATTATACTCCACTGGTGCTTATTATCATCATAGCGGCGCTTGATGAGTGTCCGTGTTTTCCTAAAAAACACCCTTTTAGACTAGAAAGGCTTATTTGCACTAGACTAGTCGATCAGCGGTGTAGTCGACGGTCCCGTGCCTTTCCCTCTCTAGTTGTTCACTTGAGAGTACCAGTCTAGACCTTTCTAGAAACCACACTCTCATTTGAAATGTACATGAATCATGCTAAACCTAGTACGGATTGAGATGTCATTGACGCATCAACCCGCTTAGATGAACCTTGTCCAAAGTCAAACGGGATTTCCATAATCCCAAAGGACACCATCATATTTTGAGCATTAGTTGGAGAAAACATGTCAAGATGTTGATCATTATTGCATAAATAGTCAAATCTTGAGGGGAAAGAGCTAACTTTTATTTGTTTGAAAAAAATGAAGCCTGGTGGAATAACCTTGCACCCTGTGACAACAATCATGTGAGGAGGGTATTGGGTAACCTGCCATCTTTGTTGAACATTCAACCAAACAGGGAACTGATCGAGGCTACTACCATGTTCTGGGGTGAGAAGAGAGTCATTTTCCGATTTAGCAATATAAAAATGGCTCCTCTCCTCGAAGAAATAAGGATTTTCGCCAAGTTACCATGGGATAGTCCAGGACTATTGGTGCCAAAAAATCGCACTCCACGCGGTTTTCTGAAAATGTTGGGTTTTAACAAGAATGATAAACTGGTCTGTCTGAAGAAATCGTACATCCCCTTTGAATTTCTCTATGAGCGTTATGGGCATAGCAAATCATATTGCCTTCATCATTAGGAGCTAGCCATTACCTCTTTGGGATAGGTGCACCATGGTGCTTATGTTTTCATAGTCTATTTCTTGGGTTTGTTGATCTTTCCAGTGCAAGGGGGTAGAATTCATACTCTCTTAGCCATGGTCGACAGGAACTTAATAGAGAGTATCGAGGGGCTGAAGTACACTATCATCCCGATGATTTTAGCTGAGGTGTACCATGCTCTAGATTGGTGCAAGAATGGGTTCGGGCACTTTGACGGTTGTAATCTCTTGCTCAGGTTTGGCTGCTGGAACACTTTAGAGGGGTGATTATCGCCAAGAGCTTCTACGAAGGCCACTGAAAGACTACATAGCCAGTCATCATCCAAAGAAGATGTCATTCATCCCAGATAGGTTTGCAAACCCTGGAAATGCTGTAAGTTGGGTGCGTTTCTTCAGCAACCTGGAAGACGAGCAAGTGCATTAGATATTTGAATGGTTTCCTAGTAGTGAGTTCATCATCAGGTCCAAATAAACCACTCACTTAGTATTGATGGGGCTGCGAGGCATCTACCCTTACGCTCATAAATGGGTAATGATGCAAGCATGGAGGAAACAAGTCATACCTTTCCAACATGGTTCAGTATAAAGCATATTTCAAAGGAGATGTCATCCCATTCAAGTTCGAAGCACAACTCATGTAGAACCAAAATATCATCGTGGAAGGAGAGACTTGTCACGCCCCGAACATGGGGGGCGAGACCGGCACCCGGTGCCTCACCTATCCTTGGGTACCAACTTGCTACTAAGGGACTCTGAACATATAATGTCATGCGAACGCTGACAAAACATCAATATAAAACTGGGCCGATAAGGCCGACATAACTACTACGGCTGGCAAACCAACAAAATATACATACAAGGCTTACAAGCCCAACATACTGCACTAAATGACAAAATATGTCTACAAGCCTCTAGTGATGGATGTACTGTGATCGGAGCAGGGCCCCGACCTATCCATAACATATATATACATATATACACAACATGTACATAAAATGCTAGACCCGATAACTCCGAAGGACGCGGATCTTACCGATCAAGCTGAACTCGAGCAACACCTACTGAGAAGGTCTACTCGTCTGTCTATCTGAACCTGCACACATGAAATGTAGTGTCCCCGACAAAAGGGACATCAGTAGGAAATAATGTACCGAGTATGTAAGGCAACAGATTAACTGAAAGTTGAAACTGAACTGATAATATAATAACTGAAAGTAATTGGGAGTCAAAGATAATCTGAAGATATGCTTACCTGCTGATACTAACTCAATTCTCTCAATATAGTAAGTAAAATAGTTGTCCGACCCTATAATGTTCGGTATATATATAACTACTCTGCCGTAGTAGGCTCGCTCATAGGCGCTCGGCCATACTAGGCTCTATATCTCTGCCAACCGAGCTCGCTCATAGGCGCTCGACCATAGTAGACTCGGTATATAACTTCCCATCTGATCATAGGTTGCCCAATAGGGGTCTGCCCATCGATTATAGCTCGATGGTAATGAAAATACTGTAATATGGTATATATAGGGACTCTGCTCTCTTGATTGGAAGAAGACAATACTCAATTAAATACGAAGTCCCGATAAGAAAAATACTGTAATTTATGAGACTAGGATGGTGTATATAACTTCGGGAGTATGAACTTCTCTTTATGCCTCGTTATCAAACACTTGTAATTATGAGATCATGCCAAAATAAAGGAAGGGCTTAGCCTTAACATACCAGAGCCAATTTTCTTGACAAGCCTTCCAACACACGTCAATAGCGACAACATATAACGGCGGATATAAGTAGGGGAAAATCCATATGATATTCTTGAGAAAGATTGCATGTACTTCCTTAGAATCAAAAAATGTCATGTTACCGCTCCAACCATTGTAAATCACGTATGCAATTTCTCTGAAACGTGATGATGTCTCTTCTAATCTTAAGGTGGGGGGGGGTAAGCAAACATTAGCTTGCAGTGCTAAAGTGAATAAATTTGTGCAATTCACATTCAGAAGGCTAAAGAAAATGTTAACCTTGTTATGTACTCTAATAATGTGACACCTTGCTACACCTTATATGAGTCACTTAGTGGCTTTGTTAACCACTTCATGGGCTGCCACGTTGGTGGTAAGATCCATCAAGCTTATCCAATTCTAATTAATTGTTAATTTATTAATCTCCCACTAACCAATAATTAACCAATTACCCATATAATTAAGAATTATCTCAAATTACTTAAAATACTACTTACTTTTAACACACCTTATACACCCTACTATTATGGTCATGTGGTACCATGTATGGCACTAGTCCATAAATGCCGGGTATTATAGCTCAGACCGTATTTTACCCCAAATTGCCAAACTTCAACGAAGCTTATTTTCTTCGATTCGCTTACCCTCTCACCTTCACGAATTTACTTATCACTTATTTGAAATAGCATAATACTTATAATCTCAAAATAATTTCCTTCCCGAACTTACGTCGATTAGCGTACCATGAAAACTTTAACGTACGAAAATGCAGAATGTAACATCTCAATTTCGAGCTTTGATCAATATACTTATGGCATACTTTCACGTACAAAAAGATGGGGTGTAACATTATTCCCCCCCTTTGGAACATTCGTCCACGAATGTTGACTGATGCACTTATCATTATCATAGCTTATAGCTCTTGCGAATACTTTAGTACTCTCCTTGGCATCTAGGCAACTGTTCTGTGAACAAATCGAAAGGCCGGCGCATTCCCCCCTTTACGCCTCTTTCTCACACCACGACTTGTGGTTGGAATAAATCCAATCTCGTAACTGTTGCTACCTTCTATCATGCAGCATGTACCACTTTTTCCTTGTATGTGCGCCTATGATACTCTTCCCTCCATCATTTTCCTCTAGTTTTTAGCCAATCTTTAGGCCTCACTTTGTAAACATATACAGAGCCTGACAAGGTGTCCCTCTGGGCATTTGTAGGTATACTAAAGTCCTTCGCTCGGTAATTTGTCGAACTTATGAATATTGCTATATCTTATTTCATAGGCCTGGTTATCTATCCGCATGACTTTACTACATTTAAGTAGGTCATAATATACCATAACTCTTACCTCGATCTGCTACAAAACTCCAGTTTACGTTCGTGGCTTATCCCATATGTATAAATATATGTCCTTTAATACTTCCTCATTACTGTTCCTCTTAAGAATGACGGCCTAATATCACCTCATACTTTATGACTTTTATCCATCCATTGTTTATTCACCTTAATGTTGATCTATCATCTACCACTGATAACTAGAGCTTTTATGTAATACTGCAGCTAGGGCTCACGTCTCATTGGGGAACATCTGAAATGATTAGACTGATCCGCCTGAGGCGTTACCATGCTTTCATAACTATATTTCATAGCATCCCAATGTGATTTTCCTCACGTGAGTATTTTAATCCTGTACAATTCATCAAATCATTACTCCATCGAAGGCCCAAACGTCATCCTTCATTTATCACAATTACACCCTCATTCTACTACCAGGACATCATTCCATCTCTTCTAAATGCTACTACTCTTAGACTCCTTTGAGTTCACTCACGCTATACTGAGATTTCTATAACTTAGAGAGACCATTAGCTCCCTTGTTTTCATGGGCTTAATCACGAGGACTTATCTATGGGTACCGTTGTAGTTTACTCACGCCCTTTCCTGCACATGTTTTTCTAGTGCAGATCCAGGTTCATCTTACCAGCCTCATCACTAGTTGCAGTTATCTATTTATACTACTCGCAACCTTCCTTCAACTTGCTTGCACCATAGATTTACTCATGTTATTCCGGAACATCAAGAGATACATCACATCGTCTCTAACTCTTTTTTACTCTTTTAACTAGACCTCCCGATACATAGAAACCCTAGGCCGGAAAATATACTACTGACGATATCGAAATCATTCCTGGATACTAAGTCTCCGAGTTTCTGGCCTTCTATCTGAAGTATGGACTATTCACAACCTTATGCATTTGAGTATCTCGTACGTTGTTCACCTTTACCTTACATACCTTAAAATCTCGCCTCACATATTCTATCTCTTTTATGACCTCCCTTCTACATAGGTATAATTCACATCCACGACTTGAAGCTCTATTATAACACTTGCACTTCTGGTGTATATACAATCCGGTGGGAGCTTCATATGACTTCTTATGAGGCTGTACTTTTCTAACTGGCTTTATCGTAGAGCTGTTATAGAATATGGTTGTTGTACTATCTCTATTGTACCTCTGCTATTAATAGTGATTCTGCAATGATCTCAATCATGAAGTCAAAAATTTTCTGGGTCCAATAATCAGACTCCTGATTTGTTTCATTGATGTAACTCTTTAGTTTACTATTCTTTCTGATCAGCTTTCGTGCAGTCTTAAGCTATCTTCCGATCTGCAGCTCCTGGTATTAGTTATTACTTTAGTCTTTCATAGCTGCTATGGAATATCCGTAATACCATTATCTAAAAATTCAATCCCTTGTCTATGATCTGGACTAAATTCTTTCTTTTAACTTATACCAGAGTCTTCTACGGCTGTATGATTTTCAACTATATGCTGCATGGATAATACTCAAAAATCTAAAGTTCATTCATAACGTAACTCACTCTGGTTCACTGATCGAATAATTCCTTTCGTTCCTTCTCACCTTTCTTTAAATGTAAGCAATTACTTTTGCTGGTCTTTCTGCCCCCTTGTTGCGTGTATACTTAGCTTATCTTAGTTCCCATGTATGTCAGAATTTTGTGCAATTCATATGGTCTCGAATATTACTTCTAATTTTTCTCCCCATTCATTAGCCACGATAGGTTCCACCTTCTTGTGGAGTGCATACAATGTTGTTGTGAGACTGTTGTTACATGACCATTTCCTCTTTAGGTAACTCTGCATAGGTTGAAGTCTTCTTCCTTATTTCCTCACCTAGTCTTTCATTCTAGTACTTAAGGAGGACCCTCTGATTCTTGCAAGGCTACGAGCTTATTACATCCTTTATCCCACAGAATTTTTGATGTTCTTTCTTACTTGTAATTAACTATACTTACTTACCTCCATGCCCGTGTGCTCATAGGATTGCTTCTGAGCTGATATTTTGATTATCTTCCTAGTGGCACGCTTTTTATCTTCGTAACACTCATACAGTGCCTTTTCAACCTCAACTCCTATCTTAATAATTCACAAGGTTACGATGTCATATCTGCGAGACTAAATGCCTCATGTTGGGGTTCACTATGTTTATTTTGCATGATCTGTTGATTTGTCTGTATCCTCTTGTCTAGCCATAACTAGGCTTTTCCTGAATCAACTACTGACTACTCATTGGCCCATTCTCATATCAGTATTCCGCGTTATAATTCATGGGTTATTTCTTTTGTCTTAACTTACCTCTCGCGCTGGCTCCTTATTTATCAAAAGCATCTCGAGACGGAACACCTACTTTCTCTCCTTGATGTCATGCTTGCATAATTGTTTGGAGTCGTAGCATTTTTGTAGGATTTGAATAAGTGCAATATCATTCCTTCTTCTTTTTTTTTATCGCATTCTTCCTTTACCATTCTATAGTTACTAGAATCACTGAATTCTGACTTAATGTCACATCACTCCATATTCCCCCTTTTAGGGGAGTACTAAGATTTAGTGCTATGATGATCTACGTATAGATGTTTTACCTCTTCATCTTTGGCGTCTTTTCATATCATTGATAAACCTTACTTGCCTTGCGATAATCTTTTTGTATCAAGGATAATAAAATTCCTTACTCGCGAGGGTGATACTTAGTGTAACTGGCACATACAGTCCATTAAGCTAAATTTTGTTCACATTGCTTGCTTTAGGGAAGCGTCATCCTAAATGACCATTCTCTGAAATTCTCATGAATCTTCTTCCGTTGTCCATTCTAATATCACCAAAGTGCAATATGAAATTCTCATGATGCCGACCATTAGCAAATAAATCAATCCCTATTTCATGTTAAGTTTATCCTGTTCACCAATCCATACTGATTTATATTACTCTGGGTCTAACCTTTCCTTTTGGTAATCACGTTACAGTCACAGATTTATTTCTCTAAAAGAGGATATGACTTTATGACCTATACTCTTTTCTTGTCTCAAGGCCTATCACCTCTCGTCTCTTCCTTTACATGACTATAGACTCGGTAATACTGTCATTATTTCTATCTACCGTTGTCATCCAAGTATCATATGTTACTCATAATTCTTCATTATCTCTCTTCTTATTTCCCTGCTAACATTTCTGTCTATCACTATATTCTAAAAATTTTAACAAGGCATTCTTTTGCTTTTATCTCCCCTTGCTCCATTGACTGACTCTTTGGGTTGCTTAACTTTCTCACTCTACTAAGGACGGGAGCCACACTTAAGTAATATTTATCCCTTCAAGGCTTCAAGTGCCTATCTTTGTAGTGCTCATATCTAGCTGTACTATTTTAGAGTGCACCATCTGGGTGTCTCACAGGGAAATTTATTAGCACTTATGCAACATCCTTCATAAAGGTCAACTAACGCAAACAATCCATCCATCATTTTGGGTTACTCTAACCCAAGTCAGATCCTGATATCCTTCTTTCTCTGATACAACTTCTGTTAGCCTCCATAGGGCATAACTGAAATGGGTGTGATCAATTTTATATATCTCCGTTACTGTTGAAAGTAACTTAGAATGCTTATATTTCTCTGCTTGAATTGTAAATAATGTTAACATTTATTAACTGGGTACCTCGTACCCTTCTCATCTTGCTCCTTTTACTTGTTGAAGATTGTATCTACCGTCTGAATCTCTCATTGCCTATCACCATAAGGGTGGATAGATATTCTTGCCTTAAGGTTCCTTATCATCGTTTATCCGGCAGAATTTTTGATGTTCTTTCTTACTTGTAATTAACCTTACTTACTTACCTTCATGCCCTTGTGTTCGTAGGATTGCTTCTGAGCTGATATTTTGATTGTCTTCCCAGTGGCACTCTCTTTATCTCCGTAACACTCATATGGTACCTTTTCTGACCCAACTCCTATCTTAATATTTCTCAAGGTTACGATGTCATATCTGCGAGACTAAATGCCTCATGTTGGGGTTCTCTATGTTTATTTTGCACGATCTGTTGATTTGTCTGTATCCTCTTGTCTAGCCATAACTAGTCTTTTCCTAAATCAACTATTGACTACTCATTGGCCCATTCTCATATCAGTATTCCGCGTAATCATTCTTGGGTTATTTATTTTGTCTTAACTTACATCTCGCGCTGGCTCTTTATTTATCAAAAGCATCCCGGGATGGAAGCCTTACTTCCTCTCCTTGACGTCACGCTTGCATAATTGTCTGGAGTCGTAGCATATCCATAGGATTTGAATAAGTGCAATCTCATTCCTTTTTCTTTTTTTTATCGCATTCTTCCTTTACCTTTCCGTAGTTACTAGAATCACTGAATTCTGACTTAATGTCACATCACTCCGTATTCCCCCTTTAGGGGAGTACTAAGATTTAGTGCTATGATGATCTACGTATAGATGTTTTACCTCTTCATCTTTGGCGTCTTTTCATATCATCGATGACCCTTACTTGCCTTGCGGTAATTTTTCTGTATCAAGGATAATAAAATTCCTTACTCGCGAGGATGATACTTAGTGTAACTGACACATACAGTCCCTTAAGCTTAATTTTCTTCACATTGCTTACTTTAGGGAAGCATCTTCCTGAATGACCATTCTCTGAATTTCTCATGAATCTTCTTCTGTTGTCTATTCTAATATCGTCGGAGCGCAATATGAAATTCTCATGATGCCGACCATTATCAAATCACTCAATCCCTAATTCATGTTTAGTTTATCCTGTTCACCAATCCATACTAATTTCTTTTACTCTAGGGTCTAACCTTTCCTTCTTGTAATCACGTTAGAGTCACGAACTTATTTCTCGAAATGAGGATATGACTTTATGACCTATACTATTTTGTTGCCTCAAGTCCTATCACCTCCCGTCTCTTCCTTTACTTGACTATAGACTCTGTAATACTTTCATTTATTTTTATCTACCGTTGTAATCCAGGTATCATATCTTACTCATAATTCTTCATTATCTCTCTTCTTATTTCCCTGTTAACATTTCTGTCTATCACTTTATTCTGAAAACTTTAACAAGATGTTCTTTTGCTTTTAGCTCCCCTTGATCCATCCACTGACTCTTCGGGTTGCTTAACGTTCTCACTCTACTAAGGACGGGAGCCACACTTATGTAATATTTATCCCTTTAAGCTTTCAAGTGCCTATCTTTGTAGTGCTCATATCTAGCTGTACTATTTTAGAGTGCACCATCTGGGTGTCTCACAGGGAAATCTATTAGCACATATGCAACATCCTTCGAAAAGGTCAACTAACGCAAACAATCAATCCATCATTTTGGGTTACTCTAACCCCAGCCGGATCCTGATATCCGTCCTTCTCTGATACTACTTCTGTTAGCCCCCATAGGGCATAACTAAAATGGGTGTGATAAATTGAATATATCTCAGTTACTATTGAAAGTAACTCAAAATGTTTATATTTCTCTACTTGAATTGTAAATACTGTTAACCTTTATTAACTGGGTACCCTGTACCCTTCTCATCTTGCTCTTTTTACTTGTTGAAGATTATATCTACCTTCTGAATCTCTCATTGCCTGTCACCATAGGGGTGGATAGATATTCTTGCCTTAAGGTTCCTTATCGAGAAGCTTACACGTCTTAGTACACACATGACCTACTCAAAACCTTACATTTACTCATCATAAGCATCATGCAAAATCGAGTTCCTCTGATTCACATCCACATGCAATCTCTTACCAACTGTCGTTTGGTTGTAGGTATTGTCTTATTATGAGTAACATAGAGTTTAGGAGTTTGAATTCTTACAACTAAGCTCTACCACACAATCTAGAGTAAGATGAAAAAGTGACAGTCCTAAATGACCTGTAGCCTCCTACTTATAAGTGTGGTGCACGAGACACCCATAAACAAGACACTACTAGACACGGCTTGTAGACTCCCTAGGATAGAACTGCTCTGATACCACTTTTGTCATGCCCCAAACCTGGGGGGCGAGACCGGCACCCGGTGCCTCACCTATCATTGCGTACCAACTTGCGACAAAGAGATTCTGAACATATATAATCTCATACTTGGGCCATGGGCCACATTGCAAGACAATTTTTGAACACTGACAAAACATCAAAATAAAGCTGGGCCGACAAGGCCGACGTAAGTACTATGACCAGCAAACCAACAAATATACATACAAGGCTTACAAGCCCAATATACTGCACTAACTGATAGGATATGTCTACAAGCCTCTGGTGATGGATGTACTGTGATCGGAGCAGGGCCCAACCTATCCATAACATATATATATATATATATATATATATATATATATATATATATATATATATATACATATATACACAAGATGTACATAAAACTCTAGACCCGGCAACTCCGAAGGATGCGGAGCTTACCGATAAAACTAAACTCGGGCAACACCTACTGAGGAGGTCTACTCGTCTGTCTGTCTGAACCTGTACGCATGAAATGCAACATCCCCGGTAAAAGGGACGTTAGTATGAAATAATGTACCGAGTATGTAAGGCAACAGATTAAAGATAATCTGAAGATATGCTTACTTGCTGATACTGACTCAATTCTCTCAATATAGTAAGTAAAATATTTGTCCGGCCCTATAAGGCTTGGTATATATATAACTGCTCTGCCTTAGTAGGCTCGCTCATAGGCGCTCGGCCATACTAGGCTTTGTATCTCTGCCAACTGGGCTCGCTCATAGGTGCTCGGCCACAGTAGGCTCGGTTTATAACTCACCATATGATCAGAGGTTGCCCAATAGGGGCCTGCCCATTGATATAGCTCGATGGTAATGAAAATACCGTAATACTGTATATAGGCTCTCTACTCTCTTGACTGGAAGAAGACAATACTCAATTAAATATGAAGTCCCGATAAGTAGAATATTGTAATTTATGAGACTAGGATAGTGTATATAAATTCGGGAGTATGAACTTCTCTTTATGCATCATTATCAAACACATGTTATTATGAGATCATGCCAAAATGAAGGAAGGGCTTAGCCTTAATATACCTGAGCCGATTTTCTTGACAATCCTTCCAACACAAGTCAATAGCGACTAAATGTAACGGTGGATTGAAGTAGGGGAAAATCCATATGATATTCTTGAGAAAGATTGCACCGTACTTCCTTAGAATAGCAAAATCTCACGTTACAGCTCCGACCATTGTAAATCACGTATGAAATTTTTCTGAAATGTGATACTGTCTCTTCTAATCTTGGGGGGGGGGGTGTGTAAGCAAACATTAGCTTGCATTAATATATTTGTGCAATTCACGTTCAGAAGGCTAAAGAAAATGTTAACCTTGTTATGTACTCTAATAATGTGACACCTTGCTACACCTTATACGACCTAAACCGATGGGCCGCGACGGGCACCCGATGCCTTACTCAACTGAGTACCAACATAACATATCTTTTTGTATCATACTATCATAGATAACTGAGCCAAAGAGGCTGGCGTGATATAAGTAGAATACCACATGAAATATCAACTTATGCATAAGATTTACGGTCCTATAATACCAAAATAACCACTCGTACACTGAACATAGGCCGGCAAGGCCATACAATATTTTACATATATGACATCTGTCTACAAGCCTCTAAGAATATATAATTGTCATAAAGGTCGGGACAGAGCCCCGCCATACCAAACAATACACGTCTAAATCACACTGACCAAACAAGCAACTCCGAGGCAAATGGAGCGCACCAACATCTTCGGCTGAGCTGATAGCCTACTTGGTGGACTCTCGACCTACCTATCGGGACCTGTGGGAATGAAATGCAGCATCCCCAGGCAAAGGGATGAATGTACCAAGTATGTAAGGAATGAAAATTAGTAAAGAATAGACATGAGAAAACATGGAGTAAAAGACTCGACATGTATGTATGAATAGCTCTATGAAAGATTTAAAACTTGTAATGCCATGCATATGCGTATAAATTTCATACCATGCATGGGTATATGCGTTAATAACATTATATCATCTCGGCCACTGTTGGAAAATATCAACGTATACCAGTTGATCAGGTGGTGGTGCGTATATAATACCGTAACCTTTTCCCATATTCCATATAAATATATATATATACATATATATATATATATATATATGCGTATATAATGCCATCTGGTTATGGGTCAATGTTCATGTATAAATGAATGCAATGCATATGAAATACATCAATATAATCTCTCGCAATGTCATAGGACCATTATGCCTTTGATTAATATCCTGAAATAAACTTTATCAACTTACATATTTTCTGAGAACCATGAACAGATGATAGAATAATATGACACATGGGGAATCAAGAACATAAGCATCTCTAGTATTTCTATGAATATAGTCATTTATGGAAATTGTGCATTTGCTTGTTTTGTTTGTGTCGTATAGATCATACAAAAAGGAAAGAGGGGATATCCTTAACATACATGAACCGATTCTCTTTTGCAAAAACACGTAACGGTGGATCAAAGTAGGGAAAAATCCGTATGATATTCTTGAGAAAGTGTGTACCGGGCTTTCTTTGAATTAGCATTTCACGTTGGACCTTGTAGCATTTCAGATAATTTCATGTTGGACCTTGTAGCATCATCTCTTCAGAACACCATGTTGGACCTTGTAGCATTTCACGCTGGACATTGTCATTTCTCTTTAATAATGTAGGAAGATGGTTCATTTTATCAAAGAGAGTGGCCCCTACTTTGTATGGTGACTAAGCCAACTAACCTCACTAATTTGCAACCTTAAAGTGTGACTTAAGAGTCACTTATTACCTACTCCCTTGGTTGCCACGTCGATGCATTTTAAGCTTACCCATAATTTAAATTAAGTATCCACTAATCTCTTGATTAACTTGTTAATCTCCCACTAACAAATAATTACCCAATTATTCACATAATCAAGAATTATCTCAAGTTACTCAAAATATTACTCACTTTTAACACACTTTATACATCTTGCTATCATGGTCATATGGTACCTTGTATGGCATTAGTCCATAAATACGGGGTATTATACATAGGACCGTATTTTATCCCAAAATGTCAAACTTCGACGAAACTCGTTTTCTTTGATTTGCTTACCCTCTCACCTTCACGAAATTACTTATCACTTGTTTGAAATATAATAATACCTATAATTCCAAAATAATCTCATTCATGAACTTGCGTCGATTAACTTACGACGAAACTTTAACGTACAAAAATGCGGGATGTAACATCTAATTTTTGAGCTTACACCAATTTATTTATGGCGTACTTTCACGTACAAAAAACATATGTGGTGTAACATTATTCCCCCCTTTGGAATATTCGTCCTCGAATGTTGACTGATGCACTTATCATTCTCATAACCCATAGCTCTTGCGAATACTATAGTACTCCTCTTGCCATATAGGCAACTGTTCTGTGAATGAATCCCAAAGGCCAGGGCATTCCCCCCTTTAGGCCTCTTTCTAACACCACGACTCGTGGTTGGAATCCTTCCAATCTTGTAACTGTTGCTACCTTTTATCATCCAGCATGTACGACTCTGACTTTGTAAGTGCGCCTATGCGACTCCTCTCTGCTTCTGCCTCCAGCTTTTAGCCAATCTCTAGACCTCACTTTGTAAACATATACAGAACTCAATAAGATATTCCTCTTGGCATCTATAAGTATACTCAAGTTCTTCGCTCGGTACTTTGTTGAACTTACGAATATTGCTATATCTTATTTCATAGATCTGTATGACTTTACTGCTCTAGGTAGGTCATACTATACCATAACTCTTACTTTGATTAATCGTTACTGAGGTCTGCTAGCAAACTCCAGGTTACTCTCGTTGCTTATCCTATATGCATAAAGCTAAGTCTTTTAACGCTTCTTCATTATTGTTCATCTTAAGACTGATGGCCTAATCTCGTCTCGTACTTTATATCTTTTATCCATCCATTATCGATTTACCTCAATGTTGATCTTACAATCTTCCATTGATAACTTGAAACTTCTTACGTAATACATTGCTGCTAGGGCTTATATTGGATCGAGGAATATTTGAAGTGATTTTCCTGATCCACTTAGGGGTGATATTGTACTTCAATAATCGTATTTTATAGTATCCCAATGCGATTCACCTTACATGGGTATTTTAATCTCGTGCAATTCATGCAATCCTCTTCAAGTCATTACTCAATCGAAGGCCCAAACGTCATCCTTTATCTATCACAATCACACCCTCATTCTAGGGCAGCATTCCATCTCTTCTAAATGCTACTAGTCTTAGACTCCTTTGAGTTCATTCAGACTATACTAAGCTTTCTATATCTTAGAGAAACCATCATCTCTCTTGTTTTCACTGGCTTAATCCCGAGGACTTATCCATACTTGCCCTTTCTAATCCTTACTCCCGTCTTCCTAAAACCTTGTCGATTTACCATACTTTAGTTTGCTACCTACCCATATCTATTTATATTGTTCGCAACCTTCCTTCCACTTGCTTGCACCATTGATTTCCTTGTGTTATTCTAGAACATCAAGCGAGATATCACATCATTTCTAACTCTTCTTTACTCTCGTAATTGGACCTCTTGATAACTAGAAATCATCGATTGAGAGATATGTCACTGACGATGCCGCTATCATTTCTGGATACTAAATCCTCGTGCTTCTAGCCTTCTATCTGCTATACGGACTATTCCCAACCTTCTACATTTAAGTATCTCGTACGTTGTTCACGTTTACCTTACTTACCTTAAAATCTCACATCATATCTTTTATCTCTTTCATGACCTCCCTTTCACATAGGTATAATTCATATCCACAACTTAAAGCTCTATTATAATACTTGCACCTCTGGTGTATGCACAATCCGGTGGGAGCTTCATACTGACTTCTTATAAGACTGGTACTTTTCTGACTGGCTTTATCATAGAGCCGTTATAGAATATGGCTAATGTACTATCTCTCTTGTATTTAAGAGTGATCCTGCAATATTCTCAATCATGAGGTCTAAAAGGTTCTTGGTCCAATAATCAGACTCCTGATTTACTGAGTTGATGTAACTCTTTAGTTTCCTCTTCCTTCTGATCAGCCTTCATGTAGGCTTAAACTATTATCCGATATGCGGCTCCTGGGATTAGTTATTACGTTAGCCTTTCATGGGTGCTATGGACTATCCATGACACAATCGTCTAACAATTCAATCCTTTGTCGATGCCCTGGGCTCAATTCTTTCTTTTACTTATACCAGAGTCTTCTACAACTATATGATTGTCAAATATATGCTGCATGGATAATACTCTGAAATCTTACGTGCATTTATAACGTAACTCACTCTGGATTACTGATTGAATAATTCCTTTCGTTCTTTCTCCATTTTCTTTAAATGTAAGCAATTACTTTTCCTGGTCGTTTTTCCACTTGTTGCATGTATACTTGGCTTATCTTGGTTCCCACGTATGCCGAAATTTTCGTGCAACTCATATGATCTCGAATACTACTTTTGATTGTTCTTCCCATTCCTTAGCCACGGCAGGTGCCACTTCCTTATGGGGTGCATACAATGTTGTTGTGAGGCTGTTGTTACAAGACCATTTCCTCCTTAGGTTACTGAGCTTAGGTTGAAGCCTTATTCCTTACTTCCTCAGCTAGTCTTTCATTATAGTATTTAGGGAGGATCCTCTGATTCTTGTAAAGCTGTGAGCTTATCACATGGTATACCCGATGGAATTTTTGATGTCCTTCCTCGCCTATAACTACCCGTAGTTACTTACCTCCGCCCCCTTATTCTTGTAGGGTTGCTTGTGAACTGATATTTTGACTGTCTTCCAAATGGGACTCTCTTTTATTTCCGTAACACTCATACGGTACCTTTACTACCCCAAGTCCTATCTGAATATTTTTCAAGGATCACAATGTCGTGTCTTTGAGGCTGAATTCCCATGTTGGGGTTCACTATGTTCATCTTGCACAATCTATTGATTTGTCTGTGTCCTATTGGTTAGCCGCAGCTAGGCTCTTCCTGGATCAACCACTAACTACTCGTTGTCCCATTCTCATATCAATATTCCGCGTAATCTTTCTTGGGTTATTTCCTTTGCATTAACTTACGTCTCGCACTGGCTCCTTATTTATCAATAACATTGTTACATCCCGCATTTTTGTATGTTAAAGTTTCATCGTAAGTTAATCGACGTAAGTTCGGGAATGGGATTATTTTCAGATTATAAGCATCATGCTATTTCAAACAAGTGATGAGTAAATTCGTGAAGGTGAGAGGGGATGCAAGTCAAAGAAAATGAATTTTCGTCCAAGTTTGACATGTTGGGATAAAATACGGTCCGAGCTAAAATACTCGGTATTTATGGACTAGTGCCATACAAGGTACCACATGACCATGATAGTAAGGTGTATAAGGTATGTGAAAAGTGAGTAGTATTTTAAGTAAGTGGAAATAATTCTTAATTATGTGGGTAATTGGTTAATTATTGGTAATGGGACATTACCTAGTTAAATAATAATTGGTGGAGGATTAATTGAAGTCTTTGGATAAAGACTAATGCATAAAGACGTGGCATCCCTTTGAAATATATGAAGTGACTCATAATTTGAAAGGAAAGGTGTCAATTTAAGTGTCATACACATGACACATCCGTAGGATATCAAAAGAGTTGTGAAAATTGGATGAAATTGAGGTGCTTATGTTAACTAAGCTATCAGATGAAAGCCATAAAATTCATACGAGACTATGTAATATTATAGCAACAGGATTTTGTGATTCTAAAGGAGTATGGTGCAATCTTTCGCAAGAATATCATATGGATTTTTCCCTACTCCAATCTCGCCGATACGTGATTTGTTGCAATTGACGTATATTAGAGGGATTCTCAAGAAAATCGGCTCAGGTATGTTAAGGCTAAGCTCCTCCTTCATTTTGTTTGATCTCACGTAATTACACAAGTTTGATAACGAGGTATAAAGAAAAAATTCATGTTCCAGAATTTATGTATATTTTTCCTACTCTTGTAAGTACAATATTCAATTGAGTATTTCCTCCTTCCAGTCAAGAGAGCAGAGAGTCTATATATACAGTATTACAGTATTTTCTTTACCATCAAGCTATAATCGATGGGCAGGCCCCTATTGGGCAACCTCTGATGAGATGGTAAGTTATATACCGAGCCTACTGTGGTCGAGCGCCTATAAGCGAGCCCAGTTGGCCGAGATATAGAGCTTAGTATGAGCGAGCCTACTACGGAAGAGCAGTTATATATGTATATACCGAGCCTTATAGGGCCGGACAACTATTTTACTTACTATATTTAGAGAGTTGAGTCAGTATCACTAGGTGAGCATATCTTTAGATTATCTTTGACTCCCAGATACTTCCAGCTATTATATTATCAGTTTAGTTTTAGCTTGCTTTATATTGCCTTACATACTCGGTACATTATTTTGTACTGAAGTCCCTTTTCTGTGGGCGCTGCATTTCACGCGTGCAGGTTTAGACAGACAGGCAAGTAGACCTCCTCATTAAGTGTTGCCCGAGTTCAACTTGATTGGTAAGCTCCATGCCTTTCGGAGTTGCCGAGTCTAGAGCTTTATGTACGTCTTGTTTATATATGTTTATATGTTATGAGTAGGTCGGGAAGCTACTCCGATCACAGTATATCCATCAGTATAGGCTTGTTGACATATCCTGTTAGTGAGTGTAGTACGTTGGGTTTGCGGGCCTTGTATGTATATTTGGTTGGTTTGTCAGTTGCAATATTATGACGGTCTTCTCGGCCGAGCTTTATATTGATATTTAGTCAGCATTCGCAGTTGTCTTGCAATGTGGCCATGGCAAAAGTATGATATCATATGTTCAGAGTCCCTTAGTCACAAGTTGGTAAGCAAGGATAGGTGAGGTACCGGGTGCCGGTCTCGCCCCCCAGGCTTGGGGCGTGACAAAAGTTGTATTAGAGCAGTTTTGTCCTAGGGAGTCTACAAGCCGTGTCTTGTAGAGTCTTGTTTATGGGTGTGTCGTGCACCACACTTATATGCAGGATGCTACAGGGCATTTAGGACTGTCACTCCTTCTTCTTACTCTAGATCGTGTCATAGAGCTCAATTGTAAGAACTGAATTTCCTAACTCTATCTTATTCATAATACGATGATGCCTACATCCAGAAATACGGTTGGTAAGAGATATAGCTATGGAAGAGTTGAGTCAGAGGAACTCGATTTTTGCATCATGCTTATGATGGATAAATATTAGGTATTCAGCAAATCATGTGTATACTAAGATATGTAAGCTTTTTGATAAGGATCCCTAAGGCAAGAATGCCAATCCACTCTTACGGTAAAAAGGAATAAGGAGGGAGACACAAGTTTTAGCAAGTAAAAGAAGCAAGGTGAAGAAGGGTATGAGGCACCCAGTTATTGAAGATTATCAGTATTACAGTTCTGGCATAAAAATATAAGCATTGCGAGTTACCCTCAACAGTAACAGAGGTATGTATAATTGGCCACACCCATCTCAGTTATACCTTATTGGGGGATAACAGTTGTAGATTAAGAAAAGGATGGGATATTAGAATCTGGCTGGGGTTAGAGTAACCCAAAATGGTGAATTAATTGTTTGCGTTAGTTGACATTTCCAAAGGATATTGCAAAAGTGCTAACACGTCTCCTTGTGAGACACCCAAATGGCGCACTCTAAAATAGTACAGCTAGATATGAGTATCACAATGATGGGCACTGGAAGCCTAGAAGGGATTAATATTATCTTAGTATGGCTCCCGTTCCTAGTAGAGAGATAATGCTAGGCAACCTGAAGAGCCAGTGGATGGAGCAAAGGGGAGCTAAAAGCAAAAGAATATCTTGTTGAAGTTTTTAGAATAAAGTGATAGACAAAAATGTTAGCAGGAAATAAGAAGAGAGTTAATGAAGCATTAAGAGTAAGATATGATACATGGATGACAGCGGTAGATCAAAAGATGACAGTATTACAGAATCTATAATCAAGTGAAGGAAGAGACGAGAGGTGACAGACTTTAGGACAACAAAAGAGTATAGGCCATAATGTCATGTCCTCATTTCGAGAAATAAGTTCGTGACTCCAACGCGACTAACAGGAGGAAAAGTTAGACCTCAGAACAATAGAAATCAGTATGGGCTGGTGAACAAGATAAACTAAGCATGAATTAGGGACTGAGTGATTGGATAATATTCAGCATCATGACAATTTCAGATTTTGTTCCAGCGATAATAGAGTGGACAACAGAAGAAGATTCATAAGAAATTCAAAGAATGGTCATTCAGGAAGACGGTTCCCTAAAGCAAGCAATGTGAGTAAAGTTAAGCTTAAGGGACTGTATGTGCCAGTTATACTAAGTTTCACCCTTGCGAATAAGGAACTTTATTATCCTCGATACAGAAGGATTGCCGCAAGGGGAGTAAGGGTCATCGATGATTTAAAAACACGCCAAAGATGAAGAGGTAAAATATCTATAGGTAGATCCTCGTGGCTCCAACTCCTAGTACTCCCCTAAAGGGGCAATATGTAGTGATGTGGTATTAAGTTAGAATTAAGTGGTTCTAGTAACTATAGATTAATAAAGGACGAATGTGATAAGAATGAGAAAGGGATAAGATTGCACTTATTCAAATCCTACAGATATGCTACGATTCCAGAACATTATGCAAACACGACGTCAAGGAGAGGAGGTAAGGGGTCATGTTTGAGGTGTTTATTGATAGATAAGGAGCCAGTGCAGGACGTAAGTTATGATAAAGGAAATGACCCATGAAAGATTACGCAGAATATTGATATGAGAATGAGCCAATGAGTAGTTGATTCAGGAAGAGCCTAGTTATGGCTAGACAAGAGGATACAGACAAATCAACAGATCGTGCAAGATAAACATAGTAAACCCCAACATGAGGAATTCAATCTCACATATATGACATCGTGACCTTGAGAAATATTCAGATAGGAGTTGGGGTAGTTAAAGGAAATAAAAGAGAGTGCCACTGGGATGATAGTCAAAATATCAAGTTCAGAAGCAATCCTACAAGCACAAGGGCATGGTGGTAAGTAACCACGGATAATTATAGGTGAGGAGGGACATCAAATATTTCGTCGAGTATACGATGTATTAAGCTCGCAGGTTTACACGAGCCAGAGGGTCCTCCCTAAATACTACAATGAAAGACTAGTAGAGAAAGTAAGGAAGAAGGCTTCAACCTAAGCTCAGTGACCTAAGGAGGGAATGGTCTTATAACAACAGTCTCACAAAAACATTGTATGCACTCCATAAGAAAATGGCAACTACTGTGGCTAATGAACGGGAAGTAAAATCAGAAGTGATATCCAAGATTGTATGAGTTGTATGGAATTCCAATATGCGTTGGTACTAAGATAAGCTAAGTATGCACATGAAAGGAAGAAGAAATACTAGGAAAAGTAAAAGCCTACGTTTAAAGAAAGCTGAGAAGGAACAAAAGGAATTATTCGATCAATGATCCGAAGTTAGTTACGTTATGGACGCACTTAAGAGTTGGAGTTTTATACATCCAGCATATACAGCCGTGGAAGATTTCGGTATAAGTTAAAAGAAAGAATTGAGCCAGGTCATAGATCGAATTGTTAAAGGATTATATCATGGATATTCCACAGCGCCCATGAAAGGCTAAACATAATAACTCATACCATGAACCGCAGATCAGGAGATAGCTTAAGCCTACACAAAGGCTGATCAAAAGAAGGGGAAAACTAAAGAGTTACATCAACCAAGTAAATCAGGAATCTAATTATTGGACCTGAAAAATTATAGAAACTGTGATTCAGCACATTATTGGGTCACTCTTAATGTCAGAGGTACAAGAGGGATAGTACAACAACCATATTTTATAACGGCCCTACGATAAAGCCGGTTAGAAAAGTACTAGCCTCCTAAGAAGTCAGTACAAAGCTCCTACCAGATTCTGTATGCACTAGAGGTGCAAGTATTATAATAGAGCTTTAAGTTATGGACGTGAATTATATCTATGTGGAAGGGATGTCATGAAAGAGATAGAATATACGATGCGAGATTTTAAGGTAAGTAAGGTAAAGGCGAACAACGTACAAGATACTCAAAGGCAAAAGATCGTGAATAGTCCATGCTTCGGATAGAAGGCTAGAAGCATTGGGATTCAATATCCAAGAATGATAGCAGCATCGTCAGTGGCGTACCTTCCACCCTATGGTTTCTAAGTACCGAGAGATCTAGTCAATAGGGTAAAGACGAGTTAGAGACGATGTGATGTCTCGCTTAATGTTCTAGAATAACACAAGGGAATCAATGGTGCAAGCAAGTTGAAGGAAGGTTGTGAATAGTATAAATAAATACGTAGAGGTCTCAAGCTAAAGTATAGTAAATCGACAAGGTTTTATGAAAGGAGTAAGGATAAGAAAGGGCGAGTGAAAAGGTGAAGAGAATGGATAAGTCCTCAGGATTAAGCTCATGAAAACAAGAGAGCTGATGGTTTCTCTAAGTTATGGGAAGCTCAGTATAGCGTGAATGAAATCAAAGGAGTCTAAGACTAGTAGCAATAGAAGCAATGGAATGCTGCCCTTGTAATAGAATAAGGGTGTAATTGTGATAGATAAAGGATGGCGTTTGGGCCTTCGATTGAGTAATCATTTGACTAAGAAAAGAAAGGGATCTCATGAATTGGACAGGATTAAAATACCCATGCAAGGTGAATCACATTGGGATACTGTGAAATACGGTTATGAAAGCATGGTATCGCCCCAGGTGGATCAGTCTAATAATTTCAGATGTTCCCCGATGAAACGTGAACCCTAGCGGCAGTGTTACATAAAATATTAAGTTATCAGGGGTAGATTATAGATCGATATTGTGGTGAATCAACAATGGATAGATAAAAGTTATAAAGTATGAGATGAGATTAGGCCGTCATTCTTAAGATGAACGGTAATGTGGAAGCATTAAAGGACGTAGATTTATACATATTGGATAAGCAATGAAAGTAACATGGAATTTGGTAGTAGACCTCAGTAACGAGAAATCGAAGTAAGAGTTATGGTATAGTATGACGTACTTAGATACAGTAAAGTCATACGGATGGATAACCGGGTCTATGAAATAAGATATAAAAATATTCGTAAGTTCGATAAAATACCGAGCGAAGAACTTCAGTAATGGCTAAAAATTTGAGAGAGAAGGAAAGAAGAGACGCATAAGCGCACTTACAAGGTCAGAGTCGTACAAGCTGCATGAATAAAGGTAGCAATAGTTACAAGACTGGAAGGATTCCGACCATAAGTCGTGGTGTGAGAAAGAGGCCTAAAGGGGGCAATGCCCTGGCCTTTGGACTTATTCACAAAACAGTTTCCTAGATGGCAAGAGGAGCACTAAAGTATTCGTAAGAGCTTTGGGTTATGAGAATGATAAGTACATCAGTCAACGTTTGAGGAAGATTGTTCCAAAGGGGGGAATGATGTTACATCCCGCATTTTAGTATGGCCGAGCGCCTATGAGAGAGCCTACTATGACAGAGTAGTTATATATGTATATACTGAGCCTTATAGGGATGGACATCAATTTTACTTACTATATTGAGAGAGTTGAGTCAGTATCAACAGGTGAGCATATCTTCAACTTATCTTTGACTCCTAGTTACTTCCACTTATTATGGTATCAGTTCAGTTTTAGTTTTCAATATATTGCCTTACATACTCGGTACATTATTTTGTACTGACTTCCCTTTTCTGGGGGTGCTGCATTTCACACGTGCAGGTTCAGACAGACAGGCAAGTAGACCTCCTCATTAAGTGTTGCCCGAGTTCACCTTGATCGGTAAGCTCCATGCCTTTCGTAGTTGCCAAGTCTAGAGCTTTATGTACGTCTTATGTATATATGTATATATGTTATGAGTAGTTCGAGAAGCTATTCCTATCACAGTATATACATCAGTAGAGGCTTGTAGACATATCCTGTCAGTTAGTGCAGTATGTTGGGCTTGCGGGCCTTGTATGTATATTTGGTTGGTTTGTCAGCTGCAATATTATGACGACCTTGTCGGCCCAGCTTTATATTGATATTTAGTCAGCATTCACAGTTGTGAGGCACCGGGTGCTAGTCTCGCCCCTAGGCTCGGTGCATGATAAACATCTCGGGCAGAAACCCTTACTTCTTCTCCTTGACGTCGCGCTTGCATAATGTTCTTGAATCGTAGTATATTTGTAGGATTTGGGTAAGTGCAAGCTCACTCCTTTTTCATTTTTATCGCATTCTTCCTTTACCATTCCATAATTACTAGAACCACTTAATTCCACATCACTCCATATCCCCCTTTAGGGGAGCACTAAGATTTAGTGTTAAGATGATCTACATATAGATGTTTTACCTTCTCATCTTTGGCATATTTTCACATCATCGATAATCCTTACTCGCCTCGCGGTAATCCTTCTGTACCAAGGATAACAAAATTCCTCACTCGCGAGGGTGACACTTAGTGTAACTGGCACATACAATCCCTTAAGCTTAAATTTACTCACCTTGCTTGCTTTGGGGAAGTGTCTTCCTGAATGACCTTTAAAGGGTATTCTTCTGTCCTCCATTTTATTATTGGCGTGTTGCAATCTCTGAAATTTTCATAATGTCGACTATTATTCAGTCCCTAGTTCATACTTAGTTTATCTTGTTCATCCCTCTATGTTGATTTCTTATTACTCTAGGGTCTAAATTATCCATTTGGTAGTCGCGTTGGAGTCACGAACGTATTTCTCGAAATGAGGATATGACTTTATGGCCTATACTCTTTTGTTGTCTCAAATCCTATCACCTCTCGTCCTTTACTTCACTAGACTATAAATTCTATAATACTGTCATCTTTTTGATCTACCATTGTCATACATGTATCACATCTTACTCTTAATGCTTCATTAACTCTCTTCTTATTCCTCGCAAACATTTATCTCTATCACTTTATTCTGAAAACTCGAACAAGACATTCTTTTGCTTTTAGCTACCCTTGCTTCATCTACTGGCTCTTTGGGTTTCCTAACATTCTTTCTTTATGAGGGACGGAAGTCACACTAAGATAATATTTATCCCTTTCAGGCTTCCAGTGCCTATCTTGGTAGTACTCGTATCTAGTTGTACTATTTTAGAGTGCACCATCTGGGCGTCTCACAAGGAGATCTATTAGCACATTTGCAATATCCTTTGGAAATGTCAACTAACACCAACAATCCATTCACCCTTTTTGGGTTACCCTAACCCCAGTTAGATCCTGATATCCCGCCTTCTCTTATACTACTTCTGTTAGCCCCCATAGGGCATAAATGAGATGGGTGTGGCCAATTGTACATACCTCTCATAATGTTGAAGGTAACTCAAAAGGCTTATATTCCTCTGCGATAATCTTCATTAGCTAGGTAGCTCGTACCCTTTTTCATCTTTCTTCTTTTACATGCTGAAACTTATGTCTATCTTCTGAATTTATCATTGCCTTTCACCATAGGGGTGGATAGATATTCTTGCCTTAAGGTTCCTTATCAAGAGTCTTACACGTCTTAGTATACACATGATCTGCTGAAGACCTTACATTTATCCATCATAAGAAGGATGCAAGAATCGAGTTCCTCTGACTCAATTCTTCCATAGTTATATCCCTTACAAATCGTCTTTCTGGATGTAGGCATCATCATATTATGAATAAGATAGAGTTTAGGAAATTGAGTTATTACAACTAAGCTTTACCACACAATCTAGACTAAGCAAAAAGAGTGACAGTCCTATATGCCCCGGAGCCTCCTGCTTATAAGTGCGGTGCACAACACACCCATAAACAAGACTCTACTAGACACGGCTTGTAGACTCCCTAGGACAGAATTGCTCTGATACCACTTTTGTCATGACCCAAACAGATGGGCCGCGATGGGCACCCGGTGCCTTACTCAACCGAGTACCAACATAACGTATATTTTTGTATCATACTAACATAGATAACTGAGCCGGAGGGGCTGCCGTGAGATAAGTAGAATACCACATGAAATATCAACTTATGCCTAAGATTTACGGTCCTATAAGACCAAACTAACCACCCGTACACTGAACATAGACCGAATAGGCCATACAATTGTTTACGTACATGACATCTGTCTACAAGCCTATAAGAATACATAATTGTCATAAAGGTTGGGACAGAGCCCCGCCATACCAAACAATACACGTCTAAGTCATACTGACCAAACAAGCAACTCCGAAGCAAATGGAGCTCACCAACATCTTCTGCTGAGCTGATAGCCTACTTGGAGGACTCTCGACTTAGCTATCGGGACTTGTGGGCATGAAACGCAGCATCCCCAGGCAAAGGGACGAATGTACCAAGTATGTAAGGAATGAGAATTAGTAAAGAATAGACATGAGAAAACATGGAGTAAAAGACTCGACATGTATGTCTGAATAACTCTGTAAAATATTTAAAACATGTAATGTCATGCATATGCGTATAAATTTCATACCATGCATGGGTATATGCGTTCATAACATCATCAAGCCTCTGAGGGCATCCCATCATATCATCTCAGCCACTGTGGGCAAATATCAACGTATACCAGCTGATCAGGTGGTGGTGCGTATATAACACCGTAACCTATTCCCATATTCCATATAATACATACATATATATATATACACACGTATATAACGTCATCTGGTCATGGGTATATAAAATATGGCAATAAAATCTCTCGGAACGTCATAGGACCATTATGCCTTTGATTAATATCATGAAATAAAATTTATCACCTTACGTATTTTCTTATACCCATGAACAGATGATAAAATAATATGACACATGGGTAATCAAGAACATAAGCATCTTTAGTATTTCTATGAATAGAGTCATTTATGGAAATTATGCATTTGCTTGTTTCGTTTGTGTCGTATAGATCATGCCAAAAGGAAAGAAGGTATAGCCTTAACATACCTGAACCGATTCTTATTTGCAAACATACGTAACGGCGGATCTAAGTAGGAAAAAATCCGTATGATATTCTTGAGAAAAATTATACCGGGCTTTCTTTGAATTAGCATTTCACGTTTGACCTTGTAGCATTTCGGAGAATTTCACGTTGGACTTTGTAGCTTCATCCCTTCAGAATTTCATGTTGGACCTTGTAGCATTTCACGTTGGACATTGTCATTTCTCTTTAATAATGTAGGAAGATGGTTCCTTTTATCAAAGAGAGTGGGCCCCACTTTGTATGGTGACTAAGCCAACTAACCTCACTAATTTGCCACCTTAAAGTGTGACTTAAGAGTCACTTATTGCCTACTCAGAATTATCTCAATTTACTCAAAATATTACTCACTTTTAATACACTTTATACATCTTGATATCATGGTCATGTGGTACCTTATATGGCATTAGTCCATAAATACTGGGTATTATAGCTCGGACCGTATTTTATCCCAAAATGTCAAACTTCGACGAAACTCATTTTCTTTGATTTGCTTACCCTTTCACCATCAAAAAATTACTTATCACTTGTTTGAAATAGCATAATACTTATAATTCCAAAATAATGTCATTTCCGAACTTACGTCGATTAACTTATGATGAAACTTTAATGTACAAAAATGCGGGATGTAACATCTCATTTCCGAGATTTCACCAATTTATTTATGGCGTACTTTCACGTACAAATAAAATATGGGGTGTAACACTTAGTGGCTTTGTTAACTACGTCATGGGCTGCCACGTTGGTGGTAAGATCCATCAAGCTTATCCAATTCTAATTAATTGTTAATTTACTAATCTCGTACTAACCAATAATTAACCAATTACCCACATAATTAAAAATTATCTTAAATTACTTAAAATACTACTTACTTTTAACACACCTTATACACCTTACTATCATAGTCATGTGGTACCTTGTATGACATTAGTCCATAAATGTTGGGTATTATAGCTTGGACCGATTTTTACCCCAAATTGCCAAACTTCGACGAAACTTATTTTCTTTTATTCGCGTACCTTCTTACCTTCACGAATTTACTTATCACTTGTTTGAAATAGCATAATACCTATAATCTCAAAATAATTTCCTTCCTGAACTTACGTCGATTAGCCTACGACGAAACTTTAACGTACGAAAATGCGGAATGTAACAACTCATTTCCGATCTTTCATCAATTTACTTATGGCGTACTTTCACATACAAAAACATGGGGTGTAACAAGGCTAATGAGCCAGACGGGTTCACGCCGGTCATATGTACTACTATCTCGCATGGTTGGAGGATGACATAGTTAGTGACGATAGATAAGGGATCAATCTAAAAGATAGGATCATTGATGAGGTGGGTGAGGCGCTCTTGACAATCCTCTAACACACGTTAAGTGCAACAAAACACGGGACAAGTTGTATGAAAATCTCGAAGCAATCACGTTGCTATGCAAAGCAAAACTTGGCGGAAACGTTTCCTTAATTTATGAGAAGTAACGTTTCTATGAAAGGAGGTGTTGGTTGAAGCTCCATGTAACTTTTCTATGCAAGTCACTTCTCCTTAATTTTTTGGACTAGGAATGGAAGGTTGTTATCTACAGGAAAGGAAAATGAATAGGGTTGTATCCTTTGTTTTATTGCTTTCTTGATAACAATTCTTCA
Organism: Nicotiana tabacum; assembly: GCF_000715075.1. Lineage (NCBI taxonomy): Eukaryota > Viridiplantae > Streptophyta > Magnoliopsida > Solanales > Solanaceae > Nicotiana > Nicotiana tabacum. The sequence goes on along the minus strand of NC_134101.1, from coordinate 561,041 downwards.
ACTAGATGAGATAATGTGCAATTCTCTTAAATGTTGCCACCTTGCAATTATAAGGTAAGAGTCACATAAATGAAATAAAGGGGCTGCCACGTTTTGGGCTTCTTAGGCCTTATCCCATATCTCTAATTAATTATTCACTAATTATTAATTAACTAGTTAACTCTCCCATTAACTAATAATTAACTAATTACCAACATAATTAAGAATTATCTTAACTTACTTAAAATACTACTCATTTTTAACATACCTTATATACCTTACTATCATGGCCATGTGGTACCTTGTATGGTAATAGTCCATAAATACCGGATATTTTAGCTCGGGCCATATTTTATCCCAAAATGTCAAACTTCGACGAAATTCATTTTCTTCGATTTGCTTACCCTATCACCTTCACCAATTCACTCATCACTTGTTTAAAAATCACACAATGCTTATAATCACGAAATAATTTCATTTCCGAACTTGTGTCGATTAACTTACAACGAAACTTTATCGTACGAAAATACGGGATGTAACATGACGTGCCGCAAATGATATTATAATTGTGGCCCCTAGTGCTAATGAAATGAAAATATGTGTGAATGATTATGAAGTGAGTTGTAAATCCTTTAAATAATACATGTTTTGGGAGTATCAGTTAGTCACTGAGTAAGGGTAGGTCTAAATAACCTAACCCCAAAACTACATGTGCCGGTGTAGGAGTGATCGAGGGATAAATGACCGTGTTGATGTGATGAGATATTTTCCCCTTTTATGGGATGGGATTGATGTGTTGAGATATTTCCCCTTAAATAGGATGAGATTATTGCTAGTGAGATGTGATATGATGTTTAACCACACGTCATTGAAGTGAGACGGCTTAGCCGATCGAGCTGAGATCGGACGCCATGCCCCGCACATGGTGGTGTTGTGATTGGATGTATCGAGGTGAGATGGCTTAGCCAATCGGGCTGAGGTCAGACTCCATGCTAAAAGCACGGTGGTGTATCTGTACTAAAGATCTCCCAACTTTAAAATATTGAAACTTACGTGAAATTTATCTTTCTCTTAGCTTAGCACTTTAATACGGTTTAAGGCTCTCATTGGTTTTATGTTTCCTTCTCATTTTACTGTTACTTGATCTATTGAAAGGGTGTTTAGTTTTAGATACTAGTATTATTTCATATGTACTAACATCCCATTTATCGGCGGTGCTGCATATTTAATGGATTCAGGTGGTTCCATAACAGGTGGTATTGATCAGTGGTAGCAGTACACCCTCTCCTCAGTTGACATGGTGAGCCCCCTTTCATTTCGGGGTCTTGTATCTCCTGTCCTCTATGTATATTATTTTAAGGTATAGCCAGAGCCTTGTTGCCGGCACTATCACGCTACTTTTTTTTGTATCTATTAGAGGCTCCGTAGACATATTGTGGATTGTATCTCGGTTATGGGGAAGTCAAACTAATAAAGTTGTAATTGTATCATGCGTTCCACTCCTTAACTACGAATGTGTAACGTAATATTTTTGAGACTTATAAATGGCGTAACTATTGGTAATTATTTTGGTGTTGTTCACATGATTTTCTTAATCTAATTAATGAGAATATATCTTCTCTTTACTCGTGGGTAAGTTTGGGTAGAAGGCATTGTAGAGGCGTGATTGACCGATTTATCTCGGTTGAGCACCGGTCGCGCTCTTCGAGTTCAAGGCATGACAAGCTTGGTATCTGAGCCGAAGGTTTTAAATTATCCTTGGATGTCTCGGAGCCGTGTCTAGTAGAGTCCTTCTTATCTGTGCGTTGTCGACTACATATATAATTAGGAGGCAACTTGGGAATTTAGGAATAATACCGTTCTTTGATATTCTAGATTGTGCGATAGAGCTGATTGTAAGACTGTTCCTCCTCGAACTCGTGCATTGCTCTAATTTTCCTTATATGCCATCTAGGAAGAAAGAAAGAACTGTCAAAGGAGCCAATGCCACCCAAGGAGTGGCAGTTTATTCTATACCTGATGATGCGGGTGAGCACCCGAGGGTTTTGGATATTCCCCCAGCTACTTCACCGCCTGATTCTACTACTCCTGCTTTGACTGCACCAATCCCAACTCCTACAGAGGGTGCATGTAACACCCCAAAAATTTTTGAAGTACTTAAGCGCTATTAAGAAAGTTGATATGCACTAATTATGTTGTTTTGTGTGTAAACAAGGACTATTATATGAATTATATCAATTGATCATGATAATATATTTATGAGGTGCATTAATAATTGTTTATGGTCTAAGAAGATCCCCAAGGCTAAGTCAAGTTGAAATATTTATGATGGAATAAAGTTTCAAGTGAGTTCGCAGAAGACCTAACTTCAAACAATTATATCTCTCTTGATATGAAGAGTTATATGGTTTATTACCTAACAAATGAAATCCCTTTGAGTCTAGTTTCCAACGCTTCAAACCATTTGTCATTTGGACATTCCTACAAGAAGTTATGACCAAATTACCAAAGGCTGCCAGAATACAATTCTGCGACCATTATGCGATCGCAAAATGGTTATGCGACCGCAAACTGGTCGCAGAATGGACCAGAACAGCCCAGTTCTGGGCACCGAATTGTGCGACCATTGTGCAACCCGCAAACCAATTGTGCGTTCCATTGTGCGACCGCATAGTTAAATTCGGAGGGTTAATTTTTCTCTTTTCATAACCCGACCTCATTTTGATAAATAGCCTTTTGGGCTTATTTTGGGGTATTTTTCTGAGGGTTTTAGAGAGAGGTAAGAGAATTTTAGAGAGAGAAGTAGGGAACCTAACATTATAATAATCCAATCTTGCACCAATCTTCAAGAATCGAGGAAGCTAATCACAAGACCTTCATCTAAGATGTAAGGTTCCATACCCTAGTTTTCCAATTTCAAATTTGGGTAACAGATGGTTGATTTGGAGTATGATTCTTGGGTATAATAGTATTATTTATACATGCTTGTACTAATAAGGTGTGTGGAAAGATTGGGTTGTGGAGTGAAGGAAATCTTGTAAAAGAACCTTGTAGTTAGATTTACACACCTAGTGTTTGATAAAATGCTCAAATGAGCTGAGATCATGAATATCTTCCTAATAATGGTTTAATTTTGTTATGTCTCAAAATAGATTGGGATTACTAGAATTTCCGGAACATTGTAGTAATTTAAGGAAAGCTCAAAGCAAGGTATGTTGGCTAAGCTTTCTCTCTTGGAATTGAATTCCATAATATTTTCGTAAGTTTTAAAATATGGGTTGCGTATTAAAAGGTTATGGCTTTGAGTCATGTTTCAATGAAAGATAATATGCTAAATTGTGTGAGAAAATCTCAATATTCTTAAGACTCTTAATTGCTCATATGTGTACCTAAAGTCTTGATTTGGAAATGTCTTATTGTTGATAATCTATAAAGGTGGTTGGAAGTGAAATAAGATAATTGGGGATATAGATTGTGGCCAACGTGCCAAGAATTTAAGTTATAATTGTGGCTAGTAGTGCAAATGATTTTAGTAGATGCGATAAAGAATATGAAATGAGCCTCGACTCAATTGTTTAAATAAATGACTTCGAAGATAGAACTGCCTAAAAGCTTTTGTACTCAGTTCATGCCCATTAGTGGTTGCTTTAACTAATGCTTTGCTTTATAAAAATATCTAGTGCTATTTGAGTTCTATATACTCATGTGTTGAAATTGTACATTGTCATTTCTGGGGAAGAGTGTTGCAAGAGTAAATGGTGTATTGACTGTTTATGATTTTTCATGTGTGTTTCTATTGTTTGTTGGTATGCCTCACTCTTTGGGAAGAAACCATTTGTGTTTGAAGTTCCCATTTCAAATGGATTGGAAGTATATGATTTCTAAAATTTTCTATATGTTGATATTTGATGGTGATCTTCGAAATTGAAAGAGGTGAAAGTGTGGAATAAGAAATACGGCCATCGTGCTAGGAATAAAGAATATTGTGAATGGCCTAACAAGCCAAGGAAATATTGACGTTGTGAATGACTTAAAATACTAACGAGAATTTATACAATGTTAAAGATGTTGAGGTGAGTACAATTGTATTTATGATATTTCTATTTTCAAATCAAATCAAAAATGTTTTTGGGAGCATCATTAGCAAAACCGAGAAAGGGTGGGTCATAAGGGCCACTCCTGAAACTACATGTGCTGGTGTAGGGGTGGATTGTGATTATTCCCCTTATTTGGGATGAAATTGGAACCTTTGGGAAATTGTGATATTATTCCCCTTAATTGGGATGAAACTGGAACCTTTGTGGATTGGAAAACTCAACCCACACGGCATATGTGGGAAGGCGACCTAGCTGATCAGGAGGAGATCAGACGTCATGTTGCGCACATGGTGGTACTACTCTTGGTAACAACTTTCTTTCGCATCACCTTTCAAACCACATTGTCCGTGGGGAGATGGCCTAGCTGATCGGGCGTGATCAGACTCTGTGCTAACAAAGACGGTGGTATATCGGTGCGAATGATCTCCCAACCAAAATTATATATGAAGTTCGTATTTTGAAAATTATTATGTTTTAACTGGACATTTGGATATTGTTGATTGTGACTTGTTGTTTCTATGTGTTGCCTTTTCTTGTATGGGTAATCTATTTTGAAAGAGGATTTTTAGCTATACATACTAGTGCTATTCGACAGTACTAACGTCCCTTTTGCTGGGGGCGCTACATCTTTAATGGATGCAGGTGGTTCTACAGCAGGCGACATTGATCAGTGATAGTAGTACACTCTTTTCAGCTGATTTGGTGAGCCCCACTTAATTTTGGGGTCATGTATCTTTTGTTTCTCTTGTACTGTGTTTTGTGGTATAGCCGGAGCCTTATTGCCGGAATTTCCATATTACTCTTCTATTGTTCTTAAAGGCTCTTTAGACAGATTGTGGGTTATGGTTGATGTTGGGAATTGAACTAGAAATGTTGGTACATGGAAATCATGTTTTTCATAAATTCTATAAACGCATAATATTTTGGAATTTAAAAATGAAGCTGCTAATGGGAATGAAATGGAAGTTATTAATGAAATCTTTTAGGTGTTGATTAATAGAGTATATCTCCTCTTTATTCATGGATGAGTTTGGGTAAAAGGAAATCTAACAGGCTTGCTCGGCCGGGTTCTCTCGATTGATCGCCGGTCGCGCTCCCTGAGTTTGGGGCGTGACAAACTTGGTATCAGAGCCTAAGGTTTTAAAGTGTCCTATGATGTCTCAGAGCCGTGTCTAGTAGAGTCCTTCTTATCGCTGTGTTGTCGACCACATCTTTAATGAGGAGTCTACTTAGACATTTAGGAATTTCACACTTCTTTGATACTCCATATCATGCGATAGAGCTCAAGATAGGAAGCTAATTTCCTCGTTATGTCTCATTTTTTGTTTCCAGATGAGTAATCCACTAGTTTGAAATAGTGAGGAGGGAAAGACCGCGCCATTGAATATGGGGGATATTACACAAGAGTTCGTTGGGAGAATGCGTCGAGCCGTGGAGGGGTTGGAAGAACTTATTGCTAAGCGAAGTGTCCTTGTTCCTACCAATGTCACCGCACCACCGGATCGCGTGGTGAGGGAATTTGAGAAGCAAAAAGGGTTGTTGATACTAATGAGCCAAATTGTTTGGTTTGCAAGAAGCGTCACTTGTGGAGATGTTGGATGACTCTTGACATATGTTATGGTTGTGGAATAAGGGGGCACAATAAGAACAAATGCCCAAGGATGGGTACACCCATCCAGTTGTGTCCGTCATGCAGGAAGGAACATTTGCCGTCGTGTTGTGAGTATGCTCAGCAGCGCGTTTGGGATGATAGCTTTGGGCAGTACCAAAGGCCCACACATAAACCCGGTGCTAGAATTATTACTCCCGCATTGAAAGCATGGAGGAAGGATAAGGGGTATGCTTATGATGTATGCAAAAAGTGTAAATATCATGTTAGTGAGACGAATCAGTTTTGCGGACCTCATCCCCGTTGTGTGAAGTGTATGAAATGTCATTTGGGCGTATGTCACTATGGTACTAATGTATGTTTTGGATGTGGAGTAGAGGGACATTAATTAGGGTACTGCCCTGTCAATCTAAAGTCATTAAGTAAGTTACTCCTTAGTACATCATTATGAACATTTCATTATTTTCCTTGTTGTATATGTACATCCATATTGAAGAGGCCTACATAAATATGGTCGTAACCAAAACGTTGAATCACAAAACATTGCATGTATCTACTCTTTGAACGAGACACATTATTCGCGAATCCACTCTATCACAAATTCTCTTATTTACGACCTATTGTGGAACTGAGCTCTATAGTTATGTCCTTGAATTGAGTTATAACTCTTGGATTAGTACTTCCCACTTGCTTTCCTAACTTCCCAACAAGGGACTATATCTGATGAATTTCTTACGGAACCTTTTGATTCGAATGAATAACATCTTCTCATCTGTGCTTATGCACGCACCATAGTAATAATTACCAACGTGATATCATATCTAATGTAAGACAACCTAGTGTTGAGATCCTTCTTAAGCAACTCTTTCTTTCTCTGGTCTATCTGGCTCATATGGCTTGAACACTCACCCTACTCCTTTGTGAGTATTATCATGAATCCTTTCCACGGTCTAGTAACATGAGAGCATATCTTAGCACCTATCATGTGCATACATGTCAATTGAAAGGGGCCACTTGTCCGCATAAAGCTTCTGAGAAATTTGAGGTTTTCACAAATTCACCAGAGGAAGATCTATTTGTTCGCCCATCTCAGTATGACTTTCATGTCCACCTAGATCCTGCCTCAGTGAGATACTAACATTGTTACTAGTATTGTAGTTGCACATGAAGTGGCCCAGTATTGCAACTTGAGAATTGTTATGGCAAAGTGTTCATAGCTCATAGCTCATAGCAAAGTGTACATTCTCTAACCAATACATGATTTCATCCAAACATTAAGATGTCCTATCTACATGATTTCACTCGTGTGTGGTTCAAAGTTAAACAGCCTAATGATGAGCATATTAATTTGAAAGACAAGTTTGTTGTATCTCTAGTTGTCTCATATAGGATCAACTATTGTGAAGGGTTAAGCTGTCAGAATTATAATAATATCACAAATGTTCAACTTCTTTTTCATCCTTGTAGGCTTGTGGCATAGATTTCTTGTGCTATTTACTGTTAAGACCATAGTGCAACTTCATCTATTTTGAAGCCCATGTCACATTTAGGGTGATGGAATATTCTCACTTCAAGTTAAACTAATTTTTCCTACAATCCAGGAGACGACTGGTGTCATGTACTTGGCCATTTCTCTTTGATGCTTACTATTGACGAACAAGACACATATGGAATGAAACAATTGTTGTTGTCCTTTTTTTTATGACTCATTTCTTTTACATCTCAGAATCATGTACATGGTTCCCATATTATCAATGCCTACTAGGCAACTCTATGACTTGTTTGTTGAACCAATGATTTCACCACAACAAATAACCATGTCAGCGCTATTGGTAGTGACCTTCTTGTCTCTTAGGATATAACCTCCAGAAATGCCGTGCTCTCAGCACGTTGATGGATTCTTGAATAGTTCCAGTCCAATCTCGAACCTTGTTGTTCCTATTTATAGTAAACCTATGGGGTTCAAGGTTAAAACATGTCAAAGAAGAAGAATCATCCCGCGATCAGATATATTGGATAGAAAATTTTATGGTCATATTCAAGCTATCACATCTTAGATTAATTGTTTGAGGTCGCCAAAGTTTTAGTTTGGGTGTTCGGCATAGAAATTTAGAATGGAAGAAAGTGAACGGGTTATTCTAAAAATTTCTTTATGAATATATTGTGTGAATTGTTAAGAAGGTAAAGTATATGTAGTCACATTAGGCCTTATGAAATCTTGAAAGGAAATATCCAAACTATGAGTATGATATCCCTATTATTGTTCTCCGTGTACCCAGTGTTTCATGTGTATATGTCTAAGAAGGTGAAGTTAATGGATAATTGGATTATGAGGAGCAACTATTTGCTATCCTTGTTAGATAAGTCCAGAAGTTAAGATTGCCTCCGTCAACTGCTATGGCTAAGTATGTGAGTCCAGGAAATCACCTCGTAGGCCGAAAGTGTTGAGGAAAGGAAATATTCTCACTTGTGTGTAGAGCCAAATTGTTGTAGTTAAAAAATGTACCTTCTATGCATTATGGTTTAAATGTGTACATTTCATGTAAAGATACCACTTTTGTTAATGTAATGCCCTAATATTGAGATAGGTGTTGTTGATATATACTGTGATGCATTGTTAAGTAATGGATATATTGTTAGGATTGATTTCTTGGATTCTCTGACAGGTGGATAGGCCCAGTTACAGGGGAAACTCTGTCGCGATAGTTTTAAGAATTTGTAAAGATAGCCAAATCTTAAGGTCCATAAGTAAGTTGAAATTTTGGAAAGGATGTATAAGTCCAATGTAGTCATAAGTTCCTATGTATAATGGTTGGAGGTAAAATGATGGTAACTCTATTCTTAGAAGGGACTTGTATAACATTCGAGGATGAATGTTCTAAAGTGGGAGAGAATTTAACACCCTGGAAAATTTAGAAGTACTTAAGCACTATTAAGAAAGTCGATGTGCGCTAATTATATTTATGATGGAATAAAGTTTCAAGTGAGTTCGCACAAGACCTAACTTCAAATGATTATAACTCTCTTGATATGAAGATTTATATGGTGTATTACTTAACTAATTAAACCCCTTTGAGTCTAGTTTCCAATGCTTCAAACTGTTCGTCATTTGGACATTCGTACAAGAAGTTATGACCAAATTACCAAAGGCTGCCAGAATGCAATTCTGCGACCATTATGCGATCGCAAAATGGTTATGCGACAACAAACTAGTCGCAGAATGGACTAGAACAGCCCAGTTATGGGCACCGAATAGTGCGACCATTGTGCGACCCGCACACCAATTGTGCGGTCCATTGTGCGACCGCATAGTTCAATTCGGAAGGTTAATTTTCCACTTTTCATAACCCGACCCCATTTTGATAAATAGGTTTGGGGCTTATTTTGGGGTATTTTATGGTTGGGGAGAAGGTTTTGCTAAAGGTATCACCCATGAAGAGTGTTATGAGGTTTGGGAAGAGGGGCAAGTTGAGCCCCCGGTTCATTGGGCCTTTTGAGGTGCTTCAGAGGATAGGGGAGGTGGCTTATAAACTTTTCTTGCCATCCAGCATGTCGAGTGTGCATCCAGTGTTTCATGTTTCCATGCTCCGGAAGTATGTTGGTGATCTGTCCCATATTTTTGACTTCAGCACTGTTTAGTCTGAGGGTGATATGACTATTTTGGATCGACAGGTTCGGAAGTTGAGGTCAAAGGACATAGCTTTGGTGAAGGTGCGGTGGAAAGGTTAGCCTTTTGAGGAGGCCACCTGGGAGACCTAGCGGGAGATGCGGAGTAGATATCCACACCTATTCGAGACTCTAGGTATGTTTCTAGACTCGTTCGAGAACGAACGTTTATTTAAGAGGGGGAGGATGTAACGACCCGACCGGTCGTTTCGAGAGTTATAGCCCCGTTTTCCTCATTTATGCTTCCTTTTGTGCTTTTCAGCTATATTATGATATATTGGGTTAGTTGGTTCGGGTCCGTAGTGGTTTCAGAGTGGATTGAGACACTTAGCCTATTATTTAGAACCTTAAGTTAGAAAAGTCAATCGGATGTTGACTTATGTGTAAACAATCTCGGAATTTTATTTTGATGGTTCCATTAGCTTCGTTAGGTGATTTTGGACTTAGGAGCGCATCTGGAATATGATTTGGCGATTTCGGCCGGCAGTGGAAAATTTGATATCGGGGTCAGAATGGATTTCTGGAAGTTGGAGTAGGTTTGTGATGTCATTTGTGATGTGTGTGTAAAATTTGAGGTTATTCGGGTGTGGTTTGGTAGGTTTCGGCATCGTTTGTGGAATTCGGAAGTTTAGAAGTTCTTAGGCTTGAATCCGAGGGTAATTTGGTGTTTTGATATTGTTTTGAGTGATTCGAAGGATCGACTAAGTTTGTATGTTGATATATGACTTATTGGTAACTTGGTGTTTGTAAGTTGGAAAAGTGCAGCTAAAGCTGCTGCTACCTGTATTTCCGCACCTGTGAAGCGGGGCTGCAGGTGTGAGGGCACAAAATCACTTGGAGATGTCGCAGGTGCGGGCAAGGCTAAGGTGGGCTAAAGCCATAGGTGCGAGAAGGTTGTCGCATCTGCGAGCTCGGAGGTGTTAGTCCTGGGGCGCAGATGCGGAAAGGAGGATTTTGGCAGTCTTCGCAGAAGCAGAGGGAGATGCGCATATGCGCTTCCGCAGGTATGAGATTTGGTCGCAGATGCGGAACCTGGGCTCTTAAGTGAGTTCCGAAGCTGAGATGAAAATTCCTCAAGTGCGGCATCGCAGAAGCGGAAAAAGAGACCGCAGGTGCGATATTGTTGTGCAGAAAATCTCCTGCTCGAGGTTTTGTCTTTCATTTCAATTTTGGACTTGAGAAACTCGGGAGAGAGGCCATGTTTCGAAGGTTTTCAATGAGCAACGTTGGGGTAAGTGATTTTAACCCATAATGGTATTAATTTTTTGAATCTATGGCTCTGTTCATCATTAATTAGTAGGATTTTTGAAGTGAAATAAGGGTTTAGGGCTTGGGATTTTGGAGAGTGTAATTTGAGGATTTGAACGACCAAATGGTGTCAGATTTATAGTCTAATTTAGTAGTTTTCTAGTGGAATTGATTCCTTTAGCATATATTAATGGTATTGTACTGTTTGTGGCTAGATTCGGGACGCTCAGAGGCCTATTCGAGAGGCAAGGGCATTGCAGAGTAGAGATTTGCTCGGATTGAGGTATGTAACAGTTGTAAATCTAGTCCTGAGGGTATGAAACCCAGGATTTTTGTGTCGTGTGACTATTTGAAGGTGACACACATGCTAGGTGACGAGCGTGTGGGCGTGCACCATTGGGGGATTGTTACTTGGTCCGTCCCGTAGCAACTGTACAATTGAATAACCTATTGTAGCTATATGCTCTTTATGTTCTTTAGAAAATTTTCTGTAAATCATGCTAGATACCATGTCTAGGCTTTATGCTAGTATTTTTTGGACCCCTAGAGGTCGTTTCTTGTTGTCCGCTCACTACTTTAGTTGATATCGCATACTCAGTCATGCTCATGCATTCTTACATCGTAACTAAGTCTCTTTTATCCTATTTGTTGCATCATGTTAATGTTGTTTGGGCTGATTTCTTTGATTTTAGAGAGCCTGAGAGACTGGAGAGATTTATGACTGAGTAAGGCCGAGGGCCTATTTGCGAGGTATTGTAGCTCAGCACGTGAGTTGTCCATGCGGATTATGATATGATATTATAGCACGTGAGTTGTCCGTGTAGATTATAGCGCTTGGGCTGTACGAGCCCCTCATGAGTCTAAACACCCCCAGTGAGTGCAGGTATCTACTGAGTGCGAGTGCCGAGTGCTGAGCAATTGTGAGGCATGACTGATTGTGAGGCTTGAGTGATTGTGAGGTTGGAGTGATTGGGAGGACTAAGTGATGTTAGCCCGAGGGGCAGTATATGATTTCATCATCCATGCTCATAGCTGCTTTGAGTCCTTGTTTGAGAACTGTTGAAAGATATTTCTAATTGATTTACTTGAACTTGATTTAAACAAGATGATTTGACTTAAACTCTGGTTACAAAGCATGCATGGCGATCACAATTGGGTTTTCTCCTTATTTATCTTCCCTTAGTTGTATTTTTTATTTTTCCCACACTATGTTAGTCTTATTATTGTTGGACCAGTTTTTAGTAGTTGCTCATGACTCAGTGACACCCCGATGTTTGGGGCTTTTCATTCCGCATTTCTAATTTTGAGTTCAACCCTTGTTTCTTTTATGAAATTCTGCTATACAAGAGGCCTTTTTGGCATATTTGTGAATGAGTTGTTGTAGTATTGTGGGAGTCGGCTGGCCTAGTACCATCGATAGGCACCATCATGATAGGTTTGAGTTTAGGGTCGTGACACTCACTCTCCAACAACCTAGTCTAAAACCCCCAAATTTCACTTCAAAATCACATAAACTAGGTGTAATAATCAATATTTATCAATAAAAATTATGAATCTTCACTTACCTCTTCGATTATTGTGAAAAGTACTCCAAATAATGCCCTTAGCCGAACTCCACAACTCCAAAAATGAGAAAAATGCCAAACCCCTCGACATATAAGATCTGTCAGTGAAATCGCATGTATGATCAAAATCACCGCTTCTGTGGTCAAAATCTCGCACTTGCGAGCTTCACTTTAAGTCCTCGACCTTACGCACTTGCGGCCATATTAACGCACATGTGGGACCTCTTCTGTCGTACTTGTTTCGCACTTACGGATTCCCAAAAATACCCCAATTCTCGCTTCTGTGCTCAACTGACCGAATCTACGGTCTCGCAGATGCGGAACCTACCTGGCACATGCGCCTTTCCCGCGTCCAGCCAAACCCCGCTCCTGCAAACCTTCATGCGCAGAAGCGCATCTGCTTATGCGGGAACCCCTTCATATCTGCAACCTCTCCTCAACCAATCCAACCTCGCAGAAGTGCACAAGTTGCCGCACCTGCTGTCAGCACCTCGTAGATGCGCTTACAGCAGACTTGAAGACATCAACATTTCTTTAAGTCCAAATTTCAATCTGAATCGCACCTAAGGCCCTCAGGACACCATCAAAGCATTCCAACACGTCCTAAAACACGATATAAACATAGTAGAAGCCTCAAATCACATAAAACACCATCAAAGTCACGAATCACACCCCAATTCAAGCCTAAAGAAATAAATAAACTTCCAACTTCTAAAAATGTTGCCGAACCGCACTAAATAAACTTCGAATGGCCTCAAATTTTGCACACTAGTCCCAAATGAGACAATAGGCGTATTCCAATTCCAATCACCAAAATCCAATCTCGGTACCAGAAAATTCTATGCTCGGTCAAACCTCTCAAACTTCCAATCCTTCAACTTTCTAACTTTCGCCAAAAATCCCCAAACAAACCTATGAACCTTCGAATCAATATCCAAATATAAGCCTACGTCCAAAATAACCATATAAAGCTATTAGAACCGTCAAAACTCCAGTGCACAGTTGTCTACACGAAAGCCAAACTCTGGTTAACTCTTTCAACTTAATCTTCCAACATTGGGACTAAGTTTCTCGATTCACTCCAAAACTTCCCCGAAAGTCAAATAACCACAAATAAACATAGAAGATACAATAAATAGGGTAACAAGGCTACAATATACAAAAAGGACCGGCCGCGTCATTACAATACCCATGATCTTCCACCTTTTGAACATTTTAGTAAAGATGGTGCAGATCATGCCCCCAATATCCCCAAAAAGAATATTGTTTTTCCCTCGGGATAAATACCACCATCTAGTGACATTGAATCAACTATAAATTGGTAGTCCGAAAATTCTATTTCTCAAACTAGAATCTTGAACAACATAGATAGCACTTTTAAAAATATTGCTCACGCTCACAATAAAATACTTAGCAAAGTGGAAAAATATTGAAAAAAAGTTGAATAGGTTGTAGAGAAGCCTTCTCAGCATGCAGAACTCATCAAAGTCTTAGAGCACAAGTTAGCAAGCTTGCAGTACAATATTTGTTTGCCGGGTACTTCTCTTTTCCATTTCTTCCAGTAGAAGCATGAAGAGGTGGTGTCTTTAAGAGAACAAATAAACCTCACGAAAACTGATCACTTTGTTCCCAGACACCCAAAAGTTCTCAGGTCACTTCTCTTCCTCCCAAGTATATTCTCCTCCCAAAGATATTCCCTTCCTCGGCTAGATTTTTATGTAGCACTCCATATATTCGGATTAGGCATGCATGTGTAAAATGAGTACACAAAGTGACGTGCATAAGATTTAATAAAATCGACAAAGTTTATGGAAGGTCTGTCTTCCAACATGATCAAGTGAAAATCTGTTAGGAACTCAAGAAAACATAAAACACTAAAGTTGTAGTCATTTTAAATGCCCGAATGGATCTCCGTGTAATAATTTACATGTTTTTCACTAGACAATGCACAATATGCATGGTCAGCTACGCACTCAGCCATCACGTACACGGCAACGCACTTGTTGAGTGCCACCGCCCTTACTGCACATTCAGGTGCGTGGTTGGGACCTCAGCTGCGTGGGCTCCCACCTGAAGGGTCCTTTTTAAAGCCCTACCTTGTTCCTTATACCCATACCCATAAATTTTCTATGGAAAGGGAAGATATCAAGAACCCAACTTCCTCCAAGGTCTCTCCATCATCCAAGGTAAGTTCTAATGTTGATTGTAAGTTTATTTCAATTCACCAACACCTTATTAATATGGGTAAACCATTCAAATCATTAGGTATTCGATTGAGGCATTGTTGTCGAGAAAAGAAACACTAGAACTCGAATTTAAGATTATTGAACATTCACTCTCTAATTGATTATAGCATTGGATTAATGATTATAGACTCTAAGTTCATGAGATATGAGTTGATGGGTTTGATAGCTAAGCATAAACGGTTATAGGTTTGGGTTGTTGTGTACCACCCCGAAAAAGTTTGAAGTACTTAAGCGCTATTAAGAAAGTTGATGTGTGCTAATTATATTGTTTTTGTGCGGAGGAGGACTATTAATATGATGGATATCAATTTGATATGATAATAAGTGTACGAGGCATATTATAAGTAATGCGGGTTTTAAGGAGAGCCCTAAGTCGAAGTCAAGTTGGAAATTACATGATAGACTAAAGTTCCAAATAAGTACGCACAAGACCAAACTTTGGGCAAGCATATTTACATATATATATAAGGGGTTATGTGATGAACGCCTCAAACCGTTCGTTATTTGGACACTCCTACAAGAAGTTATGACAAAATTACCAAAGGTTGGTAGAATGTGATTCTGCGGCCAATTCTGCTACCGCAAAATGGTCGCAAAACTAACCAGTTTAGCCTAGTTCTGGGCACCAATTTTGCGGTCCATTGTGCAGACCACAGACCCATTCTGCAGTCCATTCTTCGACCGCAGATCTGAGTTCGAAGAGTTCATTTTCCTATTTTTATAACCCGGCCCCATTTTGATAAATATCCTTTGTGGCTCATTTTGAAGACAAAAACCTGATATTTTTAGAGAGAAGTAAGAGTGTTCTGGACAGAGGAAGAATCTTAAGTGCTTTATTCATCAATATCTTGTCCAAGCTTTGAAATCCAACAAGGAAATCTCACAAGATCTTCAATCTAGAGGTAAGGATTTAACCCTAATCTTCAATTTTGAGTTTGGGGTAAAAGATGGGTTATGGGGAGTATGATTCTTGGGTGTAAGAGTATTATTTATACATGCATGTACTAATAAGGTTTGTGGGAAGATTGTTGAGCTAAAATAAGTAAGTATTGGGTTGTGAAGTGAAATAAATATTGTGGAAGAACCTTGTAACCAATTTGCACACCTAGTGTTTAATAAAATGCTCGAATGAGCTGAAACCAAGAATATCTTCCTAATTATGGTTCACGTTTGTTATGTTACTAATTAGATTGAAGTTGCAAGGATTTCTGGCACATTGTTGTAATTTAAGAAAAGTTCAAAGCGAGGTATGTTGGCTGAACTACTCTCTTAGAATTGAATTCCATGATGTTCCCGTAAGTTTCAAGTATGGTTGGTTCAAGTTCTTTATTTTGATGTTCTGAGTTATTCTCAATAAATTCAATCGTCCTGAGTAAGCAAAGTGTCGAGAATTATGTATTCAAAATGTGTTCCGAATGTTCTTATCACATTTGTTATCCTTCGTGAATGTGTTCAAGAATGATATGTGTGTTAAAATGTTATGGCTTTGAGTCGTGTTTCAAATGAAATCTAGTATGCCATACTATGCGAGAAAAACTCAATCTACTTAAGACTCTTAATTTCTCATATGTGTATCTAAAGTCATGATTGGAAATGTCTTATTGTTGATAATCTATAAAGATGGTTGGAAGTGACATAAGTGGATTGAGGATGCCCATATATGGCTGATTTAACTAATGTTATGCTTTGGAAGTAGTCTCAATTTGTTTTGTCTTCTTACATATTCTTGAGTGGAAATTGTGTATTGCCCTTTTTGTGGATAAGTGTTTCAATAGTAAATGATGTGTTACTCATTTATGATTTTAACTTGTGCTTCGATTGCCAACAATTTTACTCCATTTTGTGGAAAGAAATCCATTGTGTTTAAAGTCTTCATTACTAATGAACTTAAAGTTGTGATTTCCGAAATATTATATGTGTTGATATTTATGATGATGATACATGATAGGGATGAAATAAAAGTGTGGAATATCAAAACTACGACCACCGTGCCTTGAATAATGAATCTTGTGAATGGCCAAAAGAGCCAAGGGAATATTGCTGTTGTGATTGGTTGAAAGTACAAATGGAGATTTATACAATGTGAAAGATGATGAAGTAAATATATTTGTATTTATGTTATCTTTATGTGCAAACCAAAAATGTTTTTGGGAGTATCGATAGTCACCCGGGAAAGGTAGGTTAAAATAACCTAATCCCGAAACTACACGTGCTGGTGTAGGAGTGGATTATTACTATTCCCCCTATTTGGGATGAGATTGATGTGATAAAATTATTTCCCCTTAGTTGGGATGAGATGATTGATAGTAAAGGATGATGTCGATCCACACGGTATTGTGGTGAGATGGCATAGCCGATCGGGTCGTGATCAGACACCATGCCACACATATGGTGGTGGTTGTGCTTGAAATTTTAATTGAAATTGTTATTGTGGTTGATGTCTCAGATGAGATGGCCTAGCCGATCAGGTCGTGATCGAATTCTGTGCTAAAACTACGGTGGTATTAGTATTGTGAATATTGGTATTGTGAACAGTGATATTGTGAACAATGGTATATTGGTGCTAAAGATCTCCCAACCAAAAAGAATATTATCTTCGTATTTTTGAAATTAATATGTCTTAACTTGGAAATTGGATATCATTGATTGTTGCTGACACTTCCATTCTTCACTTATGTTACACTTAGAGGCTCCGTAGACTGGTTGTGGGTGGTATTCGATGTTGGGAATCGCACTAGAAATGTTGGTCTTTGGAAAACATATTTTTTATTATATCTATAAACTTGTAATAATTTGGAAATTATAAATGAAGCTGCTAATGGAAATGAAATGGGAGTTGCTAATGAAATCTTTTCAATGTTTTATTAATGGAGTAGATCTCGTCTTTATTCATAGATGAGTTTGGGCAGAAGGAAATCTAACAAGCTTGCTCGACCGGGTTCAATCGGTTGAGCGTCAGTCGCGCTCCTCAATTTCGGGGCGTGACAAACTTGGTATCAGATCCAGGTTTTAAAGTGTCCTAGGATGTCTCGGAGCCGTGTCTAGTAGAGTCCTTCTTATCGGTGTGTTGTCGACCACATCTATAATGAGGAGGCTACTTGGAAATTTACGAATTTCACACTTCTTTGGTACTCCAGATCGTGCGACATAGCTCAAGATAGGAAGCTAATTTCCTCGTCATGTCTCATTTTCCATATGAGTAACCCACGAGTTCGAGCTAGCGATGAGGGGATGAAAGAACCAGTTGCTAGGAGAAAATATCCTTGTCTCTATTAATGGGACCACACCACCAGATCATGCGGTGAGAACACCTATGAAACAAAAGAGGTTTGTTTAATCCATTAAGCCGGAATTCTATATTTGTAAGAAGCGGCACCTGGGGACATGTTGGATGACTCTTGAAATATGTTATGGTAGTGGAATGAGAGTTCAGAAGAAGAATAAATGCCCTAGGCTGGGTACAACTAGACTCTTAAACTTATGCATAATTACAATTATTACAGTATTTATACTACATTAGCATTTTTTATGTTTTATAAATATTAAGTTATTATTTTCAGTCATTTTATTGCATAAGTAATATTTTATTAATTATTTTTATTAAAATAATTTCGTGTATTTAACTCCTAACCCAATTTTAGTCTAATTTTGGACCAAAACCAAGCCCAAAGCAGTTGGCCCATCTCCATTACACCGTTCAGCAGCCCAAAGCAAACAACCCTTTTAAATGATCCGGTCGCGACCCGTTTTGAACCCGCCCCACTCCCATTTCAATCCTGGTCGTTGATATCAAATGATCAACGACCCATAATAATTCCCCCACCTTCCTTATATCCCATCACCCTAACCCTAACCCCATTTTCCCATTCCCGCCGCCTTTGAACCCCTCAATCTACCCCCCTTTCTCTCTGAGAAACCCTAATCGCCGCCATTCACCAATCCCTCTCCTAATCCCGTTAACAATGGGATTCACCCGTTATTTACTTACCATACTTATGTTCCTTCGCTACTGGTTACTTCTTTATGGTATTACTTAGTATTTGCCCCATTTTTGGCAAATATCAATCTCTGAATCAAGGGAGATCAGCTTTACCCTTCGGTATTTGGACGATATTTTATCCATATGCATCATGGCAAGGTCGTACGAGTTCTAGTCAGTCAGATTTTTGACTATTTTTTGGTTCTCCATCATGAACTAGGGTTTGCCTAATTTTTCTCCTAATCTGATTAAATTGATTATGAATGTTATTATTTCCTTATTTATGTTTTATTTTACAATATTTCCTTGTTTGATTGCGTGATTTCAACTACAATATAAACCCCTCCCCAATTCCTCTCTAGAGGACCAAAATGTTTTCACGACTATTGCACTTAATATATTTTCCTCACTCGTTCATCTTCTCTGAAACACTTGGCTCTTTGGCCGGCTGAAAGCCAAGGCCACAATATTATCAACCTCCTCTGGTGCAAGCACTGCTCGGGGCCCTTACGAGGCTCTTGTGAACTTTGAAGCATCGGAGATTTGGGGTTCTTGCTACCAGTATTCTAAAATCTTTATTCCTTTGCTCATCTAATTTTACTACTGGTTAGTGCCTTTTACTCTTGTAATGTTTAGTATTTTTCCTTCTGTATATCTCTGTGTGTTTTAGGACGTTTAAAATTCTGTGAGCATGATTTAGTTCCTTTGTTAGTAATAAATCCTTGATATTGCACTTCTATGATGCTCCCCTATCATTCTGTATTCTTTGATAGTTGAATGCATTTTAGTACATGTGATAGATTCCAGTTTGTTCTTAGTTTGCATTAGGATAATATGTGTTCTTCACTATATCCTGCACTTCTATGTTTTTCTTAGTATCTGGACATGTTTGAGTTTTGAGTTTCAATGCATGCCTATTGTAGATGTTCTTTTAATGAAACTGACAACCTGTTGTTAGTTATAGAATCCTTTTCATACCTTGCTTTAGGTACTATGCTAAAACTATTATGAGACCATTCCTTTAATTTGAATGAATTACTGAGTCTTGTGTTTAATCGACTGTTCTCTGCAAACTGGTCACAACTAATATGGATCTCATACTATCCTAAAATCTAGCCTAAACATGTTTCCTTGCTATCTGTAATCCTGATCTTTAGCATCATCTAAGACTTTAGGGTAAATGTCACATTTGCTCTCTTATGTATGGTCAACTGACATATTAATGTGTTGATAATATGCCTTTCAAATGCCATAAGTTTCTATAAAGCCTTGGTACTCCGATCTATCCCCACCATGTTAAGTTTCGTGCTATTGACCAAGCTATACTACTAGTATGTTGATATGTTGTTTGTGACCTTATTAGAACTGTCATGCTAGAACTTTCATTGTACCAAAAAGACATTTGAAATCCCATAGGTAAGTGCCCTATTCTGGACTTGTTTGGCATTGTGCACTCGGATATGTTTATCTTATAACCTCAGAACACCTGATTCCCCAACTCTCTTAATATGTTCTTCTGCTCAATATACTATCTCCTGCTAATTGATCGAATCTGGAATGTCAGTATTGTTATATCAACTTGCCATGAGGAATCTAAGCTTTATTCATCCTCTTAACTTGTATGTATTTTATTTAATCAATCCTGCTATGTCTGCTTCTAAAATACAAAATTCATTTCTTCAAATTCTGTCATTGCTATGTGTATTTGTCAAATCATCAACTCCCAATTGTTGGGTAAGTAAGACTCCATTTGGTTCTAACATGGTTCCAAAACCTAGACTTGGGATGTACAATTGACACCCTCCAGTTCTTTGAGCTGAATTCGTGTCTGGGCCTGCTATTCGTAAAAGGTTGAGCTTGCGGAAGGCCCATGCAGTGCTAGGTCTTCTTAAGTTTTCTTTTGGGGCATGCTCTTGGGCCTGAAATTTTCTCGTGTATAGTATTTACTTATGTTCATTAATTGGGCCTGTAATAATTTGTTAACAAACAATTGGGGTGTTAGTGAAATTGGGGAAATAGGTATATTCTAATGTTTGCATAAAAGGGTAGAGAACATGCCTATAGGGTTTATGTGACCTACCTGTTATTCTATCCAACTTGCCATATATGCTATTTGGTTTTTCATGTGCACTAGTAGAAACTATGTTTATAGGGAATCACACACTCACTCAACATGTTTTACTATGTTTACTGTCGTGCGCTATTAGACAACACGCCTGTAGGAATTAGGTGTCCACTGCTTCAATTTGTGCAACTGCGGTATATTTACTAGATAACATGCCCGTATGATTATAGTAACTTATGATCCTCATCTAGATATCATGTCTATAGGACCTTAATTTATTAATTAGCTACTGTTATTGTTGTTTCCATTATATTGCTCGCATAGAAAACATGCCTATAGGGGTGAAGTGTTATAGAATTAGTTTCAATTGCCAACTCTTAGAAATCATACCTATAGGATATTGTTACTCGCCTGGAAAGTATGCCAATAAAATCAAACGCGGATAATTTTTAAGCTTCAAATGGTTTTATTGCCTCATTGCGCAAACAATTTAAAGATCATGCCTATAGGATGTATAATACCTATAATTTGCAAATTCGTTGTTCCAGAACAACAACACTGCCTGTATGCTTGAAAAATCAAAATCACATAGGAGCATGTCTATAGGACTTAAGGACTCTAATTCGTCTTAATTCTGAAATTTGTCAACTGCCTATAATATGAACTTGCTCGCGTACATTTGTTGCTTACGTGTGGAGGCCAACCTGAGCCATTTATTATCTCTATGTGTAGTCCTACATGTTTTGAATGTCTCTTAGATTTATAATTTTATTGAGCAGCATAAGTAAAGTCTAGAACCATCCAAATAATAGGTCCAAAGCCTCCTGGGCCATAGGCATGGGACAGGTAGTGCAGAAGCAGGGTACAATTTAGAATTGAATTAGATAGCTTTTAAGTAAACAACTTTAACATAGTAATTGAGTAGCAGGAGATGATAGTCTATGCCTACTGAATAATAAGAGCAACCCCTATCTTAAGGGAGTTGCGAAGTATTATTTATGTTGCATGGGGTGATCCTTTAGGCTAAAAATAGGATCCCCTCCCCCCCCCCCCTTTTTTTATATATTTGATATCTACATTTAGTCGTTTAAACATTGTAGTTGTGTCCTTGTAGTCCTTAAGATTTGTACCAATTTTATTATAATGAATTTCTCCGACCTTTATATTCTCTTTGTTTATTTGATTACCAAGTCTAATTACATAATCCACATAGTTCTAACTCCGGTCGGGACCTACAGTTGTGGACCTCGAAGAGTGCCTAACACCTTCTCTTTGAGGTAATTTGAGCCCTTACCTGATCTTTGGTGACGTTGTCTAGTTAAACAGAGTTATTTGCACAATAGGTCCCCTAACACACCTTAAAATCGTTAGGTGGTGACTCTTCTCTTTTAATACCTATCTTCCATTTAAAAGAGTTATCACACATCGAAACCCCTCTTTCGTGAAGAAGAAAAAGGGGGCACGACAATTGTGTGTCATGGAAAAAGGTTATTATCGATCTTTGGAAGGATATTGGTTCAGTAGGATATGATCAGAATTGGTGTGAGGTTCCTTGGAGCTTGTAGTGTAATATGAGGAAGATGGCTCTCGAGATGCGAGGCATTATCGCACCTTAGTTGTGTTTGAGTTCCGTAGTATGTGGCGCTATTCATCTCCCCGGTATTTGTATTATGCAATTGGTGTTCTTGTGGTTGATATTCGGTTATTTAATGTTTGGATCAGGTTGCATGCCGCAACAGTGTCATGATGGATCGAGTTGCACGCTGCAATAGTGAAATGTTGAGTACGGTTGCGTATATTTATTTCTATGTATATTATTTCTCATTCTATAAGGAGAGTTCATAGCGTCTGTTCGAGCATTTTATTCGTTACATGTGCTGGGAACTTCCATTCTAGAGTTCGTTTTTCCTTATGTATCGCATTCGAGTTTGTAGCTTGTTAGCGCATTGTTGGCATCATACGAGATCTTGGTCAGTGTGTGAGGCGGCTTATTGCCTCTGTAGCTTGTACTAGGTGAGACGATACTATTTGACCAAATAATCAGTGCAATTAGATTTATATAAGGTATATTAAAAAACAAATATCGCTATTTAGTTCAGAATGAGGTAATGGTCCTTGTAAGTAGGAGAGACTTCATGATTTGTTAATTCAGCAAGTGGTTATGAGTTTCTATGCATCTCTTTCATCGTGGTGGTATTTCAAGTATTGGAGCAGGGCTTATATGTGTTATGGGGTGTATTATGGGCTACAGATTCACACAAATTTAAAGCTTTTGGGGTCGGAGGATATTATTATGGGCAACCGACTTATGTAGTGCATGGGGTGATTTCAGCACAAGTGCACAATCATGTTTTGGTACAGTGCGTGGTGATTGGTATGGTGTTCATGTGTTATAGTTAGGTCTTATAAAGGAATTCAGAAGTGGGAACTTGGTTTTTCTAAAGCTTGTTAACTAAGGTTATAGGGAGAGTTTCCAGTCTGGCTCGAGCTAATGTATCCAACCGGAATGTGGTGGCACGAGTAGGTGCATAAGGTATTAACAGTGATTTTGGACAACTCTGGGGCAGTCCTTAGCACGTTTGAGGACGAACGTATGTTTAAGTGTGAGAGAATGTAACAACCCGACCGCTCATTTTGAGCCCTGACACATCATTCGGCGGTTTGAGGCCTTGAGTAGCTTCGCTTCAGGTGTTATGACTTGTACATTTGGTTGGAATTTAATTTCGGGATGTTTGGAGTTACTTTGGAAAGACAATTCTAAATTTGGAAGCTTTAAGTTGGAAGAGTTAACCAAACTTTGACTTTTGAGTGAACGAACTCGGAACTGGGATTTGAAGGTTCCAACAGGTTCGTATGATAATTTTATACTTGGGCGTATGTCCGGATCGGGTTTCGGACGACCCGGGAGCGTTTTGGTGCCTATTGTAGAAGTTGGCATTTTGGGAACGATTTCATAAATTTGGGTTGAAGTGTATTTTAATATTATTGATGTCCATTTGGGTTTCCGAGTCCGGGAATAGCTTCGTATGGTGATTCTGGTCTTAGAGGCGTGTCCGGATGTTGATTTGGAGGTATGTAGGTCGTTTCAGAGTCATTTTACGAAAGGTGGAAATTTGAAGGTTTTTGGGAAATTTGACTGGGAGTGGACTTTTTGATATCGGGGTCGGATTCCAATTTCACAAGTAGGAGTAGGTCCGTAATGTCAATTATGGCTTGTGTGCAAAATTTGAGCTCAAACAGACTTGATTTGATAGGTTTCGGCATCGGATGTGGAAGTTAGAAGTTCAATAGTTTATTAGGCTTGAATCGATGCGCAATTCCTGGTTTTGATGTTGTTTGATGTGATTTGTGGCCTCGAGTAAGTTCGTGTCGTGTTTTGGGACAGGTTGGTGTGATTGGAAGGGTTCCCGGGTGCCTCGGGTGCGATTCGGGATGGTACCAGACCAAGTTTGAGTGTTTTGATGTTGTTGGTTGCTGGTTATGGTATTGTTCTTCGCGTTCGCGAGGATCCTCTCGCGTTCGCGAAGAAGGATTTCGCTGATGGGACTTTGTTCTTCGCATTCGCGAAGAGGATCTCGTGTTCAAGAAGAAGGAATTTCGGTTGTCCGTCGTTCGACTTTGGAAGCTGATATCTCACAATCTATAACGAATCTGGAGATGATCCAAAAATGTATGTTATAGACCTTGGTGTCTAGTTTGCAGAAAGCTAAACCATTTATCATTTGGACTTGTGTACAAATAGTTATGGTGGATAAACTATAGGCTGTCCCGGAAGAGTTTGGAAATCTATGCTGCACAGGGCTGACTATGGAAGCTTATATCTCGCACTCTACAAAGAATTGGGATATGATCAACATATGCAAGTTATATTCCTTGTTGTCTAGTTTCCATAAAGTCAAACCAATTGTGATTTGGAATTTTGTACAAAAAGTAATGACCATTATACTAGAGGTTGTCTGAGAAGAGTTTAAAAGTGGCTTCTGAGAATTTTGTTCATCGTGAACCCGATGGGAGGCTCGCGAACGCGAAGAAGGAAGTCGGGGAAGTGTTATAAGTCCTTTATTTCGGAAATTTGAGCCATTATTTCATATTTTTAGTTGGGAACCTCGGGATTTAGCTATTTTGGAGAGGAATTTCACCACAAAACTTGGGTTAAGCATTCTTTTATCATTTGTGATTATATTTCATGGATTAATCTTCATTTTCGGCGTTAGATTTTGGATTTTTCAAGAAAAAATCGGAAGAAATTTCTAAAATTTCAAAAAAAAAAAATTCGAGTTTTGAATACCGATTCAGAGTCGGATTTGAATAAAATAAGTATGGTTGAACTCGTAATTGAATGGATTGTCGTATTTCGTGAGTTTCGTCGAGTTACGAGACATGGGGCCCACTGAAAAATTTTCGAGCGGAGTGTTACATCCCGCATTTTCGTATGTTAAAGTTTCGTCGTAAGTTAAACGACGTAAGTTTGGGAATGGGATTATTTTGAGATTATAAGCATCATGCTATTTCAAACAAGTGATGAGTAAATTCGTGAAGGTGCGAGGGGAAGCCAGTCAAAGAAAATGAATTTTCGTCCAAGTTTGACATGTTGGGATAAAATACGACCCGAACTAAAATACTCGGTATTTATGGACTAGTGCCATACAAGGTACCACATGACCATGATAGTAATGTGTATAAGGTATGTGAAAAGTGAGTAGTATTTTAAGTAAGTGGTAATAATTCTTAATTATGTGGGTAATTTGTTAATTATTGGTAATGGGACTTTACCTAGTTAATTAATAATTGGTGGTGGATTAATTAAAGTCTTTGGATAAAGACTAATGCATAAAAACGTGGCAGCCCTTTGAAATATATGAAGTGACTCATAATTTGAAAGGAAAGGTGTCAATTTAAGTGTCATACACATGACACATCCGTAGGATATCAAAAGTTTAGCCTTGGATGAAAAAGTTCAAGTCCCAGATTCTCTTCTTCAGTTTCTCAAAGAAACTAATATTACATTCATTGGTCCTAACGATGTTCACGATAAATTCAAGCTGCCAGATTATAGTTGGGATCGCTGTAAGAAATTAGAATTAGAAAGAGTTGTGAAAATTGGATGAAAGTGAGGTGCTTATGTTTGCTAACCTATCGGATGAAATCCATAAAATTCATACGAGACTACATAATATTATAGCAACGGGATTTTGCGATTCTAAAGGAGTATGGTGCAACCTTTCACAAGAATATCATATGAAGTTTTTCATACTGCAATCTCACCGATACGTGATTTGTTGCAATTGACGTATATTAGAGGGATTGTCAAGAGAATCGGCTCAGGTATGTTAAGGTTAAGCTCTTCCTTCATTTTGAACGATCTCGTAATTACACAAGTTTGATAATGAGGTATAAAGAAAATATTCATGTCACGAAATTTATGTATATTTTTCCTAGTCTTGTAAGTACAATATTCAATTGAGTATTTCCTACTTCCAGTCAAGAGAGCAGAGAGTCTATATATATAGTATGACAGTATTTTCATTACCATCGAGCTATAATCGATGGGCAGGCCCCTATTGGGCAACCCCTCATCAGATGGTAAGTTATATACTGAGCCTACTGTGGCCGAGCGCCAATGAGCGAGCCCAATTGGCCGAGATACAGAGCCTAGTATGGTCGAGTGCCTATGAGCAAGCCTACTACGGCTGAGCAGTTATATATGTATATACCGAGCATTATAGGGCCGGACTGCTATTTTACTTGCTATATTGAGAGAGTTGAGTCAGTATCAGCAGGTGAGCATATCTTCAAATTATCTTTGACTCCCAGTTACTTCTAGTTACTATATTATCTGTTCAGTTTCAACTTTCAATATATTGCCTTACATACTCGGTACATTATTTTGTACTAACGTCCCTTTTCTGGGGGCGCTGCATTTCACGCGTGCAGGTTCAGACAGACAGGCAAGTAGACCTCCTCATTAAGTGTTGCCCGAGTTTAGCTTGATCGGTAAGCTCCATGCCTTACGGAGTTGTCGAGTCTAAATCTTTATATATGTCTTGTGTATATATGTATATAGGTTATGAGTAGGTCGGGAAGTTGTTCCGATCATAGTATATCCATCAGTAGAGGCTTGTAGACATATCATGTCAGTTAATGCAGTACGTTGGGCTTGAGGGCCTTGTATGTATATTTGGTTGGTTTATCAGCTGCAATATTATGACGGCCTTGTCAGCCCAGCTTTATATTGATATTTAGTCAGCATTCGTAGTTGTCTTGCAATGTGGCCCATGGCCAAAGTATGATATCATATGTTCAGAGTCCCTTAGTCACAAGTTGGTACGCAAGTATAGGTGAGGCACCGAGTGTCGGTCTCGCCCCCCAAGGCTCGGGGCGTGACACAGAGTTTAGAATTTTTATGAATTGTTAAATTTCAAGCATTGGAGTATACATTTTGATTGGTTTACCCATTGTTTGCATAGTTTTGGATCGAGAAGTATCGGTTTGAGGTGTTAGAGTGTCATTGGAGCCAGTTATGAAACTTCGGAGCAAGGTAAGTCTCTTGTCTAACCTAGTAAGAGGTAATTTAGCTCATAGGTGATTTAATTTTTTAATTGTTGCTTATTGTGGGGGCACGTACACACAAGGTGACGAGAGTGCGTGCGTAGCTACTAATTATGCTATGTCCGGGTAGTTTAGGACTCAAATCATGCATTACTTGTGATAATTGCATCCTTTATTTAATTACATTACTGGGATTATATTGGAAATTATTAGAGGAAATAGTAAAAGACCAAATTCCATATACTTGAATTTTGTGCAAATTACTTGTCTGTTAATAGAAATTGTACATCCTTATATGTTAGCCTTATAATAACTTCTTATTCCGGAGGTTCATAAGAAAATGTCCTCCTTTCTTGTGGAGCGGGCCAACCACATCTGCAGTATAGATGCATCAATGGATCGTGTTGCACGTCCCTCGGCAGTCTACATGACACTCTGGATCGGGTCATACGACCTCGGCAAAAATCGTGCTTAATAATAATAATTA
Organism: Nicotiana tabacum; assembly: GCF_000715075.1. NCBI lineage: Eukaryota > Viridiplantae > Streptophyta > Magnoliopsida > Solanales > Solanaceae > Nicotiana > Nicotiana tabacum. The sequence continues at coordinate 533,551 of NC_134101.1, read as the reverse complement.
CACGATACCTTGACATTCTATTGCAGCTTGTGAAGATAAATGATTAATTGGAAATTATTGAATTTGAAAGAATTATTTATTTTAACTTTTTAGGGAAATTATTGTTATTCACATAAACTATATCCATTTAAATATTTCTATTTTAATATTATTGACCCATAGTGAGTGTTAAAGTCGACCTCTTGTCACTTATTCTTCGAGATTAGACTTGATACTTTCTGAGTACACGTTGATTACGTACTCATACTAAACTTGCTGCACATGTTTGTGCAGGTACATGTATGTTTAGTGATCTTTTGGGCGCAGAGGCGTAACTATTGCAGGGACTTACAGTGAGACGCATTTACATACTCCTGTCTAATTTGTATTCCAGACAAATATTGCATTTCTCATATTTCGTAGTTGATGCTCATGCACTTGTGACACCGGGTTTTGGGGGTTCTTTCAGGTTATTTATTTATCGTGGTTCATGCAGTTACTTTCAATTACTTCGTAAATTCTATTTTACACTGTCTAATTAAGGAATAATTTTTATTACAAAAATACTAAATTTGGAAATAAAATTGGTAAATCACTGTTGGCTTGCCTGGCGGCGCTGTTAGGTGCCATCATGACCCGTGGAGGATTTTGGTTCGTGACACTTAGCATCACCATGTTGAATCGTGTCCTTAAGGACAAGTAGATGGGAGTCATCAAACAGATGCTCCCTGATACTATCGTCAAGAGAAGGTCGAGAGACTACACAAGCCAGCACTTGACTCGGCTCAGAAATATCTAATTTAACAAACTGGTTGGCTAAAGACTGAACATCCAACGCCAATGGTCTCTCTGCTGCAGGTAGATATGCTAAGCTCCCAGAACATTCCGCCCGGTGACTCAAGACATCGGCCACTACATTGGCCTTTCTAGGATAGTACAAAATGGTGATATCATAATCTTTAAGGAGCTCCAACCACCTTCGCTGACGTAAGTTAAGATCCTTCTATTTGAAAAGATACTGCAAGCTCCGATGATCGATGTAGATCACATAAAGGACACCGTACAAATAGTACAGCCAAATCTTCAAGGCATGAACAATAGCTGCTAACTCATGGGCGTCAATATGATAGTTCTTTTCATGCACCTTCAGCTGTCTGGACGTGTAGGCAATCACCCTACCGTCCTGAATCAACACCGCGCCGAGACCAATCCGCAATGCATCACAATATAAAGTATAAGATCCTAAACCTGTAGGCAATACTAATACTGGGGCTGTAGTTAAAGCTGTCTTGAGCTTCTGAAAGCTCTCCTCACACTCCTCTATCCACCTGAACGAAGCACCCTTCTGGGTGAGCCTGATCATAGGTGCTGCAATAGATGAGAAACCCTTTATAAATCGACGGTAATACAACGCCAAATAAAGAAAACTCTAGATCTCCGTAGCTGAGGACGGTTTAGGCTAACTCTGTACTGCTTCAATCTTCTTCGGATCCACTTGGATCCCATCACTCGATACTGCATTACCCAAGAATGCCACTGAGTCTAGCCAAAACTCACACTTTGAAAATTTTGCATATAACTTCATTTCTCTCAAGGTCTGAAGCGCAGTCCTCAGGTGTTGCTCGTGATCCTCCTGAGTCCGGGAGTACACTAGAATGTCGTCAATAAACACAATGACGAATGAGTCAAGATAGGGTCGGAACACACTATGCATCAAGTGCATAAATGTTGCTGGGGAATTGGTTAGCCCAAATGATATCACAAGAAACTTGTAGTGACCATACCGAGTCCTAAAAACAATCTTCGGGATATCTGGCTCCCGAATCTTCAACTGATGATAACCTAAGCGTAAGTCAATCTTGGAAAACACTTTGGGACCCTATAACTGATCAAATAGATCATCAATACGAGGCAATGGATACCTGTTCTTTACTGTGACTTTGTTCAACTGGCGGCAATCAATACACATTCGCATAAAACCATCCTTCTTCATAAATAAGACCGGAGCACCCCAAGGTGACATACTAGGCCGAATGAAGCCCTTATCAAGCAACTCCTCCAACTTCTCCTTCAACTCCTTCAACTAAGGAGGAGCCATACGATATTGAGGAATAGAGATAGGATGAGTGCCCATCAACAAATCAATGCCAAAGTCAATATCTCTGTCGGGTGGCATGCCCGGAAGATCAACTGGAAAAACATCCGGAAAATCCCTCACTATTGGAACTGACTCAACTGTAGGGGTATCAATACTGACATCTCTCACATAAGTTAGATACGTGCCACACCCCTTCTCAACCATTCGTTGAGCTTTAAGAAATGAAATAACTCTGCTGGGAGTATACTCTAGTGTACCTCTCCACTCTAATCGCGACAACCAGTCCATGCCCAAAATAACATCAAAGTCTACCATACTGAGCAATAATAAATTGGCTCTGGTCTCAAAACCACTAAGAACAACCTAACACGACCGATACACAAGGTCCACAATAAGAGAATCTTCCACAGGTGTAGTCATATAAATAGAAGAACTTAAAGAATCACGAGATATGCCCAAATACGGTGCATAATAAGAGGACACAGAGGAATAAGTGGAGCTTGGATCAAATAAAACTAATGCATCTTTATGACAGACCGGAACAATACCTGTAATGACAGAGTCAGAAGCAACTGCCTCTGTACGAGTGGGAAGAGCATAATATCTGGCCTGACCTCCCCCTCTAGGGCGACCTCAATCTCCCCAACCTCCACCTCGAGCTGGCTGAGCTGGTGCGGTGGTAGCTAGTGTTGTAACCATAGCTTGAGGACCCGGTGGAACACGCTATGCCTGAGAAGTCTATGGAGGTGCACCCCTCCTAAGTCTGGGGAAATCCCTCACCATATGGCAAGTGTCGCCATACCCAAAACAAGGTCTCGGAAGGCGTGGCTGTTGTGACTGGCTCGGTCCAGGTCTGCTGGACTGACTGCTAAAAGCTCCCCATGTAGGAGGCGCACTAGATACTGGTGGTGCCTAATAAGGCTCCTGGGGCCTAGAAGGGGCCGGAATACCACCGGCAGCTGGAAGTGCTGAATGGACGGGGCGACTCACATAACCCCTACCATGAAGAACTGCAGTTGGGGCACGAGTACCACTATAAGTGCCAAACTCTCGAGACCTCTTGGCCTCCCTCTCCTCTCTCTCAAAAGCAAGCATACCCTCCAATCCACTAGCAATACTCACAAACTGTTGGTAAGAAATATCCATCTCCAACCCCCGAGCCATGCTAAGACTGATACTAGGGTGGAGTCCCTCGATAAACTGACGAACCTTTTCTTGAACTATAGCAACCAAGGCAGGTGCATGTCGGGCCAAATCACTAAAGCAAACTACATACTCTGAAATAGTCATAGCACCCAGGCACAACTGCTCAAACTCCATGCTCCATGCTTCTATGAGACTCTGGGGAACATAGTCCCTCAAGAACATGTGTGAGAATTGAGTCCTTATAAGCGAAGCGGCCTCAGCCGGACTACCCAACTCATAAGCACACCACCACTAATATGCAGCTCCTTTGAGCTGGAATGTAGTAAAAGACACCCCACTTGACTCTGCTACATCCATAGTACGAAGAATACAGTGACAATACTTCAGAAAACCCTAGGCATCCTCTGACGCCAATCCACTGAAGGTATGCGGGTGGTACTTCTTGTATCTCTCGAGTCTGAGCTGCTCCGCCTTAGAAACAGCTACCCTAATCTCACGTTGAGCTGGAGGTAGCAGCTGCATCGATATAATCTCTATAACCTGGTCGACCTGAACCCGCTGCTCTGGAGTACCGGCGATGGGAGTCTGTGCTCCTCCCCCGGCCTGAGATATGGCAGGAGCAAGTGGAATCAATCCGGCTTGCGCTAAGGTGCTGAACATGCTCTGAAACTTAACTAAAGTCTCTTGGAGGGTGGGTGCAACAACAAGGATCTCAGGTGTCGGCCCTCCAGGTGGAGCTACTAGGGGCTCCTCTATAGCAATTCGTACGGGTACTCTCACTGCACTGCGTGGACGTCCTCGGCCTCTACCCCGGCCCCGTCCTCTCGCGGCTCTAACAGGGGGCACAGGTGCCTGGTCATCAGATCCTCCTGTACGTGTCCTCACCATCTGTGACAGAATAGAATACAAAAGTTTAGAATTTTGAAGTCAATAATTTTCGCACGACAAAGAATCAACGAAGTGCAGTTTTTCCTAACAGTTCCATAGACTCCCGAAGATAAGTACAGACGTCTCCGTATCGATACGCGAGACTCTAATAATCCAGCTTGTGACTCATGACACCTACGAACCTAGAGTTCTGATACCAACTTATCTCGAGCCAATTCTCCCTCGGTAAGATGTCTTGATGACACCTAGTCTCTACGACTAGGTAAGCCTAAAAAATGCAGAAATAACAAAATAGAAGTAACAATGCCACTCGGCATGTAGAATAACCAACACTCTAGTAATACACAATATTCCTAAAACCTGAAACATCATAAGTCACAAAATATAGAAGGAAACTAATATCTCTATACACCAGAGTCTAATAAAGGAAGTACGTAAGGTAAATGACATAGTATAGAATAGAGGGGGACTCTTAGGTCTGCGGACACGGCAGATGTACCTTGAAGTCTCCGTACAATAGCAAGCACTCTCAGCTAGTAGCGGGGCTGATAAGAAGCACATAGATCTGCACACAAAACATATGCAGAAGAGTAGCATGAGTACACCACAACGGTACCCAGTAAGTGTCAAGCCTAACCTCGGTAGAGTAGTGACGAGGTCGGGTCTGTGCCCTACTGGGATATAATAATAAGATAGATGATATAATAAAATGAGGTAGAACGGAGAGGTTAACAGAAAGTATTCACAAAGCAATAACAACACAGCACAATGTGATAACAACAGGGGCACTCCCAAGATACCGTCTCGTAGTCCCAAAAGAAAATACTCAACAGGGGATCTCCCGAGATACCGTCTCGTAGTCCCAAAAGTAAATATGTAGGGAGAACTATCGAGGCACCGCCTCGTAGTCTCAAAACTAAATATGCAGGGAGAACTCCCGAGGTACCGCCTCGTAGTCTCAAAATTAAATGTGCAGGGAGAACTCCCGAGGTACCGCCTCGTAGTCTCAAAAGTAAACACATAGCTCAAACCAATAAATACAACAGTTACAACAAGAATACTATAGCTAAGACTGATAAAATCAAGGAGAAACAACAAATCAACTAGGCATGCTGCACATAGTTCAAATAAGTAGACATGTGATATTATACTAAGCAGGATAACTACACATGCTGGTATAACTCAATTAAGATGAAAACAAGTTACTACTCAGTAAAACAAATCGGGATTTACAGCAAATAGCCCATGTACGCACTCGTCACCTCACGTACACGGAACTCACATATCACAAAAGTACCAAATCCTATGGGGATTTCCCCCACACAAGGTTAGGCAAGACACTTACCTCGAATCAAGCTCAATCAATCCGTAAGAATGCCTTTTCCACGATTATCCGACTCTGAATTGCCCAAATCTAGCCAAACACAATTGCATATCATAAATACAACTATATTAGACTCATCTAATTAATGAAATCAATACTTTAACAAAAATTTCAAAAATCTCCCTAAAAAGTCAACCCGGGCCCACGTCTCGGAATCGTGTAAAAGTCACAAAATATGAACACTCATGAGTTCACTCGCACAAAAATTATCTAAATTTGATATCAAAATCTGAATCAAAACTCAAAATTTAGTTGAAGAACTTCCAACCTTTTTCCCCAAATTTCTCAACCAAATCCATAATTATATATGAAAACATCTATATATTAGTGGAATATAACCATAAACGAGTTAAGAATCATTACCCCGAAGTTCTCTCTGAAGAATCCTTAAATTATCGCCTCAATTGGAGCTCTCAAAGTCCCAAAATTGAAAATGGGATAAAACTCTCGAACTTGGCCCTTTTCTGCCCAGCGATTTCGCATCTATGGGCTTCCAGTCGCACCTGCGACGCCTCACCTGCGGAAATTCCATTGCATGTGCGGACTTGACTTAAGCCCCCTAGATCCGCATCTGCAAGAGGAGGGTCGCACCTGCGGATGCGCTTCTGCTATGAAGGAGCCACACCTGCGACCTCAACGCTTTTGTGCATATTCCCACCGCAGAAGCGAGGCCGCTTCTGCGTAAATCTTTCCACACCTGCGAATCCAGCATGGGTTACCCAAAACCGCTTCTGTAATCCTTCGTTCGCACATACGTGTCTGCACCTGCGGCCAACCCCACCGCAGGTGCGATGACACTAGAAGTTGAAAAACATCAGCAGCTATACAATTCCAAATTTCGTTCCGTTAAACATCCGAAACTCACCCGAGGCCCCCGGGACCTCAACAAAACATACCAACAAGTCCTAAAACATCATACAAACTTAGTCGAGCCCTCAAGTCACAATAAACAACGCTAAAAACATAAATTTGCGACCAAACACACTCACGCAAGTATACGCAGTCGTCAAGTAATAAAGTGACTCAAAGTCGGATGTCGAACCCACGAGGACTTATGATTAACTATTAACTAAATTAGCCTATCTTAATTATCTAAACAAGAATTAAATCTAAAAATATTTTATTCTAACTAATTAAATAAGAAAAATATAAATAATAGACTTTGAACAGAGAAAGAGTAGATTTTAAGGATCTCAATGTAATGAAAACGATCTAGGGTTATGGGCTATCTAACAATCCTATTGTATTCTTCAATTGAATTGACCGACTAATTTATCTAGCTTATTGGTTGACAGGGTTAATATTGCTCATAAGAATCTGTCGAGTTCTTACTCGCCTATTCAAGCTAACCTAACGCCTATATGTCTATGGAGTTAGAATCAACAAGAACGCATTTATAATTCCTGTAAATCAACCAAGCAAGGCAATTAGGTATATGTCTATCCTAACCACGAATCCGTTCCCCGATGCCCGAGTTCAAGAACTTGCCCTACTCAATCCTATATGCAATATAGAATTCCCACTTTCGAGTTCAATTCTAGATTCGTAGATAATATTCAATTGGTGATCAAGCAATTAAATAATTAAGTGCAAGATTGAATAAATAAACTAATATGATAAATCAAGAAGTCAAAATCAATATCCGAATAACAATAGTCATGAAAGAACCACAACCCTAAAACGTGAAGTTTAGCTCCACATAGACATGGTAGCCAAACAACAAATCATACAAAGAAACATAAAAATTACTAAGTTTGGTGGGAGAAAGAAGAAACTTGATGAATTCCGGCCTTCACAGCTTTTTCCTGGCTTTTTCCCTCTTCCCCATATGTTCGATAACCTAAAGGAGGCGTTTTTGGCTTATATATTGCGTACAAAAGTCGTGGGCCAAAGCTCTCCTATTCCTAGTCCAAATCGGCTTCAGGGATTGATGCTAAGGTGGATGCGACGCATCCAGCTTGTCCTCTATTTCAATTTTTGCCTGCGAAGGTGGATGCGATGCATCCACCTTGTCCTCTATTTCTCAGCTTGCATGCGATGGTGGACGCGACGCATCCAGCTTCACTTCTACTTCCCAGTTTCGGACGCGATGGCGGACGCGATGGCCCAACTTCACTGCTAAGGTTGCATGCAGGATGATGTTTTCCTAGGTTGGATGCGACGCATCCAACCCTTCTTCCTCTAGCTAAACCACCTTTTCTTCATATTTTGCACTCCGAACACCTTAAATCGTCACACATAACTTAATTAGTCATCAAACCAATAATTACACCATGTTGGGTGTTTTAAAGATTAAATAACATCAAAAAGTGGTTAAAGCATGGGCAAAGTAACATCAACACATATCGAAATATGCCAAACATCACTACCCCACACTTAAACCTTTGTTCGTCCTCGAACAAACCATCCTATAGTAGACGAAACAAAATTAAACTCTTATCATTCAAAGCACACTGCACCTATGACCGTGGTTATTTGCTACAATTAGGCTCTAGACTATGCATCAACACACTTCCCTTTTCTTATGCCCTTCTTTAAACATATTCGAACAAAGACAACATGCTCACAACAACCCTAACCTCAAAAACCGACTCAATGTCACAATGCACTCATGGCTTGAACAACCAACATCATAGAGAAGTCTAATAACGTTACCTATCCCTCGTGAAACCATGTGCCCTCACAACAAAAGCAGAGAGAGTAAAATCAATCCACACATTCGAATCTCATGCTCACAAAGAAAATCGCTCACTCTCACAAAAGAAGTCACATGCATGTAATTGGTACCATAGGCTTGCCCTTAATGTAAATCTCTACTAATGTAAGCTCGCTCGATCTAAAATCAATTAGGACTTTTTCATGGTTGTAATGTGGGCTAAGGGACGGGTAGGATATATTTAAGGAATAGTGATTCACCCTCCTAAGCACTTTAACACATCATAAAATTACTTTAAGCGCAAATTCTTCAACACCACTTCAATTTCACAAATAATATCACCCCCAAAACAGTCCCTTTTTCTTTAAGCACTACTTTAATTCATACCCACTAGCAAGAACAAGATAACAATTTATTCATTTATATTTTTCTTTCTTTTTTTTCCAGATTTTTCTCTTCTTTTTTTTCTTCTTTTAATTTCCGCTAGTGGTGTATTATTTTACAAAATAAGTGCACCCTTCTTTCTTTCATTGGTTCCACTCAAAAGTCACCCCACACTTAGTCCCTTCTTACTTCTTTTAGCGCTCATCTAACAATTAAAGTGCTTTAAGAGCTAAAAGGATCGAAACAATGTCAATTAAGAATAAAAAGGGTATAGGCTTGTAATGTGGGTACCAAATAAAAGGTCTACAGGCTCAAAAGGTTTAACTAGGGATAGATTTTATTTGTGATAAGCAATAAGCTCAAAAAGATCAAAGAAAGCCTAAAATCATTTTTCAAACCGAGCATCACCTAAAATTTCGCTTCAACTCACATACCGGGCAAGTTCTAGACACAAGTACACTACATGGACTACACAAAAACCTCACCACACATGGCACATGACTCATTAAGGACGGTTACATTCCGACTCTCAAGTAATGCAAGTATTCACGGAGCCGCGAGATATTAAGTATTAAACACAAGGTGAACATAAGTCATGTAAACGAGACATAGGCGCCACAAAACATGCTATCCAATTTAACAAGGCATCATCAATAAATTCAAATCATACAGAAGATACTACACATGCCAAAGCATAAATATGTTACTATCAAACAAGTCAAGGGCGCCTAGGTTCATCATTCTTGCTCCTTTTATTCCCTAAATTCCTAATCTACTCGGAAAGAAAAAAACTACCCGGTTCAAACTACATCCCATGGAAAAGAACCGAGGCACAAAGAAAAACCACAGGGGATTATTACTACCTAAAGAAAGCTAAAAGACATATTTTGAATTTTTGTTTAGACTTTAATCCCTCAAGAAAACTGTCTAGGAGATCAATCGTCGGGAAAAGTCCAATTTTTCTACTTTTTCATTTTTTTTTTTTAATTTCTTTCACAAAAGCTACTACACTTAAGAATGAGTACTACAACTAAGCTAAAATAGCACAGAAACTCATCCAAACGATCTCCTCACCCCACACTTAAAATTTTGCAATGTCCTCAATGCACATTATAAATAATAAGAGGGTAAACGAGACTCCCTGGTAGGCCAAAGGCCGAAGCAATAGCGGCTCACGAGGTACTCAGACTTCCCCCAGACATCGTCCTTTGTGTGGGCACCCCACACTTAGTCCTCACCATCTAGCTCACTTTTGCACTCTTCTAATGGCTTTGCTTCCTATGCTCATAATCCTACAAAACAAAAATAAATACTACAAAATAATAAAAATAAAATAAAATAAAAAGTAAACAAAAATAAAAGAAAGCAGTAACGCTGGGTTGCCTCCCAACAAGCGCCTGATTTAACGTAGCGGCACGACGTGAACCACTTTTTGCCTCCACCTCGAACTTATGAATTGAGCCCCTAACATGGCATCCAGTTTGCGGCTATGCTCCAGTGGTGGGGCTACAAAGATAACCAGGCCAAGTAATAAATTTTTCACTCTACACTTCTCGGCCTTTAGATGAGGAATGTATTTTTTGCTTTTTGGCATGACAAATTCAAAAATATAGGCATCATGTTCCTCTTCCATTGACTCCTCCAAAGGCTTAGATGACTCGATTTCCATGTCATCATCCAAATACAATGTCGAAAAATGTTTAGAATGAGGACCAACACGCCCCAACTTTAGAATTGTATTACTATTTATATCCTCATATGTGCACACATTAGAGTCTTCAAATATAACATTATCTGCTACCTCGCATGGCTCTAGTGTACTTTTCTCAACATGGGCATCATCAACAGAAATATGCTCGAATGATTGGCTCTCCACTTTTAGCTCCTCAATTTGGCGTATAAGCTCCTTTTCAGCTTCTGACAACTCATTACTATGTTGTTGGGCGATAGACACAACAACCTTTGCATTTAATTTATCTTGCAAGTCGTGAATAGTAGTGACAAATTTATAGATCCCTTGTCCCAGTTTAGATCTTCCCTCTATAAAGTGTCTCATCCCATCAGTAAGTTCCTCATGCTGAGCTTCATATATTTCTAACTTTTCAGCCTGTTCTGCCTGCCAAGTTTGGCTCAAAATCTCCTCTTTTTCAAAAATTTTCTCTTGCTGGTACTCGATCTCTTCATTCAATTCTTCCATATTGGCCTTCATTCTTGTGATTGCTGCCCTCATTCTTTTCATATCTTTTTTGAGTTCATCCTGTTGCTCTGCTACTTGCCTCAGAATATCCCTGATATATGCATCAGGCTCCATATCCTGCACTTCATTGCCCCTATCAAACTCAGAAATATCATTAAAAAGATCATAATAAGGGCTCAGAGAAGGATGAACAAAATTAGGACAACCATCCCAATGGCCATCTTGACCACCACACATATTACAAATATTCCACTCAAAGGATTGAGATTGTGCGCACAACTCGCTCCTGGGAACATTCTGACAATTTTTCCACCAGTGGGGTCCTCCACAATATGGACAAGGATCATCAAAATAAGAATAACCATCATTCGAACAATTTTTATTCCAAGATGCCATGCTAAAATAAATAAAAAATACTAACAAAAATAAAATAATAAAAAAAACATGAATAGATAAAAAAAAATGTCTAATCTAGAAAAATAGCAAATTTCTAAGTCCCCGGCAACGGCGCCAAAAACTTGTTGCGACCAAACACACTCACGCAAGTATACGCGGTCGTCAAGTAATAAAGTGACTCAAAGTCGGATGTCGAACCCACGAGGACTTATGATTAACTATTAACTAAATTAGCCTATCTTAATTATCTAAACAAGAATTAAATCTAAAAATATTTTATTCTAACTAATTAAATAAGAAAAATATAAACAATAGACTTTGAACAGAGAAAGAGCAGATTTTAAGGATCTCAATGTAATGAAAACGATCTAGGGTTATGGGCTATCTAACAATCCTATTGTATTCTTCAATTGAATTGACCGACTAATTTATCTAGCTTATTGGTTGACAGGGTTAATATTGCTCATAAGAATCTGTCGAGTTCTTACTCGCCTATTCAAGCTAACCTAACGCCTATATGTCTATGGAGTTAGAATCAACAAGAACGCATTTATAATTCCTGTAAATCAACCAAGCAAGGCAATTAGGTATATGTCTATCCTGACCACGAATCCGTTCCCCCATGCCCGAGTTCAAGAACTTGCCCTACTCAATCCTATATGCAATATAGAATTCCCACTTTCGAGTTCAATTCTAGATTCGTAGATAATATTCAATTGGTGATCAAGCAATTAAATAATTAAGTGCAAGATTGAATAAATAAACTAATATGATAAATCAAGAAGTCAAAATCAATATCCGAATAACAATAGTCATGAAAGAACCACAACCCTAAAACGTGAAGTTTAGCTCCACATAGACATGGTAGCCAAACAACAAATCATACAAAGAAACATAAAAATTACTAAGTTTGGTGGGAGAAAGAAGAAACTTGATGAATTCCGGCCTTCACAGCTTTTTCCTGGCTTTTTCCCTCTTCCCCATATGTTCGATAACCTAAAGGAGGCGTTTTTGGCTTATATATTGCGTACAAAAGTCGTGGGCCAAAGCTCTCCTATTCCTAGTCCAAATCGGCTTCAGGGATTGATGCTAAGGTGGATGCGACGCATCCAGCTTGTCCTCTATTTAAATTTTTGCCTGCGAAGGTGGATGCGACGCATCCACCTTGTCCTCTATTTCTCAGCTTGCATGCGATGGTGGACGCGACGCATCCAGCTTCACTTCTACTTCCCAGTTTCGGACGCGATGGCGGACGCGATGGCCCAACTTCACTGCTAAGGTTGCATGCAGGATGATGTTTTCCTAGGTTGGATGCGACGCATCCAACCCTTCTTCCTCTAGCTAAACCACCTTTTCTTCATATTTTGCACTCCGAACACCTTAAATCGTCACACATAACTTAATTAGTCATCAAACCAATAATTACACCATGTTGGGTGTTTTAAAGATTAAATAACATCAAAAAGTGGTTAAAGCATGGGCAAAGTAACATCAACACATATCGAAATATGCCAAACATCACAACCCCACCGCAGGTGCGATGACACTAGAAGTTGAAAAACATCAGCAGCTATACAATTCCAAATTTCGTTCCGTTAAACATCCGAAACTCACCCGAGGCCCCCGGGACCTCAACAAAACATACCAACAAGTCCACTTCCGGTCAAACTTCCCAAAAATTTAACTTTTGCCATTTCAAGCCTAATTTAGCTACAGGCCCCCAAAACACAATCTGGACACACTCCTAAGTCCAAAATCACCCAACAGAGCTAACAGAATCGAGAAAACTCCATTCCGTTATCGTGTTTATACAGTTCCAACTACGGTCAAAATCTTAGAACTTAAACTTCCGTTTTAGGGACTAAGTGTCCCAATTCACTCCGAAACCAAAAACAAAACCTCCTTGCAAGTCACATAAGCAAAAAAAGATACGCGGGAATCAGAAATAGGAAATCGGGGCTATTAATCTCAAAACGACCGGCTGGGTTGTTACAAAAGACCACACTTTTCAACTTTAGGCAATGCTTTTTAGGGGTGGCCTAAACTAGCATAACCATTTCTGTAAGGCCATACTTTTAAGTGTTGTTTTAGAAGCCACACTTCAAAACTATGGCCTATAGGATACAAAGGTCACGCTTCGTACATACCCTTCTAGCAACACATCTAAAGCGTGCCTTTGATACCTTATATGCCATACTTTTCTTGGGTAGCCTTCTGCAACAACCCTTATAAAGTATTGTCTTTATTATAAAATTACAAATTTAGATATATCTAATAATCACATTTATTACCAAACATACTATTATCATATATTTTAAGATCATTGCTAGAGTATGAAAATCTCAAGAACTACATCAACTAACAAATAACAAAAAGAAGAATTCAAACGAGTACACTTGCAATGAACTTCCAAAGTATATAGATATATCATGTACTACATTAACTATAAAGTAAATTGCTCCAACATCCGTCCTAGCAATGAACTTAACAAATTTTAATGTATGTATCATGAAAATGTTTTAAACACATTAAACAATTGAAAGTAGCATCTACTTAAAAACCCATTTACTCCCCTTAGCTACAGGTTTCTTTTCTGATACATGGCGGGTTTAACACCGTTCACATCATCTTCTATTTTTGTAACTTATTTTGTAAGCTTGACATCCCCATTAATCTATGGGGCATGTGAGTTTTTCTTTTTCAGACCACCAGAAACTTCTGAATGTTTCTGCACCTTAAGTTCCCCATTAGTATTTTCTTTGTTCTCTTCAATAGCTTTGAATTCCGAGACTGAAATTTGAGACAAACAAAGATGCACTGATTGTTATATCCTACTAATAATGTGAAAATATTGTATCTCTATGTCATCTCAAAATAGATAATAGCATATGAGTACTATAAGGTTGGAGGGATTCAAATAAATGAAAGCATTAAATATTAAATACATGGTTACGCAATCCAAAGTGCTGATGTGCATAAAAATTAAATTTAGAAAAGCCAAGTTGAGAATATCAATTAAGTAATGAAATCTAGTTCGATCAAACTACCATGCAAAGTGTTGCTAAAAGAATGTGTGGGCACAATTTGTAGGTGTAGCCTTTGATAAAGTAGGGAAGTCCTACTCTTGATACAGTTCTAAATGAAGCAAGAAATCTATAGAATTGGCTAATTAATCGGCCTATCCTTAATACAAGTTGATATCTCCACCGTGATCTGCGCTCGATCGTAGATATTTCATATTTCTATTATCCGACTCAGCAAGTTTCCCTTGATCTTGCCTGATCTCGACTTTGTTTGGGCCCGGGGTCTCGAGCCTGGCGATATAATTTCACACCTTGGTTCGATATGACTTGAGGTCGGAACTTAATCTATCATATGACAGTCTCGATTAGTCAATTAATGGGCGAGCCCGGTTTTGGCAATATACAAATAGTCCCCACGTTTCTCAGAGAGAAAATGATGAGAAACGATATGAATTTCCGAATCCTGTCTCGATGGGCCATGTTGTAAGCGACAAACCTGACTATAGCGTAAGCGATAAAATGGATATCGAAACATCCCGTCAATCCAGTTATCAAGGCATTAAATGCCTGCCAGTCGCAGGTCAGCCACTACCATTTCGGAACCGTCACCATTAAGCTACAAGTATCTAATTTTTCTTCATTCAAACTTTACGCTCAAAGCTCCTCCTATTCTTGTTTTTCCTTAAAAAAATCCCTTTGCCTTGCAGCTCTTGCACCCAAATTTCTTAAACTTTCATCAAACTGCATACCATCTTAATTCTCTTTCCTCATGTTCTTCAATGGAAAAAACTTCTAAGACCGTACTGTAAAAGGATGCTGCTTATTCCTCACGACGCACCGGTGGCGGGGGTGTGGCGGAGCATCACCGTGAGGAATTTGTTCCGGCAAGGTGCCCCACTGTTATCTATTTTAAGATTGAAAAGACCTCCTCGAAAACCGGGTCTATGTGACCTGGTGTCCAAATACATGTTCTCAATCACCGAGGATCTCCTAACCAAGGTTAAAGAGGATTGCAACTCGGTCAATAAGCATATGGTGGTTCCTTCGCCTGAGGAATCGATCACTACCCATGTGGAGGGTTTTCTAAGTGTTTACACTTATCCCTTCAGGTTGGGTCCCTTAGACCCTATCATCATTGCCTTTTACAAGAGGTATCATATGACGTTTTGCTAGATCCACCCCTCCTTCTGGAGAATAGTGATTCTTCTCCGACTTTTTGTAAGAAAAATCGAGGGATGTACCTTTAGCCTCGACCACCTTATGCGCCTCTACAGTCCCCGACTCTATCGAGGGGGGCTGATCAAACTTGCTCTCCGGGCTAGTAAGGCTCAGTTCTCGATCACAGATGAAGCTCGTGACCGAGGTTGGATGAGCCGATTTGTTCTGGTGAATACATTGGACCTTATCCCTGCTGAAGACATATAATTTTCCTAGAAATGGAACATGAAACATAAGTGATGTTTCTCTTCGAAGGTTCAATCTCATTGTTTTCCTTCTTATATTTTTCTTTATTGATGTTTTTAGAGTCGCAGCTGTGGCTCAGATATCGGATGCACTTCCTGAACATAAGGAATAGGTGGAGGGCCTTGTGTCACACAGGCCGCATTCCGAGTGGTCTTGGATGGAATTAGCGAACGGTCGATGGAAGGCCCGCAATCATGGTAAGAGCTTTTCCCAGATACGTCTAATATCATTTCTTTTAATCATCGGTCCCTGATTTATTATGTTTTTATTTCGCAGGTTTACTAAAGGACGTCGAGATAAGACCTTCATCAGCTGATGATGATATACACTCCAATCCCCCTGCTCCAAAACTAGTCAAAGAATAGGGAAAAGAAAAGCCCTGATTCTCTTCGACTCTGAAAAGAAGAGACCGAGGAAGTGGCTGGCGCATAAGCCCAAAAAAGCTGGGGCCCGAGAACTCTCATTGGACTCACTCAATTGGTTGAGGGATGAGTCCGAGAAAGAAGAAGATTCTAAGCTGGTGGCCTGAGTAAGATGTGATTCTGAGATGCCTCGAGCCATGGAGGCCGTAGTAGAGATAATGGTTGAAGTCCTCGACATGGTCGAGACCAATTTGGCCCAAGCCTATGAGATCAAAAAGAAATGTGTGATCGGTATGTCCCAGTCGAAAGACAACGTACCCAAAGAGGTGCCTGGGGTGATTGACATTTTTCGGTCGCCCTCATTTATGGATTCTATGGTTAATGAGGTTCAAGTGTTGAAGGGTAAACTTGTCGAAGGAGCAGCCAATCCTTTTAATAACTTTTTTGATGGCCTCGAATCTACACCTTCAGAAGGTGCTACCGGTTTGGGCGACTTACCGGTGCCAAATAAGGTACCGTTATTGGGTGCTACTGGGTCTTCATCGAGCCCAAAACTGGTGGATCGATTCCCTACCCCAAGTGTTAACCCCGACCACAGGCGATCGATAACTTTTTCTGTCCCCAAGGATGCCCGTGTTTTCTCTGCCCTCGTGGGGGTTTCTAGCTACCTCAGATGCTTGGTGACTAAGGAAGACCAGGCTGTGATGAATGTGGTGGAGGTGCCTTGCCTATTTAACAAGGCCCAACATGCTTTGAATCGGGTAAGTTCGAGGTTCACTTCATTATTTATTTTAAACTTGAAGTTGTAAATAATTCTAACATCTCTCTTCGGCCTTGCAAGCTTCGGTGTTGCATCATGAGGCTTTCTTCAGAATCTGGGAAGAACACGAGCTTGAGGTTTGGGAACTCACCGAGAAGGGGGATACTTACAAGCTTGTGAGTGAGAAGCTCTGGGCTGATTTAGAAGCAGCTCAGAATGAGCATATCGAGATGGCCGAGCAGGTATTTCAAGTGCTTCACGATAGTGAATATGAATTAGAGATAGTAACTAACGATTCGATCCTGCAACACCGGTAGAGGGTTGAACAAATCAAGCTGAGGCTGAAGAATTCAAGATGAATATGGACATCTTAGCCTCAAAAAAGGAAACAGTCCAAGCACAACTGGAGTCGGTCGAGACCCAGCTCCAAGCTGCTAAAGAAAAGGCCTCGGTGCAGGTCAAGAAACTCGAGGAACTTCAATATCAATTGGACTTGGCTATTTTAGATAAGGAAAACTTGGCCAATGAACTCGAAGTGGAAAAATCTGCGGTGGCCATGGCCAACACCAAAGACGATGCTAATGTGGCCCAGTTCAAGGTCGATGTCGAGGCCATCCATGCAAAGGCCAAGAGTATGGTGGATCATGCAAGATGGTTGGCTTAAAGGGAAGACCTCGAGGGCGTTCATGCTCAAGGCTTCGATGTCCTGGCCGAAATCGAGAATGCCAAAGTAGAGGAACCCAAGGCCCGAAAGCTAGCCTTTCCTGAGGAAGATTCCAAGAGCTTAAGAGACTCTGAAGACGGGGACGATCCAGAGGATGAAGATGCTACCTCCGATGAAGACCAGGCCACTTAGGCCTTTATATTGTTTTCTTTCTTTTGCATCTTTTTGAGGTCGTTTTGACCATTGTAAATATTTGTACTAGGCCATTCTGGTCTTTGTAAAAAATAACTATTTTGTATATAAGGCTTTCGTCTCTCCAATTTTTCCTTTTTTTTATTACTTATATTCACAAAGGTCGGAATGCCTTAGCATAAAATAACTTAGGTTGTGTAAGTTTAGACAAACCCTAACTTTACATTATTTTGTTTTGAGGCATCTCGGGTGTTCATTGTTATCGAGAATTTTTTCCAGAAGTAAGTAACTTAAATTATAGTTTGCCGAATGTAGCCTTTAGAACCGGTTGTGAAAAACTTTCATTTTTGAAGGCCTAGTTTTTGTTAAGTATTTAGGACGTCTCTGAGATATGGTAATTTGGCCGTAGCCTTTTAGTTCTGGAGCTATCCATTGGGCTTGCTTTTTCCCGAGTTATCCGGTCTTGCCCGAGATAACAGTCCCCGAGTGGGGTGGCCGTGGCCTTTTGAAACCAGGGAGTTGCCTATTAGGTCTTTTGCCCCCGAGGCCCAGTGACTTGGGCCGTTTGAGTTAGACGGCAGTCCCCGAGTGAGGGAGTGGTTAGTTTCAGTTTTAGCAATTATCATTTATGTTATCAGTTCTCAATTATCATCTCAGTTTTAGTTTCAGTATTTACAGTTCTTTCTTTCAAATGCTTTACCTACCAGTGTAATTCAAATGTACTGATGTACTTTTTGCCTAGGGCCTGCATCTCATGATGCAGAAAATGATTTACAGGCTGACGATTCAGAGTGCTGGGATCCTCGTACTAGCTATTTGGTGAGCCCCAATTCTTTCGGGGTATTACCATTACTTTATAGTCTTTCAGTATTTACAGAAAGTAAATGTTTTCAGTATTTTATTAGAGGCTTCATATATTAGATTCAGTTAGACAGAGTCGCATGCTTTTCATATTGAGTAATATTGGTTACAGATATGTTTTAGACTCGTATTAGGCTTTCCGCATTTTGATTTATATAATTCAGACTTTCAGTATATCAATATGTCTTAGTTTTTCTTCTGCATTCAGTATGTTATGATATCACAAGTTGATTCAGCTAGTAGTTGGTTCGCGCGGTTACATGTAGTCAGGCACCGAGTGTCGTGTTACATCAAGGCCCAGGTTCTGGGCATGACAGGGTTGGTGATGAGCAAGTGGTATTCCATGTGTGTAAATCTATGCGTCAACTAAATAGCAATGAGGTGTGTTCTTTTGTGGATTTGGTGACCGATATTATTGATGATTATACAACTGCTACAATCAATGTTTGTGATATGTTGGAAGCCGTTTTGCTCAACTTTGATGACGATGAAATGGATGGTTTCATGTAATGTGTGAATTCTTTCCAAGGAATGGGCCTGTACAACTATGCACTACCGGTTATTCTTTCCTCTTGTTTGACTAACGTGTAGGTTGCTTCCACATTTGTGGCATTGCAAAAGAGGAAGAAGGCTATTGCGTGGACTTTGGCGGATATTCGGGGTATAATCCACAACTTTTGCACACATAAGATCAAGTTGGAGTATGGTACTAAACCATCCATTGAACATCAATGAAGACTCAAGGAGGCTATGCAATAAGTTGTCAAGAAAGCGATTATCAAGTGGTAAGATGTCGGGGTTGTCTACCCCATCTCTGATAATTCATGGACCTATCCGATTCAATGTGTCCCAAAGAAGGGGGCCCGAAAGTTGTTACCAATGAGAAGAATGAGTTTATTCCTACAAGAACGGTGGCCGGCTGGAGGGTTTGTATAGATTATCGTAAGCTCAAAAACATTACAAGGAATGATCACTTTCCACTTCCTTTCTTAGACCAAATGGTAGATAGATTCGCCAGCCGAGCTTTCTATTATTTTCTTGATGGGTATTCGGGCTACAACAAAATTCTAATTGCTCCGTAATATGAAGAGTAAACAACCTTTACATGTCCCTATGGTACTTTTTCTTTCAAGAGGATGCATTTTGGTTTGTGCAAGCTTCTTGAGAAGGATGCCAAGTTCCATTTCAATGATGATTGTGTGAGGGCTTTTAAACTTTTGAAGCTCAAGTTGATAACTACTCCCATCATAACCGCTCCAAATTGGAGTTTGCCTTTTGAAATAATGTGTGATGCAAGTGACGTAGCGGTTGGGGCTGTTTTGAGGCCACGTATTAACAAAGTCTTTCATCTAGTTTCCTATGTTAGTAAGACGATGAATAGTGACCAAGTCAGTTATACCGTTACAGAAAAAAAGCTCCTTGCTATCGTATTTTCCGTTGAGAAGTTTCGCCCGTACCTGATGGGTGCCAAGGTTATTGTCCACAAGGATCATGTGGCGCTTTACTATCTTATGAGCAAAAAGGATTCTAAATCTCAGTTGAGGAGATCGGTACTCTTGCGGGAAGAATTTGATATTGATATTCAAGATAGGAAAGGTAGTGAAAACCAAGTGGCGGACCACTTGTCTCGTTTGGAGAAGGAGGGGAGGACACATGATGGCCTTGAAATCAATGACTCCTTACCTGAGCAACTTTTTTCAATTTCTACAAAAGACATGTCGTGGTTATCAAACTTGGAAAATTTTCCTGTGAGTGGAATCATTCTAGATGAGTTCTCTTCAAATGAAAGGAAGAAGCTCAAAATAGATTTATTTTTGGGATGAACCATAGCTTTTCCAGATTTGTACGCATAGGGTGATTAGAAGGTGTGTAACGCAAGAAGAGCAAGGTGTTATTCTTGGTGCTTTCCATTCTTCGCCATATGGTAGTCATCATGGTGGAGCAAGAACGATAGCCAAAGTTCTTAGTTGTGGTTTATATTTGACTACTCTTTACAAGGATGCAAGTGACTTAGTGAAAAGATGTGATGAATGTCAACGGGCCGATGGACTTTTAAAGAAAAATGAAATGCCGCTGACAACCATCTTGGAGATTGATATTTTCGATGTTTGGGGCATTGACTTTATTGTCCCTTTTGTGAGTTCTTGTGGAAACACTTACATCTTGGTCGCAGTGGATTATGTGTCCAAATAGGTTGAGGTTGTTGCCTTATCCAACAATGAGGCGAGAAGTGTAGTGGATTTCTTGAAGAATAATATTTTTACAAGATCTGGTAGTCCACATGTAATCATAAGTGATGGGGGGTCACACATTTAATAAAAGGCTTTTGAAACTTTACTTAGCAAGTTGTTGTTACTCACAAGTTCACGCCTCCCTATCATCCACAAGCTAGTGGTCAAGTAAAAGTCTCCAACAGGGAGATAAAGAGTATCTTGTCTAAAACGGGGAATGCCAATCAAACAGATTGGTCTAAGAAGCTTGATGATGCATTCCCGGGCTTATCGGACGGCTTACAAAACACCTATTGTCACACGCCGAACTCGGGGAGCGCGACCGGTGCTCAACCAAGATAACCCGGCCGAGCAAACTGTACAATACCTTCAGCCCGAACATACTCATGAATGACAGTAAAATCTAATTCATTAATTAATCAGTGGGGATGACCAATTCATTATCATCAGTTACATCATTTATAAGCTTCCAAAATACATACTTTCTCATAATTTAATGCGGAACGTGTGATACAATTACATCATTACTAGTTTTACACTCCCCACACCAATATACCACCCACGCTATATCTACGGAACCTCTATTAGATACAAAAGAGTACAATGATAGTGCCGGAAATAAGGCTCCGGCTATACCTCAAAACATGGTGATAAAATGAACAAAATATACATGACCTGGAGTGAAGTGGGGATCACCAAATCAGCTGGGAAAAGAGTGTAGTGCTATCGTTGATCAGTGTTGCCTTCTGTGGAATCACCTACATCCATTAAAGATGCGGCGCCCCTGACAAAAGGGACATTAGTACTGTCGAATAATACTAGTATATATGATTAAACACTCTCTCAAAGAAACGAGCAGTAATGCAAGTAAGGACAGTCATAATATCAGTTAAAACCTCAAACAATTACCAAATCTCATATTAGAGATAATACAAGTTTTAAATAAATTTCCAAAGCTTAAGTTGGGAAATCTTTGTTACCGGTATACCACTATTCACAATTTCGATTAATATTTCCAACACAGTTACCATCATATGTGCGGCTCGGAATCCGATCACGCCCCGATCGGCTAGGCCGTCTCATGTGAGACATCCCCCTTTTCTATCCATCATCCCGTTTAATATTTCTTGCACATCTATTTATTTCATTGTCCCGAATGGTAACAATTGTATTATTTCTCTTGGCACATTGGTCATATTTCATATTTCACATTTCGCATTCCGTGATTCATATTTCATGCACACCTTTTTACTTTCAACCATCATCATTGACTTACCAACAACAAGGTATTTCTATTCAAGACATTTAGGCGCACATTTGAGCAAATAGGAGTCTTAGACATATCACAATTTCTTACATAATCTTTCTTTAGCTTTCATTTGAAACACAACTTGAAGTCAAGGCCTTTAGATATGCAACCTATATTTTGAATACATTCTCAAATAGTAGTACAACATAACAAGAGCATTTGAATTACTTATTGATCACGGATGTCTAGACACCGACTTATTCGGGTAATCGATTCACAATGAGCAACTCGGGACTCACATGGATATTGTGGGGTTCAATTTTTAAGAGAATATTTTAGCCAACATACCTCACTTGAGCTTACTTAACTCTAAAATGTTCTGGAAATCTCAGCAACTTCAATCTATTTTAGAAATGTAACAAATTGTACCAAAATTAGGAAGATGATCATGGTTCTAGCTCATTTGAGCATTTTATCAAGCACTAGGTGTACATTAAGGTTTCAAGGTCCTTTTATGGATGATTCCTTCATCCCACAACCCCTTCTTTACTATTTTAGCTCAACAATCTCCCTACAACCCATGATCAATCATGCATTTAAAATAATCCTCTCCCATAGCCATGAATTATCTTACTAATTTCCCATTTCTAGTTAAATTTCGAAATTAGGAGATATGGTGTAGAATCTTACCTCTAGGATGAAGACCTAGTGTGCTTCCCTTGTTAATTCTTCCAAGATTTTGAGTATAAATTGGGGAACAATTGATAAAGGAACTCTCTCCCTCTCCGAAGCCTTTTCTGTCTCTCAAAATATCACGTTTTCCCTTCAGATATGGTCCATAGGCTCTAAATAACAAAGTGGGGTCGGGTTATAAAACCCAAAATTGAAGCTCCGAAATGGGATTTGCAGTCGCATATCCGACCGCATAATGCTTCCACGATCCGTGAAATGGCCCTTCACACTGGGCTAGTCTGCCCCACTTTGCGGCTGTTATGCGGTCCGCAGACTTGTTTTGTGGTCGTATAATGCCTCGCAGAACCTCCTTCCACAAAATTTCCATGCTTGTTTTGCGATCAGTGTGTGGCCCGTGAAATCATTTTGCGGTCGGATAATGGGCCATGAAATGACATCCAAAAATGGCCCAAATGACTGCCTCACTCTACGGCCATTCTGCGGCCCGTAGAGTTATTCTGCGGCCGTATAATGCGCCGCAGAAATGCCCTATTCTACCAGACATTTTCTTTTAACTCCCCATCGCACTATTAAACCAAAAAGGTTTGTACCGCAGCTCGCAAGCCCGCAGCAAAAAATCTCTACTATAATTAATACATACGCCTACCTCAGCACCATACGCCTACCTCAGCACCATGCCTTACATCCTCCCCCACTGAAGATTATTCGTTCTCGAATAAGGGTCTAAATTCGACTTTAGAACTCATCATGACCCAGCTGTAACTTCACACACTAGCAGACCCGAATTTTTTCTAACTCTCCAAATTTCCAAATATTTTGGCAGAGTTTCCCTTGCAACTGGGCCTATCCACTTGTCAGATAATCCCAGAAACCAATCCCAACAGCATGTACATAAACCAACGATGCAACACAATATGAAACAACACCAACCATGGCCACATAAGCAATATATTATTTGAAAGGAAATGCCCTGAGCATAAACTGTACAAGTGATACTTAGTTCATATGAAGTAATTTCATAGAAACTATTACATATCTATTCAAACAAATGAGGGTACTTCTTTTTCATTTCTTCCTCCGCCTCCCAGGTGGACTCTTCAACCTGTTGGTTTCTCCATAACACTTTCATGGAGGCAATTTCTTTATTTCTTAGCTTTCTGACCTACCTATCAAGAATGGCAACTAGAGTTTCTTCATAGGTCAGTTCTTCATTAACCTCAATAGTCTCAACTGGCACAATAGACGACGGATCTCTAACTACCTTCTTCAACATAGACTTATGGAATACCGGGTGCACTAATGACATCTCAGGTGGTAGCTCAAGCTTGTACGTCACCTGACGAATCCTCTGAATGATTCTGTATGTCCCGACATACTTCAGAATCAATTTCTCTTTCTTTCCAAATTGCATTATACCCTTCATGGGGGAAACCTTCAACAAGACCCAATCATCTTCTTTGAACTCCAAATTCCTGCGATGAACATCCGAATAGGACTTTTGACGACTTTGAGCAGTTTTAAACCGATCCTTAATGACCTTAACCTTCTCCATTACCTGATGCACGAGTTCTGGTCCTATCAATTCCGCTTCCCCAATCTCGAACCACCCAATGAGGGATCTACATCTTCTACCATATAAGGCCTTGAATGTTGCCATGTGAATACTAGCATGATAACTATTGTTGTAGGCAAATTCTATGAGTGGAAAATGATCATCTCAGCTACCCTTGAAGTCAATGACACAAGCACGAAACATATCCTCAAGCGTCTTAATAGTCTGCTATGCCTGCCCGCCAGTCTGCGGGTGAAAGGCTATACTAAGATTCACCTAAGTACCCAAACCTTGCTGAAATTCCTTCCAAATATTAGTCGTGAACTGCGCCCCTCGATCCGAAATGATATAAACTGGAGTGCCATGCAACCTGACTATTTCCTAGATATACAACTGAGCATACTGTTTCGCTGTGTCAGTAGATTTAACTGGAAAGAAGTGTGTTGATTTCGTGAGTCAATCCAAAATCACCCAAATTGAGTCGAACTTGTGTGGCGTGCGCGGCAGTCAAACCAAAAAGTCCAAATTAATTATTCCCCACTTCCACATTGGAATTTCTATGTTCTGTGCCAACCCAGTAGGCCGCTGGTGTTTGGCCTTTACTTGCTAACAACTCGGACATCTTACCACAAAGTTCGTGACATTCTTCTTCATGGCATTCAACCAATTTTCCTTGAGATCATGATACATCTTTGTAGAGCCCAGGTGTACGGAATACCTGGAAGTGTGAGCCTCCGTCATAATTTTTTGCTCGGAGACTATCTACATTTGGAATACGTAGCCGCCCTTGGTACCTTAGTGTACCATTATCCATTCCAAAAGAAAAAGCCATAGTCTTGTGTTTATGAATCCCCTCCTTCAATTGTACCAACAATGGATCGCCGTATTGCTTCTCTTTGACTTCCACAACAAGCGATGATTCAGCCCTATTTTGCACAATTACCCCTCCTTCACTAGAGTCCGCAAGACAACTCCCAAACTAGCCAATCGATTAACCTCCCTGGCCAACAGACTTTGATGTGCCTCCAAATGAGCCAAACTACCCATAGATTTCCGGCTAAAGCATCTGCCACAACATTGGCTTTTCTCGAGTGATATATAATATCGAGGTCGTAATCTTTGAGTAACTACAGCCATCTTCTCTACCTCAAATTCAATTCCTTCTATTTGAAAATGTATTGAAGACTATTATAGTACGTGAATATATCCACATGGACCCTATATAAATAATGACGCAAATATTTCAATGCAAATACCACCGCCGCAAGTTCTAAGTCATGTGTTGGATAGTTCTTTTTATGATTCTTGAGTTGCCTAGAAGCATAAGATATTACCTTGCCTTGTTGCATCAATACACACCCCAGCCAGATTCTTGAAGCATCACAATACACCACAAACCCATAAGTACCCTATGGTATGGTTAACACCGGTGCCGTAGTCAATCTTGATTTCGGCTCCTAGAAGCTCCTTTCACAAGCATATGACCATTGAAACTTAACTGCCTTCTGCATCAAATTCGTTAACGGAGAGGCGAGAGTAGAGAACCGCTCAACAAACTTCCTGTAATATCCAACTAAGTCCAAGAAACTATGAATCTCTGTTGGAGTAGGAGGTCTAGGTCAATTCTTCACAACTGCAATCTTTTAAGGATCCACCTTAATTCCTTCCCTTGAGATGGCATGATCCAAGAATGTGACAGAGTCAAGCCAAAATTCACATTTCAAAAACTTCGCATACAACTAGTGCTGATGTAGAGTCTGTAGAGTTGCCCTGAGATGATCGTTGTCGCCTTCTCAACTTCGTGAATATAAAAGGATATCGTCAATGAACACTATCACAGATGAGTCAATAATAGGCTTGAAGACTCAATCATAAGATCCATAAAAACTGCCATAGCATTTGCTAGCCCAAAAGACATTACCAGAAATTCAAAGTGCCCATACCGAGTTCTGAAAATTGTTGCGGATTATCTTGTTCCCTAACCTTCAATTGGTGATACCCGAATCTTAAATAAATTTTGGAGAAGTACTTAGCACCCTATAACTAATCAAACAAATCATCTATTCTTGGTAATGGGTATTTGTTTTTGATTGTGCCATTGTTGACATGCTGGTAGTCAATACATATTCTTAGCGACCAGTCCTTCTTTCTTACAAATAGAACCGGTGTGCTACAAGGAGACACACTCGGTTGGATGAAGACCTTCTCTAACAAATCCTTCAATCGTTCCTTTAGCTCCTTCCATTCAGCTGGTGCCATACTGTAGGGCAGAATAGATATAGGTTGCGTGCCTAGCATCACATCAATCCTAAAACCAATCTCCCTCTCTGGCAAAATCCTAGGGAGCTCATCAAGAAAGACCTATAGAAATTCATTCACAACTGGCACAAACTCGAGTGTAAGTGCCTCAGCATCAGTGTCCGTAACTCGGACCAAATGGTAAATACACCCTTTTTAATCATCTTCGTGGCCATAAGGTAAGAAATAAACCTACTCTTCGGCACCACATTATCTCCCTTCCATTCAACAACTGGCTCTTTTGGAAAGTTAAACCTCACAGTTCTAGTTCGACAATCTAGCTTGGAAAAACATGAATAAAGCAAATCCATTCCTATTATTACATCAAAATCAACTATCACCAGTTCAATGAGAAGGGCCATGGTGTCCCGACCATGCACCGTGACAACACAACCTCTATAAACTTGTGCGGTCAAAATAGACTCGCTAACTGGAGTAGAAATATAGAACAACTCATGAAGTTGTTCCAGATCTATCCCAAATTCGATAGCAACATAAGGAGTAACATAGGACAAAGTGGAACCGGGATCAATAAGAGCATACACATCACGAGATTGGACAATCAATATACCTGTGACAACATCAGGAGAAGCCTTTGCATTTTGGCGACCACTCATGGCATAGAAACAGCAGGGTCCTCCCAAACTCTATGCTTTAACCCTAACTGCACCACGCCCTACGGGTGATGGAGTGCCTCGGGCTGGAGGAGGTGCTGCAGACGTAGTAGCTGCAGAATTGGATGGTTATGCTGAACTCCTGCCCACACCCTAGCAGGGAGAATGGCAGTCCCTCTGAATATGACCCCTTAATCTGCACCTGTAGCATATGGGTAAGTCCATGTAACAGATTCCTAGGTGCATCTTAACACACTTAGGACATGGGGGACTTCAGTACTACTAGAACCTCCCTCTGAACTGGCCCTACTGGTGGGGTAAACTGTTGCCTTGATTGGGCCTGAAATGACTCCATTGCTGCTGACTAGGCCCTGATGGCGATGCACTAACTGAAGACAAAGCAAAAGACTGGGATGGCCCTGATGACCCTACCCTAAATGCAGACCTACTACCCTCTCATTCCATTATGTTATTCAACTTACAGTTATCTGTATCTTGAGAAAATGCTACCATCTTTCCATAGTTCATGTCAGAATTCAATGCAACTAAAGCAGCCTCATTGATAACCAAGTGGCTAAGGGCCGGCAAAAACGGGCGCACTCTAGCCTCCATAGTGGGCAACATGTGAATATCATACTTGGGCTGGCGCGCGAACTTCATATAGTACTCCCACACACTCTTGCTACCCTACTTTAGGTTCTCAAATTCTGTGGCACAGGCTTCCTTACTCTCAGCAAGCAAGAAATGATCCATGAAAGCATCCGCAAACTCAGTCCAACTCGCCGGAGGGCTTCCCTCCTCGCGGGAGAACTCCCACATCTCAAACCAAGAATCGGCCACCCCCTTCAGGTGTTAGGAGGCCAAATCCACTCCCTTTGTCTCAGTATCACGAATAACTCTGAGGGTCTTGTGCATTTCATTGATGAAATCTTGGGGGTCCTCCTCGAGATTAGTACTTGTGAAAACTAGAGAATCTAACTAAAGAAATTTGTTAACCATGGAACCAATAGAGTCCCCTTGCTGACTAGAAGAAGTAGGGGAGATATTCGACCTCCAGACTTGGGAATCCACTATTTGAGACAACGTTTGTATGGCTCCCCTAAGATCCTCATCAGAAATACCGGGACCGAAAGATTGGGCTGGAAGTGGATCCGGGATATCGGTTTGAATATTCATTGTACCCTTACCAGGTGTAGGAACTGGTGCCGCCTGAGAAGTAATAGTAAAACCAGGCAGTGTAGTAACTGGGGGAATATCCTCACCCCACTGGTGTTCACCCACATCATCAATGATAGAATCAACTACCATCACTGGGGTAACATTGGCTCCTTGGCCAGTTCTAGCCTTCTTGTTAGGCGCCATTTAGTGAAAGTTAGAGCAATGCATGATTTAAAGGAGGAACAATGGTACAATCAGCTTTATTGCACGATAAAGAACATCAAAGAATGATATTATAACATCAAAGAATGATATCATTTGTAGAAAGTTAGCTTTTAACATCACAGACACAACAACATAGCTATTCAAACAAATGAAGATACTTTTACTTCATCTCTTCCTCAGCTTCCCAAGTGGCCACTTTGACCTGTTGGTTTCACCATTACACTTTCACGGAGGCACCTGGGAAGTGGCCTATCAAGAGCCAATTTGATAGATCAGGTGCCTCTTTGTTTCTCAGCTTTCGAACTTACCTATCAAGAATGGCAACTGGAATCTCTTCATAAGTCAATTCCTCATTAACCTCTATAATCTCAACCGGAACAATGAGCGACGGATCTCCAACCACCTTCTTTATCATGGATACATGCAACACCGAGTGCACTAAAGAGATATCTGGAGGTAGTTCTAGCTTGTAAGCCACCTGACCAATCTTCTAAATGATTCTGTACGGTCAGACATACCTCAGACTCAATTTTCCTATCTTACCAAACGGCATAACCCCCTTCATGGGGGAAACCTTCAATAAGACCCAATCATCCCCTTGGAACTCCAAATCCCTGTGACGTATATCCGAATAGGACTCCTGACGACCCTTGAGAAAAATCTATGGCCTTATATTTGTGAATCCCCTCCTTCAATTGTACCAGCAATGGATTGTCATATTGCTTCTCCTTATTTTGCTCAACAACCCTTCCTTCACTAGTGCCCGTAAGACGAACCCCATACTAGCTAACCGATGAACTTCCTTGGGGCCTTAGGTGAAATATTACGGGGCCCTACACGATGTAAGCTGTGTGGATATGATCGAGACAATTTCTCTAAATAGATAGATGGATTCATGTCCGACCATGACTGGATTGTGCACAATGACATCTAAGCTAGAAATCTGTGGTGGTTCAAACATCCTTTTGCACAATGACATCTAAGCTAGAAATCTGTGGTGGTTCAAACATCCTTTCACAAATCAATACCCATGGGATATTGAATGTTCCTATTAATAATGCCTTGAGGATCCAACAGAATACTACCAGGTGCTCAAAAAGAAAAAGTGCAAATCATCTGCAGAATGTCTTCGAGAAAGGTATGAAAAAGGCGACCCATCAGTTGCCTCGCTCAGCCACCCAGGTATGTAGGAATAACTATTTTGCTATAACCCTCAGGAATGGCCAAAATTGCTATAGAATAATAACTAGCTAATAACCTCTGGTTGGGACTATGACGAGGAAACCGCTATCCCAACAATCCTAATTTACTAATGTATAGCCTTGTTAGAGCCGTCTATATCCATGATTTTCCACCTATTGAACATTCCATTAAAGATGGTGCAGATCATGCCCCAAAGATCCCCAAAAAGAATGTTGTTTTTCCCTCAGGAGAAAAGCCACCTTCTAGTGACATTGAAGCAACAATCAATTGGCAGTCAGAAAATTCTATTTCTCAAAATAGAATCTTGTAACACCCCTAACTTGGGAGGTGCGACCGGCACACGATGCTCGAAGGCCCATGCGAACCAACGTCAGTTCTTACATTCTTTTTATCCATAAAATCTGGCCATTAAGGCCTCCAAATATTAGCATTATAATTAACATGTGAATAACTATTTAGCAAGATAAACATTAGCATTTAATACATGATTATCACTGTCACTAGCACAATCATACACAGCCATAACATGCAATCAAATACTAACACTAGCCTGTAACCCTCTAAGAGAATCAAAAGAAATATATATATATATATTAAATATATATATTACACCACTTGGTCGGGACAGGGCTCCACCGTACCCAAAATGTTCATGACATCTGCTTCAGTACCTATTGACTATTGAACATCTACTCTGAAAGAGTGGAGAGCAACAACCTATCAACTGGAACACCACTTTGTTGGGGAGGGATGCTCCCGGGTCTATTTGCACCTATGGTCATGAACACAACGCCCAAAATAAAAGGGCGTCAGTACAAAAAATGTACTTAGTATTTAAAGCTTAAAAAGCATATAAATAAGATTCATAGTATAGGAAACATGATCTCATGGTCTCAACCTGGGTACCGAGGACAACCATAGAAGCCATACCATATAACGATGCAATGATACAAAGGAGTATGCCACTTACTGAATCTTTTCATTAAATACAATATAGATTTATTTAGACCTTAGTTGGGTCATCTTACTTTACATCGTACCTGGCCTCGCACAAGACTCGGTAAGATTAATTTCCTTTATCACATCATAACCGGGGTCATAAGGTCTCGGTTGTACCCCGCCATGTAAGGGATCGATCGTACCCTGCAACACAAAGGCTCGGTAATGTCATAGAGAGCCCGGTCGTACCCGGTCAAATAAGGTCTCGATTATACTAGACCATGTAAGGGCTCGTTAGCATTTCACATCGTACACAATTGATCAGTGGTTGCACAACAGGTGTCGTACACGACTATCTATAGTGCAACTCTCTAAAAATAGATACATGTTCATATGTGGTGATTTGCAGAATCAACTCAAAGAGATATTAAGTTTAACCCTAAAATGAACCATGCTTCCCGATCATAGGATCCTAACTTGGAACAATTTAAACATTAATAGGAATGCTACCAGTAAGAATATACAAGGATGGAACAATATTATTTAGAGGGGCAGAGAACCATAAAATCTTACAGTGTAGGAATTATTTAAAAGGAAGGAGAAACTTATGCTAACTCATGCCAAGAAAGAAAGTCGCTCTACATACCTAGTTAAATGGCTAGCTACGCTTCTAGAATGTTCAACCCTGCCTTCAATGAATCCCCAAAATTGATCCAACTAGATAATAACTATTACAACGATGATTCCAGGCTTTTTCACGCAAAAATATTTTTAGATTCAAACTCATCTTTGACTTTTCCTTTAATCATTTGGAAATTCAAAAGGGAAATTAAGAGTATTTTTGGATAACAAGTGTTGGTGATACTTCTAGAAGATGAGAGGGAATGAGCCTTACCGCCTTTTTATACCAACTTAGAAATCTCCGTCGGGTCCTCATGCAAAATGGGCCACCCCGCACTGGTTACGACACCAGGTGGGACACCTAGCGCAAGCTTGTAGAATCATGTAATCCCTCTTCCTTTCACATATGTCGCTGGCTGACTGGCCATGTTTGAGACCAAACTTACCAAGATTTATTTTGATATGAGGTGTAACATCATCTCCCCTGTTGGCATAGTCATCCTCGAATGTTGGATCACAACCCATCATGATTACCTCATTGTTGCATCCCATAGCTTGGAAAAAATATGGGTATGTATATTTCATTTTTCTTTCGTTTCCCATGTCACTTCTTCCTTGCTATTATTCTTACAATGCACTTTAGCTGAAGCCACTTCTTTAGTTTGCAACTTTCGGACTTTACGATCTAGAATGGCCACCAGAACTTCTTTGTAGGATAGATCTCATGTAACTTTAATAACTTCAAGAGGGGTGATACGCAATGGATTACTTAAACATATGCCGATCATAGATACATGAAATACCGGATGCACTGCCTCCAATTCTGAGGGTAACTCCAGCTTATAAGCCACTTGACCGACCTTTCTATATGATTCGTTACGGTCTGTTATATTAGGGGATGAGTTTGACTCTTTTACCAAACCTCATCAACTTTCATAGGTAACATCTTAAAGAACACCTAGTCTCCTATAGCGAACTCTAAATCTCGCCGCCGACTATCTGAGTAAAATATTTTCCTTCTCTGAGCAGTCAATAATCAATTTCGAATTTCCTTAACCTTTTCCCCAATAATCAATCCAGGCTCTGATAACTTTGTTTCACCAACTTCTAACCGTCCTATAGTAGATATGCACGTTCGTTTGTGTAAGGCCTCATATGGTGCCACCTGAATGCTGGCATGGTAGCTGTTGTTGTAAGAAAATTTGATGAGTGATATATGATCCTCCTAATCACTCTTGAAGTCCAGAACATTGGCCCGTAACATGTCCTCGAGCGTTTGAATAGTGCGCTCGGCCTCGCCATGGGTTTTTGGATGGAAAGTTGTACTGAGGTTGATCCTTGTAACTAACCCTTCATGGAATGATTTCCAATAATTAGTTGTAAACTGAGTACCTCAGTCTGATTTGATATAAACCGGGATTTAATGAAGTCGAACTATTTCCTTAATATACAACATAGCATATGCTTCAGCCGAGAAAGTAGTTTTGGTTGAAAGAAAGTGAGCTGGCATGGTGAGTCAGTCCACAATAATCTAGATTTAATCAAACCCTTCACATGATCATGATAATCTGGTAATGAAATACATGTTGATCGCTTCCTATTTCTAGGTCACAATTTCCATGTATCGCAGCAACCCTCCCGATTTTTGATGTTCAATCTTAACTTGGTGAAAATTTGGACACGAGTGACGTACCCCGCAATGTACCTATTCATGTTTTTCAACCAGTATAAATGTCATGGAACGTCTTGGTTGACCCCGGATGAATGGAATACTGGGATTGGTTAATTTCTGCCATGATCTTCTCTCGGAGTCCTCCGAAATTAGGTACACATAGCCGGTCCTTGTATCTAAGGGCCTCATCCTTGGATAGCTCGAACGCTTGCATCTTTTGAAATGGGATGCTTACTCTTATTTTCACCAAGGTTGGACTTTCAACTTGTCGCACCTTTACTTCGGCCACTAACAAGGACTCGGCAGTATTCAGAACTGTGATTCCTCCGTTATCGATGTCAAAGTAATTGTACACTTATTCATCTCAAATTTTTGCTCTTCCAATTACCACAGGATGCCCATAAACATCCAACTTAATGCATCATCTGCCATGTTTGCCTTCCTGGGGTTGTATAGAATATCAACATCATAGTCCTTAATACATCGAGACACTTTCATTGCCTTAAATTCAACTCTTTTTGCTTGAATATGCATTGCAAGCTCTTGTGATCGATGAATATGTTAACATGACCTCCGTATAGATAGTGACACCATATCTTCAGAGCGAAAAAGACAGCTACTAGCTCCAGGTCACGGGTCAGATAATTTTGCTCATGTTTCCTCAGTTGCCTTGAATCATATGCATTCATTTTCCCGTGTTGCATTAGTACGCTGCCTACGCCTACTATGTGGAATCGCAGTATATGACATACCCCTCAGGTCCCTCAGGAAGAGTTAATATTGGTGCCGAGGTTAACCTATCCTTACTATCGGAAAATCTTCTCACAACCATCACTCCATTCAATTTTCGCTTCCTTATGCATCAATTTCGTCAAAGAAGCAGTTATGGATGAGCAATTCTCAACAAACCTTCAGTAGTAACCAACCAAGGCAAGGAAGTTGCGTACCTTGGTATGGTTTGTAGGCCTTAACCAATTCTTAACTACTTCAGCCTTTTGACTATTAACTTATGTACCCTCGCCGGACACTATGTTCCCAAGAAAGGCCACTAAGTTCAACCAGAACTCATACTAGGAAAATTTGGGTACAAATTATGATCCCGAAGTATGCGTAAAACCATTCACAAATGCTCTTCGTGCTCTGCCTCTGTTCGAAAATATACCAGTATATCATCTATGAACATGATAAAAAAATATCCAAATTCTGCTTGAACACTCAAGTCATCAAATCCATGAAGGCCACTGGTGCGTTGGTAAGGCCACGCAACATAACAAGGCATTTGTAGTGGACATATCTAGTCCGAAAGGATATCTTTGGAACATCTTCTTCCTTGATCCTTAGCCGATGATATCCAGATCTGAGATTGATCTTCGAAAAATACTTAGACACCTTGCAATTGATCAAACAATATCATCGATCCTTGGAAGTGAATTCTTTCTCTTGATGGTCACCACATTTAGCTGTCGCTAATCAATACACATCCTTAACGAACCATCATTCTTTCGAATAAATAACACTTAAGCACCCCAGGGGGAAATGGTGGGTCAGATGGCGCCCTAATCAAGAAGTTCCTTCAACTAGTCCGTTAACCTTAAACTCCGTAGAAGCCATTCTGTATGGATGAATAGATATAGGCTTAATATCGAGTGGCACATCGATAGAAAACTCAATCTCCCTCTCTGGTGGAATGCCCGGGAGCTCATCCGGGAACACGCAGGAAATTCACTAATGACCAAAATCGATTGAAGGGTGGGATGCTTCGCCTCTACATCTTGTACCCATTCCATCTGATAGAAACATCCTTTCTGATCATCTTTTGGGCCCTAAGGTAAGAAATAAGCTTCCCTTATGGCTTTGTGGCATTGCCATTCTATTCGATAACGGCTCTCCCAAAAAGTTAAAGTGAAATACTTTCCTCCAACAATATACTATGGCATGAAAAGAGGCTAGCCAATCAATTCCCACAATGACATTAAATTCTACCATTTTTAATTCATTCAAATCAGCCAACGTAAGGTGATCATAAATCATCACATCGCAATCTCGATACACTCGCCTAAATATCACGGACATGCCCACTGGCGTCGACACCTCAAACGGTTGTTGTAGCAATACATACTTTACCAGATTAACCAGCAACAAATAGATTAATATACGACATGGTAGAACCTATATACCAAAGCATATACACTAATGAAAAAATGCGGATAATATACCTTTGACCACGTTTGGTGAAGTCTCTAAATTCTGATGTCCTGACAACACATAGATGCAATTTTATTATTGCCCACCTGGGCTGGACATGGGCATTCCACCTCTACCTCTTCCCTTCCCATCGGCAGTCGTATACCTTGCTCACGAGGATGTTTTGTCGATAAAGAGGCTGCTACCGAACTCGTAGGCGGTATCACGCCTCCCATATTTGTTAATGCGAAAAAATGCATGATGTGACCAGGCTGCCCGCATGAGAAACACAAATTTGAACCTTGGTAGCAATGCCCAAAATGACTCCTACAACATCGACCACAACGTGGCTTCAAAGGTCACATCCTGCTAGTATCTCCACTACTCTGCAAACTGTGCCCTTGAAAATTCAGTCCCTGACCTAAATAAGTGGTCCGTTCTCAAAATTGGCCATAAGACTGTGATAGAATGCTAGTCTCCAGGTTAGGTGACTGCCGAAGCAATGAGGACCTAAACCGCCACAAAATTCTCTAGTATCTCTCGTGGACCGGGCCATTTAAGATTGACCCAAGTCGTGATCTAGAGCAACTTGTTGTAGCCTCTTGTGATCCTCTAAGTTCCGTGCATAGTCCTTAATAGGAGCAATATCCATAATAAGGTTCAAGGAAGTTGTAGTAACCACAATATGAATCTCATTGAAAGTGGAATGTTAGTTTTGTTGAGCATCCTTGAATCTTCCACTAGCATAACCACATATTTTTCTTTGGCCTTATTCTTCGTCAAATAAAATTGCGTTTTAATATTCATTGCTGGCATATGTCTAAAATATTTTCTTTCTATTGGAGGGAATGTGTAAAGATTTGACATTTTAGAACAACTTTTTTATTTTTCTAACTGCATTATTTTGCTCCTTGCCCCATGGCTGGACATTTTTCTTCAACATTTATGTGATAGGAGAAATATATGTAGAAACATTAGGAACTAAATCTCTCACATAATTTATTATTTCCAAATAATATTAGATTTTATTTGATGTGAACCCAGTAGGAAGGAACTTGACAAATATGATGACCTAGGGTGTATTCTCCATATGAAAAATGCATGCCCCAAAAATTAATTTCTTGTTTAGCAAAAACCATCCTTTTCGCAGAAAGCATGATGCCATTTTTTTGCACTAAAGATTCAAAATGATTGAGCAAATTTAAGTGTTCCTCCCAAGTATCATTGAACAATAAAATATCATCAATGTAAACAAGTAAAATATTTTTATCATGGCCTTTTGAAACAAAAATGGAGCCTTTTTTAAACTAAAAGGCATGACTTTTCACTGAAAATGGTGATCGGGAATGCAAAAACTAGTTTTTTCCGATCATTCGGGTGGATTCACAATGCCAAAGATATGATTTGAGATCAAACCTAGAAAAATATTCCGCTTTGGTTAGTTGGGAGAAAAGGATGAGCTTATTTGGCATGGGGAAGTTGCCATAAAAAATATTGATTGAGTGGCTGGTAATTAATTACCAATCTCAATTTACCTCTTGTTTGCTCGGCTCTTTTGTTGACATAAAATGCTTCGCATGCCCATTGTGAATTTAATGGCTCGATGAGATCAAAATCCACTAGCTCCTGTCACTCCTTTTTTTGCAAGCTAAATGTTGTCGGGATTCATACCAAAGTGACTTGCCTTTGTAGAATTGATATTCTCATTTTTCTTTGAAGCCAACTTGATGAAGAACTCTTCATTTTTCCATAAAGGATTGTCACATTTGGTTAAGAATACAGTGTGAGATTCTACACAGGAGTGTTGTGTGATTTATGAATGTTATTCCATTGGCTTTGATATGGCGTTTGTCTTGCAAAACCATATAAATGTCAAAATCAATAACCAAATCCTTACCTGGGACATGTTACCTAATCAATTCTGTCTTGTACTTCAGTCGTGGGAAGAATTCAATGGTGATCGAGTGCTTCGTAATGACGGGTGTGGTCAAAATTCCATTAGAGGTGGTGTCGAAATTCTTGAAGTACGACACCCAATACTCATCTGGAACAACTGTAGGATAATGTGTGAGGAGTATGCTCCCGTGTCAAATAAAAGCTATGACATGTGTTGGTTTGTCCCACTTGGATGCATAGACTTTGAATTATACTTGAGGGATCACCGTAATATTTTGGATCTCTTTCCATGTGTTGGTTTGTCCCACTTGGATGCGTAGACTTTGATTTCTTCTTGCGAGATCACCGTGATGCTATGGATCTCTTCTTTCACCTTTGCCTTTGGTTATGAAATTTAGTAATGATCATCACCATATTCCTCATAAACATGAAAGGAAAAGAGCGTCTCTTTTGTGGGCTCATCTTCAAGTGAGAAAACAAACTCAAGATAGTCATCATCACTAAAATGAACGCTTGTGTAATCTGTAATTTCAAAGAGAATTCTAATAGTCTGTTTGGACAGCGGGTAGTTTCACGCAAAATTTCCGATTGTCGTTACAAATAAAACATGCTCTATATATTTCTCCTTGCACTACCCGACCTTCTCCTTCTACAGTATTTTATTTTTCTCCTGAACCTAGACATGTCGCTTGAGAATTTAGGCAACCCAAATCTTTTGAACTTCTTCCTTGGCACCTGGCATGAGCAATGTTTCTTTCCTGTGATCAAAATCTGACCTAGCGCAAGCTCTATCAAGTACTGGATCATTCTTCATTATCTATTTTGTTGTGGCCGAATCATATCTCCGTTCTGGAATGGGCTTATCAGTCATCCCATCTTGACCATCGTCAACTTTGGAGACATCTGGCTCCTTGGACTGATTCCTGAAAATAGAAGGAAGTTCTTCTTCAGAGGAATCTTGGCAGGAATCAGTACCTACCTCAGAACTATCCTCATGTACTACCCTTATTTGATTACATAGTACAACTAACATAAAAGTTTTACAATGTAAGACTCTTATTTGGCTAATAGACAAAACATAAAAGCATGATCAAAAACAAATGTATGGCCTTATATTTTAGAATTTGTTTTGACAAGACATGGATGATGGCAAACTGACCCATAAATAGTATTTGCATGGCATTTGTTTTGGGTAAATTTATTGCTTGACATGGATGACTTTTCTTTAATGACATAAAAGGGCCCTTGAATAGTATTTGGATGGCATAGAACTTGGAAAAATTTATGGCTTGACATGGATAGGCAGTTAAATCGATATACTTGGATTTTATGATAACTTTTGGTGGGTTAAAGTCACTAAAAATTTAAAAACTTGTGCAGATCTTTTTGTTTTTCATAGTAATGTTTTGTGGGGTAGAGTGGTGAAAAGGATAAAAAAAAGGTATGCATACTTTTATTTCTTCAAATGAGTACTTACCTAGGGGGTTAAGAGGTTAAAATTATTTAAGGCACATGTACATTTTTTAGTTTAGGAAAAAGGGTGATTATAGAAGGGAAGTTGGCTAAAAAGGTTTAGAAGACTTATGCAAATTATTTCTTGGCTCGTGATTATGCATTATGATTGTCTTTTAACCCTTCTAGCCTTAACTTTTCAGCTCCTGTGAAATATCTCTTTGCGTGCGAATGATTTTCTTCTATATTTCGTGTTCTTTTAACTTTCTTCTTTAGCGATGAAGTACCGATATTCCCCATTTAAATTGATCTTAGCAATTTTTGCTGGATAAATGCCATAGGTGTCTGGTGAGTCTTCAAGCATTTTGTTTTATCCCATAAGTGATGTCTTAACATTTTTCCAATGGAGGTGGGTGGATGAATAATTCAAACTTCCTTCCTATCCTGGCCATATCTCCTCTAGAAGGCTCTTTTTTGCTGAAAAATGAGCCTATAAGCTCCACCGTGCTCCTTTTCCATTGCTATGACTGTGACTGAATAATGAAACAAAAAGGACATCGTAGGCATCACCTTTATAGTTCTTTTGATCACACTAAATGGCGTGTGGAACATAAATATTTTGACTCCACAAGAATAAAAATAATGAACCTAATATTTTTGAGGTTTGAACCACAAAAAAAATATTTTTAGGAAAGGTTCGAGATTGTCAAAGTCTCAAAAATCACGACACTTGAATTCCATGAGATTGTGGTATTGATGGAAGAGATACCAAGTGAACCATAAGAGATCCTTTGGAAACTTCTTGGCCTATGCTATGAACACATGGCATAGTGAATATTCTGGATTATCACCAAAGGGTGCTAGTATGGAACCTCTTTAGTTTCAAAAAACTTGGAGTTCATAAATACTTTTCGCCCTAATAAGATGGACGGATCAATAGGATCTGAAAAATCAAACAACTTCGGCGGGTGATGTAATGATGGAGAACCTGGGCGTGGCTCATGTGAGAACATGAACATTTGAACTGCTGATTTATTCATCTTCATGTGCTTTTGTTGCAGAAACCTTTTGAAAAAATCACCTTTCCTTCAAAGAAAATCAGTAAAAACATTATCTTTCCCTTTAATGTGCTTGGGCTGAAACTTGTATGGAGAAACCATTGACCCCATATGAGAATTTGCTAATTCAGAATGACCTTTGGATTCAACTGGATCATCCTCGAAAAAGCCTTCATATACATCTCTTTCAGCCAAAATATAGCTTTTGGAAAAAAAAAAGTTTGATTTTTTGGGCATGCATTTTTCCATGGAGAATATACCCAGGTCCTCATATATCTGAGTAACTTCTCAAGTTACCCGATACTGGGTTCACAATGATGCAAATCCAGCAGTTTTTGGGAATAATAAATTATGTGAGATATTTTATTTCTAATATTTTTACATATATTTCTCCTCTCCCAAAAATGTTGAAGAAAAATGCCCAGCCATGGGGCAAGGAACAAAATGATGCAGTGAAAAAAATAAAAGAGATATCCCAAAGTGTCAAATCTTTGCACATTCCCTCTAATGGAAAGAAAATATTACAGACATATGACAATAATTAATTTTGGAGCGCATTTATTTGAGGAAGAAAATGGTCAGAGAAAAATATGTGCTTACTCCAGTGGAACATTCAAGGATGCCGAACAAAACTATCATTCCACTTTCAACGAGATTATAACACTGAAAAATGGGATTGAAATGTTTAATTTTTTTCCAATTCACTCACAATTTCTTAATTCCATATTTCCCACTAAGATGCAAAATGATTGAGAAATTTTATGTGCTCTTTCCATGTATCACTGAATAGTAAAATATTATTAATATAAACAAGTGATGTATGGAGGATGGGCTGAAATATTTTTATCATGACCTTTTGAAATAAAGATGGAATAGATTTTTAACTGAAAAGAATGACTTTTCACTGGAAATGGTATTCGGGAATACAAAAACTAGTTTTTTCCCTATCATCTGGGCGGATTCCTAATTGCCAAAAACCTAATTTGAGATCAAACTTAGAAATTTGTTTTGCTTTGGCAAGTTGGGAGAAAAGGGCGAGCTTATTTGGCATGGGGAAGTTGCCATAAAAAATATTGATTGAGTGGCTGGTAATTAATTACCAATCTCAATTTAATTCTTGTTTGCTCGGCTCTTTTGTTGACATAAAATGCTTCGCACACCCATTGTGAATTTAATGGCTCGATGAGATCAAAATCCACTAGCTCCTGTCACTCCTTTTTTTGCAAGCTAAATGTGGTCAGGATTCATACCAAAGTGACTTGCCTTTGTAGAATTGATATTCTCATTTTTCTTTGAAGCCAACTTGATGAAGAACTCTTCATTTTTCCATAAAGGATTGTCACATTTGGTTAAGAATACAGTGTGAGATTCTACATAGGAGTGTTTTGTGATTTATGAATGTTATCCCATTTGCTTTTATATGGCGTTTGTCTTGCAAAACCATATAAATGTCAAAATCAATAACCAAATCCTTACCTGGGACATGTGACATAATCAATTCTGTCTTGTACTTTTGTCGTGGGAAGAATTCAATGGTGATCAAGTGCTTCGTAATGACGGGTGTGGTCAAAATTCCATTAGAGGTGGTGTCAAAATTCTTGAAGTATGACACCCAATACTCATCTGGAACAACTGTAGGATAATGTGTGAGGAGTATGCTCCCGTGTCAAATAAAAGCTATGACATGTATTGGTTTGTCCCACTTGGATGCATAGACTTTGAATTATACTTGAGGGATCACCGTAATATTTTGGATCTCTTCCCATGTGTCGGTTTGTCCCACTTGGATGCGTAGACTTTGATTTCTGCTTGCGAGATCACCGTGATGCTATGGATCTCTTCTTTCACCTTTGCCTTTGGTTATGAAATTTAGTAATGATCATCACCATATTCCTCATAAACATGCAAGGAAAAGAGCGTCTCTTTTGTGGGCTTATCTTCAAGTGAGAAAATAAACTCAAGATAGTCATCATCACTAAAATAAATGCTTGTGTAATCTGTAATTTCAAAGAGAATTCTAATAGTCTGTTTGGACAGCGGGTAGTTTCACGCAAAATTTCCTATTGTCGTTACAAATAAAACATGCTCTATATATTTCTCCTTGCACTGCCCGACCTTCTCCTTCTATAGTATTTTATTTTCCTACTGAACCTAGACATGTCGCTTGAGAATTTAGGCAACCCAAATCTTTTGAACTTCTTCCTTGGCGCCTGGCATGAGCAATGTTTCTTTCCTGTGATTAAAATCTGACCTAGCGCAAGGTCTATCAAGTACTGGATCATTCTTCATTATCTATTTTGTTGTGGCTGAATCATATCTCCGTTCTGGAATGGGCTTATCAGTCATCCCATCTTGACCATCGTCAACTTTGGAGACATCTGGCTCCTTGGGCTGATTCCTGAAAATTGAAGGAAGTTCTTCTTCAGAGGAATCTTGGCAGGAATCAGTACCTACCTCAGAACTATCCTCATGTACTACCCTTATTTGATTACATAGTACAACTAACATAAAAGTTTTACAATGTAAGACTCTTATTTGGTTAATAGACAAAACATAAAAGCATGATCAAAAACAAATGTATGGCCTTATATTTTAGAATTGGTTTTGACAAGACATGGATGATGGCAAACTGACCCATAAATAGTATTTGCATGGCATTTGTTCTGGGTAAATTTATTGCTTGACATGGATGACTTTTCTTTAATGACATAAAGGGCCCTTAAATAGTATTTGGATGGCATAGAACTTGGAAAAATTTATGGCTTGACATGGATAGGCAGTTAAATCGATATACTTGGATTTTATGATAACTTTTGGTGGGTTAAAGTCACTAAAAAGTTAAAAACTTGTGCAGATCTTTTTGTTTTTTATAGTAATGTTTTGTGGGGTAGAGTGGTGAAAAGGATAAAAAAAAAGGTATGCATACTTTTATTTCTTCAAATGAGTACTTACCTAGGGGGTTAAGAGGTTAAAATTATTTAAGGCACTTGTACATTTTTTAGTTTAGGAAAAAGGGTGATTATAGAAGGGAAGTTGGCTAAAAAGGTTTAGAAGACTTATGCAAATTATTTCTTGGCTCGTGATTATGCATTATGATTGTCTTTTAACCCTTCTAGCCTTAACTTTTCAGCTCTTGTGAAATATCTCTTTGCGTGCGAATGATTTTCTTCTATATTTCGTGTTCTTTTAACTTTCTTCTTTAGCGACGAAGTACCGATATTCCCCATTTAAATTGATCTTAGCAATTTTTGCTGGATAAATGCCATAGGTGTCTGGTGAGTCTTCAAGCATTTTGTTTTATCCCATAAGTGATGTCTTAACATTTTTCCAATGGAGGTGGGTGGATGAATAATTCAAACTTACTTCCTATCCTGGCCATATCTCCTCTAGAAGGCTCTTATTCTGCTGAAAAATGAGCCTATAAGCTCCACCGTGCTCCTTTTCCATTGCTATGACTGTGACTGAATAATGAAACAAAAAGGACATCGTAGGCATCACCTTTATAGTTCTTTTGATCACACTAAATGGAGTGTGGAACATAAATATTTTGACTCCACAAGAATAAAAATAATGAACCTAATATTTTTGAGGTTTGAACCA
The DNA here is from genome assembly GCF_000715075.1 of Nicotiana tabacum. Taxonomy (NCBI): domain Eukaryota; kingdom Viridiplantae; phylum Streptophyta; class Magnoliopsida; order Solanales; family Solanaceae; genus Nicotiana; species Nicotiana tabacum. The sequence continues at coordinate 490,452 of NC_134101.1, read as the reverse complement.
CAACAAAAATATTTTTAGGAAAGGTTCGAGATTGTCAAAGTCTCAAAAATCACGACACTTGAATTCCATGAGATTGCGGTATTGATGGAAGAGATACCAAGTGAACCATAAGAGATCCTTTGGAAACTTCTTGGCCTATGCTATGAACACATGGCATAGTGAATATTCTGGATTATCATAAAAGGGTGCTAGTATAGAACCTCTTTAGTTTCAAAAAACCTGGAGTTCATAAATACTTTTCGCCCTAATAAGATGGACGGATCAATAGGATCTGAAAAATCAAACAACTTCGGCGGGTGATGTAATGATGGAGAACCTGGGCGTGGCTCATGTGAGAACATGAACATTTGAACTGCTGATTTATTCATCTTCATGTGCTTTTGTTGCAGAAACCTTTTGAAAAAATCACCTTTCCTTCAAAGAAAATCAATAAAAACATTATCTCTCCATTTAATGTGCTTGGGCTGAAACTTGTATGGAGAAACCATTGACCCCATATGAGAATTTGCTAATTCAGAATGACCTTTGGATTCAACTGGATCATCCTCGAAAAAGCCTTCATATACATCTCTTTCAGCCAAAATATAGCTTTTGGAAAAAAGAAGTTTGATTTTTTGGGCATGCATTTTCCCATGGAGAATATACCCAGGTCCTCATATATCTGAGTAACTTCTCAAGTTACCCGATACTGGGTTCACAATGACGCAAATCCAGCAGTTTTTGGGAATAATAAATTATGTGAGATATTTTATTTCTAATGTTTTTACATATATTTCTCCTCTCCCAAAAATGTTGAAGAAAAATGCGCAGCCATGGTGCAAGGAACAAAATGATGCAGTGAAAAAAATAAAAGAGATATCCCAAAGTGTCAAATCTTTGCACATTCCCTCTAATGGAAAGAAAATATTACAGACAGATGCCAATAATTAATTTTGGAGCGCATTTATTTGAGGAAGAAAATGATCAGAGAAAAATATGTGCTTACTCCAGTGGAACATTCAAGGATGCCGAAGAAAACTATCATTCCACTTTCAACGAGATTATAACACTGAAAAATGGGATTAAAATGTTTAATTTTTTTCCAATTCACTCACAATTTCTTAATTCCATATTACCCACTAAGATGCAAAATGATTAAGATGGGATTGATTTCTGCTTGCGGGATCTCCGTGATGATGTGGTTCTCTTCCCATGTGTTGGTTTGTCCCACTGAGATGCATAGACTTTGATTATTGTTTGTGATATCACCATGAGGCTATGGATCTCCTCTTTCACCTTTGGTTTTGGTTCTGAAATTTGGTAATGATCATCACTTTATTCTTCATAAACATATAGGGAAAAGAGAATCACTTATGTAGGCTCATCTTCTTGTGAAAAAATTGATTCAAAATCATCATCCTCACTAAAATGAATGCTTGTGTCATCTGTAATTTAAGAGAGAAGTCTAATAGAATGCTTGAACTACGGGCAGTTCCGTGCAAAATGTCCTACTTTATTACAAATAAAATAGGATATATTTCTCTTTGCATTGCCCGGCCTTCTCCTTCTAAAGTATTTTGTTTTCCACAATAACATCTTCTGAACTTCTTCCTTGACTTCTTCCATGAGCAATATTTATTTTCTATGATTAAATCATTATTCATTATCTGTTTGGTTATGGTAGAATCATATCTCCTTTGTATAATGGGCTCATCAATCATCCCATCTTGATCATCGTCAACTTTGGAGACTCTAGTACCCTAGGCTGATTAATGAAAATCTGAGAAAGTTCTTTTTTTGAAGAATCTTCGGAGGAATCAGTACTTACTTGGGATATATCCTCGTGTACTACTCCTTATTTAATTACATAGTACTAGTGGTGCAAAAAAAACGTACAACAAACATAAAAGTCTTACAATGTAAGATCCTTATTTGGCTAATAGACAAAACATAAAAGCATGATCAAGAGTTGGAAAAAACAATTTCATGGCCTTGGGTTTTGAAATTAGTTTGGACAAGACATGGATGATGGTAAAAGGATCGATGAATAGTATTTTCATGCCATTGGATTTAAGTAAATTTATGGCTTGACATGGATGACTTTTCTTTGATGACATGATGGACCCTTGAATAGTATTTGCATGGCATAGAACTTGAAACATTTTATGGATTGAAATGGGTAGGAAACTTTATTGATATATATTTGTATTTTAATGGTAATCTTTGGTGGTTTTAAGTGTCTAAAAGGTGAAAAACTTATGTAGATTGTTTATTTTTCCATGGTAATTTCTTGTGGGGCAGAGTGGTGAAAAGGACAAATAAGGTGTGCAAAAGTTTATTTCTTCAAATGAGCACTTACCTAGGGGGTTAATAGTTGAAAATGATGATACTTGTGCAGTTTTATAGATTAGGAAAAAAGGGGATTATGGACGGGAAGTTGGCTAAAAAGATTCGAAAACTTATGCAAATTATTTCCTGACTCATGATTATGCATTATACTTGTCTTTTAACCCTTATATCCTTCGCTTTTCAGCACTTGTGAAATATCTCTTTGTATGTGGATGATTTTCTTCAATAATTCCTACTCTATTACCTTTCTCCTTCTGCGACGAAGTACCGATATAATCATTTAAATTTATCTTAGGAATTTCAGCTGGCGAGTCTTTAAGAATTTCCTTGTATCCCTTAAGTGATATCTTAACATTTTTTCAATGTGGGTGAGTGGAAGAATAATTCGAACTTCCTTCCTCTCCTGGCCATTTCTCCTCTGGAATACACCTATTTTGCTGAAAAATGATCCTTTGAGCTTTGACGTACTCCTTTTTCATTGCTCGGATTGTGACCAAATAAAGAAACCAAAAGGACATCGTAGGCATCACCTTTATAGTTCATTTGATCACACTAAATGGCCTGTGGAATATAAATATTTTGACTCCACGAGAATGAAAATGATGAACCCAATATCTTTGAGGTTTGAACCATGTCACGCACCAAGCCGATGGGCCGCAACGGGCACCCGGTACCTTACTCAACTGAGTACCAACGTAACGTATCTTTCATATCATTCTATCATAGGTAAATGAACCGGAGTAAAGCACATTAGGAAATACAAACTTATACATATGACATACTAGTCTATAAGACCAAATTTACACTGAACATCGACCAACAAGTCCATACAATCTTTCACGTACATGACATATCTCTACAAGCCTCTAAAAATATATAAATGTCATAAATGTCGGGACAGGGCCCCGCCATACTAATAAATACATGTCCTAATCATACTAACCACATAAGCAACTACGGAGAAAATGGAGTGCACCAATACCTTCCGCTGAGCTGATAGCCTACTTGGAGGAATCTCAACCTGTCTATCGAGACCTGCGGGCATGAAACGCAACATCCCCCAATAAAGGGACGTCAGTACAAATAATGTACCGAGTATGCAAGGAATGAAAATCAGTAAATAATAGACATGAGAGAAACATAGAGTAAAAGACTCAACATGTATGTTTGAATAGCTCTTTGAATCATTAATATTATACTGTCATGCATATGCGTATAAATATCATACCATGCATAGGTATATACGTTCATAAAATCATCAACCCTCTGAGGGCATCCCGTTGTATCATCTCGGCCACTGTGGGCAAATCATCAACGTATACCAGTTGATGAGGCGGTGGTGCGTATATAACGCCGTAACCTTTTCCCATAGCCCATATACATATAATATACTCGTGTATAATGCCATCTGGTCATGGGTCAATGTACATGTATAAATGCATGACATGCATAAGAAATACATTAATAAGATTTCTCGGGATGTCATAAAATCAATATGCCTTTCGGATAACTTTATCAAATACGTATTTTTCTGCGACCCATGAACAGATGATAGAATAATAATTCACATGGGGAATCAAGAATATAGACACCCCTAGTATTTCTATGAATAGAGTCATTTATGAAAGTTGCGTATTTTGCTTGTTTCATTTGTATTATTTGGATCATGCCAAAAAGAAAGAAGGGATAGCCTTAGCATACATGAGTCAATTTTCTTGACAAATAGCAAAAATCGTAGGGATAGCCAATTGCGATGAAACACGTAATAGCGAGATCAAAATAGGGGACAATTCATATGAAATGCTCGAAGCAATAATGTTGCTATTGCAAGATCATCTTTGTTGAACCCTTCATTTTGGAGTTCAGAAAAGAGTGTTCCATTCTTTTGTTAGGACTACACAATAAGACTATTTCTTATTCTCGCTTCAACTTAAAAGGTTGTATACCAATAAATGCAAAGCTGGTGATATTTTTATGGTTCATAAGATATAAAAGAAAAATTGTGGATATATGCATATGGCACATTTTCGTACGTCCACATTGTTTAACCAAGACATAAAATGCAAACCACAAATGAATTAAGGAAAGAAATTTAGAAAGGGAAAATCAACGTAACTGAGGCATCCAACATATGATCTCTCTTTGTTAGAGATGTCTTTCGTTAAAATTGATGTGGGCCCCACCTTACAAGGTGACTAGGCCACATAATATATATATATATATATATATATATATATATATATATATATATATATATATATGCCAATCTGTCACTCATATATAAGAGTCATAATGTTTTGTCTTTGATCCTTGTCACTTGCTGCCACGTTTGGGAAGGCATACCAAACTTATCCAAAATCATTAATTAACCCACCAAAATCATTAATTATCCAAGATCCAATATTAGCTAATCCCCCTCCAAAATCATTAATTAACCAATTACCCGCATAATCAAGAATTATCTCAAATTACTTAAAATACTACTCGCTTTTAACATACCTTATAAACCTTACTATCATGGTCATGTGGTACCTTGTATGGCACTAGTCCATAAATATGGGGTATTATAGCTCGGACCATATTTTATTCCAAATTGACAACCTTCAACGAAACTCATTTTTCTTGATTTGTTTACTCTTTCACCTTCACGAACTTACTCGTCACTTGTTTGAAATAGCATAATACTTATAATCCCAAAATAATCTCATTCCCGAACTTACGTCGATTAACTTACGACGAAACTTTAATGTATGAAAATACGGGATGTAATATCTCATTTTCGTGCTTTCATCAATTTAATTATGACGTATTTTTACGTATGAAAACATGGGGTGTAACATGATTCCCCCCTTTGGAACATCCGTCCTCGAATGTTTACTGATGCACTTATCATTCTCATAACCCATAGCTCTTGCGAATACTTTAATACTCATCTTGCCATTTAGGAAACTATTCTCTGAACAAATCCAAAGTCTAGGGCATTCCCCCCTTTAGGCCTCTTTCTCACACCACGGTCTATGGTCGGAATTTCTCCAACCTCGTAATTCTTGCTACCTTCTGTCATGCAGCCTATACGACTTTTTCCTTGTATGTGCGCCTATGAGACTCTTTCTCCTTTTTCCTCCAATTTTTTAGCCAATATCTAGGCCTCACTTTGTAAGCATATACAGAGCTTGATAAGATGTCTCTCTGGCATCTATAGGTATACTGAAGTTCTTTGCTCGATACTTTATTGAACTCACAAATATTGCTATATCTTATTTCATAGACCCGGTTATCCATTCGTATGACTTTACTGCATCTAGGTAGGTCATACTATACCATAACTCTTACTTCGATTTATCGTTACTGAGGTCTGCTACCGAACTCCAGGTTACTTTCGTTGCTTCTTATCATAGATGTATAAATCAATGTCCCTCAATGCTTCCTTATTATTGTTCATCTAAAAGATGGAATCCTTATCTCCTCTCATACATTGGAACTTTATCTGTCTATTATCGATTCACCTTAATGTTGATCCATAATCTACCACTGATAACTTGACCTCTTATGTAACCCTACCGCTAGGGCTCACGTCTCATCGGGGACAGCTGGAGTAATTAGACTGATCCACCTAGGGGTGATACTATACTTCCACAACTGTATTTCATAGCGTCCCAATGTGATTCACATTATGTGGGTATTTTAATCCTGAGGACTTATCCATTCTCGTCACCTTCTCACCTGCCCTTTCTTATCCTTACTCCTATCTTTTAGAACCTTGTCGCTTTACCATTCAATAGCTTGCGGCATACACATATCTATTTATACTACTCGCAACCTTTCTTCAACTTGCTTGCATCATAGATTTCCTTATGTCATCCTGGAACATTAAGAGAGACATCACATCGTCTCTAACTCTTCTTTACTCTCTTAATCAGGCTTCTCGATAACTAGAAACCATAGGCTGGAAGATATGCCACTAACGATGCTGCTATCATTCCTGCATACTGAATCTCTGCGCTTCTAGCTTGTTTATCCGTAGTATGGACTATTCACAACCTTTTGCGCTTGAGTATCTTGTACGTTGTTCACCTTTACCTTACTTATCTTAAAGTCTCACATCATATCTTTTATCTCTTTTATAACCCCCCCCCTTCCACATAGGTATAATTCACATCCACAACTTGAAGCTCTCTTATAATACTTGCACCTTTGGTGCATACACAACCTGGTAGTAGCTTCATACTAACTTCTTGCGAGGCTGGTACTCTTCTAAATGGGTTTGTTGTAGATCCATCATAAAATATGGTTGTTGTACTATCTCTCTTGTACCCCTGATGTTAAGAAAAATTATTCAATGTTCTCAATCATTATGTCTATAACTTTCTGGTCCAGTAATCGGACTCATAATTTACTTAGTTGATGTAACTCTTTAGTTTCCTCTTACTTCTGATCGACCTTTATGTAGGCTAAAGCTATCTCCTGATCCGCGGCTTCTCGTATTAGCCATGGAATATCAATGATACAATGTTTTAACAATTCAATCATTTGTCTATGACCTGGACTCCATTCTTTTTTTTAACTTATATCTGAGTCTTCTACGACAGTTTGATTGTCAACATGTATGCTGCATGGATAATACTATGAACTCTTAAGTGCGTTCATAACGTAACTAACTCTGGATCATTGATTGAATAAATCCTTTCGTTCATTCTTAGCTTTCTTTAAATGTAAACTATTACCTTCCCTGGTCTTTCTGTCCCTTTGTTGTGTGCATACTTAGCTTATATTAGTCCCCATGTATGCCGGAGTTTTCGTGCAACTCATATGATCTCGAATCATACTTTTTCTATTACTTCCCGTTCATTAGCCACGGTAGGTGCCACTTTCTTATAGAGTGCATAAAATGTTGTAGTTAGACTATTTTTACATGACCATTCCTTCTTCAAATTACTATGCTTAGGTTGAATCCTTCTTCCTTATTTCCTCAGGTAGCCCTTCATTTTAGTACTTAGGGATGACCCTCTTACTCTTGTAAAGCTTGTCATATCTGTGAGACTGAATTCCCCATGTTGGGGTTCACTATGTTCATCTTGAACAATCTGTTGATTTGTATGTGTCCACTTGTTTAGCCATTAGTAGGCTTTTCCTGGATCAACTACTAGCTACTCGTTGGCCCATTCTCATATCAATATTCCCCGTAATCTTTCTTTTGTTATTTCCTTTGTCTTAACTTACCTCTCGCACTGGCTCCTTATTTATTAATAACATCCCGGGCAGAAACCCTTACTTCCTTCGTGCTTGCATAATGTTCTGGAATCGTAGCATATTTGTAGGATTTGGGTAAGTGCATGCTCATTCCTTTTTCATTTTTATCGCATTCTTCCTTTACCATTCCATAATTACTAGAACCATTTAATTCTGACTTCAAGCCACATCACTCCATATTCCCCCCTTTTAGGGGAGTACTAAGAGTTGGAGCTACGACGATCTACCTATAGATGTTTTACCTCTTCATCTTTGGCGTCTTTTCACATCATCGATGACCCTTACTCGCCTTGTTGTAATCTTTCTATACCAAGGATAAAAAAATTCCTTACTCGTGAGGGTGACACTTAGTATAACTGAAACATACAGTCCCTTAAGCTGAACCATTGCTTGGTTTAGGGAAGCGTCTTCCTGAATGACCATTCTTTGAATTTCTCATGAATCTTCTTCTATTGTCCATTCCATTATCGCCAGAAGAAAATCTGAAATTCTCATGATGTCGACCATTATCAAATCACTCAGTCCCTAATTCATGTTTAGTTTATCTTCTTCACCAATCCATACTGATTTCTATTACTCTGGGGTATACCTTTTCCTTCTGGTAACCACGTTAGAGTCATGAACTTATTTCTCGAAATGAGGATGTGACTTTATGACCTATACTCTTTTGTTGCCTCAAGGCATGTTACCTCTCCTATTTTCCTTTCCTTATTTATAGACTCTGTAATATTGTCATTTTGTTTCTACCGTTGCCATCCATGTTTCACATCTTACTCATATTGCTTTATTAACTCTCTTCTTATTTCCCGCTAACATTTATATCTATCACTTTATTCTGAAAACTCGAACAAAACATTCTTTTGCTTTTAACTCCCCTTGCTGCATCTATCGGCCCATCGGGTTGCCTAACATTCTTTCTCTACTTGGGACGGGAGCCATACTAAGATAATATTTATCACTTCAAGGATTCCAGTGCCTATCTTTGTAGTACTCATATCTAGTTGTACTATTTTAGAGTGCACAATCTGGGTGTCTCACAAGGAGATCTATTAGCACATTTCCAATATCCTTAGGAAATGTCAACTAACGCAAACAATCCATTCGCCATTTTGGGCTACTCTAACCCAGTCAGATCCTGATATCCCGTCCTTCTCTCAAACAATTTTTGTTCGCTCCCATAGAGCATAACTAAGATGGGTGTGGCCAATAGTACATACATATATCACTGTTGAAGGTAACTCAAAAATGCTTATATTTCTATGCTTGAATTGTAAATACTGATAATCTTCATTACCTGGCCGTCTCGTACCCTTATTCACCTTGCTTCTTTTTCTCATCATGAGCATTATGAAAAATCGAGTTCATTTGACTTAACTCTTCCACAGCTATATCTCTTATCAACCATCTTTCTAGATGTTGGCATCATCGTATTATGAATTAGATAGGGTTTAGGAAATTAAGTTCTTACAACTGAGATCTACCACATGATCTAGAGTAGGAAGAAAGAGTGACTGTCCTAAATGCCCTGTAGCCTCCTGTTTATAAGTGTAGTGCACAACACACCCGTAAACAAGACTCTACTAGACACGACTTGTAGACTCCCTATGACAGAACTGCTTTGATACCACTTTTGTCACGACCCAAACCGAGGGGTCGCGACGGGCACCCGGTACCTTACTCAACTGAGTACCAACGTAACGTATCTTTCGTATCATTCTATCATAGGTAAATGAACCGGAGTTAAGCATGAGGGAATACAAACTTATACATATGACATACTATTCTATAAGACTAAATAGACACTGAACATAGGCCGGCAAGGCCATAAAATCTTTCACGTACACGACATATGTCTACAAGCCTCTAAGAATACATAAATGTCATAAAGGTCGAAACAGAACCCCTCCATACTAATCAATACATATCCTAATCATACTGACCACATAAGCAACTACGGAGCAAATGGAGCGCACCAATACCTTTCGCTAAGCTAATAGCCTACTTGGAGGACTCTCAACCTATCTATCGGGACCTACGGGCATGAAACACAACGTCCTCCAGCAAAGGGACGTCAGTACAAATAATGTACTGAGTATTTAAGGAATGAAAATAAGTAAATAATAGACATGAGAGAAACATGGAGTAAAAGACATAACATGTATGTCTGAATAGCTCTGTGAATCATTAATATTTTATTGTCATGCATATGCGTATAAATGCCATACCATGTATAGGTATATATGTTTATAACATCATCAAGCCTCTGAGGGCATATCATCATATCATCTCGGCCACTGTGGACAAATCATCAACGCATACCAGCTGATCAGGTGGCGGTCCATATATAATGCCGTAACCTTTTCCCATATCCCATATACATATAATATACGCGTATATAACGCCATCTGGTCATGGGTCAATGTACATGTATAAATGCATGAAATGCATAAGAAATATGTTAATAAGATTTCTCGGGATGTCATAAAATCAATATGCCTTTCGGATAACTTTATCAAATACGTATTTTTCCGAGACCCATGAACAGATGATATAATAATAATTCACATGGGGAATCAAGAATATAGACTCCCCTAGTATTTCTATGAATAAAGTCATTTATGAAAGCTGCGTATTTTGCTCGTTTTATTTGTATTATTTGGATCATGCAAAAAAGAAAGAAGGGATAGCCTTAACATACCTGAGTCAATTTTCTTGGTAATACCTCTAACACAATCCTTGAGTTGATTTTCTTGACAATCCCTCTGGATTAAATCAAGATATGATCAATGAATACAATCACAAAAGAATCAATATAGGGTTTGAACATCTGGTTCATCAAATCCATAAATGTTGTTGGGGAATTTGTCAGCCCAAATGACATCACTAGAAATTCGTAATGTCTATACCGAGTCCGGAAAGCTGTCTTAGGGACAACGGATGCCCTAATCTTCAACTAATGGTAACCAGACCTCAAATAAATCTTTGAAAACACCCTGGCACCCTGAAGCTGATCGAATAAGTCATCAATTCTTGGCAACGGATATTTGTTTTTGATAGTGGCCTTGTTCAACTACCAATAATCTATACACATCTGCATAGAGCAAATTTCTTCTTTACAAATAGTACTGTTGCACCACAGTGCGAGATACCGGGCCTAATGAATCCCTGATCAGTCACCAAATCCACAAGAGAACACACCTCATTGCTATTTGGTTTCCGCATGGACATACACACATGGAATACAACGTTTTCATCACAAACCCGGAAAGTGAGTTCTCTGGCTTCAACAGCACAAAGAGCCTTACCCGTAGCAAGGAAAGGTCTTCCAAGAATATTTGTCACTTCTATCACGACCCAAACTGATGGGCTATGACGAGTGCCCGAGTCTTACTTGTCGAACTCCCCTAAACATGTGTCAAGATATAAAAATGAATTAAGGGTAGGTCATGAATAACATCTGTCAATAAACTGCTGAATTATGTGCATAACATATGTGAGGAAAACTTGTCCAAATGACATATACATACGGAATACGGTAGGGCGAGCCGACAAGGCTGCTATAGACAACTATATATCCAAAACTGGAAGCCGACAAGGCCACATACTATCCAACTATACATGACTGTCTACAGACCTCTAATAGAGTGTACAACTATATAAAGGACAGGACCGGTGCCCGTTGTACCCATATCTACATATCAAAATAGCGTACCAAAACTAGTAACAACTCCGGATTAAGTGGAGCACATGAACTATTGCTGATCAAAGATCCTAAAGATGGGGACTGTCAGCTTGTGTACTTGCACCTGCGGGCATGAAATGCAGCATCCCCAGGCAAAGGGACGTCAGTACAAATAAAGTAGCGAGTATGTAAGGCATGAAAAGCAGTACATAAAGTCATATATGAAACATGGAGTAAAGAATTCCACCTGTGATTCTAAATAAATTTGTAAATCCTGAAACATTTATAATATCATGCACGTGCATATATATGTAGTATCATGCATGGGTATAGGTGTACATAACATCATCAAGCCTCTGAGGGCATCCCATCATATCATCTCGGCCACTGTGGGCAAAATCATCAACATGTACCAGCTGATCAGGTGGTGGTGCATATATAACGCCATAACTTTTTCTCATATCCCATATACATATAATATACATGTATATAATTCCATCTGGTCATGGTCAATGTACATGTATAAATGAATGAAATGCATAAGAAGTACGTTAATAAGATTTCTCAGAATGTCATAAGATCAATATGCCTTTCGGATAAACTTTATCAACTACGTATTTTTCTGAGACCCATGAACAGAAGATATTATAATAATTCACATGGGGAATCAAAAACATAGCCATCAATAGAGTCATTTATGAAAGATGTGTGTTTGCTCATTTCATTTATATTATATGAATCATGCCAAAAGGAGAGAAGGGATAGCCTTAACATACCTAAGCCGATTCTCTTGACAATCCCTCTAACACCTGTTAATCGCGACAAAACACGTAATGGTGAGATCTAAATAGGGAAAAATCCATATGATATTCTTGAGAAAGATTGCACGGTACTCCCTTAGAATCGCAATTCTCATGTTGCTACGTAGTCTTGTATGCATTTTGTAGCAAATCACGTTGCTATCATTTTGTATGAGTTTTCTGAAGCAATTTACATTGCTATGAAGATAAGATATATCTCTCTTTGTGAATTTTGAGATATATTTACCTTAGTGGGAATGGGTCCTACATAGGTGGTGACTTAGCCAAAAGTCCCTCTAAATGTGCCACCTTGTAATGTAAGTAAAGAGTCACAAATGGGGCATAAGTTTCTGCCACATTGGGGGGGGGGAGATTTCCCACCAATAATTATCCACCCATTTCTTTAATTAACTTGTTAATCCCCCACTAATTCAATAATTAACCTATTACCCACATAATTAAGTATTATCCCAAATTACTTAAAATACTACTCACTTTTAACATACCTTATACACCTTACTATCATGGTCATGTGGTATTGTATGGCACTAGTCCATAAATATCGGGTATTATAGCTCGGACCATATTTTATCCCAAATTGACAACCTTCAACGAAACTCATTTTCTTTGATTCGTTTACCCTTTAACTTTCACGGCACCTACTTATCGCCTGTTATAAATGGCACAAATGCTTATAACCTCAAAAATAACCCCAGTCCCGAGTCTACGTCAATTAACTTACGACGAAACTTTAACGTACGGAAACAAAAAATGTAACAACTTCATAATCACCTTCACAATCTTAAATGACAAAGTCTGCCAGAAGAATGAATTTATCATCCCGGACCAAAACATCTTCAATCACACCCAACGGCCTTTTCATGCTACGATCGGCCATTTGCAATCTCATAGAAGTGGGTATTGGTTGTCCAATCCACAAAGTCTTGAAAACTGAATAGGGCATCAAATTTATACTTTCCCCAAGATCACAAATAGCTTTACCAAACTCGGCACTTCCAATTGTACAAGAAATCGTAAAAGCACCGGGATCCTCCAACTTAGGAGCCATTGAATGAAAAATCGATCTCACTTGATGGGTGACTTTGATAATCAGAAAATCCATCAACCGCTTCTTTGTCACAAGATATTTCATAAAATTTGCATAACTAGGCATTTGTTCCAAACCTTCTACCAATGACACATTGATTGAAATACTCATCATCACTTGAATGAACTTCTTAAATTGATTCTCACCATTTTACTTGGCAATTATTTGATGGTATGGAGGTGGAGGATTAAGCAATGGTGCCCTTCACTTTTGAACTACTATCTACGGTATGTCAATAATGTGTTCCCTAGATGGGTTCACCTCCTCTTGAGTCTCTTCCACACTATCATATATATCAAACCAAACCTCCTCATTTGGTTGAGCAACATTATTTGGGATCTATTCTTCTTGCATTACATTATCATCATCAGCAAGTCACTTTCCACTTGAGGTGGGTGCATTCCCGCCTCTTCTACTTCTTGTGATAACGAGCATAGCATGCCCCATACTGTTACCACCCTTTGGGTTTACCATCGTATCACTTGTTAGTGCATCCTTAGGTCAAAAATTTAGAGCTTGATATATTTGCCCCATTGAAATTCTAGATTGCGGATTGATATGTTGTGTGAGGCAAGTTGGGGCACTCATATCATATCAGCATGTATCTAGCATTGGTGACATTTCTGAACATACTTGATGCAGTTTGTTTCCATAGTCATCCAGATATACCCTGCTCTTAGTATTTTCTTCTTGCTAAGACGAAGCCATTCGTGTGCGGGCCGCAAGTTCCGACATGTATTTCCTCGAGCAATCTAGATGCTTCCTTGGCATCGACGCACCGTAGTAAACCCAAGTCAGGCGTTCTTTTATACAAAATTCCTCCGCTTTGAAAGAAATGGTTCGCTAATCTTTGAAGCATGCACTTCTGAGTATGGGTAGAGTGCTCTGGATATTATCCATTTGCAAAATATTCCTTGATGTCGTGGAACCACAGATTTCCATCGCTCTCTTCTTCAATATGAGCACAATAAGTCAGCTGTTTATGAATTTCTATTGGGATAGGATCGATGAAGTTCCTGTCTGGGTGTTGTATCATGGAATATAGAGTGGCCAATGCATCTGCGAACTCATTTTGAATTCTCGGAACATGTTTGAATTCTATCTTTGGAACCTTTTGATCAACTCTTGTACACAGTGCAAATATGGCAATATTTTAGTGTTCTTTGTAGCCCATTCTCCTAAAACCTGATGCACCAACAGATCAGAATCTTCAATTACCAATAGCTCCTGAACACTCATGTTAATGGCCAACCTAAGTCCCACGATGCAGGCCTCATACTCTGCCAAATTGTTGGTGTATGGAAACCTGAGTTTTGCGGATACCGGATAGTGTTGGCCGGTCTATGATACCAAGACAGCTCCAATTCCTACTCCTTTGAAGTTTGCTGCTCCGTCGAAGAACATTCTTCAACCATCATATGTTTCGGTGATATCTTCTCCCACGAACGACACCTCCTTATCGGGAAAATATGTTTTCAATGGTTCGTATTTTTCGTCTACGGGATTTTTTGCCAGATGATCCGCCAATTCTTGCCTTTTGAGATACATAGATGATGTCGAACTCACTCAGCAATATTTGCCACTTTGCTAGCTTACCCGTAGGCATGGGTTTCTTAAAGATGTATTTTAGCGGGTCCATCCTTGATATGAGATATGTAGTGTGTGCACAGAAATAATGCCTCAACTTCTGAGTTGTCCATGTCAAAGCACAACATGTAAGTTCTAGCAAAGAGTACCGGGCTTCGTAGGGTGTGAATTTCTTGCTCAGATAATTTATCGCCTGCTCCTTTCTTCCTATCTCATCATGTTGTTCCAGAACGCAGCCAAAAGCTCCATCAAATACGGACAAATAAAGAAACAATGGTCTTCCTGGTTCTGGTGAGACCAAAATGGGTGGTTTAGATAAATACTCCTTAATTTTGTCGAATGCTTTCTGGCATTTTTCAGTCTATCTTGTTGCAGCATCTTTCCTCAGCATCCCGAAGATCGGCTTACATATCACGATTGATTGTGCTATGAAGAGACTGCTGTAATTAAAACGCCCTAAAAATCTCAACACATCTTTCTTATTCTTCGGAGGTGGCAAGTCTTGGATAGCTTTAACTTTTGATGGGTCTAACTCAATTCCTCTGTGACTGACGATGAATCCTAACAATTTCCCGGCAGTGACTCCGAAACCACACTTTGCAGGATTCAGTTTCAAGTTATATTTTCAAAGTGGATCAAACAATTTCCTCAGATCCTCTATTTGATCCGTACTCCTTTTGGATTTTATGATAACGTCATTCACGTACACTTCTATCTCTTAGTGTATCATGCCATGGAAAATAGTTGTCATAGCTTTCACGTAGGTGACTTCGGCACTCTTCAGACCAAATGGCATCATTTTATAACAATATATTCACCACGGCGCGATGAAGGCTATCTTTTCAGCATCCTCCTCATCCATCCAGATCTGATGGTACCCCGTGAAGAAATCCACAAAGGATAGGTGTTGATGTTTGGCACAGTTTTTGATCAATATGTGTATATTAGGCAACGGGAAAAATCTTTGGGATTTTCTCTGTTTAGATCTCGGCAGTCAACACATACTTTGACTTTCCCAACTTTCTTCGAAACTGGCACGATGTTCGACAACCAAGTCGGGTACTCGACCACTCTAAGAACCTTGGCTTTGATATGCTTGGTGACCTCCTCTTTTATCTTCAAACTCATGTCCGGCTTGAATTTTCTGAGCTTCTGCTTTACCGGTGTACATGTAGGATTAGTGGGTAACTTGTGAGCTACTATGGACGTGCTCAAACCCATCATATCATCGTAGGACCATGCAAAGATATCATTATATTCTTTTAGGAATCTGATGTACTCTTCTTTATCTGACGGTGATAGATAAATGCTTATGCATGTTTCCTTGACCAGTTCGGAATCCCCTAAGTTAACTGTTTCAGTTTCGTCCAAATTGGATTTTGGCTTATTTTCCAAATTTTCCACTTCTCTGACGATTTCCTTTGGTATCGTATCATCTTCCAGGTCTTCTGAATCACTATCCTTATGTTGCATTATCTCATTACATGTCATAGTCACAGGTTCATCGGGATAGGTAATAATAACGTTGTAAAAAGAGAAAATGTAGAGAATAATAGTAAATACAAAAAGTAGGAATGCATTAATTGAAATCTTTAAAATGTTAACAAATGTGTCTCGATGACTCGAGTAATTATTTCAAAGCAAAATACTGAAAATGTCTCGAATGCTTAAAAATAATTGATGATAATCTGCCAAGCTACCCAGGAACTCGATGGGCCCGAGATAGTGCAGCAGTCCAGTTTATGAGAATAGCTCCTTTCCCCATCTTCTGAATGGTAAGGTCTTCCTCCTCCTCCTCCTCAACTATCACACTACAATCCATATCTTATTCATCGAGAAACAGTTTCTTCATGCCAGTTAAGACTTCACCTTCCTCAGATCCCCACATTATATCAGCTTGATGAAATGTCTAGTGCAGAGGTGGTACTGGTTGTTCCAGTTGATAATATGGACCATGCCACGGTAGAGACAAATCTTGGTACTCTTGCCAAGTATATTCATATTTGAGCCCAAAAGTTGTTCCATGACACTGCGATTGTACGGGTTTGGTGAGCCCTTGGAGGTTTTTGTCGAGACCCTTGTCAGGTTCATATCCTATACATATTAATATGCTTTCTATCGTGTTACTCCACCATCGATCATTTTCAATTTTGTTGACTCGCTCAATGCGATCGTATGTTTCTCCACCCAGCTTCTTCCTATTCTCGATGACTGGAACGGTTTGATTGGCGTAGATGAGGTTGCTTCCATCCCCATGGTTAATCACTTCTTGATGATTCTATTCAAACTTCATAGCCTGATGCCGAGAAGAATCCACTACCCCAGTAGCGTGTAACCAGGGTCGTCCCAACAATAGATTATATATAGCAGATATATCCAGCACTTGGAACTCAAGATCAAACCAGGTCGGGCCCAATTGTAGGTTGAGGTTGATTTCTCCGATTGTGGATCTTTGGGATCCATCAAACTCCTTTACATTCATACTTCCCATCTGTATCTCATGTAGGCCTTTACCCAACCTCTTTGGATTAGTCGGTGGGCATATATTGAGACTTGAATCCCCATCTATCAGGACCCTGGCGATGAACTTATCCTCAAATTGCACTATGATATGTAGTGCCCTGTTATGACTTAGTCCTTCTGGTGGTAATTCATCCTCGTGAAAGGTGATTTATGGCTTTCCAGTACTTGCCCGACCATGCTGGCCATCTCCCCACTAGTGATGTCGGTGGATACATAAGCTTCACTCAGTACTTTCATCAAGGCATTCCTGTGTGTCTTAGAGTTTTGCAGTGACAAGATGGATATATGAGCGGGAGTTTTGTTCAGATGATCGACGACATAGTATTCCCTTGCTTGTACGTTTCTCCGAAGGTCACCGGGGCTAGTCTCAACAATAGGCGGCTTAGATGCAGCTTCCTTGCTTGTTTCTCCCAAGTGCTCAAGTGTATAAACTCTGCCAGTTCTAGTCATGCCTTGTGCCGCACCTGTTTTCTACATTTTTGTTTTTCCTTTCCTCCTTGCTTCTGCAACATAATCCCATGGGATAGCATCATACTTGTAAGATGGCGTGAGATCTACCATCACAGTGAAATGTGTGGTTACCTTGACTTCAAACAACCGGAGATGTTTTAGGATCATCTCTCTCTCGAATGAGTCCAATTGACCCTTCCGGGTCCCATTCCTCGTCAGTCTCTATCATGTTCACTCCCTCAACTTTGTGATCCGAGAGAGGATTATTCTAAACATTTGGTGCAGCTTCCTTTGCCTGTATGACTTTAGGGTCAATTTTTGTGTCTGAATCTTGTCCTTTAGTGTGCGACACTCATCAATGGTATGACTCTTCATGCCTGAATGATAGGCATATGTTTTGTTGGGGTTCACCCGTTGAGAAGAATTTTCCATCTCAACGACAGGAATGAGAGTGACATAACCAGCAGCCTTTAGCCTCTTGTATAGTTGGTCAATAGGTTCAGCAATTGGGGTGCATTGTTTAGGTGATATGCGATCGAAGTTTGGTCTTGGTTTTTGGTAATTTTGGCGGGCGGGTTGTTGTGAGTGATAATATGCGGGTTGAGTGTTATATGTGTGGTAGGTGGTAGCAGGTTATTGATATTTGGGGGGTTAAGGTTGGTATGTGGGCGGAGGCATTTTGTATATAGGTGGAGGTGTTTGGTATGTGAGGGGAGACTTAGGACGCTAGACCACCATTACAACACCCACAACCTTTCATAGTAGTGCATGTCTTGAGCTCTGACGAAGAACGTATTCATTTGTTCTTCTTCGAGTGCTGGTCTTACTTTTGTAGCCCCATACCTCCACCGGATTCTGGCTAATATACTTACCCAGGTCACCCACTTCTTCGGATTCTGGCTGATATACCAGGACAATACATCTCCTGTGAGGTTTCGCATGAATAGTTTCATGCTGATTTATTTGTTTTTCCCACTCCTACAAGCTTGTCACAATATGTCCTCATATGCACTTTTGGATCACAAGTTCCATCGAACATTTCAAATTTGAGAGGTTTGTACCCCTCTGGCAGCTCTACATCTGGCTGAATGCACAAGTCTTCATAATTCAAACCTCTAACGCCTTTACCACCTTTGATATTCTGAACTATGCCAGAGAGCTTCTTGTGTTCGTTTGTCATATTTTTAATGAGCAGGTCCACATATATCAGGTTGCTTTGGTGGACTCCAAGGATCTGGGCATAAGGGTGATCATTTGTTGAGTTTTGGAGTTCAGGAGTGGGTTGTGGTATATTCTAGGGAGTATGATAAGTGGTACTCTGTGAGTTATTGGGTTGGGTGGTGATGATGTTGTTGCGGAGTTGGTATTGGAGGAGTATTAGGGTTTTGGGGAGGTGTAGGGTACTGGTGTGGTGTAGGAGGGTTTGTTGGCGGGTTTTGGTTTGGTGGGTTTTGTGGTTGTTCTTGGTTCTGGGTGTTTGGATTTTGTTGGTTAATATCAGGGACATTTAGAGTGAGAGAGAGGTTTGCCAAGTTCCGGACCTGCTCAATTTCTCCTTGTGGCTCCAAAATCTTTTGTTCCAGACATAAGACCAGTTCATTTTGTGCCGGGGTGCTCCGACCATCTGAAGTTTTGACTTTCTCATCTATAGTAGCATTGTCCTTCCTGATACCACTCAAATCATCCATTTTTCCTTTCCCTTTGATTTTTCCTTTAGGAGCACTTGGTGGAGGAGGAGGTGGAGGACCTCTGGATCTAGTGTGATATGCTGATGATGCCAAGTATGTACGAACCAACCTTTGGGAGTGGGAATAATCAAAAGAAAGAAAAAGCAAAAGTTACCCAAGTTAGTAGGGGTATTGAAAGAATGCTTGCAATATTGAACATGTTTTGCAAAATCACGTAATAATTCACGGTCTAATTTGGGGACCACGTTGTGCCCGAGGTAGGCCTAAGCGACACATAGACTTGGAGAAAATTGATGCCAATAATTGCGTCATTTCATTAATGTAAAAATGAGCCAAAACTTCACTAAATTGACAATAATAATAAAGTTACTAATGACATTTAGCCTTATTACGATTGAAATCTAAAACTAAGCTAGAAAACAATAAAGGACATTATTTTCTAGTCTACTTTGTCCCTGAAGGACCTTCTTCGTGCTTGTCTCTTTTGACTCCATCAATCAAGTTCCCCAAGTCGATCATATCTAATAATAAATAAGCTTTTGCTAGATGCCCTCCTTCACTGACATCTGTGTTCTGACAATCCGCAAGCCTCTTTCTCATCTTTCCCTCAAGCTCCGTCAATCCTTGTTCTAGATGTTCCAATCTCTCGGTGGACTTAGTGGCGATTTCCTTCCATTTATTAATTGCCTCCATGTCCACTTTATGTTGTTCCATATGTCTAGATTCATACTCAAAAACCCTTTTGTGAAGCCTTCTATACTTGACTTGTGCCTCAGCAGCATCATCGATGATCCTATTTTCCAAATTGACCCTTGGCTTGATGTCTCCCGCTATATCATGTACCAACAATGATGGATAGAAATACACATAACCGGCATGGTACCCATCTGGCTCGATAATCTCTCTTTCCACAATGACCTTCTGGTTCCACATATCTTGCGCCCCGAACTTGAAAGGAATGATGCCCCCTTTGAAATCAGCCTTGTACTGGACTATGTTGGAAACCCAAGGTATGACTTGTTTTCTTTTTGCCTGTCTCATTACCTTTATAGGAGCATATAGATAAATGCCTCGCAACCCGATCAATACCAAATGAGTAGTATCCCTCGACCTGATGATGAACTCACTGCGAGGAAACCACTCAAACATCCAATGTACCTTCTCGTCTGTTAGATTGCTGAAGAAACGTACCCAACTTACAGCACTTCCGGGCTGTGCGAACCTATCTGGGATGAAGGTCATTTCCTTTGGATAAAGGTAAGCTATGTTGTCATTCAATGGCCATCACAGAAGCTCTTGACAATGCTCTCCCCTCTGAATGT
This sequence comes from Nicotiana tabacum, assembly GCF_000715075.1. NCBI lineage: Eukaryota > Viridiplantae > Streptophyta > Magnoliopsida > Solanales > Solanaceae > Nicotiana > Nicotiana tabacum. The sequence goes on along the minus strand of NC_134101.1, from coordinate 469,714 downwards.
GTTCCAATAACCATACTTGCAATAATAGATTAAAACCTTCAAAATGTCTGAACCCCTGCTTGCACCGATCTAGAGTGCAGTACAGTTCAGCTAGGATCATAGGGATGATGGTGTAAGTTTTCCCCTCGATTCCTTCCATTAAAGTTCTTGCAACCATAGATAAACGAGTGTGAATCCTTCCCGCGAGGGATGCGTTTCTCTTGTCCTTGTAACCCCAGACTATCCCATGGCAGCTTAGCAAAACCTCCTATTTCTTCTAAAAGAGGAGTCATTTCTATGTCACCAAATCGGAAGACTGCTCTTTTCTCGTCCTAGAACATGGTAGCAATCTTAATCAAAGCTCTATTTGATTGGGTATTAGGCAAAGATGACAAGTCACCAAGTACTCTTATCATATGATTATTGTCGCCAGGCGCAAGGTCTTTCCACCAGTCAAGTAGCAGAGGTGAGTTGTTTTGGACCATGCCGAACCTGGGGACTTCGTGCTTCATTTTCTTCAAAGAAATAAAGTTAGTCCTCCCCCCCTCCAGATACGACCACCTACATAATAATGATCAACATATTGGAACATTTTCTCCAAGTAATTCACATAACATGGTAGTATCTATTGGGATTGTAGAAATCACGTCAGAATTTGGACAAGGCTTATCTTAGCGGGCTATTATGTTAACAGCGTTCTAGCCCGTACTATGTTTAACATGATGCATGTACATTTGATATTGGAGTAAGGTTTCGAGAATGGCCTAGACTGGTACTCCCAAGTGGACAACTTGAGAGAGAAAGGCACAAGACTGTCGATTGCACAGCTGATCGACTAGTCTACCGCAAATAAGCCTTTTCGATTAAAAAAAGGTAATTTTAGAAGAGCGCGGACACTCATCAAGCGCCGCTATGTTGATAATTGGAACGAGTGGAGTATGATGTGGAGCATGCTTTATGCATAAATAACACATTGTCAAGTATTTGCATGATAAATATGTAAAAGTAATAAATACAATAGTAAGGTAAACATAGGTAAGCATAGGAAATATAGAAAGGAAAGACAAAAAGAAAGAGTCAGTTTAGTTCGTGGAATATATGCAAGAATGTAATAAAGCAGATATGGGAATAGGGATGGGAGAGGCATGATATGGCAGTCTTAGATAAGATGAAATGAAGAGTGATCATAGCAAATAAAGGTGAACGGGAAAGGGATGTGCATGTCATAACAGATTTAAACAAAATAAAGGTGAACGGGGAAGGGATGTGCATGTCATAACAAATTTAAACAAATAAAGGTGAATAGGGGAAGCGATATGTATGTAATAGCAAATTTAAACAAATAAAGGTGAAGAAGGGAAGTGCATGTAATAAAGAAAGTAATCCATGTAAGTCAAGTTCATTATGGTAAGAGCCTAAGTATAAATCCCCAGTAGAGTAGCCATGCTGTCGCGCCCCCTTTTTCTCTATCGCAAAAGCGGGTTTCGACGTTTGACAACTCATTTTGGCGGGAGGTAAAGTGTTAAAAGAAGAAGAGTTGTCACCTAACGAATTTTAAGGTATGTTAGGGCACCTATTATGCAGATAACTCTGTTTGACTAGTCAACACCACCAAAGATCGGGTAAGGGCTCAAATTTCCTCAAAGGGAAGGTGTTAGGCACTTTTCGAGGTCCACAACTGTGGGTCCCGACTGAACTTAAGACTATGTGGATTATAATTAGGTAAGATGATTAAATAAACAAAGAGAATAAAAGGTCAAAGGGTTTCATTATAACACAATACGAATTGGTACAAATCTTAAAAACTACAAGGATACAACTATAACGGTCTATATTAGATGACTAAGTGTATAAAGAGAAAAGGGGGGTCCTATGTTTTTTAACCTAAAGGATCACCCCGTGCAACATAAATAATATTTCACAACTATTTTTAGAAAGGAGTTGCTCATATTATTCAGCGGGCACAGACTATCATCTCCTGCTACTCGATTACTATGTTGAAGTTGTTTACGTAAAGCGTTCTAATTCAATTCTAGGTCGCGTCCTATGTGTGCACTACCCGTCCCATGCCTATGGTCCAGGAGGTGTTGGACCTCTATTTGGGTGGTTCTAGATTTTACTTAGACTGCTCAAAATGATAAAAACTAAGCGACATTCAAAATAAATAGGACTTCACTTAAGGACAATTAAAGGTTCAAGTTAGCCTCCACACTTAGACAACAAATGCACGCAAACTGATTTCTAGGTTAGGCACTAGTCAGTTTCAGAATAGAGGCAAATTGAAGTCATTAAGCTCTATAGACATGGTTTCTAAACAAACAACCACTCAGTTTAAGAGTATCTGGTACTATTATACCGTTTATTGAGATTACAGATTATAAGTTATTAAAACCCATAGACATGGTCTCTAAGTGATTTACGCAATAGGGGAAATGAAAACTATTGGAAATACTCGGAATTACTCGTGTTTGATCCTATTGGCATGCTTTCTAAGCAAGTAGCAATATTTTATAGCTAGGTTCTAATAGTTGGCAGTTGAAAGCTGATTTTGTAACACTTCGTACCTATAGGCATGTTTTCTAGGCGAGCGATAGATATAACAGTAGCAGATGAATCAATTAAAACCCTATGGACTTGATATATAGATGGGGACCAGTAGAGCATAAGCTAGTATAATCCTATAGGCATGGTATCTAATGAACATGTTGCCATTATGCAAATTGAAGGATGGTTATTGGTATTTGTTTCCTATAGGCATGATGTGTAGTGACACATAGCAGTGTACATGTGAATAAATAAAGTATTTAAGCTCATGCTTTGATAGTAAACAAGTTGTGCGAGTGTGTGATTCCCCAAATGGTAGGATTTCTACTAGTGTACATGGAAATTCAAATAACATATAAGGCAGGTTGGATAAAATAACATTGGAATATACCGTTTCCCCAATTATTTATTACAAAAATATTACAAAATAGATGAGGAATATAAGTACAAATATTACACAAGAAATTATAGCAGGCCTACAGCAGGCACAAAGGAGATACCTAGTATTGCCTGGGCCTTCAACAAACTCCTTCTTCGCAAATAGTATGCCCAGATCCAAACAGGGGACTATGCCCATCAGCACAGCCCAAAAGTCATAGAGGAACTCAAGCCAAACAAAAAAGTCACTAATTGCCCATATGACCCAAATATTGAATTACACAGAAATCACTTACACAAGCCAGTTTGTAGATTATACAAATAATGTGAGGAACAAAAGCTAAATGCCAGAGACAACTCAAGTTCCAGCAGCAAAAAGAGTGATCAAAGAACCCCAAATCCTAGGGTGTCAGACTTCACAAGGGTCTCAAATGGACCCCGAGCAGTGCTCACACTAGGGAGGTCAATAGAGAGAGTTTTGGTGGCCTTGGCTTTCAGCCAGCCAAGAGTGATAGATTCAAAATAGTGTAGGTAGCAAATGAGAGTGAGATGACGGTAATCAAGTGATAGAATTTGAAGAGGTGCTCTTATATTTTAGAAGCAGACATGGCAGGGGTGATTAAGCAAAGAACATACAAGCAAAGAGAATCAACAAAAAACTCAAAGGACAAATTTTGTTAATCTAACATATAAAAACTCAAAAACTCCTAGAGGCCTATAGATATGCACCTGTGCTATTAATATGTTTCTATTTGTCAGATTTTTTTAGCCTTGTCAACATTCTAGATTGTACAGTTCTTATCGATTATGCTTATGCTTTTAATGTTTATCCATTTATATTCATGACTAGTAGATTATCAATAAGTTTAGTGATGATCGGCACCTAGTGCCAGTTATTCGTCGTGACCCTAGGCTAGGTCGTGACAAACATGGTATCCGAGCAAGGTTCAGTCCTATGGTGTCTGAAGGCCATGTCTAGTAGAGTCTTATTTATTGATGTGTTTTTCACCACACTTATAGACATGAGGCTACAAGATATTTAGGATGCTTCCTTTTCTTTCCGGTCTATATTGTGCGATAGAACTGAGTCGTATGTATTCGCTCCTAATCTCTATCTTATTTATGTTCTCAGTGATGCCTATTAGTACTAGACGACATGCGCCAGTTGCTAGTGTGGGTCAAACCCGTTGGAAAATCATGGTTTCTATTGAGGAGGATCTGTCCGAGGATCCATATGAGTCATTTGTTCGAGTAGTTTCGATTCCGCCAACAGCAAATGGGGTGAGAGGAGATGGACCTCACTAAGTCCCTTAGTTTCGTTATCAGGGCCAGTTGATTGGGGTATAAAGGGAGTTGTGCAGGGATTGGCATAGACGGGTCACCCCCAGGCTCAAAAATATGTCAGGGTATTTACGGACATCGGCTCTTCTGACGAGCCAAATAGTTCATAGTCTTCGGAGTCTGTTAATCAGGGTTCGTCTGTGTATTTCATGGAATATGCGAAAATAGAGGAGCGTTTTTAGGCCAAGAGGATGAAGGTGGTTGATACGGATGTGAGAATTCCACTTCGAAGTGTGTTTGATCAAAGCTCTCATATAGGATCGAGGCAGGATAGTTAGAGGTACATTAATCCCTCCACTGAAATTTCCTACAGTATGAACTCAGGAGGAAACTTATAATTTGTTATACAAGAATGAATGTTATTCCAAGAGAAATAGACTGTGATTGTAAAATGTAAAAGGGGGACCAGAGTAGAAGTAACGGGACCAAAACACTACTCTAGCAAGTTAATAAGAGATGGGTTTTAGTTCAAATTACAGAGAAGACCCTGGAAAAATTTACATAGGTCTCTAAGAGTTACATTAGAGGACTAAGGGAGGAGAGGGGAGTGATCTAGCACCTTAAAAAGTCAGAACTCTGACGGCTCTAATGCCCTAGGGAGGAAACCGTGGATAGTATACGACATTTTGGGGAAGTTATAATAATGGAATAGAAAGTTAAGAATTCGGTTAGTAAGCTTACAACCTGAAGGTGCCAGAGCCTAGAAGATTGATTAACAGACTCATAGGTGATGAATGGATTAGGAAGTAGTTTTAAGGAGGGAGGGTGTCCTAACCCCATGAGAGCCTGATAGTTGTTTCATTGGAATATAGACTAGGAAGGTATATAAATTTAGAATTGTTGAGTATGTCATGTAGATCTGGCAAGTTTAAACATTCGAGGACTAATATTTCTAAGGGGGAGGGGTAGGATGTTACATCCTGCCTTTTCGTACGTTAATGTTTCGCCATAAGTTAATCGACGTAAGCTCGGGAATGAGATTACTATTGAGGTTATACATATTTATGCCATTTATAAATAGTGATAGGTAAGGGTCATGAAGTTCAGAGGATAAACAATCGAAGAAAATGAGTTTCGTTGAAGTTTGACATTTTGGGATAAAATACGGTCAAAGCTATAATACTCCATGTTTATGGACTAGGGCCATACAATGTACCACATGACCATGATATTAAGGTATATAAAGTATGTTTAACTAGGATGAGATTGGGTTGTCATTCTTAAGATGAACAAAATAGTGAATCATTAAAGGACTTAGATTTATACATACAGGACAAGTAGGGAGAGAGCAACCTGGGGTTGGGTAGCAGACCTCCGTAATAATGAACCGAAGTAAGTGTTATGGTATAATATAACCTACCAAGATGAAAAAATTCCATAAGATAATTCCAGAGGGATAGTTTGTCAAACCGTATGTTCCAGAGGGATAGTTTGTCATAGTTATAACCGTAAGTTCGACAAAGTACCAAGCAAAGAACTTCAGTACACCTATAAATTCCAGAGGGATAGTTTGTCATAGTTATGATATGTTCACAAAGTGAGGCTTAGAATGATTCGAAAAAAGCTGGAGGAAAAAGGAGAAAAAAGTCGCATAGGTGTGCGTACAAGGACATAGTCGTACAGGCTTCTTGACAGAAGGTAACAACAATTACGATATTGGAAGAATTCGTAACACAGGTCATGGTGTGAGAAAGAGGCCTAAAGGGGGAAATGCATTGTCCTCAACAGTTGCCTAGATTGAAAGGACAATATAAGAATATTCGTAAGATTTATTGGTTATGAGCTGATAACCACATTAGTCAACACTTGAGGACGAATGTTCCAAAGGAGGGAATGATGTTACCCCCCATGTTTTCCTGTGTAAAAGTACGTCGTAAGTCAGTTGATGTATGCTCGGAAAGTAAATCATCTTTTAATGTACATAGAGTAAGTTAATCATGTTACTTTAGAGGTTACAAATATTTAATATCATGAACTTCAAGTACCAAGATGCTAAACAAATCGAAGAATCGAGTATTAAAGTAGACCTATGGGATAGAATCACATCATTTTGAAATGAAAATATATGTTTAAGGTGTGTTGGATCATACTAAGGAGTATTGTGAATGGCAATAATTTGTGTGGAACAAGTTGGATACATTAAGTGGAAAAGATGTCTCAATTAGCACAAGATCCGACTTCAAACTAATGCCACACCGAAAATATAATAACTTAGGTGGTGCTATACCTACCGCATTAAAGCCCTTTGAGTCTAGTTTCCAACGCACCAAAATTATGTGCGTTGCCAGATGTGCGGTCACTTGACTAGGTGCGCGCCCCCGCACGTAGGAGCCCTATTAATACCCCAAGGCTGAGTAGAGAGAGGGGCTAAGTCATTTCTTTGAGTTAGGGATTGCATATCAAGGGGAACCCGTCCTATACTTTCCTCCCATGAACCAAGGTAATATTTTAGAGTAATTTTGTGTTGATTACTACTCCTAAACACTTATACTAACTAGGATTAATCTTGAAGATCCATAGATTTCCATTCAAATCCCCAAATTGGTGAGGAACACTACAAGTTGGAATTTTTAAGAGTCTCACTACAAGAGGTATGCCTACCTTTTCTAACTACTCTATGGTGATTATTTATGTATGAAATATATGTTAGGACTTATGGGATGGTGATTTGAAGCTATAAGTGCCTAACCTGGGTTTCAAAATAGTTTAATTAATGAGATTTATGGTTTGGGTGTGAATTGTTGGGCATGCGTGTGCTAGTGGAAGTTGTGGATGGCCTAGAGATGATGGTAAGGTGAATCATTGGTATCAAAGGTTGTTGTAAGGTGAAGAAATTCTATTGAAGGAGGTTGTTAAAAGATATTCATGTTAGATGTTTGATAAAAAGTCTAAATGACTTAGATATAGAAATCATAATAATATTGGTACAAATGTGTTGCATTGTTGTAGATTGAAGTTGTTTAGTGTGGTGGATCATCGTAGTACAATTAAGGGGCGAATTTCAGATATGTTGGCTAAACTACTCTCTTAGAATTAAATTCCATGATGTTTCTGCAAGTTTCAAGTATGGTTGGCTCAAGTTCCTAATAAATTCGACTATTCCGAATGAACCTTGTGTCGAAAGATGTTTATATATATATATATAATGTTCAAAATGTGTTTATATATATATATATTATATATGTTCAAAATATGTTTCGGATGCTCTTAGCATACTATGTTATCCTTCGGGAACATGTTCAAAGTATGATATGTGTATTAATATGTTATGACTCTTAGTCGTATTTCAAATGCAAGTTCATTATGCTTAACTTAGAAAGAATACTCCATGCGACCAAAACTCCTATTGCTCGTATATATACTTAAGACCTTGATTTCGAATACTCATATTGTTGATAATCTATAAAGAAACCTGAAAGTGATAGAAGTGAGTTGAAATTGTGTATTGCCCTTTTTGGGAAAAGTATTTTAAGAATAAATGGTGCGTTACTCCTCTGTGATATTAACTTGCGCTTCGATTGCCAATCATTTTACTCTATTTCTTGGAAAGAAATCTATTGTGTTTAAAGTCTTCATTTCTAATGAACTTAAAGTTGTGATTTCAAAAATATTATATATGTTGATATTAATACTGATGATACATAAGAAGAAAGAAATGGAATTTTGGAACATGAAATACGGCCACCGTGCCATGAATAAAGAAACTTGTGAATGGCCAAAAGAGCCAAGGAAATACTAATGTTATGAGTGGTTGAAAATACTAATTAATATTTATACGATGTGAAAGACGATGAGGTAAATACATTTGTATTTATGTTACCTTGTGTGAAAAAAATAAAAACAAATATTTTTGGGAGTATCATTAGCAAACTGAGGAAGGGTGGTTCATATGGCCCATACCCGAAACTACATGTGTCGGTGTAGGGGTGGATTGTGGTTGAATGTGATTATTCCCCTTATTTGGGATGAAATTGATATTAGTTGTGAATTGGAAAGTCTACCCACACGGAATATGTGGGAAGTCAGCGTAGCCGATCGGGTGGAGATCGGACGCCATGCTGCGCACATGGTGGTACTACTCTTGGTAACACCTTTTTTCGCATCACATGTCAAACCACATTGTCCATGGGGTGATGGACTAGTCGATAAGGCGTGATCAGACTCCTTGATAAACCACAGTGCTATATCAGTGCTAATGATCTCCCAACCAAAAATATATATAATTTTTGTATTTTGAAAATTGTTATCTTTTAACTTGGTATTTGGATATCATTGATTATTACTTGTTGCTTCCATGATGTTTCCCCTTCTTTCATTGGCGTTCTATTTCGTAGGAGGACATTTAGCTTTACATACTAGTACTATTCCATATGTACTAACGTCCCTTTTGTCGGGGGCGCTGCATCTTCAATGGATGCAGGTAGTTTATCAACGGGTGCTCTTGATCCTCGTTAGCAGTTACTCTATACTCAGCAGGTTTTTGTGAGCACTACTCTATTCTAGGCTTTATGTCATTTGACGTTGTATTTTGTTCTTTGAGGTATAGCCGGGGCCTTATCGCCGGCACTTCCATTCTACTCTTCTATTGTATATAGAGGCTCCGTATACATAGTGTGGGTGGTGTTTGATATTTTGAATTGAACTAGAAGTGTTGGTATTTTGGCAAACATGTTTGACATTTTGGGATAAAATACGGTCAAAGCTATAATACTCTGTATTTATGGACTAGGGCCATACAATGTACCACATGACCATGATAGTAAGGTGTATACAATATGTTAAATTAGTAATTTGAGTGAATTAGGATGAGATTAGGTTGTCATTCTTAACATGAACAGAATAGTGAATCATTAAAGGACTTAGATTTATATATACATGATAAACAGGGAAAGAGTAACCTGGGGTTGGGTAGCAGACCTCGGTAATAATTAACCGAAGTAAGTGTTATGGCATAATATAACCTACCAAGGTGCAGAAAAGCCATAAGATAATCGAGGATATGAAACAAAATATAACAATAACCGTAAGTTCGACAAAGTACCAAGCAAAGAACTTCAGTACACCTATAAATGCCCAGAGGAATAGTTTGTCATAGTTATGATATGTTCACAAAGTGTATCTTAGAATGATTGGATAAAAGCTGGACGAAAAAAGAGAAAAAAGTCGCATAGGTGTGCGTACAAGGACATAGTCGAACAGGCTGCTTGACAGAAGGTAGCAACAATTACGATATTAGAAGAATTCTTAACACAGGCTCTGGTGTGAGAAAGAGGCCTGAAGGGTGGAATGCCCTGGCCTTTGGATTTATTCGCAGAACAGATGCCTAGATTGAAAGGACAATATAAAAATATTCTTAAGATTTTTAGGCTATGAGACTAATAACCACACCAGTCAACATTTGCGGACGAATGTTCCAAAGGGGGGAATGATGTTACACCCAATGTTTTCCTGTGTAAAAGTACGTCGTAAGTCAGTTGATGTATGATCAGAAAGTAGATCATCTTTGAATGTACATAAAGTAAGTTAATCATGTTACTTTAGAGGTTACAAATATTTAATATCATGAACTTCAAGTACCAAGACGCTAAACAAATCGAAGAAAATAAGTTTTGTCGAAACGGCAAGTTGGGAATGTTATAACCCATACTTTTGGGGTGATTAATATGATAAGGAGGTGGTATTATGAGGTAGTTTAGTCATATTATAGTCGTGTGTTAATTTCGATATCAAACGAGTTAGGAAACAAAAGTAGATAAAAGTTGTCGCAAGTTACATTTATAATTTTACTTTATATTTAGGTAAAATATTACTTAGATTATCTCTTAATGTAATTGGAATTACAGGGTGATTGTAAGGCCCCGTTACAATTTCCTAATGATTTAAGATTTTAATGTGCGCCGGCGGTATTTGAGGTTAGCATATTCGAGTATTAAAGGAGACCTATGGGATAGAACCACATCATTTTGAAATTAAAATATATGTTTAAGGTGTGTTGGATCATACTAAGGAGTTTTGTGAATGGCAAGAATTTGTGTGGAACAAGTTGGATACATTAAATGGAAAGTATGTCTCAATTAGCACATGACCCGACTTCAAATGAACGCCACTCCAAAAATATAATTACTTAGGTGGTGCTATACCTACCAAATTAAAGCCCTTTGAGTTTAGTTTCCAACGCATCAAACTGTTTGTCATTTGGATATTTCTACAGAACATTATGGCTATTTTACCGGACCTATGCCACTTGTGCGCCCAGATGTGCGACCGCGCATATAAGGGGGTTTCTGCCTTATGTGCACGACCAGATGTGCGATCACTTGACCAGGTGCATGTCCGCACACGTAGAAGCCCTATAAATACCACCAAGGCTGAGTAGAGAGAGGGGATAAGTCATTTCTTTGAGCTAGGTCTTGCTTATCAAGGGGGAACCCATCCTATACTTCCCTCCCATGAACCAAGGTAATGTTTTTGGAGTAATTTTTAGTTGATTACTACTTCTAAATACTTATATTAACTAGGATTAATATTGAAGATCCATAGATTTCCAATCAAATCCCCGAATTGGTCAAGAACACTACAAGTTGGAATTTTCAAGAATCTCACTACAAGAGGTATGTCTACCATCTCTAACTACTCTATGGTGATTATTTATATATGAAATATATGTTAGGACTCATTGGATGGTGATTTGAAGCCATAAGTGCCTAACATGGGTTGTGTTGGAGTTGTAGAGATTGTAAAATGGTCTAATTAATGAGATTGATGGTTTGGGTGTAAATTGCTGGGCATGCGTGTGCTAATGGAAGTGGTGGATGGCTTAGTGACGATGGTAAGGTGAATCATTGGTATGGAAGGTGTTTGTTAGGTGAAGAAATTTCATTGAAGGAGGTTGTTGAAATATATATTCACGTTAGATGTTTGGTAAAAAGTCTAAATGACTTTAAGTATAGAAATCATAATAATATTGGTACAAATGTGTTGCATTGTTGTAGATTGAAGTTATTTAGTGTGGTGGACCATCGTAGTACTATTAAGGGGTAAATTTCAAGTATGTTGGCTAAACTACTCTCTTAGAATTGAATAACATGATGTTTCCGCAAGTTTCAAGTATGGTTGACTCAAGTTCCTAATAAATTCGACTATTTCGAATGAACCTTATGTCGAAAGATATATATATATATATATATCTGTGTGTGTGTGTGTGTGTGTGTGTGTGTGTGTGTGTGTGTGTGCGTGTGTCTTCAAAATGTGTTTCAGATGCTCTTATTATATTATGTTATCCTTCAGGACCGTGTTCAAAGTATGATATGTATATTAAAATGTTATGACTCTTAGTCGTGTTTCAAATGAAAGTCCATTATGCTTAACTTGGAAAGAATACTACATGCATCCAAAACTCCTATTGCTCATATATATACTTAAGACCTTGATTTCGAATAGTAATATTGTTGATAATCTATAAAGATGCTTGAAAGTGATAGAAGTGAGTTGAAATTGTGTATTTCCCTTTTTGGGAAAAGTATTTCAATAATAAATGGTGTGTTACTCCTCTATGATTTTAACTTGCGCTTCGATTGCCAATCATTTTACTCTATTTCTTGGAAACAAATCTATTATGTTTAAAGTATTCAATTCTAATGAACTTAAAGTTGTGATTTAAAAAATATTATATATGTTTATATTAATGATGATGATACACGAGAGTAAAGAAATGGAAGTGTGGAACATGAAATACGGCCATCGTTCCATGAATAAAGAAACTTGTGAATGGCCAAAAGAGCCAAGGAATTACTGTTGTTTTGAGTGGTTGAAAATACTAATTAAGATTTATACAATGTGAAAGACGATGAGCTGAATACATTTGTATTGATGTTACCTTGTGTGCGAAAACAAAAACAATAATTTTTGGGAGTATCTAGCAAACTGAGGAAGGGAGATTCATATGGCCCATTCCCGAAACTACACGTGCCGTGGTAGGGGTGGATTGTGGTCTATTTTGATTATTCCCCTTATTTGGAATGCGATTTATATTAGTTGTGAATTGGAAAGTCAACCCACATGTCATAAGTGGGAAGTTGGCCTAGCCGATCGGGTGGAGATCGGACGCCATGCTGCGCACATGGTGGTACTACTCTTGGTAACACCTTTTTTCGCAACACAGGTCAAGCCACATTGTCTGTGGGGAGATGGACTAGTCGATCGGGCGTGATATGGCTCCATGATAAAAACACGGTGCTATATCATTGCTAATGATCTCCAAACCAAAAATATATATTATTTTTGTATTTTGAAAATTGTTATGTTTTAACTTAGCACTTGGATATCATTGATTGTTACTTGTTGATTCCATGATGTTTCCCCTTCTTTCATTGGCATTCAATTTCGTTACAGAATATTTAGCTTTACATACAAGTACTATTCCATATGTACTAACTTTTCTTTTGTCGGGGGCGCTACATCTTCAATGGATGCAGGTAGTTCATCAGCGGACGGTCTTGATCCTCGTTAGCAGTTACACTATACTCAGTAGGTTTTGGTGAGCCCTACTCTATTCTAGGCTTTATGTGATTTGACGTTGTATTTTGTGCTTTGAGGTATAGCCGAGGCCTTATCGCCGGCACTTACATTCTACTCTTCTGTTGTACTTAGAGGCTCCGTAGACATAGTGTGGGTGGTGTTTCATGTTTGGAGTTGAACTAGAAGTGTTGGTATTTTGGCAAACATGTTTTTCATCAAATCTAAAAACTTTTAATATTTTGGAAATCGTAAATGAATCTCCTTTGACTAATGGAAAAACCATATGGAACACTTGACTCTTCTCTTGTTAAAGGGCAAGGTTGTATAGAAGGCATCTTTGAGGCTTTATTAACCGGGGTATCTCAGTTGAGCACCGGTCGTGGTCCCCGAGGTTGGGGCGTGACAAGCTTGTTATCAGAGCCTAAGGTTTTAAAGTGTCATAGGTTGTCTCGGAGCCCTGTCTAGTAGAGTTCTTCTTATCGGTGTGTTGTCGACCACATCTAAAATTAGGAGGATACTTGGGCATTTAGGAATGTCACCCTTCTTTGATACTCCAGATCATGCGATAAAGCTCAAGATAAAAAGTTAATTTCCTCATTATGTCTCATTTTCTGGATGAGTAATCCACGAGTTCGAAGCAGCAAGGAGGGAATGACCTCGTCGGAGAATCTGCGGGAGATTGTGCAAGAGTTCATTGGGAAAATGTGTCAAGCCATGGAGGGATTGGAAGAACTTGTTGCTGAGGGAAGTACCCCCGTTCCTACCAATGTCACCACACCACCGGATCGTGTGGTTAGAGCATATAAGAAACGAAAGAGGGTTTCTTGTACTAATAAACCAGATTGTTTGATTTGCAAGAAACGTCACTTGGGAACATGTTTAATGACTCTTGAAATATGTTATGGTTGTGGAAAGAGGGGGAATAAGAAGAACAAATGCCCTAGATTGGTACCCCCATCCCGGTCTGCCTGATATGTGGGAAGGAACATTTGGAGTCATGTAGTGAATATGCGCAGCAGCATGTTAGGGGTGGAAGATTTGGCAAATTCCAAAGGCCCACACCGCAAGCCGGTAGAGATATTGATACTTCCGCCATGGATGCTTGGAGGGAGGATAAGGGGGAAGCTTATGGTGTAAGAAAAAAGTGTGAATATCAGGTTAGTGGGGCGAGTCACTTTAGCAGACCTCATCCCTGTTGTGTGAAATGTGGGAGATGTCATTCGGGAGTATGTCACTATGGTACCAATGTATGCTACGAGTGTGTTATAAGGGGTCACATTCAGAGAGATTGTCGTTCGTCTTGTAGAGCATGGGCAGGGATGCAGCACAACCAACCAGTTCTACAGCTATTACATCCACAATGCCTCCCCCAGCCGGAGGCACTATAGTAGCGCCCGCAAGGCGTGGAGCAGCTAGGGGTGGTATCAAGAGCTCGGGAGGGCCCAGCAAGTTTTATGCTATGAGAAGGCATCAAAAGTTGGAGGCTTCTCCAGATGTGGTTATAGGTTTATTGACTGTCCAATCTCAAGATGTATATGCTCTTATTGACCCCGGTTCCACTTTGTCATATGTCATTCCTTATGTTGCTATGGAATTTGGGATAGAACCGGAACAACTTTATGAGACGTTCTTTGTATCCACTCTTTTAACGCGACATATCATTTATGAAGCCTCTTTATCACAGTTATCTTACTTGCAACCTCTTGAGGAATTGATTTCTATAATGATTTCTTTGAATTGAGTCACAGGCCCATGTTAATAATTCCAACTTGCTTCCCTAAATTCTCCAAAAGGGACTATACCTATTGAATTCCTTAGAGAACCTTCTAATCCAAATGGATAATGTCTACTCTCTTGTGCTTATGCATGCAGCATGGTAAAGTTTACCTATGTGGTATCAAGTACAATGTAAAGCAACCCAGTGTTGAGATCCTTCTTGAGCCACTCTCTCTTTCCTGTGCATGTGACACCTATGGTTTGAATAGTCATTTTGCTCCCTTTATGAATATAGTCATAGATCCTTTTCCCTATCCAAGTAACATAAAAGCATATCTCAGCACCTATTATATGAGTACATGTCAAGTGAGAGGGTCAATTGTCTGCATAAAGTTATTCTAAAACTTGGGAACCTCACAAATTCATCATAAAAATATCCATTGTTTTCCCATCTTAGTATTAGTTTTTTATGGCCACTTAGGACATTCCGCATTAAGTAGCTCACTTTGTTCCTAGTATTGTAGTTTCCCATGATGTGGCCTGGCATTGTAGTTTGGGAGTTATTATAGCAGAAATATATCCAGCTCATAACAAATGTTCATTTTCTCTTTAAACCTCTGCAACATGTACTGACTTTGTTCCTTAGTTAGTAAATCACGAAGTATGTCATTGTCCTGTGTGTAGGGTTTACTACCCTTAATTTTCCACATCCCTGGGTGGATAAGAGTTATTTGTCTTTTTCCTCGGAGCATCAAATTACCCATTAGAACCTTTCTAACCAATGCATGATTTAACCCCAATATTAAGATGTCCTAGGTACATGGTCTCACTCGTGAAAGGTTAGAATTAGATATTCCAGATTATAAGGCACCTATCATGAACATATTTAGTTTAAGGGTCAAGTTTATCGTATCTCTAGTCCTCTCATATCGGATCAACCATCGGGAAGGAATAAGTTGTCGTAATAATAATCCCACTAGTGACCAACCTCTTTTTCAGCCAGGTAGGTTTGGGGCATAGTTTTCTTGTGTAAAATATTGTCAAGGGGGTAACGCAACTTCATGTATTTTTGAAAACACTAACACATTCATGGTGCAAGAATCTTCTCATTTTGAGCTAAACTGATTATCCCTACACTCAAGGAGGCAACTTGTGTCACGTACTTGACTATTTCTCCTTAGAGCTTACTATTGTCGGGCAAGGCACATATGGAATGGAACAATTATTACTATCCCTTGCATAAATTGTCTCCTTCCAAGAATAACTGATGCTAACGACTCACCTCTTTTACATCGTAGGATCAGTACATTGTTTCCACATTATCTGTGTGTACTACTTAACTCTATGCCTCATTTGTCGAATCAATGATGACATCACAATAATTAATCATGTTAGCACTATTGTTAGTAACCTTCACATCCCTTAGAATATAACCTCCAGTAATGCCCTGCTCAGCACATAGATGAATTCCTGAACAATTCCAGCTCAATCTCGAACCCCGTTGTTCCTCCTTGTATTAAATCTACTGATAGTAGTGGGTCCAGCCTGTCAAAGAGAAAGTATCATTCCATGATCGAACCTATTGGGTAGGAAATCTATGGTCATATTCATTCTATCACATCCTAGAATAATGGTTGAAGGTCGCCAAGGGTTTAGTTTGTGTCACACCCCAAACTTGGGGAGCGCGACCGGCGCTCAACCGAGTGAACTCGGCCGAGCAAGCCTGTTAGATTTCCTTCTGTCCAAACTCATCCATGAATAAAGAGGAGATGTAATCCATTAATCAAACATTGAAAAGATTTCATTAGCAACTCCCATTTCATTTCCATTTTGCAACATCATTCATAATTTCAAAAATATTACTAGTTTATAGGATTAATGAAAAACATGATTTCCAACTACCAACATTTCTAATTCAATTCCCCACATTAAATACCACCCACAACTTTTAGCCGGCCCGGCTATACCTCAACTATAAAGTACATGAGAAACAAAAGATACATGACACCGAAATAAAATGGGGCTCACCAAGTCAGCTGAAGAGAGTGTACCGCTATCACTGATCAACACCGCCTGCTGTAGAACCACCTGCATCCATTAAAGATGCAGCGCCCCCGGCAAAAGGGACGTTAGTACCGTCGAATAGCACTAGTATGTATAGCTAAAAGTCCTCTTTCAAAATAGAATGCCCATATAAGAAAAGGCAACACATAGAAACAACAAGTCACAATCAACAATATCCAAATGTCTAGTTAAAACATAATAATTTTCAAAATACGAACTTCATTTACAATTTTTGGTTGGGAGATCATTAGAACTAATATACCACTGTTCACAATACTATCGTTCACAATACCAATGTTCACAATATCAATACCACCATACTCTTTGCACGGAGTCCGATCAAGACTCGATCGGCTAGGCCATCTCATTAGAGACATCAATCACAATCACTCTCAATACCAATACCACTATACTTTTAGCACGGAGCCCGATCACGACCTGATCGGCTAGCCCACCTCATTAGAGACATCAACCACAATCACAATTTCAATAACAATTTCCTGCACAATCACTACCATACGTGCGACATGGTGTCCGATCACGACCCGATCGGCTAGGCCATCTCATTTAAGACATCAACCACAATCACAATTACAATTACAATTTCCAGCACAACTAAGGCCATCTCATCTAGGCCAATCACGACCCGATCGACTAGGCCATCTCACCATAATACCGTGTGGATCAACATCATCCTTTTCAATCAATCATCTCATCTCAATTAAGGGGAATAATTTTATCACATCAATCTCATTCCAAATAAGGGTAATAATTACAATACATTCCTACACTGATACATGTAGTTTCGGGGTTAGGTAAATTCAACCTACCCTTCCTTGGTGACTATCGATACTCCCAAAAATATTTTTGATTTGCTTACAAAAGAAACAACAATACAAATATATTTACCTCATAACCTTTCACACCGTATATAGCCTCATTGGCACTTTCAACATCATTATTTCATTGGCTCTCCTTGCCATACATATGATTCTTCATTCTTGGCACAATGGCCGTATTTCATATTTCACACTTTCATTTCTTCCCTTTCACGGATCATCATCATAAATATCAACAAATAGAATATTCCAGAAATCACAAATTTAGGTTCATTAGTAATGAAGGCTTTAAACACAATGGATTTCTTTCCAAGAAAATGGAGTAAAATGATTGGCAATCGAAGCACAAGTTAAAATCATAAACAAGTAACACATCATTTATTCTTGAAATACTTTTCCCCAAAAAGGGCAATACACCATTTCAACTCCTGAATATATAAGAGTTCAAAACACATTGGAAATACTTACAAAGCATAGCATTAGATAAAATAGCCACATTTGGGCATGACTTGAGTACATAAGCTTTTAGTCAAATCTATTTTCGTAGTCAATTCGGAATAGTTAAATCAATGCTCATTTCATAACCTTTCTCACATCATTTCATTTCATTGGCACCACTGGCCTCAAGTATAACTTTCATTCTTGGCACGGTGGCCGCAATTGTCACCAACTCACTTCATTCACTTTCGAGCATCTTTATACATTATCAACAACAATTCATTTCCAATCAATAATTTAGGTATACATATGAGAAATTAAGGGTCTTAAACATATCGAGTTTTTCTCACAATTTGGCATACTAGCTTTCATTTGAAACACGACTCAGAGCCATAACATTTTAATAAGAAACCCATACTTTGAAACTTACAGGAACATTATGGAATTCGATTCTAAGAGAGAAAGTTTCGCCAACATACCTAACTTTGAGCTTTCCTTAAATTACTACAATGTTACGGAAATTCTAGCAATCCCAATCTATTTTGGGACATAACAAAATTGAACATAAATTAGAAAGATATTCATGGTTTCAGATCATTTGAGCATTTTATCAAACACTGGGTGTGCAAATTTGGCTGCAAGGTTCTTCTACAAGATTTCCTTATTAGTACAAGCATTTATAAATAATACTCTTACACCCAAGAATCATACTTTCCATCACCTATCTTTTACCCCAAACTCGAAATTAAAGACTAGGGCATGGAACCTTACTTGTTAGATGAAGAGCTTGTGATTAGCTTCCTTGATTCTTGGAGATTGGTGCAAGATTGGATGATTAGAATGTTAGGTTTACTCTTTCTCTCTCTAAAATGCTCTTACATCTCTCTAAACTATCAGGTTTTAGCTCAAGAAATGACTTAAACCCTCTCTCTACCCGGCCTTGGGGGTATTAAATGAGCTCCTATGTGCATTGCCGCGCACCTGGGCAAGTGGCCACGCATCTAGCCGTGCACCTGAGGCAGAAACTCTCAAATATGCGCGGCTGCGCATTTGAGCGCGAATATGACACAGGTCCAGTAAAATGGCCATAACATTCTGTAGAAATATCCAAATGATGAACGGTTTGATGCGTTGGAAACAAGACGCAAAGGGCTTTAATTTGATAGGTAGATCACCAAGTGATTATATTGAGGGAGGTCTATTCATTTTAAGTCGGGTATTGTGCCAATTGAAACATCCTTTCTACTTAATGTATCTAACTTGTTCCACACAAGTTCTTGCCATTCACAAAACTCCTTAGTATGTTCCAACACACCTTAAACATACATTATCAATTCAATATTATGTGGCTATATCCCATAGGTCTCCTTTTATACTCAAATACGTTATTCCCAAATATCGTTGGCGCACTTTAAATTCTTAGATCATTAGAAAATTTTTACGGGGCCTTACATTCTCCCCCACGTAGGATCATTCGTCCTCGAATGACAAGTAGAGTCCGTCCCCAAAAACTTAACATAAATCGTTTCATCTTCCACACATCTTAAGCTCCCAAATTTGACTAACTCCCCAATTGTGTTTTCAGCAATTTTGGCAGAGTCTCCTCTGCAATTGGGCCTAACACCTACCAGATGACCACCAAAACAACTCCTAACAACACATCCACATATCAACAAAGTATCACAATATATATCAACAACATGGATCTCAACATCAAGGGCATTATATTAACAAGAGTGATATCTGGACATGAGCTGCACATATTTAAATCATAACACATATAAAGTGCCTTTCGATTTGAAATCATTTGCCTATACACTCAAGTGAGAACATTTTATTTCCTTAACACTTTTGGACCTCAAGGTGGCCTCCTCGACTTATAGACATTGTCATAACACATTAACAGAGGTAATCTCAACTCTCAGACTTATCTAACAAGGATGGCAAATAGATATCCCTCATAATCCAATTATCCATTAACTTCACATTCACTAGCTTTCAACGGAACGATAGAAAAAGGATTTATAATTACCTTCATAGACGTAGACACATGATACACCGGGTACACGGAGGACAATAATAGGGGAAACATCATGCTCATAGTTTGGCCTATTTTCTTTAAGATTTCATAAGGCCTAATGTGACTACACATACTTTACCTTCCTTAACAATTCACATAGCATCCTCATGGAGAATATATTGAGAATAACCTATTTACTTTCTTCAAATCTAAATCTCTACGCCGAACACCCAAACTAAACCTTTGGCGACCTCCAACAATTAGTCTAAGATGTGCTAGCTTGAATATGACTATAATATTTCCTATCAAATATATTTGATCACGGGATGACGCTTCATCTTTGACATGTGACATATAGGAGGCATAATCGGCAGGATAAAGACATTAGCGCCAGTTATTCTTGAAAGACTATTATTCATGAAAAGGACAACAACAATTGTTTCATTCCATATGTGCTTTGTTTGGCAATAGTAGGCCTCAAAGAGAAATAGCCAAGTACGTGACACCAGTCATCTCCTGGAGTGTAGGAAAATCAGTTTAACTTGAAATGAGAATATTTTGGCACCTCGAATGTGATATGGGTTTCAAAATGCATGAAATTGCATTACGCTCTTAACATTAACTGACACAGGGAATTTATGTCACAAGCCCATGGGGATGAAAAAGAAGTTGAACACTGGTTAGATCATTAGCATTCTCACAACTTATCCTTTGCTAATAGTTGATCCTATATGAGAGGACTAGAGATACGATGAATTTGTCTTTCAAATCAATATATTCATAATATGTGCTCTTATGTTACTAAACACTGAAAAGGATTCATTATAATATTCACAAAGGAGCAAAGTGATTGTTCAAACCATATGAGTCACGTGCACAGGAGAAAGAGACTAGCTCAAGAAAGATCTCAACACTAGGCTGACTTACATTGGATTTGGTACCACATAGGTAAACTTAATAACTGTGCATGCATAAGCACAAGTGAGCAGATGTTATCCATTTGAATCAAAATGTTGTATAAAATTTCATCAGGTATAGTCCTTTGTTGAGAATTTATGGAAGAAAGTGGGAAATATTAACCTAGGGTTATAACTCATTCCAAGGAAATCATTATAGAACTCAATTCCTCAAGAGGTCGTAAATAAGAGAATTGTGATCAAGAGGCTTCACGAATAATGCGTCTTGTTCAAATAGTAGGTACATGCAATATTTTGTGATTCAACGTCTTGTTAATACTGTGTTTATGAAGGCTGTTCAATATGGATGTACATATACAACAAGGAAACACTATGCGTGTTCATAATGATGTACTGAGGAGTGACTTACTTAATGACTTTAGGTTGACAGAGCAGTGCCTTAACTGATGTCCCTCGACTCCACATCCGTAACATACATTGGTACCATAGTTACATACCCCTGAATGACATCTCCTACACTTCACACAATGAGGATGAGGTCTGTTAAACTGACTTGCCCCACCGACTTGATATTTACCCTTTTTGCATACATCATAATCATTCCCCTATCCTTCGTCCAGGACCCTGTGATGGGATTAACAATCTTTGCAACAGCTCGTTGTATGGACTTTTGGAATTGCCCAAATCTACCCCTAACATGCTTCTGAGCATACTCACAACATGACCCAAAATGTTCCCGCCTGCATATCGGGAAGACCGGGATGGGTGTACCCAACCTAAGGGAATTTGTTCTTCTTGTGCCCCTTCTTTCCACAACCATAACATGCTCCAAGAATCATCCAACATAAACCCCAGTGGCTCTTCTTTCATATCAAATATTTTGGTTCATTGAGGCCAATAATGCCTTTTCATTTCTTAGGTGCTCTCACCACATATTCCTGTGGCGCGGTAACATTAATAGGAACAACGACACTTTCCCTAGCGACTGGTTCTTTCAGTACCTCATCGCTGCCTCTAACCCGTGGGTTACTCATATGGAAAATAAGACATGACGAGGAATTTAGCTTCCTACCTTGAACTCTATCGCACGATCTGGAATATCAAAGAAGTGTGAAATTCCTAAATGTCCAAGTACCCTCCTCATTATAGATGTGGTCGACAACACACCGATAAGAAGGACTCTACTAGACACGAATTACTTTACTAGACACGGCTCGGAGACATCCTAGGAAACTTTAAAACCTTAGTCTCTGATACCAAGTTTGTCATGCCCAAAACTCTGGGAGCGTGACAGGCGCTCAACCAAGTGAACCCGGCCGAGAAGCCTGTTAGTTCCTTCTACCCAAACTCATCCATGAATAAAGAGGAGATGTACTCCATTAATCAAACATTGAAAAGATTTCATTATCAACTCCCATTTCATTTCCATTAGAAACTTCATTCATAATTTCCAAAATATTACGAGTTTATAGGATTAATTAAAAACATGATTTCCAAATACCAACATTTCTAATTCAATACACCACATTAAATACCACCCACAACTTGTCTACGGAGCCTCTAAGTACAACAAAAGAACAAATATAGAAATGCCGGCAACAAGGCCCCGGCTATACCCCAACCACAAAGTACATGAGAAACAAAAGATACATGACCCCGAAATAAAGTGGGGCTCACCAAGTCAGCAGAAGAGAGTGTACTGCTATCACTGATCAATACCGCCTCCTGTAGAACCACCTGTATCTATTAAACATGCAGCGCCCCCGGCAAAAGGGACGTTAGTACCGTCGAATAGCACTAGTGTGTATAGCTAAATGTACTATTTCAAAATAGAATGCCCATATAAGAAAAGGCAACACATAGAAACAACAAATCACAATAAACAATATCCAAATATCCAGTTAAAATATAATAATTTTTAAAATACGAACTTCATATATAACTTTTGGTTGGGATATCATTAGAACCGATATACCACTGTTCACAATACCATCGTTCACAATACCAATGTTTACAATACCAATGTTCACAATACCAATACCACCATACTTTTAGCACGCAGTCCGATCATGACCCGATCGGCTAGGCCATCTCATTAGAGACATCAACCACAATCACTCTCAATACTAATACCACCAAACTTTTAGCACGGAACCCGATCACGACCCGATCGTCTAGGCCATCTCATTATAGACATCACCACAATCACAAATTCAATTACAAATTCTAGCACAACCACCACTATGTGTGTGACACGGTGACCGATCACGACCCGATCGGCTAGGCCGTCTCATTCGAGGCATCAACCACTATCGCAATTACAATTACAATTTCCACCACAATCACCACCATGTGTGCGGCATGGTGTTCGATCACGACCCGATCAGCTAGGCCATCTCAACACAATATCAGGTGGATCGACATCATCCTTTTCTATCAATCATCTCATCTCAATTAAGTGGAATATTCTATCATATCATCTCGTCCCAAATAAGGGGAATAATTACAATCCATTCCTACACCGACATGTTTAGTTTCGGGGTTAGGTAATTTTAACCTACCCTTCCTCGATGACTATCGATACTCCCACAAATAGTTTTGATTTGATTACAAAGGAAACAACTATAAAAATACATTTACCTCATAACATTTCATACCGTGTATAGTCTCATTGGCACTTTCAACATCATTATTTCATTAGCTCTCTTGGCCATACATATGATTCTTCATTCTTGGCACAATTGCCGTATTTCATATTCCGCACTTTCATTTCTTCCCTTTCACGGATCATCATCATAAATATCAACAAATAGAATATTCTGGAAATCACAACCTTAGGTTCATTAGTAATGAAGGCTTTAAACCCAATGGATTTCTTTCCAAAAAACTGTCACGCCCTAACCGCGGGAAGCACGGATGGCGCTAGACTTAGTGAACCCGGTTGAGCAAGCCTGTCAGATACTTTCTACCCAACTCACCCATGATCAAGAAAAGACATGATATCATTAATTAAATAGTAGGAAGTTCAAACATACAACATTAAATCGTTTCATTAGTTACTACACTATTAAGTCTCAAAATACACAACATAACTTGTTTGACTTTTCTAACACCCATGTACAACCCACATAGTGTCTACAGAGCCTCTAAAAGATACAAAAGAGTCTATGATAGTGCCGGCGATAAGGCCCCGGCTATAACTTGAGACGTGATAATAATATAAACAAAGATACAAAACGTGACCCCGGGATGAGCTGGGGCTCACCAAGTCTGCTAGGAAGAGGATGTGCCACTATCGCTGATCAACACTGCCTGCTATGTAACCACCTGCATCCATTTAAAGATGCAGCGCCCCCGGCAAAAGAGACGTTAGTACCGTCGAATAGCACTAGTATGTATAGCTAAACACCAACTCAATAGAATGAATAATAATACAAGAGGGGCAGTCAAGAATTAAATAAGGGCTTCAAATAATAGTAAAACAACAAGTTAAGGATCATATACATTTTCAAGACAATTTCTATATTACTAGTTTGGGTGACCTTTAGTACTGATATTTCACAATTTACAATACCTCCGTATTCTTATACGGAGTCCGATCTCGGCCCGATCGGCTAGGTCGTCTCATTTGAGACATCAACCATAACCATAATTTCATCATAAGTTCCAGCACAGTACCACCATGTGTGCGACATGGCGTCTGATCACGGCCCGATCAGCTAGGCCGTCTCACCTTAGATATTACCTTTTTTAGTTTGTAATTTCTAGCTCAGTTACCACCATGAATGCAGCATGGCGTCCGATCACATCCTGATCGGCTAGGCCATCTTACCCAAGACATTATCTTTTCAGTCAATCATCTCACATCATACTTCTTTCATATACTTTCCATTCATTGGCACTAGTGGCAAAAATTTTAAAGTCATTCATGGCTCTTGGCCATATTTCATAATTCCAGTTCCCTTTTCCACATTCAAACATCATTATCATTATCAACAACAATAAGGTTTCCCATTCAAGACATTAAATTCACATATGAACAACTTGGGAATCTTAAACACATAGAGGCTTTTCATACAAATTGGAATAACAACCTTTATTCGATCTTGACATGAAGTCTTAACATTTCTAGCACATATTCGACATTTTAAACACATCCTCAAATGGCAAGATGACTTGATGAAGAATTTAGAATAAACATTGAACATACATCCTTCAACACCAACACATTATGAATAGCCAATTCAATAATGATCAAGGACTTACTCCAATTACATGAACACTGTGGGATTCGATTCTAAGAAGAAGGGGGTTTAGCCAACATACCTCAATTGAGCTTCTCAAACTCTAAAATGATCCGGAATTCTTAGCAACTTCAATCTATTTTAGAAATATAACAAGTTGAACCAAAATTAGGAATATGATCATGGTTCTAGCTCATTTGAGCATATTATCAAACACTAGGTGTGCATTAAGGTTGCAAGGTCCTTTTGTGAAAGATTCCACCATTTCCCCACCCATTCTCTACCATTTTAGCTCACAACCTTCCCACATACTTCAAGAATACATGCATGCAAGAAAACAACCCCTACAACCAATAATTGTCTCTCTAATTATCCCATGTTTTTGTAATTTTTTGAAATTGAGAGCTAGGACATAGATTTTTATCTTTAGTATGAATACTCCCTTGTTAAACCTCAATGATTGAGCAAGAATTGATGGGTAATAGTTTGAAGGTTGCTCCCCCACTCTAAGAACTATCTCTCTCACTCTAAAATATCAGAAATGTGCTCAAAATGAGTTGTGGCTTGTGTTTTAACGAAATAGGGTCGGGTTTGAAAGTTCAAAAAATGAAGCTCCGGAACAAGTTATGCGGACGATATGTGGACCGCATAACCATTAAACTATGACGCCCAACCGCGAGAAGCGCGACAAAAAATGGAGTAAAATTATTTGCAATCGAAGCACAAGTTAAAATCATAAACAAGTAACACATCATTTATTGTTGAAATACTTTTCCCCAAAAAGGGCAATACACCATTTCAACTCCTGAATATATAAGAGTTCAAAACACATTGGAAATACTTGCACAACATATCATTAGATAAAATAGCCACATTTGGGCATGACTCGAGTACATAAGCTTTTAGGCAAATATATTTTCGAAGTCAATCCAGAATAGTTAAATCAAAGCTCATTTCATAACCTTTCTCACATCATTTCATTTCATTGGCACCATTGGCCACAAGTAGAACTTTCATTCTTGGCACGGTGGCCACAATTTATACCACCAACTCACTTCTTTCACTTTCGAGTATATTTATACATTATCAACAAAAAGGCATTTCCAATCAAGACTTTAGGTACACATATGAGCAATCAAGGTTCTTAAACATATCGAGTTTTTCTCACACAATTTGGCATACTAGATTTCATTTGATACACGACTCAAAGCCATAACATTTTAATACGCAACCCATACTTTGAAACTTACGGGAACATTATGGAATTCGATTCTAAGAGATAAAGTTTAGCCAACATGCCTCACATTGAGCTCTTCTTAAATTACTACAACATTCCAAAAATTATAGCAATCCCGGTCTATTTTGAGAAGAAACATAATTGAACACAAATTATGAAGATATTCATGGTTTCAGCTCATTTGAGCATTTAATCAAACATTAGGTGTGCACATTTGGCTACAAGGTTCTTCTACAAGATCTCCTTAACTCCTCAACCCAATCTTTACTTATCTTAGCTCAACAATCTTCCCAGAAACCGTATCATTACAAGCATGTATAAATAATGCTCTTACACCCAAGAATCATACTTCGCATCACGCATCGTTTACCCCAAACTCGAAATTAAAGACTAGGGTATGGAACCTTACTGTAACGCCCCTAACTCGGGGAGCGCGACCGGTGCTCAACCGAGACAACCTGGCCGAGGAAGCCTGTTATATTTTCTTCTACCCAAACTCATCCATGAATAAAGATGAGATGTACTCCATTAATCAAACATTGAAAAGATTTAATTAACAACTTCCTTTTCATTCCCATTAGCAGCTTCATTCATAATTTCCAAAATACTACGCGCTTATAAGATTAATGAAAAACATGATTTCCAAATACCAACATTTGTAGTTCAATTCCCAACACCAACCACAAACCACAACCTGTCTATGGAGCCTCTATGTACAATAGAAGAGTAATATGAAAATGCCAGCAACAAGGCCCCGGCTATACCTCAAAACACAGTACATGAGAAACAAAAGATACATGACCCCAAAATGAAGTGGGGCTCACCAAGTCAGCTGAAGAGAGTATACCGCTATCACTTATCAATACCGCCTGTTGTAGAACCACCTGCATCCATTAAAGATGCAGCGCCCCCGGCAAAAGGGACGTTAGTACTATCGAATAGCATTTGTATGTATAGCTAAAAATCCTCTTTCAAAATAGAATGCACATATAATCTATACGTGGAACACATAATATAATGTAATTGAAACAACATGTACAAACAAGGACAACGAAAGTGGCACCTATTGTCTACATTAATAATATGTCTCATTAGACCGTCCTTAGTGTTGACAAATCATATTATACACTTACGCGTTTCATAGACCGTCCATAGTGTTTATTCATACCGTACACATATACTTCTCATACACAATACACATATGCGTTTCATAGACTGTCCACAAGATTTCATAATACAATATACCTACGTATTTCATAGACCGTCCTTTGGATTTCACATCACAATATATCTATGCATTTCATAGACCGTCCACAAGAGTTAATATAACAATATACCTATGCGTTTCATGGACCATCCACAGGATTTCATAACACAATATTCCTATGTGTTTCATAGACCGTCCACAGGATTTCATAACACAATATAACTATGTGTTTCATAGACCATCCATAGTGTTTCATAACACAATATTCCTATGCGTTTCACAGACCGTCCATAGGGTTTCATAACATAATATTCCTATGCGTTTCATAGACCGTGCATAGGGTTTCAGAACACAATATTCCTATGCGTTCCATAGACCGTCCATAGGGTTTCATAATACAATATTCCTATGCGTTTCATAGACCGCGCATAGGGTTTCATAACACAATATTCCTATGCATTTCATAGACTGCCCATATGGTTTCATAACAAAATATTCTTATGTGTTTCATAGACCGTCCATAGGGTTTCACAACACAATATTCCTATGCGTTTCATAGACCGTTCATAGGGTTCATTCATTATTCTCGTTTTGGCAAATGACCACAATTTAAGTTCATACTATCGCTCACTTGTACTAGCCACGGATGATCATAGGACCTTAATGATATTATTATGTAAAGAAGCAAAAACTCATCTCATAATGTTCACACATTCTTTCATTTCATTCGCACTATTGGCCACATATGTAATTCTCATTATGGGCACGATGGCCACATTTAGTGTTCCATACTCACCCTTTTTTACTTTTAAAGATCACCATCAAATATCAACATATAAAATATTTCAGAAATCATATACTTCATATCCATTTGAAATGGGAACTTCAAACACAAATGGTTCCTTCCCAAATAATGAGGCACACAAACCAACAATAGAAACACACATTAAAAATCATAAACAATCAATACACTCAAAGACATAGCATTTTAATATGCAAACCATACTTTGATCATCTATCTTTCGACATAAGGCTCATTCGGGATAATCAAATTTATAGGGAATAACCCGAAATATAAAGGTTAGGAATCTTGAGCCAATCATACTTGATATTACGGAAACATTATGGAATTCGATTCTAAGAGAGAAAGTTTTGCCAACATACCTCGCTTTGAACTTTCCTTAAATTACTACAACATTCCGAAAATTCTAGCAATCCCAATGTATTTTGAGACATAACAAAATTGAACACAAATTAGGAAGATATTCATGGTTTCAGCTCATTTGAGCATTTTATCAAACACTAGGTGTGCAAATTTGTCTACAAGGTTCTTCTACAAGGTTCTTCTACAAGATTTACTTCATTTCACAACCCAATCTTTACTTATTTTAGCTCAACAATCTTCCCACAAACCTTATTGTTACAAGCATGCATAATTAACACTCTTACACCCAAAAATTACACTCTCAATCACCCACCTTTTACCCCAAACTCAAAATTGAAGACTAGGGGTTTGAATCTTTTACCTCAAGGCTTGAACAAGATCTTGATGAACAAAACACTTCATCTACTTCCTCTCTCTAGAAAACTCTTGCTTCTATCTAAAATATCAGGTTTTAGCTCAAAAATGACTTAACATATCTCTCTACCTGGCCTGCGGAGTATTAAATGATCTACTACATGCGCGTCCACGCATCTGGCCACGCACCTGAGGCAGAAACTCTCAAATATACGCGGCCGCGCATCTAGGCACGCATATGACACAAGTCTAGTAAAATGACCATAACTTTCTTTAGAAATATCCAAATGATAAATGGTTTTATGTGTTGGAAACTAGCCTCAAAGGCTTTAATTTGATAGGTCAATCACCAGCTAAGTCATTATATTAAGGCAGTACTATTCATTTGAAGTCGAGTCTTGTGCTAATTGAAACATCCTTTCCATTTAATGTGTCAAACTTGTTCCACACAACTTCTTACCATTCCCAAAACTCCTTAGTATGTTCCAACACACCTTAAACAAACATTATCAATTCAAAATGATGGGGCTCTATCCCATAGGTCTCCTTTAATACTCAAATACGTTATTCCCAAATACAGTTGGCGCACTTTAAAATCATAATACATTAGAAAAGTTTTTTACGAGGCCTTACATTCTCCCTCACTTAGGATCATTCATCCTCGAATGAGGAGTAGAGCCCGGCCCCAAACACTTAACATAACTTGACTCTTCTTTCAAATATTTCAATCCCCCAAATTTGAATAACTCCAATACTTTTAAGAAATTTCGGCAGAGTCTCCCCTATAATTGGGCCAAACCACCTGCCAGAGAATCACCAAAACCACCCTAACAACATATCCACAAATCAACAAAGCATCACCATATATCAACAACATTGATCTCAACATTAAGGGCATTACATTAATAGAAGTGGTATCTAGACATGTGTTGCACATATTTAAATCATAACATATAACAAGTAGCCTTTTGCATCACAACCATTTGGTTATACAAGCATGTGAGATTGCTTACTTTACTTTGACAGAGGCAGATCTCAATTTCTGGACTTATCTAATAGGGATGACAAATAAATACCCCTCATAATCCAATTATCCATTAGCTTCACATTCACTAGCTTTCACCGAAACGATAGACAAAGAATTTATAATTACCTTCATAGACGTAGACACGTGATACACCGGGTACACGGAGGACAATAATAGGGGAACATCATACTCATAGTTAGGCCTATTTCCTTCAAGATTTCATAAGGCCTAATGTGACTGCACATACTTTACCTTCCTTAACAATTCACATAGCATTATCATGGATAAAATATTGAGAATAACCCGTTCACTTTCTTCAACTCTAAATCTCTATGTGAACACCCAAACTAAACCTTTGGAGACCTCCAACAATTACTATAAGATGTGCTAGCATAAATATGACCATAAAAGTTCTTATCCAATATATTGTATCACGAGATGATGCTTCTTCTTCAACATGTTTAAACCTTCAACCCCCATAGGTTACTATAAATAGGAACAACGAGGTCCGAGATTGGGCTGGATGTTTTTCAAGAATCCATCAATGTGCTGAGCGGGGCATTTCAGGATGCTATATCCTAAGAGACATGAAGGTTACTACTAATAGCGCTGGCATGGTTAATAATTGTGATGACATCATTGATTTGACAAATGAGGCATAGAGTTGCCTAGTATGCATTGATAATGTAGGGACCACGTTCATGATTATGAGATTTAAAGGAAATGAGTCATGAAAAGGGCAACAACATTTTTTTTTCATTTCATGTGTGCCTTGTTCGGCAATAGTAGGCCTCAAAGTGAGATAGCCAAGTATGTGACACTAGTCGCCTCTTGGAATGTAGGAAAAATCCGTTTAACTCGAAATGAGAATTCATGAATACTGCGTCTCGTTCAAAGAGTAGTTACATGAAATATTTTGTGATTCAACGTGTTGGTTATGACCATATTTATGTAGGCTCTTCAATATGGATGCACATATACAACACGAAAAAATAATGCGGTGTTCATAACGGTATAGCAAGGAGTGACTTACTTGATGACTTTAGGTTGACAGGACAATACCTTAACTGATGCCCTCGAATACACATCAATAACATACATTGATACCATAGTGACATACCCCTGAATGACATCTCCTACATTTCACGCCACTGGTAAGAGGTCCGCTAAGCTGACTCGCCCCACTAACCTGACGTTTACCCTTTTTGCATACATTATAAACATCACCCTTATCCTTCCTCCAAGCCTTCATGGCGGGAGTAACAATATCTGTAGCGGTTTATTGTGTGGGCCTTTGGAATTGCCCATATCTACCACCCCCAGCACGCTGCTGAGAATACTCATAACACGACGCCAAATGTTCCTTCCCGTATATTGGGAAGACCGAGATGGGTGTACCCAACCTAGGGCATTTGTTCTCCTTGTGACCCCTCTTTCCACAACCATATAATATTTCAAGAGTGACCCAACATAAAACCAAGTGGTGTTTCTTACAAATCAAACAATCCGGCTTATTGTAGCCGACAATCCTCTTTTATTTCTTAGGTGCCCTCACCACATGATCCGGTGGAGCGATACATTGATATGAACAAGGAACATTCCCCTATCAATTTCTTATTTCAATATCTCCTCATTGTCTCAAACTCGTGGGTTACTCATATGGAAAATTAGACATGACGAGGAATTTAGCTTCCTACCTTGAGCTCTATTGCACGATCTGGAGTATCAAAGAAGTGTGAAATTCCTAAATGTCCAAGTAGAATCCTCATTATAGATGTGGTCGACAACACACCGATAAGAAGGATTCTACTAGACACAGCTCCGAAACATCCTAGGACACTTTAGAACCTTAGGCTCTAATACCAAGTTTCTCACGCCTCAAACTCGGGGAGCGCGACTGGCGCTCAACCGAGAGAACCCGGCCGAGCAAGCCTGTAGATTTCCTTCTACCCAAACTCATCCATGAATAAGAGGGGATGTACTCCATTAATCCAACACTGAAAAGATTTTATTAACAACTTCCTTCTCATTCCCATTAGCAGCTTCATTCATAATTTCCAAAATATTATGAGTTTATAGGATTAATGAAAAACATGATTTCCAAATACCAACATTTCTAGTTCAATTCCCAACATCAACCACAACCCACAACCTGTCTACGGAGCCTCTAAGTACAATATAAGAGTAATATGTAAATGCCGGCAACAAAGCCCCAGCTATACCTCAAAACATAGTACATGAGAAACAAAGGATACATGACCGCAAAAAGAAGTGGGCTCACCAAGTCAGCTGAAGAGAGTGTACCTCTATCACTTATCAATACTGCCTGTTGTAGAACCACCTGCATCCATTAAAGATGCAGCGCCTCCGGCAAAAGGGACATTAGTACTGTCGAATAGCACTATTATGTATAGCTAAAAATTCTCTTTCAAAATAGAATGCCCATATGATCTATATGTCGAAAACATAATATAATGTAATTGAAATAATATGTACAAACAAGGACAACGAAAGTGGCACCTATTGTCTACATTAATAATGTGTCTCATTAGATCGTCCTTAGTGTTCACATATCATATTATATACTTATGCGTTTCATAGACCGTCCATAGTTTTTATTCAGACCGTACACCTATACTTCTCATACACAATGCACCTATACGTTTCATAGACCGTCCACAAGATTTCATAATACAATATACCTGTGCGATTCATAGACCGTCCTTTGGATTTCACATCACAATATACCTATGCATTTCATAGACCGTCCACAAAAGTTCATATAACAATATACCTATGTGTTTCATGGACCATCCACAGGATTTCATAACACAATATTCCTATGCGTTTCATAGACCGTCCACAGTATTTCATAACATAATATACCTATGCGTTTTATAGACCGTCCACAGGGTTTCATAACACAATATTCCTATGCGTTTCATAGACTGTCCATAAGGTTTCATAACATAATATTCCTAGACGTTTCACAGACCGTCTATGCACTTCATAGACCTTCTATAGAGTTTCATAATACAATATTCCTATGTGTTTCATAGACCACCGATAGGATTTCATAACACAATACTCCTATGCGTTTCATAGACCGTCCATAGGGTTTCATAACACAATATTCCTATGCGTTTCATAGACCGTCCATAGGGTTCATTCATTATTATCGTTTTGGCAAATGACCACAATTTATGTTCATACTATCGCTTACTTGTATTATCCACGGATGATCATACGACATTAATGACATTATTATGTAAAGGAGCTAAAATTCATCTCATAATGTTCACACATTCTTACATTTCATTGGCGCTATTGGCCACATATGTAATTCTCATTCTGGGCACGATGGCCACATTTAGTGTTCCATACTCACCCTTTGCAGTTTTAAAGATCACCCTCAACTATCAACATATAGAATATTTCAGAAATCATATACTTCATATCCATTTGAAATGGGAACTTCAAACACAAATGGTTCCTTCCCAAAGAAGGAGGGATACCAACCAACAATAGAAACATACATGAAAAATCATAAACAATCAATACCCCATTTATTCTTGCAATACTATTCCTCAGAAATGACAATGTAAAATTCCAACACATAAGTATATAGAATTTGTATCAAGATTTCCTTCACTCCACAACCCTATCCTTACTTATTTCAGCTTAACAATATTCCCACAATTCTTATTGGTACATGCATGTATAAATAATAATCTCATACCCATGAATCATACTCCTAATCAACCATCTTCTACCCAAATTCGAAATTGAAAACTAGGGTATGGAACCTTACCTCTTAGATGAAGAACTTGTGGGTTTTCCTTGTTAATCTTCCAAGATTTGAGCAAGACTTGATGAATAATTAGCCTAGGGTTTCCTCTCTCTCTAAAACACTCTCCCTTCTTTCTAAAACATCAGAATGTTTTCTCAAAAATGACCCTTTGCGTGTATTTCACGAAGTAGGGTCGGGTTGTAAGAACCGAAAAATGGAGCTCCAAAACAGGTTTTGCTATCGCATATGTAGCCGCATAATGGATATGCGGGCTGCATAATGGATATGCGGACCGCATATCGGTCGCATAATTACAGACCAAAATGATCAAAAATCTGTCCGTGTATGCGATCACTATGCGGTCCGCATAGCTGTTATGCAATCGCATAATGCACTGCATAATAGTTATGCGGTCGCATAGTCGATCGCATAATTGCCCCCAGATTGGCCCTTCTCCTGCTCACTTCTGCTGCCATTATGCGACCCGCAGAATGGTTCTGCGGTCGCATAATGGACCGCAGAAATGCATTTTTCTGCCAAAATGTTTCCTTTACTTTTCAGTGCATTGTTCAACCTAAGCCTACTCCGGCACCACGAAACCTTGAATTCACTTGCAAAATTTATGGGGCTTTACACTGAAATACTTCAAAATTTTCCGCGGTGTTACATTCTCCCCCGCTTAGGATCATTTTTCCTCTAATGAGGGTCAAAATCCGCCATTAGCATTCAATGTGGTTCAACTGTTGGTTCACACACACCAGTAGTTTCACAAATTGGCTAACTCCCTAAATTTCCAAAAATTTTGCCAGAGTGTCCCCTGTAACTGGGCCTATCCAACTGCCAAAGTAACACCAAAACAATTCCTAACAACACATCCACAACTTGACAAAACATCACCATGTATAACAACGTCACTAATCTCATCATTACAGGCATTATACTATCAAGAGTGGTATCTGGACATGAGCTGCACATATTTAAAACATAACACACAGAATTACCTTTCAAATCACAATCATTTAACTATACACTCAAGTGGGAACATTTTATTTCCTTAACACTTTTGCCCCTCTATGTGGTCTCCTCGACTTACAGATTTCACCATAACACATTAACGGAGACAATCTCAACTCCCGGACTTTTGCAACAAGGATAGCAAATAGTTGCTCCTCACAGTCCCATTATACCTTATCTTTGCCTTATTAGACATAGACACATGAAACACCGGGTACACAGAGAACAATAATAGGGAAACATCATACTCATAGTTTAGCCTATTTCCTTTCCAAAATTTCATAAGGCCTAATGTGACTTCACATACTTTAACTTTATTAACAATTCACATAGCATCCTCATGCAGAAAATATTGAGAATAACCCATTCACCTTCTTCAACTCTAAATCTCCACGTCGAACACCCAAACTAAACCTTTGGCAACCTCCAACAATGTCTCTAAGATGTGCTAGCTTGACTATGACCATAAAATTTCCTATCCCATTTATTTGATCATGGGATGATGCTTTTTGTTTGACATGCCTTAACCTACAATACTCGATAGATTTGCAACAAACAGGAACAACGAGGTTCGAGATTTCACTGGAATTATTCAAGAATCCATCAACGTGCTGAGCACGCCATTTCAGGAGGTTATATCCTAAGAGACATGAAGGTCACCATCAATAGCGCTGACATGGTGATTCGTTGTGGTGACATCATCGGTTTAACAAACGAGTCATAGAGTTGCCTAGTAGGCATTGATAACATAGGAAAAATGTTCATGATTTTGAGATTTAAAAGAAATGAGTCATCAAAAGGACATCAACAATTG
This sequence comes from Nicotiana tabacum, assembly GCF_000715075.1. Classification (NCBI taxonomy): domain Eukaryota; kingdom Viridiplantae; phylum Streptophyta; class Magnoliopsida; order Solanales; family Solanaceae; genus Nicotiana; species Nicotiana tabacum. The sequence continues at coordinate 434,109 of NC_134101.1, read as the reverse complement.
TTTTATTCCATTCGTGCCTTATTTGGCAATAGTAAGCCTCAAAGAGAGCTAACACTTATATGACACCAGTCACCTCTTGGTATGTAGGAAAAATTAGTTTAACTCGAAATGGGAATATTCTAGCACCCTGAATATGATATGGGTTTCATGATACACAAAGTTGCATTACACTCTTAACAGTAACTAGTACAAGGAATCTATGCCACAAGCTTACGAGGATGAAAAGAAGTTGAACACTTGTGAGATTATTATCATTCCCACAGCTTAACCTTTGCCAATATTTGATCCTATGCGAGAGGACTAGAGATACGACAAATTTGTTTTTCAATTCAATATGCTCATCATAAGGCTGCTTAACTTTCAATCTCACACAAGTGGAATCATGTAGCTAGGACATCTTAATGTTGGGATGAAACCATGTATTAGTTAGAGAGAATGAACACTTTGCCGTGAGCTTGACATGTTTTTCCCATAACAACTCTCAAGTTGCCATATCGGGCAAATTCACGGGCAACCACAATACTGGGAACAAGGTGAGTTACTCACTGAGGCATGATCTAGGTGGACATGAAAGTCATACTGAGATGGGTAAACAACAAGACCTCCCTGTGATGAATTTGGGATAAATCTTAAGTTGCTCAGAAACTTTATGCAGATAAGTGACTCCTTTCAATTGACATGTACACACATGATAGGTGATAACATATACTCTCATTTTACTAGACAATGAAAAAGATTCATGATACTATTTTGTAATGACCCGGCCGGTCGTTCTGAGTATTATAACCCCGTTCCCCCATTTACTGCTCAATTTATGCTTTATAGTTGTTTTATAACTTACCGGGTTAGTGGGTTCGGGTCCGGAAGGAATTCAGAGTGAAATGAGACACTTTGTCTTATAATTGAAAATTTAAGTTAGAAAAGTGGACCGGATATGGACCTATGTGTAAACGACCTCAGATTTAAATTTTGACTTAGGAGCGTGTCCAAATATTCGGAGGTCCGTAGTGGAATTAGACTTGAAATGCTGAAAGCTGAATTTTTGGGAAGTTTGACCGGGGAGTTGACTTTTTGATAACGGGGTCGAAATCCGATTCTGAAAATTTGAGTACCTCCGTTATGTCATTTATGATTTGTGCACAAAATTTGAGATAAATCGGACGTGATTTGATAGGTTCCGTAGTCGTTTGTAGAAATTAGAAATTTCAAAGTTCATTAGGCTTGAATTAGGGTGTAATTCATGGTTTTAGCGTTGTTTGAGGTGATTTGAGGGTTCGACTAAGTCCGTATGATGTTTTAGGACTTGTTGGTATATTTGGTTGAGGTCCCGAGGGGCTCGATAAAGTTTTGGATGGTTAACAGATCATTTTTAGCCTTGGTGAGATTGCAGATATCTGCTGCATTTTTCTGATTTTCTCTTTCGCGTTCACGAGTGGGCCCTCGCGTTCGCGAAGAGTGTTTTCTAAGTGCGAGGTTTTGTTATTCACGTTCGTGAAGGGGAGGATACGAATGCGATGGTATGGTCTGTGTGTGCATCGCGAATGCTTAAGAGGTGTCGTTTTTGCGAAGAGGAGTGAGGCTATTGGGGACCCTCGGGTCCTTGTTCTACGCGTTCGCGAGGTGGCGGTCGCATTCGCGAAGGTCTGAGTTGGTAAAATTTCACGTTCGCGAAGCCGTGGTCGCATTCGTGAAGGGTAAGATTTGTAAAGCTTCGCGTTCGCGAAGCCACCGTCGCGTTCGCGAAGTGTTAAATTTGTGGGTAGTCGAGTTGTACTTCACGAACGCGAGGGACCTGTCGCATTCTCGAAGAAGAGAGGTCTGGACAGAGAGTTTAAGTTCTGAAAATGGGACTTCGTCCCATTTTCAGTTTTTGACGGATTTGAGCTCGGGAAGAGGCGATTTTCGGGAGTTTTTCAAGGAAAACAATTGGGTAAGTGTTCTTAACACAATGTTGGTTAGAGGTGACGCACATGCTAGGTGACGGGTGTGTGGGTTTGCACTGAGGAGATTATGACTTGGTCCGTCCCGAGAAACTGTAAAGTTGAAAAATTTGTTGTTAGCTATATGCTCTCTATGTGTTGATAAAATTTGACTATAAATCATGCTAGAAATCATGCTTTGGCCATGTGATAGTACTCTTGGGACCCACAGAGGGCGCGTACTTCTTGAATTGCCTTACACATTTTATCTTAGTCTTTGTTATTATTGATACATCATATCATTGTTGTTTGGGCTGATTTCATGATTATTGAGAGCCCGAGAGACTAGAGAGATTTATGACTGAGTGAGGCCGAGGGCCTGATTGTGAGATATTGATACTATAGCACGTGAGTTGTCCGTGCAGCACGTGAGTTGGCCGTGCAGATCCTTATATTATACTATAGCACATGAGTTGGCCCTGCGGATCCTTATATTATACTATAGCACGTGAGTTGGCCGTGCTGATCGAGATATTTATATTATGGCACGTGAGTTGTCCTTGCAGCACGTGAGTTGTTCGTGCAAATTATAGCGCTTGGGCTGTAGGAGTCCCTCCGGAGTCTGTACACCCCTAGTGAGCGCGGGTACCCATTGAGAGTGAGTGATGAGGGCTGGGAGCCCAATAAGTGATTGTTGTCCTAACAGGTTGTACTTGATTTTCATTTGTTGTTGTACTTAGTTGCTATCTGTCATTGTTGTAAAATCTCTGAAAGATTGTTGATATATGGATTACATGCACATGAACTGTATAAAAATTGATTTGACATTAAACTACCAGATTTGATAGCATGTCTATTCTTTGCTGGAATTACTGGAAATGAACCATAACTGTGTAGCTCGTTACTATCTTCAATTCCTTATTTATTATTGTTACTTGCTAAATTGGTTGTACTCATACTACACCCTGCACTTCGTGTGCAGATACAGGTGTTCCCGAACATAACGGGTGTTGATCCTTTCGCGCGGTTGATTTTTAGGAGATTTTGAGGTAGCTGTCGTGTTCCGCAAACCTTGTCTCTCCTTCTCTATCTCTTTGTTTACTGTATTTGGTCTCAGACTATTATGGACTATATTTTCCAAACTTGTATACATATTAGATGCTCATGTACTCTATGACACCAGCTTTTGGGAAGTGTTTATATGGTATTTAAATATTATATTTTCAACCTTAAAGAGAAGTTTTGGTTTATTGAAATTATCGGCTTGCCTAATATCTAGATAGGCGCCATCATGACAGGTTAAGATTTTGGGTCGTGACAAGTTGGTGTTAGAGCTTAGGTTACATAGGTCTCACGAGTCATGAGAAGGTTTAGAATAGCACCTATAGTACCACCAGTTGTTCCAGCATAGGAGCAGATTCCAGATATAGTTGAGCCGACAAGATTATCTCAGGCACCAGTTGTGCCCATTGAGATTGTAGGCATTCAGGAGACTTTGGCCCAGATATTGGCAGCCTGCACTAGCCTTGCTCAGGTGTTTCAGCTAAGGCCGCACCTTCCACTTCTCACGATGGGGGAGGTACTCAAACCCCCATTGCCCGTACTCCAGACCAGGTAGTACAGGGACTTCAGATACCGGGGGCACTACCAGCCCAGCCGGTTGCAGCTGCTCAGGCCCCGATAGTTCATGTTATGGCAGATGATGAGCAGAGGATACTTGAGAGATTTGAGAGTCTTCGACCTCCACCATTTAGTGGTACTGAGTCAGAGGATGCTCAGGATTTTTTGGATAGGTGTCAACGGATGCTTCGGACAACGGGTATTTTGGAGACCAATGGGGTCTCATTCACTACTTTTCAATTTTCTGGGTCTACACTCAGATGGTGGGAGACTTACGAAAGACGTAGGCCTGTTGGCGCAATACCCCTTACTTGGCATCAGTTCTCCGCATTCTTTTTGGAGAAGTTCGTACCTCAGTCCCGCAGAGAAGAGCTGTGAAGACAGTTTGAGCAGCTTTGCCAGGGTGATATATCCGTGATGCGGTACGAGATTAGATTTTCAGAGTTGGTTCGTCACGTAGTCTGGTTGGTTCCCACTGATAGGGAGAGGATTAGGCGGTTCATTGATGGCCTCACATATTAGTTGTGGTTATTTTTGACTAGGGAGAGAGTATCTGGTGCTACTTTTGATGAGGTAGTGGACATTGCTCAGCAGATAGAGATGGTTCGTAAACAGGAACGTGGAGAGATAGAGGCTAAGAGGCCTCGTGGTATAAGTGATTACAACGGTGTTCCTTCAGGGGGTCAGTTTCACCGTGGTAGGGGTCGTTCTTATAGACATGCTCAGACGGGCCGTCCAGCTTATCGTGGTGCATCAGCTAGCCATGGTTCTTACAGTGCTCACTCAGGCCAGTCTTCATTAAGTGCACTACAAGCGCAGTGTTCTCATCATGCCTCATCCGCACAGGCTTCTGCAGGTCATCCCTCGGGTTATCAGGAGCAGCAGTTCCTTCACAGGAAGGGTTGTTTCGAGTGCGGGGAATTTAGTAATTTCAAGAGAGAGTGTCCTAGGCTATTGAGTGGAGTTTCACAGTAGAGTTATCAACTAACGGCACCAGCACCAGCAGTTACACCACCCGCCCTCCTATCTCGGGTGGGGGTCAGGCATCTAGGGGTCGCCCAAGAGGGGGAGGCTGATTAAGAGGCGGGCAGACTCGATTCTATGCTTTTCTTGCCATGCTAGATATTGTTGCCTCAAACGCAGTGATCATAAGTATTGTTTCAGTATGCCACAGAGAGGCTTCTATATTATTTGACCCTAGTTCCACTTATTCATATGTCTCATAATATTTTACTCATTATCTGGATATGCCCTGGGAGTCCTTAGTTTCACCTGTTTGTGTATCTACACCGGTGGGCAATATTATTACTGTGGATCGTGTGTATCGGTCGTGTGTGGTAATTATTCGGGAACTGGAGACTAGAGTTGATATCTTATTACTTAGTATGGTTGATGTCGATGTAATCATTGGTATGGATTGGTTGTCTCCGTGTCATGCTATTCTGGACTGTCATGCAAAAATTATGGCGTTGACGATGCTGGGGTTGCCAAAGGTTGAATGGAGGGGTTCTCTAGATCTTGTTCCTAGCAGGGTAATTTCTTATTTGAAGGCCCAACGTATGGTTGGAAAGGGATGCTTGTCATATTTGGCCTTTCTGAGAGATGCTGATGCAGATGCTCCTATTATTAATTCAGTACCGGTCGTACGAGACTTTCCGGATGTATTTCCTGCAGACCTACCGAGTATGGAACCTGATAGGGATATTGATTCAGTATTGACTTGGTGCAGGGCATTCAGCCCATTTCTATTCCTCTGTTTCGTATGGCACCAGCTGAGTTAAAAGAATTGAAAGAGCAACTTCAGGAACTCCTTGAAAAGGGGTTTATTAGGCCTAGTGTGTCACCTTGGAGTGCACCAGTTCTATTTGTGAAAAAGAAAGATGGTACTATGCGGATGTGCATTGATTATATGCAGTTGAACAAAGTTACAATCAAGAATAAATATCCATTGCCGCGTATTGATGATTTATTTGACCAGCTTCAGGGAGCGAGGGTGTTCTCCAAAATTGATTTGAGGTCTGGGTATCACCAATTAAAAATTCGGGATTCGAATATTCTAAAGACGACATTCAGGACCCGTTATGGCCACTATGAATTTCTTGTGATGTCTTTTGGGCTAACCAATGCCCCAACAACATTTATGCATTTGATGAATAGTGTATTTCAGCCATATCTTGATTTATTTGTCTTGGTATTCATTGATGATATTCTGGTGTACTCACGTAGCCAGGAGGAGCATGCACAACACCTGGGTATTGTATTACAAAGGCTGAGAGAGGAGAAACTTTATGCCAAATTCTCTAAGTGTGAGTTCTGGCTTAGTTCGGTGGCATTCTTGGGACATATAGTGTCCAGTGAAGGTATAAGGTGGATCCGAAGAAAATAGAGGTAGTTTAGAACTGGCCCAGACCATCCTCAGTTACTGAGATTCGGAGTTTTCTCGGCTTGGCCGGTTATTATCATCGTTTCGTGGAGGGTTTCTCTTCTATTGCATCGCCTATGACTAAATTGACCTAGAAAGGTGCTCCGTTCATGTGGTCGGATGATTGTGAAGAAAGCTTTTAGAAGCTCAAGACAGCTTTGACTACAGCTCTAGTATTGGTGTTGCCTACAGGTTCAGAGTCTTATACTGTGTATTGTGACGCATCGCATACTGGTCTCGGCGCAGTGCTGATACAAGACGGTAGGGTGATTGCCTATGCATCCAGATAGCTAAAGGTACATGAGAAGAATTATCCAGTCCATGATCTTAAGTTAGCAGCTATTGTTCATGCCTTTTAAATTTGGCAGCATTACTTGTACGGTGTCTAGTGTGAGGTGTATACTGATCATCGTAGTCTACAACATTTGTTTAAACAGAAGGATCTTAACTTGTGGCAGCGAAGTTTGTCGGAGTTGCTTAAGGATTATGATATCACCATTCTCTATCATCCTGGAAAGGCCAATGTGGTGGCCGATGCCTTGAGTCGTAAGGCAAAGAGTTTGGGTAGCTTAACATACTTACCGGTAGAAGAGAGGCCTTTAGCCTTGGAGGTTCAGGCCTTGGCTAATCAGTTTGTTAGATTGGATATTTTCGAGCCGTATTGAGTTTTGGCCTATGTGGTTTCTCGGTTTTCTTTATATGATCGCATCAGAGAGTGCCAGTATGATGATCCACATCTGTTTGTGCTTAAAGACACGGTTCAGCACGGTGATGCAAAGGAAGTCACTATTGGATATGACTGTGTATTACAGATGCAGGACAGGCTGTGTGTACCTAATGTAGATGGTTTGTGTGAGCTGATTCTCCAGGAAGCTCACAGTTCGTGGTAGTCTATTCATCCTGGCACCGTGAAGATGTATAAGGATTTGAGACAATACTATTGGTGGAGGCGGATGGAGAAAGATATAGTTGGGTTTGTATCTCGGTGTTTAAATTGTCAACGAGTAAAGTACGAGCACCCGAGACTGGGAGGATTGCTACTGAGACTTGAAATTCCGGAGTGGAAGTTGTAGTGTATTACCATGGACTTCGTAGTTGGACTCCCACGGACTTTGAGAAAGTTTTATGGTGTTTGGGGGATAGTAGATCGATTGACCAAATCTGCGCATTTTATTCCAGTCGGTACTAATTATTCTTCGGAATGGTTGGCTGGGATTGATATTCGCGAGATTGTTTGCCTACACGGTGTGCCGGTGTCCATTTTTCAGATCAGGGTACGCAGTTTAGCTCACAGTTTTAGAGGGCAGTGCAGCGAGAATTGGGCACACAGGATTAATTGAGCACATCATTTCACCCTCATATGGACGGATAGTCCTAGTGCACTTTTCAGATATTGGAGGATATGCTACGCGCTTGTGTCATTAATTTTGGAGGTTCTTGGGATCAATTTCTGCCACTCGCAGAGTTGGCTTACAACAATAGCTACTAGTCAAGCATTCAGATGGCTCCGTATGAAGCTTTATATGGGAGATGGTGTCGGTCTCCGGTGGGTTAGTTTGAGTCTGGTGAGGTTAGACTATTGGGTACTGACTTGGTTCAAGATGCTTTAGAGAAGGTCAAAGTAATTCATGAACGGCTTTGCACGACACAGTCTACACAGAAGAGTTATGCCGACAGGAAGGTTCATGATGTTGTTCGCATGGTTGGGGAGAAGGTTCTGCTCAAGATTTCACCCATGAAGGGTGTGTTGAGGTTCGGGAAAAAGGGCAAGTTGATTCCTCGGTATATTGGGCCTTTTGAGATTCTTAAGAAAATTGGGGAGGTGGCTTATGAACATGCTTTGCCACCTAGTCTATCAGGTGTTCATCCAGTGTTCCATGTATCCATGCTCCGAAAGTATGTCGGGGATCCGTCTAACATTTTGGATTTCAGTACAGTACAGTTGGATGGTAATTTGACTTATGATGTGGAGCCGGTGGCTATTTTAGACCGGCAGGTTCGAAAGCTGAGGTCAAAGAACATAGCATCAGTGAAGGTGCAGTGGAGAGGGCGGCTAGTCGGAGAGGCTACTTGGGAGATTGTGGGGGAGATGCGTAGAAAATATGCACACTTATTTGAGACCCCAGGTATTGATCTAAACCCGTTCGAGGACGAACATTTGTTTAAGAGGGGGATAATGTAACAACCCGGCCGGTCGTTCTGAGTATTATAACCCAGTTCCCCCATTTACTACTCAATTTATGCTTTATAGTTGTTTTATAACTTACCGGGTTAGTGGATTCGGGTCCGGAAGGAATTCGGAGTGAAATGAGACACTTTGTCTTATAATTGAAAATTTAAGTTAGAAATGTGGCCCGGATATAGACATATATGTAAATGACCTCGGGTTTTAATTTTGATGATTCCAATAGCTCCGTATGGTGATTTTGGGCTTAGGAGCATGTCTGAAATATTATTTGGAGGTCCATAGTGGAATTACGCTTGAAATGCCGAAAGTTGAATTTTTTGGTAAGTTTGACCGTGGGGTTGACATTTTGATAACGGGGTCGAAATCCGATTCTAAAAATTTGAGTACCACTGTTTTGTCATTTATAACTTGTACGCAAAATTTGAGGTAAATTGGACGTGATTTGGTAGGTTCCGGAGTCGTTTGTAGAAATTAGAAATTTCAAAGTTCATTAGGCTTGAATTGGGGTGTAATTCATGGATTTAGCGTTGTTTGAGGTGATTTGAGGGTTCGACTAAGTCCGTATGATGTTTTGGGACTTTTTTGTATATTTGGTTGAGGTCCCGAGGGGCTCGAGTAAGTTTTGGATGGTTAACTGATCATTATTGGCCTTGGTGAGATTGCAGATATCTGCTGCTGCATTTTTCTAATTTTCTCTTTTGCGTTCACGAGTGGGCCCTCGCATTCGCGAAGAGTGTTTTCTAAGTGCGAGGTTTTGTTCTTCACGTCCGCGAAGGGGAGGATGCAAACGCGAAGGTATGGTCTGTGTGTGCATCGCGAATGCGTGAGAGGTGTCATATTCGCAAAGAGGAGTGAGGCTATTGGGGACCCTCGGGTCCTTGTTCTACGCGTTCGTGAGGTAGCGGTCGCATTCGCGAAGGTATGAGCTGGTAAAGCTTCGCGTTCGCGAAGACGTGGTCGCGTTCGCGAAGGATAAGATTTACAAAGCTTCGCATTCGCGAAACCACGGTCGCATTCGCGAAAGGTTAAATTTGTGGGCAGCCGAGTTGTGTTTCGCGAACGCGAGGGACCTGTCGCGTTCGCGAATAAGAGAGGTCTAGACAGAGAGTTTAAGTTCTGAAAATGGGACTTCGTCCCATTTTTAGTTTTTGACGGATTTGAGCTCGGGTAGAGGTGATTTTCGGGAGTTTTTCAAGGAAAACAACGAGGTAAGTGTTCTTAACTCCATATTGGTTAAATTACCTGAATCCATGGTTGTTTTTATCATTTAATTGGAAAAGTTTAAAACCCCTCTTAGTTTAAATTGAAGATTTTAGGGTTGAGTTGGGGTCGGATTTTGATAAAATTGGTATGGTTAGACTCGTGGTTGAATGGGCTTTCAGATTTTCTAACTTTTGTCGAGTTCCGAGACGTCGGCCCTACAGGCGATTTTTGAGCTAAAATTCTGATTTTTATGGAAAATTAGTTTTTTCGTATGAAGTTAATTCCAATAAATTTTATTGACTGAAATGAATTATTTCTAACTAGACTCGAGGCATTCGGAGGCCAATTTGCGAGCCAAAGGCATAGCAGACTAAAGAATTTCACGCTCGGAGGTAAGTAACAGTTTTAAATCTGGTCCTGAGGGTATGGAACCCCAGTTTTTGGTATCATGTGATTATTTTAGAGGTGATGCACATGCTAGGTGACGGGTGTGTGGGCATGCACTGAGGGGATTATGACTTGGTCCGTCCCGGGAAACTGTAAAGTTGACTGTAAATCATGCTCGAAATCATGCTTAGGCTATGTGATAGTACTCTTGTTACCCATAGAGGTCGCGTACTTGTTGGATTGCCTGCTAAATGCTATATGTACTCAGTCTTAGTTTTTACTTGCACATTTTATCTCAGTCTCTATTATTATCATTGATACATCATATCATTGTTGTTTGGGATGATTTCATAATTATTGAGAGCCGGAGAGACTGGTGATATTTATGACTGAGTGAGGCCGAGGGCCTGATTGTGAGATTATGATGTTATAGCATCTGAGTTGTCCGTGCATGGCAGTGTAGATCATTATATTATACTATAGCACGTGAGTTGGCCGTGCGGATCCTTATATTATACTATAGTACATGAGTTGGCCGTGCGGATCCAGATATTTATATTATTTCATGTGAGTTGTCCGTGCAAATTATAGCACTTAGGCTGTAGAAGCCCCTCAGGAGTTTGTACACCCCCAGTGAGCGCGAGTACCCATTGAGAGTGAGTGATGATGGCTGGGTGCCCACTGAGTGATTGTTGTCCTAACAGGTTGTACTTGATTTCCATTTGTTGTTGTACTTAGTTGCTATCTGTCGCTGTTGTGAAATCCCTAAAAGATTGTTGATATACGGATTACGAACAGGAACTGTATAAAAATTGATTTGACATTAAACTACCAGATTTGTTAGCATGTCTATTCTTTGCTTGAATTACTAAAATGAACCATATATGTGTAGCTCGTTACTATCTTCAGTTCCTTATTAATTATTGTTACTTGCTGAGTTGGTTGTACTCATACTACACCCTGCACTTCGTGTGCAGATCCAGGTGTTCCCGGACATAACGGGTGTTGATCCTTTCGCGCAGTTGATTTTCAGGAGATTTTGAGGTAGTTGTCATGTTCCGCAGACCTTGTCGCTCCTCCTCTATCTCTTTGTTTACTGTATTTGGTCTCATTCTATTATGGACTATATTTTCCATACTTGTATTCATATTAGATGCTCATGTACTTAGTGACACCATGTTTTGGGGAGTATTTGTATGGTATTTAAATATTATATTTTCAACCTTAAAGAGAAGTTTTGGTTTATTGAGATTATCGGCTTGCCTAGTATCGAGATAGGTGCCATCACGACAGGTTGGGATTTTGGGTCATGACATATTCATAAAGGAGTAGAATAAGTATTCCAACCATAGAAGTCACATATACCGGAGAGGAAAACAATGACTCAAGAAGGATCTCAACGCTAGGCTATTTTCCATTGGATATGATACCACATAGGTAAATATTACGGTGATGCATGTATAGGCATAAATGAGCAGATGTTATCCATTTGAATCAAAAGGTTCTGTACGAAATTCATCAGGTATTGTCCCTTATTGAGAATTTAGGGAAGCAGTGGGAAGTATTAACCTAGGGTTCTAATGCAATTCAAGGAACCCATTATAGAACTCAATTTCTCAAGAGGTTGTAAATATAAGGAATTGTAATTAAGAGGCTTCACGAATACTGTGCCTCGTTGTAAGAGTAGATACAGAGAACGACTCTTAAAGTTGTTTCGATTCTATCCCAACTTCCATAGTAACATAAGAAGTGACATATGACAAAGTGGAATTGGGATCAATAAGAGCATACACATCATGAGATCGGACAGCCAATATACCTGTAACCACATCCGGAGAAACCTCAAACCTTTGAGGTCTCCTCATAGCATAAAACCTGTTGGGCCCTCCCGAGCTCTGAACACCACCCCTAGCTGTTCCATGCCCTGCAGGCGTTATAATGTCTCTAGCTGGGGGAGGCGTTGTGGATGTAGTAGCTACATAACTGGCTGGCTGTGCCATACCCTTGCCCATGCTCTGGCGAGACAAGTAACAATCTCTTTGAAAGTGGCCCGTCATACCACACTTGTAGCATACCTTTGTACAATAGTGACACACTCCCGGATGGCATCTCCCACACTTCACACAACGGGGATGAGGTCCGTTGAACTGACTCATCTCACTGACCTGATATTTACCCTTTTTGCTTAAATCATAAGCATATCCCTTATCCTTCCTCTAAGCTTCCAATACGGGATTAACAATTCCAGCACCGGATTGCTGTGTGGGCCTTTGGAATTTCCCAAAGATACCACCTCTAATGCGCTGCTGAGCATACTCACAACACGACGCCAAATGTTCCTTCCCGCATGACTGACATAACTGGATGGGTGTACCCAACGTAGGGCATTTGTTCTTCTTGTGCCCCCTCTTTCCACAGCCATAACATATTTCAAGGGTCGTATAACATGTTCCCAAGTGTCGCTTCTTGAAAATCACACAATCTGGTTTATTAGCACCAATAATCCTTTTTTGTTTCTTAGATTCTCTCACCACATGATCCGGTGGTGCAGTGACAGTGGTAGGAATAAGGACACTTCCCTTAGCAACAAGTTCTTCCAACCCTTCCACGGCTCGATGCATTCTCCCAACGAACTCTTGTGTAATCTCCCCCAGATTCAATGGAGCAGTCATTCCCTCCTCGTTGTTATGAACTCGTGGATTACTCATCTGAAAAAAATCATGAGACATAACGAGGAAATTAGCTTCCTATCGTGAGCTCTATCGCACGATCTAGAGTATCAAATAAGTGTGAAATTCCTAAAGGTCCAAGTAGCATCCTCATTATAGATGTGGTCGACAACACATCGATAAGAAGGACTCTACTAGACACGGCTCCGAGACATCATAGGACACTTTAAAACCATAGGCTCTGATACCAAGTTTGTCATGCCCCAAACTCGGGGACCGCGACCGGCGCTCAACCGAGAGAACTCGGCCGTGCAAGCCTATTAGATTTCCTTCTTCCCAAACTCATCAATGAATAAAGAGGAGATGTACTCCTTTAATCATTCACTGAAAAGATTTTATTAACAACTTCCTTTTTCATTCTCATTAGCAACTTCATTCATAATTTCCAAAATATTACGAGTTTATAGAATTAATGAAAAACATGATTTCCAAATACCAACATTTCTAGTTCAATTCCCAACTTCAACCACAACCCACAACCTATCTACGGAGGCTCTTAATAAGATAGAAGAGTAATATGAAAATGCCGTTAACAAAGCCCCGGCTATACCTCAAAACACAGTACATGAGAAACAAAAGATACATGACCCCGAAATGAAGTGGGGTTCACCAAATTGGCTGAAAGGAGTGGACTGCTATCACTGATCAATGCCACCTATTGTAGAACCACCTGCATCCATTAAAGAAGCAGCTCCCCCGGCAAAAGGGACGTTAGTACTGTCAAATAGCACTAGTATGTATAGCTACAAATCCTCTTTCAAAATAGAATGCCCATATAAGAAAAGGAAACACAGAGAAATAGCAAGTCATAAACAACAATATCCAAATGTTTAGTTAAAACATATTAATTTTCAAAATACGAACTTCATATACAATTTTGGTTGGGAATTCATTAGCACCGATATACCACCGTATTTGTTAGCATGGAGTCCGATCATGCCCGATCGGCTAGGCCATCTCCCCACGAACAATGTGGTTTGACATGTGATGCGAAAGAAAATTATTACCAAGAGTAGTACCACCATATGCTCAATATGGCGTCTGATCTACACCCGATCAGCTAGGCCGCCTTCCCACATATGTCGTGCGGGTTGACTTTTCCAATCCATAAAGGTTCCAGTTTCATTCCAATTAAGGGGAATAATATCACAATTTCCCAAAGGTTCCAATTTCATCCCAAAAAACGGGAATAATTACAATCCACCCCTACACCGGCACGTGTAGTTTCAGGTGTGGGCCTTATGACCCACCCTTCCTCAGTTTTGCTAATGATGCTTCCAAAAACATTTTTGATTTGATTTGCAAACAGAAATATCATAAATACAATTGTACTCACCTCAACATCTTTCACATTGTATAAATTCTAATTAGTATTCCCAGTCATTCACAACGACAATATTTCCTTGGCTCGTTAGGCCATTCACAAGATCCTTTATTCCTGGCACGATGGTCGTATTTCATATTCCACACTTTCACCTCTTTCAATTTCAAAGATCACCATCAAGTATCAACATATAGGATATTTCAGAAATCATATACTTTAAATCTATTTGAAATGGAAACTTCAAACACAAATGGTTTCTTCCCAAAGAATGAGGCATACCATCCAACAATATAAACACACATGAAAATCATAAACAATCAATACACCATTTATTCTTACAATGCTCTTCCCTAGCAATGACAATGTACCAGTTCAACACATGAGTATATAGAAATCGAATCACACAAGATATATTTATAAAGAAAAGCATTAGTTAAAGCAACCACTAATGGGCATAAATTGAGTACAAAAGCTTTTAGGTAATTCTATCTTCGAAGTCATTTTTAAACAATTGAGTTGAAGCTCATTTTATATTCTTTATCACATCTTCTAAAATCATTTGCACTACTAGACACAATCATAACTTAAATTCTTGTTACGTTGGCCACACTCTATATCCCCAATTAACTTATTTCACTTCCAACCTTCTTTATAGATTATCAACAATAAGACATTTCCAAATCAAGACTTTAGGTACACATATGAGTAATTAAGAGTCTTAAGAATATTGAGATTTTCTCACACAATTTGGCATACTATCTTTCATTGAAACATGACTCAAAGCCATAACCTTTTAATATGCAACCCATACTTTGAAACTTACGGAAACATTATGGAATTCAATTCCAAGATAGAATGTTTAGCCAACATACCTCAATCGAGCTTCCTTAACTCTAAAATGATTCAGAATTCTTAGCAATCTAGATCTATTTTGAGACATAACAAAATTGAACCATAATTAGGAAGATATTCATGGTCTCAGCTCATTTGAGCAATTTATCAGACACTAGGTGTGCAAATTTAAGCACAAGGTTCTTATACAATATTTCCTTCACTCCACAACCCAATCCTTACTTATTTCAGCTCAACAATCTTCGCACAATTCTTATTGGTACATGCATGTATAAATAATAATCTCATACCCATGAATCATACTCCTAGTCAACCATCCTTTACCCAAATTCAAAATTGAAAACTAGGGAATGGAACCTTACCTCTTAGATGAAGAACTTGTGGGTTTTCCTTGTTAATCTTCCAAGATTTGAGCAAGACTTGATAAATAATTAGCCTAGGGTTTCCTCTCTCTAAAACACTCTCCCTTCTCTCTAAAACATTAGAATGTTTGCTCAAAAATGACCCTTTGCGTGTATTTCACGAAGTAGGATCGGTTTGTAAGAACACAAAAATGGAGCTCCGGAACAGGTTCTGCGGTCGCAATTGCGGCCGCATAATGGATATGCGGACCGCATATCGGTCGCATAATTACAGACCAAAACAATCAAAATCTGTTCGTGTATGTGATCACTATGTTGTCCGTATAACTGTTATGTGATCGCATAATGCACCGCATAACATTTATGCAGTTGCCTAGTCGACCACATAATTGCCCCCAAACTGGCCCTTCTCCTGCTCACTACTGCGGCCATTATGCGGACCATAGAGTGGTTCTGCGGTCGCATAATGGACCGCAGAAATGCATTTTTCCACAAAAAATTTTCCTTTACTTTCTGGTGCATTGTTCAACCTACAAAGTCCGAACCGCGGCGAGCTTGCTCGCCGCGAATATTTTATACCATCCTCAAACATGTAAGCCTACTCCAGCACCACAAAACCTTGAATTCACTTGCGAAAGTTACGGGGCTTTACACTGAAATACTTCAAAATTTTCTGGGGTGTTACAACTTCAAGGCTTCAACAAGATCTTGATTAAAAAAACACTTCGTCCACTTCCTCTCTCTAGAAAGCTCTCACTTCTCTCTAAAATATCAGGTTTTAGCTATAAAATGACTTAACCCATCTCTCTACCCAGACTTGGGGGTATTAAATGATATCATACGTGTGCAACGGCGCACCTGGGCAAGTGGCCGCACATCTGGCCATGCACCTGACGCAGAAACTCTCAAAAAAATGCGGCCGCGCATATGACATAGGTCCAGTAAAATAGCCATAACTCTCTGTATAAATATCCAAATGCCCAACGGTTTGATGCTTTGGAAACTAGACTCCGAGGTCTTTAATTTGATAGGTATATCACCATATAAGTCGTTATATTGAGGGACTTATATTCATTTGAATTTGGGTCTTGTGCCAATTGAAACATCCTTTCCACTTAATGTGTCCAACTTGTTCCACACAAGTTCTTGCCATTCCCATAACTCCTTAGCATGTTCCAACACACCTTAAACATACATTATCAATTCAAAATAATGTGGCTCTATCCCATAGGTCTCCTTTAATACTCAAATACGTTATTCCCAAATACAGTTGGCACACTTTAAAATCTTAAATCATTAGAAATATTTTTTACGGGGCCTTACACTTACCTCTTAGATGAAGATCTTGTGATTAGCTTTCTTGATACTTGGAGATTGGTGCAATATTGGATGATTAGAAAATTAGGTTTACTCCTTCTCTCTCTAAAATGCTCTTACATCTCTCTAAAATATCAGGTTTTAGATCAAGAAATGACTTAACCCCTCTCTCTACCTGACCTTGGGGGTATTAAATGAGCTCCTATGTGCGTGGCCATGCACCGCGGCAAGTGGCCACGCACCTGATGCAGAAACTCTCAAATATGCGTGGCCGCTCATCTGAGCGCGCATATGATACATGTCCAGTAAATTGGCTATAACTTTTTGTAGCAATATTCAAATGGCAAACGGTTTGATGCGTTGGAAACTATACGCAAAGTTATTCAAATGGATAGGTAGATCACCACCTAAGTTAGTATATTGAGGGAGTTCTATTCATTAGAAGTTGGGTCTTGTGCCAATTGAAACATCCTTTCCACTTAATGTATCCAACTTATTCCACACAAGTTCTTGCCTTTCACAAAACTCCTTAGTATGTTCCAACACACCTTACACATACATTATCAATTCAAAATTATGTTGCTCTATCACATAGGTCTCCTTTAATACTCAAATACATTATTCCCAAATACCGTTGGTGCACTTTAAAATCATAAATCATTAGGAAATGTTTACGGGGCCTTACAGTTTGGGTGTCCGACATAGGGATTTAGAGTTGAAAGGCATGAATAGGTTATTCTCAAGATTTTCTCCATGAAGATATTATGTGAATTGTTAATAAAGGTAGAGTAGGTGTAGTGCACATTGGGCCTTGTGGAATCTTGAAAGAAATAGGACAAACTACGAGTATGATGTTTCTCTATTGTTTTCCTCTAGGCACCCGGTGCTTCATGTGTCTATGTCAGAGGGTAATTCGAAGACCTTTTGTATATCGTTCAGGTTGAAGCTATTGAAGGTAAAGTAGATAATTGGCTTGTGAGACGTACCTTATGGTCATCCTTGTAAGATATGTCCAGAAGTTGGGATTGCCTCCGTCAAAGTGCTATAGCTAAGTCAGTGAGTCGAGGAGGTCATCTCAAAGGACGAGTATGTTATGGAGAGGAAATATTCTCACTTGTTTGTAGAGACAAATAGCTATGGTTCAAAAGGTACTTTCTATGTGTTATGATTTAGTGCAGTTTATGTCAAGGTAGCACTTCTGATAACGTAATGCCCTTTAATATTGAGGTCGGTGTTATTAATATATATTTCGATGCTTTGTTGAGTTGTGGATGTGTTGTTAGGAGTGGTTTTGGTGATTCTCTGACAAATGGTTATGCATGATTACAGGGGAGACTCTGCCGAAAATTCTTGAAATTTGGGGAGTTAGCCAAATTTTTGAGCTTTTGGTCTGAGGATAAAGATTTAAGTCACATTGGGTGTCTGTGGCGGACTCTAAACCTCATCCGAGAACAAATGATCCTAGGCGAGGGAGAATGTAAGGCCCCGTTAAAATTTCCTAATGATTTAAGATTTTAAAGTGCGCTAGCGGTATTTGAGGATAACGTGTTCGAGTATTAAAGGAGACCTATGGGATAAAACCACATCATTTTGAAATGAAAATATATGTTTAAGGTATGTTGGATCATACTAAGAAGTATTGTGAATGGCAAGAATTTGTGTGGAAGAAGTTGGATACATTAAGTGGAAAGGATGTCTCAATTAGCACAAGACTCGGCTTCAAACGAATGCCACTTCCCAAATCTAAAAACTTAGGTAGTGATGTACCTATAAAATTAAATCCCTTTGAGTCTAGTTTCCAACTCATCAAACTGTTCATCATTTGTATATTTCTATAGAAAATTATGGCCATTTTACCAGACCTATGCCATATGCATGACCGCGCATATAAGGGCGGTTCTGCCTTATGTGCATAGCCAGATGCGCGGTCACTTGCCCAGGTGTGCGTCCGCACAAATAGAAGCCCTATAAATACCCCCAAGGTGTAACACTCAGTTAATCCGGATTAGTTGTAGATGCGTTAGATGAGTATTAATGTGCCCTTTAGACATATAAAGTCCTATTGGGATGAGTATGGGTGGAAACAATTGTTTTAGAATCAAGACCGAGACTTAGGTGTATAAAATTCAATAGAATCGACTAAGTTTATGGGAGGTCCGTATTATAGCCTTAGAAAGTGCAAGGCCATGAAAACTCATGGCCATAGACAGTGCAAGGCCATAAAAACTCAGTGCCCTAGATAATACAAGGCACACTCCAAGGCATCAACCTCAGCGCCCCAGACAGCGTAAGGCACTGTGGTTTTGGTGCCTCCGTTGGCGCCTTGCACAATTATTTCGGCGCCCCTGACGATGACACGCGCCGGTGTGGTTTATCCGAGCTACTTTTATTTTCCTCCTTAATTTTTGGACGTGTTTACTTATTTAAAAGCCCTACTCGTTCACCCACACCCCAACACATGAAAACCTACTCAAGAACCTAACTTCCCCAAGGTCCCTCCATCATCCAAGGTATGTTCTAACATTGATTCTAAGTTAATTTCAATTCTCCAACACCATATTAACATAGGTAAATACTTCCACTCATTAGATATTCTGTCGAGATACCATTGTTGAGAAAGTAATCCGTAGAACTCAAATTCAAGAGGAGTGAACTTCGAAAAGGTAATGCTTCTACTCCCTAATCATTTATAACTTTGAATTGATAAGTTTTTGGGAGAATAGTAAATGGGTTTGATAAAGATAGCCATAAGAATAAGGGTTTTGGATTGTTGAATTATGATTGTTGTAAACATTTGGGTGATAGGAAATGGTGTTAGTTACATCTATTTGGGATTGTAGAATCACCTAGAAGTAGTAGAATGAGAACATGGTGAAGAAAAGACAAATTACTAAGGTCGATGAGGCTTTACACCCATAAGGTGTTTGATAAAATTCCTAAGTTACTAAAACAGGAGCATTAGTGCTAATATTGGTTCCTCTTGATATATATATTGACGTAGATTATCGTTGAAAGAGGCGGCGAATATTGTGATACTCTTAAAAAGGGCCAGAGCTAAGGTATGTGAGGCTAACTAACTCTCTTGACGTTTGGGAATATTTATGATTCTCCATACGTCCCATTCATTATGATTGTTACGAGTTTCCTCAGAAAGTAATTATGCCTTAGTCCCATGAATAGTTGTAGAACTTCTATTCTCAGGATGGAATAGTTTCATAATCGTTCAATATCCTATGAGCTTCAGTTATGACAAAACAATTTATATGAATACATGTCTCAGTCTAGTTCTATTCAACATTCCATTATCATGTAACTTAGTATAGTTTAGTAGTTTAGTATCATATATTGCATTATGATTCTCAGTTCCTAATTCTAAATTCCTGAATGTTGAACACTTGTATTTGAGCCTGAGGCCGTAGTTTATGCTTTATGCATCTTTGGTCCTGAGGCTGCAGTTTATGCTTTATGCATTTTTAGGCCTGAGGCCGCAGTTATGTATATGTATATTTGGGCCCGGGGTGGTAGCTTGTGCACATATATATTAGGCCTGAGGCTGGAGTTTAATATTCAGACTAACAGGTGGTTCATCAGTCAGAAGAAGGAGTATTCATTTCCTTACCTTCTTTGTTCAGTTCAATTATCAATTATCATTTCAGTTTCACTTTCAGCAATTATTGTTTCAGTTAATAGTTAATGATAATTTTAGTATTCTGTTATCAGTTCTTAGTTATCAGCTCAGTTTCAGTTTCTATATTTACAGTTCTTTCTTTTAGTTGTTTTACATACCAGTGCAATTCAAATATACTGACGTCCCTTTTTGCCCGGGGTCTGCATCTCACAATGTAGGTAACGATTTATAGGTTGACGATTATGCTTGCTAGGACATCTTGTATCAGCTATTGGTGAGCCCCACTCTTTTCGGTAAATAGTTCGCATTTCAGTATTCTTAAATTCTTCGTAGACTATAGTTCAGCTAGTCAGATGTTAGCAAAATTTTATGTGTTAGCCTTGTCGGCTACTCATTTACACATGCACACTTTTTAGTATTTTCTGCACCTATGATAATTCAGTCAGTCTCTTTAATAGATCATCATGTTGTTTATTTATATCTAGCTTACAGTTATACCACATGTTGATCCAGCCATACAGTTGGTTCGCTCGGTCACATGCAGTCAGGCACCAAGTGTCGTGTTATGACCAGGCCATGGTTCGGTATCAAGTGTCCTAGAAAGTCTATGAAGTCGTGTCCAGTGGAATTTCTTTTATAAGTGTGTGACGTCCATGCATATAAATGGTAAACTACTAAGACATTCAAGATTGTCTCATTTCTTTCTACTCTAGATCGTGCCATGAAACTTAGAGAAATAGGTAACCTTCTCTTCCTATCGAATTGCAGATGTATCGAATGCCTAAGCGACGTGTAGGAAACACCCAAGGTCCTAGAGAGGGTGATATCCCATTGAGGTATAATTATGAAGTACAGGGTTGGTAACAAACGAGACATGAGAGGATGTTGAAAGTGGGATACAATGGATAGTAGTACATATTAGAGCATAACCTCATCAGAAAGTACAAAAGCATTTATCATGTTTTATGGTTATCAGTTCACCTCAGTTACAAGTTATGCAGTCTTTCAGTTAGCAGGTTTATGGTTATTCAGCATGCTAGTAAGTAGTTGTTTAGTTACTAGATCTCCAATTTTTAGTGTATCCCAATTCCGGTGACTTATGAGTACACAGTGATGTATATGGGTGATAAAAGAAAATGTAAGTAACAATGATTATTGCTAAATCTTCACATGTTTTAGGTACAAATTAAGACTCAAGACTCATCAGATGGTGCAGAAAGTGATTTACCAGATGACGGTATACTCTGAAGGATAAGTTTGTGTATTGTAGCGTAGCTGTATGTGTTTTTACCTCATAAAACAAATACATTTAAATTTTTGTAAATGGAGCCACATGTTGAATGATGATATTTCAGATGTTAGACCCCACAACATAACAAGTTAAGAATTTAATTGCAGCGGGCATGAATTGATGACCATAGTTTTGGACAAAAAAAGAGCATAAGGGCAAAATAAATAAGACTCATGCATGAGTAAGAAGATATGATGTACAAAATATGAATCAAGAGCAACCGATATTAAATTTCAGGGAATGATTTTAAGTTGTTAAGATTTATTCATATTAGAACTAGAAAGTACCACATTAGTAAGTTACCATAAGAAGCAGATATTATTGTAAGATAAAGGATACGACAGTTCCCCTTAGGTTATGTGATTAAGTGTTACCGCATATATTTATAGTCTGATATGATTTTGAAGTGTATAGAAAGTATGGGGTTTGATATTCCAATTTCATTTAAGACATATGATATTTCAATAAGTGTGATCCATGTGCATCGTTCAAAAAAAAAGATAGTATGCGATCGTAGAATAGGGTCGGATGGTAAGGGAAGTTAGAAATAACATTATGCTTCACTTTAGTTATCTAAAGTAGAACAGGAATACATGATTCTGGCAGGTTGTTAGTAAAAGAATTGTAAGTAAGCTTTTAGTTGATACAGTGAATTAGCAATTTCATCAGAGCTATAGAGGTACAATTTGATTCACTTAGCCATGTTAACTCTAGTTAGTGGATGACAGTTTGAAATATCGAACGTGTGTTAGAACACAAAGGGTTTAAGTTAAACTCGAGGTACAGTGACAGTGGAAGAATAAGAAAAATCAGCCAGGTAGTAAGAGAGCCAACTACAGAATAATAGCCTTTTAGAATTTTCAAAAAGGGGTCTCCCCAAGATCGACAGTGTGAGTAGAGTTAAATCATTAAGATTGTGTATGATAGTTGTGAATACATCAGCTTTCCGTTTAAGTAAGTAATTCATTTTTTCCTAGTAAGAAAGATTTCTCTGACGTAAGTCGGATGATGAGCCATCACTGACGTAAAGTGCATAAAATTGCAGAAACTAAGGAAAGTTGGTCGCATACCAAAAACAAAGAGAAGGATCCGCAAGTACAAGACCTTAACCTTTGGTTTAAGGGGGAGTTGCGAAAATCATCAGTAAGTCCAGTTGGAGATTTGAAACCCACATATTTAGCATAGGATATAAAAACTATAAAATCATGCCCAGTTATGTATCATGAGGGTAGTGCCATTGCACGAGACTCTAATCTTCGGTGTACTGGTTAAAGACTTATCTCACATTAAAACTATAAGTGTTTTTAGGAAGTAACTTAAAAAGATAATCAAGTATGAGAATTATACGTCATTATTGAGGCAGACAAGAGAACTATGGTAATAGAAGTTCACTGCTTAGTCAAGCTAGGAGTCCGACTTTCGGACTCCGAAGGTGGTGGAATTGTTTTCCAGAATAGGACTTGTTCCTCCTTAGTACCCGAAGTGAAGGATATCCCTACTTTTTGAAGTTGAAAGAGGGGATTCACATGCATAAGATGATGGCTTTTGAACAAGGGGGAGATGATGGTACTTTGAGGTACCAAGACGGATTGTGTATCCTAGACGTAAACGGACATAGAGAAGGATGATCATGTTAGAAGCCCATAATTCCAAGTATTATATCTATCGAGGTTCCCCTAATATGTATCATGATCTCAAAGAGATTTATTGGTGGAACGACATGAAAAAGAACGTCACAGACTTTGTGGCCAAGTGTCTAAATTGTTAGCAAGTGAAACTAAAGCAACACAAATCCTAGTGTTTTACCATAGAATATACGTATCCTTTAGTGGAGATGGTAAATATAGGCCTTATAATAGGATTATATTGCTTACTTGAAAAGCATGGTTTGTATGGGCGAAGGTGTAGATCACCAATTGGTTGGTTCGAAGTTGGAGAAGCAAAGTTATTAGGAGCAGATTTGGTCAATCAGTCTAGGAGAAAGTCAAGTTGATTCAAGAGCATTTGAAGACTGCTCAGAGTCGCCAAATGGCATATTCGAACATGCAACATAGAGACCTATAGTTTCATTTTGATGATTGGGTGTTTCTAAAAGTCTCGCCTATGAAAGGTGTTATAAGATTTGGGAAGAATGGAAAGCTTAGTCCCAGATATATCAGGCCGTATAGGATCTTACGAAGTATCGGGCATGTAGCTTACGAATTAGAGTTCACAGCAGAATTGGTGGTTGTACATGCAGTATTTCACGTATCATGTTATAACATTCAAGTTTCAAGTGTTCAGATCTCATATCATGACATCTATGTTTCTGATATTTAGATATCATGTTAGAACATTTATGTCTTGTCAAGTACTCAGATACTCATGTCAGTCCAGTACTAAAATATTTATGCCAGCTTAGTACTTAGATATTGATGTCAGTTTAGTGCCCAAATATTCACGTCAGCTCAGTACTCAAATATTCGTGCCATTTCAGTATTCATATATCCACGCTAGTTCAGAATTAACGTATCTATAATAGACTAGGATTCATGTATATGTTTCATGTTGTGCGTATGATGATGCCCTATGAAGCTAGTTATGCTCTATTAGCTGGCAGGTATTTTTTAGAAATGTCGAAGGTAGCTTTCCTTCTCATTCAGAACTTATATTATAATCTCCATATCTTTTAGTATTCAGTCAGCTCAGTGTTCAGTCAGTTCGGTAACAATTCAGTTCAGTAGCTATTCAGTTTAGAATCTCAGCACATCAGAAATCCTGTATTCTTTTAGTTTAGTATGCATGTGTTCATGAATGTTCAATGTTCACATGTTTCCACCATACCCGTTTAAAGTCAAGAGTCAGTCATAGTTACAGTCAGGATAATCATTCGAGGACGAATGATCACAAAAGGTAGATAATGTAACACTTTGCAAATCCGGTTTAGTTGTGGATGCATTAAATAAGTATTAATGTGACCTTTTAGACACGTGAAGTCCTATTGGGATGAGTATGGGTGGAAACAATTGTTTTAGAATCAAGACTGAGACTCAGGTGTGTAAAATTCAATAGAATCGACTAAGTTTATGGGAGGTCTGTCTTTTAGCCTTAGACAGTGCAAGGCCATGAAAACTCACGGCCATAGACAATGCAAGGCCATAAAAACTCAGTGTCCTAGATAGTACAAGGCACTGTCCAGGGCATCAACCTCAGCGCCCTAGACAACGCAAGGCACTATAATTTTGGCGCCTCCGATAGAGCCTTGCATAGTGATTTCGGCGCCCCTGACGATGCCTCATGCCGACAAGGCTTATCCGAGCTACTTTTATTTTCCTACTTAATTTTGGGATGTGCTCACTTTTTTAAAATCCCCACCTCGTTCCCCCCACACCACTAACACGAAAACCTACTCTAGAAAGGATAATTCTAAGTTAACATCCCCAAGGTTCCTCCATCATCCAAGGTAAGTTCTAACGGTAATTCTAAGTTAATTTCAATTCTCCAACACCTTATTAACATGGGTAAATCCTTCCACTCATTAGATATTCAGTGGAGATACCAATGTTGAGAAAGGAATCCCTAGAACTCGAATTAAAGAGGAGTGAACTTCGAAAAGGTAATGCTTCTACTCCCTAATCATTTATAACTACGAATTGATAAGTTTTTGGGAGAATAGTAAATGGGTTTGATAACGATAACCATAAGAACAAGGGTTTTGGATTATTGAATTATGATTGTTGTAAATATTTGGGTGATGAGAAATGGTGTTAGTTTCATCTATTTGGGATTGTAGAATCACCTAAAAGTAGAAAAATGAGAACTTGTGAAGAAAAAGACCAATTACTAAGGGCGATGAGGCTTTACAACCATAAGGTGTTTGATAAAATTTCTAAGTTACTAAAATAGGAGCATTAGTGATAATATTGGTTCCTCTTGATATATTTATTAACGTATATTGTAGTTGAAAGGGGCGACGAACATCGTGATACTCTTAAAAAGCATCAGAGCTAAGGTATGTGACGCTAACTCTCTTTACACTTGGGAATGTTTATGATTCTCCCTACGTCCCATTCTTTATGACTGCTACGAGTTTACTCAGAAAGTAATTATGCCTTAGTCCCGTGAATCGTTGTAGAACTTCTATTCTCTAGATGTCATAGTTTCATAATCGTTCAATATCCTATGAGCTTCAGTTATGACAAATAAATTTATTATGAATACATGTCTCAGTCTTATTCTATTCAGCATTCCTAGGGCTGCAGTTTATGCTTTATGCATTTTTGGGGATGAGGCCGCCCTTATGTATACGTATACTTGGCCCGAGGCCGCACCTTGTGCACATATATATTGGGCCTGATGCCGTAGTTTAATATTCAGATAAATATGTGGTTCATCATTCAGAAGAGGGAGTATTCATATCCTTACTTCCTTTGTTCAGTTCAATTATCAGTTATCTATTATCATTTCAGTTTCTCTTTTAGCAGTTATCATTTTAGTTATCAGTTAACAGTCATTTCAGTCTTCTATTATCAGTTCTTAGTTATCAACTCAGTTTCAGTTCTAGTATTTACGGTTCTTTCTTTCAGTTTTTTTACATACTAATGCAATTCAAATGTACCGACGTCCCTTTTTTGCTCGGGGCCTTCATCCCGCAATGCAGGTAATGAGTTACAGGTTGATGATTCTGCTTGCTAGGATATCTCGTATTAGCTATTGGTGAGCCCAGTCTTTCGGGGCATTATCCCTTTTTTAGTGTTTAGTCTTTATAGTGTTTAAGTAGTAAGGTATGTCAGGGACCTTATCACGGTAAACAGTTAGCATTATAGTATTCTTAGAAGCTTCATAGACTATAGTTCAATCAGTCAGATGTTAGCAGACTTTTATGTCTTAGCCTTGTCGGCTACTTATTTACACTAGCAGACTTTTCAGTGTTTTCTGCATCTATGATATTTCAGTCAGACTCTTTAATAGATCATCATATTGTATATTTATATCTAGCTTACAACTATACCACATGTTGATCCAGCAATACAGTTGGTTTGCTCAGTCACATGTTGTCAGGAACCAAGTGTCGTGTTACGCCCAGGCCATGGCGTGACACAAGGCCAGGTAGAGAGAGGAGCTAAGTCATTTTTTTGAGCTAAGGCTTGTATATCAAGGGGAACCTGTCATATACTTCCCTCCGATGAACCAAGGTAATGTTTTTGGAGTAATTTTGAGTTGATCACTACTCCTAAACACTTATATTAACCAGGATTAATCTTGAAGATCCATATATTTCCATTCAAATCCCCAAACTGGTCAAGAACACTACAAGTTCGGGATTTTCAACAGTCTCACTACGAGAGGTATGTCTACCATCTTTAACGACTCTATGGTGATTATTTATGTATAAAATATATGTTAGGACTTTGGGATGGTGATTGGAAGCCATAAGTGCCTAACCTGGGTTGTGTTGGTGTTGTAGATATTGTAAAAAGGTTTAATTAATGAGATTGATGGTTTGGGTGTGAATTGTTGGGCATGCATGTGCTAATGGAAGTTGTGGATGGCCTATAGATGATGGTAAGGTTAATTATTGGTATGGAAGGTGGTTGTTAGGTGAAGAAACTCCATTGAAGGAGGTTATAGAAAGATATGCAGGTTAGATGTTTGATAAAAAGTCTAAATGACTTAAAGTATATAAATCTTACTAATATTGGTACAAAAGTGTTACATTGTTGTAGATTGAAGTTGTTTAGTGTGGTGGACCATTATAATACTTTTAAAGGGCAAATTTCAAGTATGTTGGCTAAACTACTCTCTTAGAATTGAATTCCATGATGTTTCGACAAGTTTCAAGTATGGCTGGATCAAGTTCCTAATAAATTCGATTATTCCGAATGAACCATGTGTCGGAATATATTTATATATATGTATGTTTAAATTATGTTCTGGATACTCTTATCATATTATGTTATCCTTCGGGAACGTGTTCAAAGTATGATATGTGTATTAAAATGTTATTACTTTTAGTCGTGTTTGAAATGAATGTCTATTATGCTTAACTTGGAAAGAATAATCCATCTGTCCAAAACACATATTGCTCATATATATACTTAAGACCTTGATTTCGAAAGCTCATATTGTTGATAATCTATAAAGATTCTTGAAAATGAAAGAAGTGAGTTGAAATTGTGTATTTCCCTTTTTGGGAAAAGTATTTCAAGAATAAATGGTGTGTTACTCGTCTATGATTTTAACTTGCGTTTGGATTGCCAATAATTTAACTCCATTTCATGGAAAGAAATCTATTGTGTTTAAAGTCTTCATTTCTAATGAACTTAAAGTTGTGATTTACGGAATATTATATATGTTGATATTTATTATGATGATACATGATAGGAAAAAAAGGAAGTGTGAAACTTGAAATACGGCCATCGAGCCATGGATAAAGAAACTTGTGAATGGCCAAAAGAGCCAAGGCAATACTGTTATTGTGAGTGGTTGAAAATTCTTATGAAGATTTATACAATGTTAAAGATGATGATGTGAATACATTTATATTTATGTTACCTTGTGTGAATAAAAAAAAATATATTTTTGGGAGTATCATTAGCAAACCGAGGAAGGGTGGGTCATAAGGCACACACCTGAAACTACATGAGCCGGTGTACGGGTGGATTGTGGTGGATTGTGATTATTCCCCTTATTTGGGATGAGATTGATATTAGCTGTGAATTGGAAAGTCAACCCACATGGCATATGTAGGAAGGTGGCCTAGCCGATCGGGTGGATATCAGACGCCTTGTTGCGCACATGGTGGTACTACTCTTGGTAACAAATTTTTTCGCATCACATGTTATACCACATTGTCCATGGGGAGATGGCCTACCCGTTCGGGTGTGATAGGACTCCATACTAAAAACACGGTGGTATGTCTGTGCTAATGTTCTCCAAACCAAAAATATATATTATTTTCGTATTATGAAAATCATTATGTTTTAACTTGGCATTTGGATATCATTGATTATTACTTGTTTCTTCCATGGTGTTTCCCCTTATTTCATTGGCATTCTATTTCGTAAGAGCACATTTAGCTTTACATAATTGTATTATTCCCTATGTACCAACTTACCTTATGCCGGGGGCGCTGCATCTTCAATGGATGTAGGTAGTTCATCAGCGGGCGGTCTTGATCCTCATTAGCATTTACTCTCTACTCAGAAGGTTATGGTGAGCCCTACTCTGTTCAAGGCGTTATGTCATTTTATGTTGTACTTTATGCTTTGAGATATAGCCGGGGCCTTGTCGCCGGCACTTCCATTCTACTATTCTGTTGTACTTAGAGGCACCGTAGACATATTGTGGGTGGTGTTTGATGTTGGGAATTAAACTAGAAGTGTTGGTATTTTTGCAAACATGTTTTTCATCATATGTATAAACTTGTAATATTTTTGAAATCGTAAATGAATATCCGTTGAGAAATCTCATGTACACACTTAGTTTCTCCTTAAAATGGCGATAGGCTCCTCCGTCCATTTTATGGATGATGAGTGTCAGGTTACGTTTGTAATTCTGTTTATGGATTCCATCACGATCTCTTGAGTCCATATGATGTTCCAACATGTGTTATGTCTCATACATTCTTACATTTATTATGCGGGGGGATATAGCCCATAACACCAGCGAGAGCTATAGATTAAATGCTAGGGAGTAGATAGCACGTAACGCCAACAAAGCCTATTGATTATATCCTTGGGGGTGTAGCCCATAACACCAGTTGGGTCTGTTGATTATATATTTATCTATTGTGGGGGGGGGGGGGGTGTTATGGCCCATTTCAGTATTTATATATCCACGTTAGTTCAGAATTGATGTATCAATAATAGATTAGGATTCATGTATATGTTTCATGTTATGCGTATAATGATGCCCTATGAAGCTAGTTATGCTCTATTAGCTGGCAGGTATTTTTGAGAAATGTCGAAGGTAGCTATCCTTCTAATTCAGAACTTATGTTATAATCACCATATCTTTTAGTATTCAATCAGCTCAGTGTTCAGTCAGTTCAGTGACAATTCGGTTCAATAGCTATTCAATTTAATATCTCTGCACATCAGTAATCCTGTATTCTTTTAGTGTAGTATGCAAGTGTTCATGAAAGTTCAATGTTCACATGTTTCCACCAGACCCGTTTAAAGTCAAGAGTCAGCCATAGTTACAGTCAGGACAATCATTCGAGGACAAATGATCACAAAGGGTAGATAATGTAACACTCTGCAAATCCGGATTAATTGTGGATGCGTTAAATGAGTATTAATGTGACCTTTTAGACACGTGAAGCCCTATTGGGATTAGTATGGGTAGAAACAATTGTTTTAGAATCAAGACCGAGACAGTGGTGTGTAAAATTTAATAGAATCGACTAAGTTTATGAGAGGTCCGTCTTATAGCCTTAGACAGTGCAAGGCCATGAAAACTCACGGCCATAGATAGTGCAAGGCCATAAAAACTCAGTGCCCCAGACAGTGTAAGGCACTGTCCAGTGTATCAACCTCAACGCCCCAGACAACACATAGGCACTGTAAGTTTGGTGCCTCCGATGGCGCCTTGCATAGTTATTTCGGCGCCCCTGACGATGCCTCGCACCGACGAGGCTTATCCTAGCTACTTTTATTTTCCTACTTAATTTTGGTACGTGTTCACTTATTTAAAATCCCCACCTCGTCCCCCCCCCCACCCCCACCCCTAACACGAAAACCTACTCTAGAATGGGAAACTCTCAAGAACTTAACTTCCCCAAGGTCCCTCCATATCCAAGGTAAGTTCTAACGATAATTCTAAGTTAATTTCAATTCTCCAACACCTTATTAACATTGGTAAATCCTTCCACTCATTAGATATTCGGTCGAGATACCATGGTTGAAAAGGAATCCCTAGAACTCGAATTCAAGAGGAGTTAATTTCGAAAAGGTAATGCTTCTACTCCCTAATTATTTATAACTAAGAATTTATATGTTTTTGGGAGAATAGTAAATGGGTTTGATAATGATAACCATAAGAACATGGGTTTTGGATTGTTGAATTATGATTGTTCTAAACATTTGGGTGATGAGAAATGGTGTTAGTTACATCTATTTGGGATTGTAGAATTACCTAGAAGTAGTATAATGAGAACTTGGTGAAGAAAAGATAGATTACAAAGGGAGATGAGGCTTTACAACCATAAGTTGTTTGATAAAATTCCTAAGTTACTAAAATAGGAGCATTAGTGATAATATTGGTTCCTTTTGATATATGTATTGACGTATATTGTCGTTGAAAGAGGAAACGAACATCGTGATACTCTTAAAAAGCGCTAGAGCTAAGTTATGTGAGGCTAACTCTCTTTACGCTTGGGAATGTTTATGATTCGCCCTACGTCCCATTATTTATGACTGCTACAAGTTTCCTCAGAAAGTAATTATGCCTTAGTCCGGTGAATAGTTGTAGAACTTCTATTCTCTAGATGTCATAGTTTCATAATAGTTCAATATCCTATGAGCTTCGGTTATGACAAATAAATTTATTATGAATATATGTCTCAGTTTTGTTCTATTCAACACTCCTGAGGCTGCAGTTTATGTTTTATGCATTTTTGGGCATGAGGCTGCCCTTGTGTATACGTATACTTGAGCCCGAGGCCACAGCTTGTGCACATATATATTTGGCCTGAGGTCGTAGTATAATATTCAGATAAACATGTTATTTATCATTCAGAAGAGGGAGTACTCATATCCTTCCTTTTTTTGTTCTGTTCAGTTATCAGTCATCAGTTATCTGTTATTATTTCAGTTTCCCTTTTAGCAGTTATCGTTTCAGTTATCAGTTAACAGTCATTTCAGTATTCAGCTATCAGTTCTTAGTTATCAGCTCAGTTTTAGTTCTAGTATTTACTGTTATTTGTTTTAGTTGTTTTACCTGCCAATGCAATTCAAATGTACTGACAACCCTTTTTGCCTGGGGCCTGCATCCCGCAATGCAGGTAACGATTTACAGGTTGACGATTCTGCTTGCTAGGACATCTCGTATCAGCTATTGGTAAGCCCAGTTTTTTGGGGCATTATCCTTTTTTCAGTCTTTAGTCTTTTTAGTGTTTAAGTAGTAAGGTATGCCAGGGACCTTGTCATGGTAAACAGTTAGCATTACAGTATTCTTAGAAGCTTCGTAGACTATAATTCAATCAGTCAGATGTTAGCAGACGTTTATGTCTTAGCGTTGTCGGCTACTCATTTACAATAGCAGACTTTTCAGTGTTTTCTGCATCTATGACATTTCAGTTAGACTCTTCAATAGATCATCATGTTGTATATTTATATCTAGCTTACAGTTATACCACATGTTGATCTAGCCATACAGTTGGTTTGCTCGGTCACATGCTGTCAGGAACCGAGTGCCGTGTTACGCCGAGGCTATGGCGTGACACAAGGTGAGGTAGAAAGAGGAGATACGTCATTTCTTTGAGCTAGGGCTTACATATCAAGGGGACCCCATCCTATACTTCCCTCCCATGAACCAATGTAATGTTTTTGGAGTAATTTTGAGCTGATTAATACTCATAAACACTTATATTAACTAGGATTAATCTTGAAGATCCTTAGATTTCCATTCAAATTCACAAATTGGTCAAGAATACTACAAGTAGGGATTTTCAACTGTCTCACTACAAGAGGTATGTCTACCATCTCTAACGACTCTATGGTGATTATTTATGTATGAAATATATGTTAGGACTTTGGGATGGTGATTGGAAGCCGGGTTGTGTTGGTATTGTAGAGATTGTAAAATGGTTTAATTAATTAGATTTATGGTTTGGGTGTGAATTATTGGGCATGCATGTGCTAATGGACGTTGTGGATGGCCTAGAGATGATGGTAAGGTGAATTATTGGTATGGAAGGTGGTTGTTAGGTGAAGAAACTCCATTGAAGGAGGTTGTAGAAATATATGCACGTTAGATGTTGGATAAAAAGTCTAAATGACTTAAAGTATATAAATCTTACTAATATTGGTATAAAAGTGTTGCATTGTTTCATATTGAAGTAGTTTAGTGCGCTGGACCATCATAGTACTATTAAAGGGCGAATTTAAAGTATGTTGGCTAAACTACTCTCTTAGAATTGAATTCCATGATGTTTCGGCAAGTTTCAAGTATGGTTGGATCAAGCTCCTAATAAATTTTACTATTCTGAATGAACCATGTGTCGAATATATTTATATATATGTATGTTCAAAATGAGTTCTGGATGCTCTTATCATATTATGTATTAAAATGTTATTACTTTTAGTCGTGTTTCAAATGAATGACCATTATGCTTAACTTGGAAAGAATACTCCATGCGTCCAAAATACTTATTGCTCATATATATACTTTAGACCTTGATTTCGAATGCTCATATTGTTGATAATCTATAAAGATGCTTGAAAATGAAAGAAGTGAGCTGAAATTGTGTATTACCCTTTTTGGGAAAAGTATTTCAAGAATAAATGGTGTGTTACTCGTCTATGATTTTAACTTGCGTTTCGATTGCCAATCATTTTACTCTATTTCATGGAAAGAAATGTATTATGTTTAAAGTCTTCATTTCTAATGAACGTAAAGTTGTGATTTACGGAATATTATATATATTGATATTTATGATGATGATACATGATAGGAAAGAAATGGAAGTGTGGAACTTGAAATACGGCCATTGCGCCATGAATAAAGAAACTTATGAATGGCCAAAAGAGCCAAGGAAATAGTGTTGTTGTGAGTGGTTGAAAATTCTAATGAAGATTTATACAATGTTAAAGATGATGAGGTGAATACATTTATATTTAGCAAACCGGGGAAGGGTGGGTCATAAGGCCCACACCCGAAACTACATGAGTCGGTGTATGAGTGGATTGTGGTGGATTGTGATTATTTCTCTTATTTGGGATAAGATTGATATTAGCTGTGAATTGAAAAGTTAACCCACACGGCATATGTAGGAATGCGGCCTAACCTATCGAGTGGACATCGGACGCCTTGTTGCACACATGGTGGTACTACTCTTGGTAACAACATTTTTTGCATCACATGTTAAACCACATTGTCCATGGGGAAATGGCCTACCTGAACGAGTGTGATAGGAATCCGTGCTAAAAACACGGTGGTATATCGGTGCTAATGTTCTCCCAACCAAAAATATATATTATTTTCGTATTATGAAAATTGTTAAGTTTTAACTTGGCATTTGGATATCATTGATAGTTACTTGTTTCTTCCATGGTGTTTCCCCTTCTTTCCCCTTAGCTTTACATTCTAGTACTATTCCATATGTACTAACTTACCTTATGCTGGGGGCGCTGCATCTTCAATGGATGCAAGTAGTTTATCATCGTGCGGTCTTGATCCTCATTAGCATTTACTCTCTACTCAGTAGGTTTTGGTGAGCCCTACTCTGTTCAAGGCTTTATGTCATTTGACGCTGTACTTTATTCTTTGAGGTATAGCCGGGGCCGCTGGTACTTCTATTCTACTCTTCTGTTGTACTTAGAGGCTCCGTAGACATAGTGTGGGTGGTGTTTGATGTTGGGAATTGAACTAGAAGTGTTGATAGTTTTGTAAACATGTTTTTCATCATATGTATAAACTTGTAATATGTTTGAAATCAAAAATGAATATCCTTTGAGAAATCTCATGTACACACTCAGTTTCTCCCTAAAATGGGGATAGGCTCCTCCGTCCATTTTATGGATGACAAGCGTCAAGTTACGTTTGTAATTCTGTTTATGGATTCCATCACGGTCTCTTGAGTCCATATGATGTTACAACATGTGTTATGTCTCATACATGCTTACATTGATTGTGCTGGGGGGGAAATATAGACCATAACACCAGCGAGACTTAAAGATTAAATGCTAGGGGGAGATAGCACGTAACGCCAATGAGGACTTATTGATTATATGCTGGGGGTGTAGCCCATAACACCAGTTGGGCCTGTTGATTATATATTTATCTACTGTGGGGGGGGGGAGGGTATGGCCCATAATACTAGTCAGGAATGTTATGTTTGCTTATATAGAAATAGTTTGCATTGCATGACTATACATGAGGCTAGTTCGGTTTTGCAGTTACCTTATTTGGGGGACATATCCCATTTCACCAGACATGTACCTGTTTAGATAGTAGTTCAGTTTCAGCTCCTTCAGTTCAGTTCCAAACCAGTTGCTAAATAGACTATTGTTTAGCTTTCAGCTTTTATTGAGATTTCTAGCTTACAATAATACTTTAGTATGCTTTACATATGCGTTCCACCATACATATTTTGTACATATCGTACTCACATCCATTTTTCTATATGTCAGCTTGTGTTAGGCTTGTCAACTTTCCATATTGAACATTTCTTATCAGCAATGCTTATGCTTGTTCAGTTTATCTGTTTATATTCATGATTAGTAGATTATCATCAAGTTCAGTGATGGTCGGCACTTAGTGTCAGTTATCTATCGCGGCCCTAGGCTGGGTCGTGGCAATAACCTGGCAGATTATATAGTACTCTATTTCGAGGGTTTGGTTCATTTTAACATAGTTTGAGTCGTAGAGCTCGATTTTTGGTGATTAGGGAAGGGAGTTTTACGGTTTGGACGGGGGTAAGTGTTTTTTACTTGGAGTTTTTAATTAGTCATGATTCTATCATTGTTTTTATCATTGAATTAGTAATTTGTATTGGAGAAATTGGGGGGGGGGGTTGTAAATGCTTTCCTAAATAATAAATTGAGAATTTGAAGTTCGATTTGAAGTCAGAATTGAATAATTTTTGTATGGTTGGACTCACATCGAAATGGGTTCTCAGAATTTGTAAGTTTTGTCGTGTTCTGAGGTGCGGGCCTGAGGTTGACCTTTTGAGTTGACTTTTTGATTTTCATTAAAGATTGAATCTTTATTATCTGAAATTATTTTTCATGGCTTTTATTTATGATATTAAGTTATTTTTGCTAGATTTGAGTCGATTGTAAGTTGTTTCAAACGGGAAGGGCATTTTGGTGGATTGATTTTCCTTGCTCGAGGTAAGTATCTTTCCTTATTTTGTGTGGGGGAATTACACCATAGTGATTGGTATATTAAACTATTAGAATTACGTGGAAGACTTGTACACGAGGTGACGAGTTTGTACACGGCCTTATATGTGAAACTTTTACCGGTTAGACCCTTAGGTTTCGTATGTACATTTAATTGAAGTTGCCCTATCATATTATATCCTCAATTGTTAAATTTACCCTTACATGCTTTACTTGAAGTTGTTAGTTCATGTTCTATCTTTTATTGCCAAATATACTATTATATGCTTTAAACGAAGTTGTTACCTCTCTTATTTACATGTTATCTGTCTCATTATTGAGTTATTATAATTTGAAGTCATTGTTACATGTTATCTCTTCCATTGTTGATTTATTCTTATTTGACACCGTTGTTACATGTTATCTCATCCATTGTTGATTTTTTCTTATCTGGAGTCGTTGTTAAGTGTTATCTCTCTCATTGTTGAGTTATTCTTATTTGAAGAAATTATTACTTGTTATGTCTTTCATTGTTGAGCTTATTCTTCAGTTTCATTGTCTTTTTGTAATTCTCGCATTGACTTACTTGTCGTACTCTTGTGTTATTGTTGTTGTAATTGTTGTACTTAGTGTTGTTGAGATGTGGGCTACGTGTGGTTGTGGTATTGGGATTGTTGTTTAGGGAATGTTGTGGCATATGGGAACATGTGGTGCGAGTTGTTATATTGTGTTGTTATGTTTTTTGGCACATGTGGGATTGTTTAGAGGATTTGTCATAGTGTTTGCATGGTGTTCGCTATGACTTTGATTTATGAGATGATAATATTATTGTTGTGCGCTTGTGAGATTTATGCACTGATCATGTTATTAGCGAGTATCATTAATAATTATTGTCTCTATTACCTCACGAGGTAATAGAGACAATAATTATTAACGATACTTGCTAATAATCTAATCAGTTCATAAATCTTACAAGCACACAACAATAATATTATCATGTCATAAATCATAGTGATAAATCTCTATCACACCCCAAAACGGGTAGAGGCGTGGCTGGCACCCGGTGCCGTACTGGCCTGAGCGAACCACTCTGTAACTTGTTTTTTGTAACTATCATTGGCCAACATGGCCACAACTCGTAATGTATAACTATAAGTGGGAAAACAATGTATTAATGAACCATCGTTTATAAAACATGAATACATATGGGCCGTCAAGGCCTCTGACATACTGCACAAATTGAACCTCTGCCTATAGGGCTCCCGCCTGACAATAAGTCTGTAGCAAAACTCGGACGTGATGACTTATAGACTCGGCTACACTACGAATGAAATGGAGTCTTACCGATCCTTCGTTGAATGCTAACCTCGTCTACTATGAGGGCTTGTCAAACTGATTACCTATTCCTGCAAGCATGAATGTAGCGACAATAACAAAAGGATGTCAGTACGAATAATGTTCCGAGTATGTAAGGCAAAACTGAAACATAACAATAAGTCAACATTAATTAAAGAGATATAAGAATCAACCTGAGTCTCTAATATGTATACTTATTATACTTTGATATATAATGATTATCTTTGAGACTATTATACATATCGCATGATGCATGACTGCCCAACTGATCAGTGGAAAACTCCCCGACCGGTCGTAGCGCGGTGGTAAATGCATGGTTTCCCGACCGATAGTAGCTCGGTGGTAAATGTGTAACTGCCCAACCGACAGTAGCTCGGTGGTAAATGCATGACTGCCCGACCGGCCGTAGCTCAGTGGTAAATGATGATGCATATAATACCATTATGAATATTAACATCTTTATCAAATACCTCAATAGAAAATTAGGAACATACTTAGACATGCTTGAATATCACTTTACAGGAATGAATAATATAGACATCCTTAACTGCTAAGAGTAGAACCATTTATGGAATGACATTACATTTACGTGTCGTTACTTGGATCATGCCAAAAGAAAGAAGGATTAGCCTTAACATACCTTTGTCGTTTACCTAACCACACGACGGCGGTTCAGCCCGTTAGTACTTCAATCTGAAACTTATAATTTTGAGAACATCAACATGTAATTATCTTTCAAAATCTGGACAACATAGGTTCCTTCGCCCCAATTTTCCACTACGTTCTTCTATATACACTTATTATAATAATATTACAACTTTCTCTATAAAATGTATAGTAGTTCTTTCCCTTCAGAACAATAGATACAAACCTAAACCGAAACATAGGCTCCTATAATTGCCAATTTCATTTCGTTCCTAGTTGGTTCTAATTTGGTGACTTAACAAATATTGAAGGAATCAGAGCAGTAATATATTTAGTGTGCTAAAACATATTGTGAGTGAAGGAATATTGTGATGGTAGTGTATATGTGGATATTTTTGTGAAGAAGATTAAAATTCTGCTTTTGCTTTTCTTTCTATGAACTAACTAGGAATTAGGAGCCAAGTATTTGACAGATGTTCAAAAGTGGATACCCTTCCATGCATGAACCCACATCTCCCGTTGTTGTAGAATCTCCCATTACCTAATAATTAACCAATTTCCCACATAATTAAGATTTATCTCAAATTACCTAGAATACTAATCATGGTCATGTGGTATAGTACTACTCCATAAATACGGGGTATTGTAGCTTGGATCGTATTTTATCCCAAAATGTCAAACTCCCGCGGTACTCAGTTTCTTTGATTCATTTACCCTCTGACCTTTATAACACTTATCACTTTCTTGACATATCATAAATACTTATAACCTCAAATACAGTCTTGTCCCCATCCCAAAGTACTACAATTAAAATATTAATAAATTACGGTATCATATAAAATCAATACATACACTATTATTTCATTAATACATCCATGCAAAAATACATATATTCTCTCAACTTCTAATTTTTCAAGCTGTACTATACAGGGCCCCCGCCTGACAATAAGTCTGTAGCAAAACTCGGACGCGATGACTTATAGACTCGGCTACACTCCGAATGAAATGGAGTCTTACCGATTCTTCGTTGAATGCTAACCTCGTCTACTATGAGGGCTTGTCAAACTGATTACCTATTCCTGCAGGCATGAATTCAGCGTCCACAACAAAAGGACATCAGTACAAATAATTTTCCGAGTATGTAAGGCAAAACTGAAACATAACAATAAGTCAACATTAATTAAAGACATATAAGAATCAACCTGAGTCTCTGTATATGTAAACTTATTATACTTGGATATATAATGATTCTCTTTGAGACTATTATCCATATCGCATGATGCATGACTGCCCAACTGATTAGTGGAAAACTCCCCGACCGGTCGTAGTGCGGTGGTAAATGCATGACTGCCCGACCGACAGTAGCTCGGTGGTAAATGTGTAACTGCCCAACCGGCAATAGCTCGGTGGTAAATGCATGACTGCCCGACCGGCCGTAGCTCAGTGGTAAATGATGATGCATATAATACCATTATGAATATTAACATCTTTATCAAATACCTCAATAGAGAATTAGGAACATACTTAGACATGCTTGAATATCACTTTACAGGAATGAATAATATAGACATCCTTAACTGCTAAGAGTAGAATCATTTATGAAATGACATTACGTTTACGTGTCGTTACTTGGATCATGCCAAAAGAAAGAAGGATTAGCCTTAACATACCTTTGTCGTTTACCTAACCACACGACGGAGGTTCAGCCCGTTAGTACTTCAATCTGAAACTTATAATTTTGAGAACATCAGCATGTAATTATCTTTCAAAATCTGGACAACATAGGTTCCTTCGCCCCAATTTTCCACTACGTTCTTTTATATACACTTCTTATAATAATATTACAACTTTCTCTATAAAATGTATAGTAGTTCTTCCCCTTCAGAACAATAGATACAAACCTAAACCAAAACATAGGCTCCTATAATTGCCAGTTTCATTTCGTTGCTAGTTGGTACTAATTTGGTGACTTAACAAATATTGAAGGAATCAGAGCAGTAATATATTTAGTGTGCTAAAACATATTATGAGTGAACGAATATTGTGATGGTAGTGTATATGTGGATATTTTTGTGAAGAAGATTAAAATTCTGCTTTTGCTTTTCTTTCTAGGAACTAGGAACTAGGAATTAGGAGCCAACTATTTGACAAATGTTCAAAAGTGGATACCCTTCCATGCATGAACCCACATCCCCGTTGTTTTAGAATCTCCCATTACCTAATAATTAACCAATTTCCCACATAATTACGATTTATCTCAAATTACCTAGAATACTAATCATGGTCATGTGGTATAGTACTAGTCCATTAATACGGGGTATTGTAGCTTGTATCGTATTTTATCCCAAAATGTCAAACTTCCGCGATACTCAGTTTCTTTGATTCGTTTACCCTCTGACCTTTATAACACTTATCACTTGCTTGACATATCATAAATACTTATAACCTCAAATATAGTCTTGTCCCCATCCTAAAGTACTACTATTAAAATATTAAAATATTAATAAATCACGGTACCATATAAAATCAATACATACACTATTATTTCATTAAAACATCCATGCAAAAATACATATATTCTCTCAACTTCTAATTTTTGTAATCACATATAAAGAGTACAAATTTTCATACGCTTAATTCTTAAAATGGTAAAAAGATAACCTTCTTTTCTTTTGAGAAAATATTTTCTATCTTTACAATAATGAAAATCTCATAAACGTTCTCATATTATGTGTGTAATTTAAAGCATATTCGGAAGTAGTAATATTAATAACTATATAAAATCATATTTTTCAAACTTTTTACAAAAATGTTCCACTCAAAATACCATATCAAATGTATATAATGGTATCAATGTTGTTAAACTTATGAGGTTTTACAATAACATAGTCACAAATCCTCTATAACCTCATTAATGGTCTTAATCTCTTCAAGCTCATATGGATTACTATGACTCATCCTAATATTAAAGTACGTGAAGTAACAATCTCGTCACATTCTGCATCTCAAAAAGAAACATTCGTTCTCGAACGGAAATAAAAATGTACCTGGACTGGTAAAAGGGATTGGTATCTACTCCTCATATAGGACTTGGACTCCCACGTAGCCTCCTCAATCAGCTGACCAGTCCAATATACTTTCACATAAAGAAAAGTCATAGATCTCAACTTTCAAACCTACCAGTCTAAAATAGCCACCGGCTCTTCCTCATAGGTCACATTCTCATCAAGATGCACCATGCTAAAGTCCAAAACATATGACCTATCCTCGTGGTTCTTGCGAAGCATAAAAACATGAAATACGATATTAACCCCTGGCAGGCTAGAAGGCAATGCAAGCCTATAAGCAACCTATCTAGCTCTCTGCGAGATTTCAAACGGGCCAATAAACCTCGGTCTCAACTTTCCCTTCTTCAAAAATCGCATCACGCCCTTCATAGGTAATATTAAAAGAAGAACCTTCTCACCTTCCATGTAAGCCATATCTCGAAACTTGCGGTCTGCATAACTCTTTTGCTGGGACTAGGCTGTACGTTCTCGGGACTAAGCTATACGAAGTCGCTCCTGAATCACCTTAACCTTTTCCAAAGCATCACATACCAAATCTCTACCCAACAATTAGCCTCACCGGGCTCAAACCAACAAACCGGAGAATGACATTGCCTCCCCATATAAGGCCTCATATGGAGCCATTTGGATGCTGGACTGATAACTGTTTTTGTAGGCAAACTCTGCTAGATGTAAGAACTGGTCCCACTGACCCTTGAAATCCATAGAGCATGCTCGCAATATATCCTCCAATATCTGAAAGTACGCTCAAATTATGCATCCTTCTAAGGATGAAACACGTTACTCAGCTCGACATGCGGGCCCAACTCACGCTGCATATCTCTACAAAAGTGTGATGTGAACTGCATGCCCCGGTAATAAAAAATCAATATGGGCACACCCTTCAGGCAGATAATCTGCCAGATGTAAATCTGAGCCAACCGCTCTTAAGAATAGGATGTTATCACCAGAATAAAGTGTGTGGACTTAGTCAATCGGACCACAATAACCCATACAACATCATATTTCCTCAAGCTCTGTGGTAAGTCTAGCACAAAGTCCGTAGTGATGCGCTCCCAATTACACTAAGAGTTTCCAAGGTCTGCGGTCGAAATGTAGCTCTACGTCATCTATTTGCAACTCTTCGCAACAAAACATAACTACCCATGTTGCGAGCCAACACCTGGATTTGCACAATTAAGTGTAGAGTGTAGTATGAGTACAACCGACCCCATGTACTCAACAAGTATCATAACTAAACTTGGCGAGGTAATAAATACAAGAATTATTAATAATACTTGCTAATACCCCGTACAATTCATAAATCTCACAAGAATATAGGAATAACATCATCAAGTCATAAATCAGAGTGCGCCTCCTTGGTGTAGAAAAAGCGAACATGCTCTATTTCAGTTAAAGATGCAGCATATAGAGAAGATATGCAAAAGTAAGGTATGTATACATTCCTGATATAGCATATAGATAAGATATGTGGCTAAAACATGTATACATCCAAGGAAATTGCAAGTCGAGAAAAATTAAATAACCAAAACACACAATGGCCAGTTTTCCTCTTATTACGTGTACACCATCAAGAGACAAACATGCGAGGGTGACCCTAGGGGGATGGATCCTTATCCACACACTGCACGAACAACTCATGTGCTAACATAACTTAGGTCCGCACAGACAACTCACGTGCTATCAACCCAGTCCATATCACACATAAAGCACATACAAAGATACATGTACATGAACAATGTATATCAATTTACATACTCATGGACTGAAATAAGTTACACGCTATAGTATAGGAATGTGCGAAGTGTGCTACCACAGTTCTAGGCAGGTGATTACGCCACAAGAATAGCAACTAACACGTTTGAATAGGAGATCAATCAACAAATAATCTCTAACATGATTCCAAATTGCTCACGAACGGAATACAACCTAAGAAGTATGATGACATGAAGCTTAGCAATCGATTCAAGGCATATAATATCCTAAACACTACCCCGAGCATGGATAATACCCTGGTATATGCACATGGGCTCAATCCCCTCACATGTGCTCCACTCATAGCATGTAGCTTTCACTAATAACTCAGGCAACTAGTGCCTCAACCAAGTTTAGGTAAGATAATTACCTCAAGCAAGCTAAATCAGTACTCTAGAAATCCCTCCCCGCGTGAATCAACCTCCAAATGGCTCGAATCTAGCCAAAACAACTTTATAATATTAATAGAATCCATAGAAAGCAACCCCAAATAGTAAAGCTAAGATTTTGATGCAATTATACAAAGTTAGCCCTAGGCCCGCACCCTAGAACCTTACAAAACTCACAAATCCCGAATACCTATTCCAATACGAGTCCAAATATATGTGTTTCATCCAAATCCAAACCTCAAATCATCAATTTCCACTCTCCAAAACCATAGTCAAAAACCATCAAATTCCACCTTTAATTCACATAAACTAGGTGTTATAATCTATGGATAATTAATATCTAACACCAAAATCCATTAGTGTACTTACCCCTTCAATTGTTGTGAAATCCCTCCAAAAAAGCATATAGCCAAGCTCCACAACTCCCAATAATGAAAAATGACAAACCCTCAATATATAATAGACTGTCCAGTGATTCCGCATATGTGGAAAATCGATTGGAGATGTGGGAATGGCTTATTCCTTGAACTACAAAGTCTGCGGTCCTCCTACCGCTTCTACAAAATCGCTTCTACATTCTAACTTTTGCATTTGCAGTCTTCCACTTGCCTGCAGCCCAGTCCGCTTCTGTGTAACATCATCCACTTCTGCGGATCGTATATGTGACCACAATTTCGTAGATGCAAAAACACAAGACTCAGCAATCTTCAGCAATGCCAGCATAACTCAAACTGATCCAAAATAAATCTGAAACACGCCCGAAGCACGTGGGACCCTTTCCAAACACACCAACCAATCCCAAAACATAACATGGACCTACTCGAGGCCTTGAATCATACCAAACAATATCAAAACCATGAACCGCGCCTCAATTTGAACATAAAGAACTAATCCAAATTTCCAAATTCAAAACTTACATCGAATATGCCTAAAAAACTCGGAATGACCTCAAATATTAAATTCTAGTACCAAATGACATGACGGAACTATTCCAACTCCCAGAACCACAATCTGAACCTCATATCATAAAAATATTCTCCTGGTCAAACCTATAAGTCTTATAACCCTTCAACTTATTAATTTTTGCCAAATAGAACCAAATCAACATAGAAAATCCAAAATCAA
Source organism: Nicotiana tabacum (assembly GCF_000715075.1). Lineage (NCBI taxonomy): Eukaryota > Viridiplantae > Streptophyta > Magnoliopsida > Solanales > Solanaceae > Nicotiana > Nicotiana tabacum. The sequence continues at coordinate 390,502 of NC_134101.1, read as the reverse complement.
AATCCGGGCAAACACCTAAGTCCAAAATCACCTTACAAACTTATTGGAACCATTAAAGCACCATTCTTGGGTAATCTACATAAAACTCAAACTCCGGCCAACGCTTACAACTTAAGCCTCCAACCAACGGACTATGTATCCAAATTCAATCCAAAACTCCCCTGAATCCAAACTAACCATCCCCCGCTAGTCAGATAATCACAAATACACATATGTAAAACATCAAATGGGGGAAACGAGGCAAAAATACATAAAATGATTGGTCGGGTCATTACATAACACCATTATCTCCAATCACAACCTCTTTGTCACTACACCGCTAAGCGTGTCTTTCAACACTAACAAGTGAGGATCATCAAACTACCGAGACTTGATACGCACCAATAGCGATGACTATGCCATAACACAAGCAAGAACCACGTTAAGCTCCAAAACATCCAACCTAACGAACCGGTTGGCCAAAGACTAAATATCCATGGCTTGTGGCCTCTCCACTGTCGGTAAAAATGGCACACTATTCATGCTCTCTGCTATTCTACTAAAGGCATCAACCACAACATTGGAATTTCTCGAATGATATAATGTCATGAGCAATAGAGAGAGCAGAAAAGAGAATTGAGAACGAAAGAAAGCTTGATTGCATTAATGAAAGCTATTACAGAAAAGAAACACAGTGTCGGGGAGGGGGGGAGATACCAGTACAGAGAATTGTTTGCTTGCTTGATTCCCCTTAATAATGCTTTAAAAATATAAACCAGTGTTACGTAACTTGACCTAAATAAGTTGTAGAAGCAAACTTAAAAAACTGCAATAAAACTTTGTCTTTAGCATCAGGGTCAGCGCGTGCGGCGCAGTTGGTAGATGCCTGTGGCTGGGCGCTGGTGATTGCTAGCTGTGGGGAAACAGACACACATGTACGCTTGTCACATGGAATTGCCGAGACCACAGGGACGACCGTGGCGCTAGGCGTTAGGAGGCTAGCCAGGACGCCACGGGGCTCGTCCAAGGGTTCATGGGGCATGGATGGAAAGCCGCCCATGACAGTACTAACATCCCTTTTGTCGGTGATGCTGCATCTTCAATGGGTGCAGGTGGTTTATCAACGGGCAACTATGCTCCTCGTTATCCATTACTCCCAATTCAACATGTTTTGGTGAGCCCTACTCTATTCCGGGCCTGATGTCATTTGATGTTGTACTTTGTATTTTGAGGTATAACCGGGGCCTTCTTGCTGGCATTTGTATATTACTCTTCTGTTGTACTTAAAGGCTCTGTAGACATGTTATGGGTGGTGTTTGATTTTGGGAATTAAACTATAAGTGGTGGTATGTGGCAAATATATTTTCATTATATCTATAAACTCGTAATACTTTGGAAAATATTAATGAAGCTACTAATGGAAATGAAATGTGAGTTGTTAATGAAATCGTTTCAATATTTGATTAATGGAGTGCATCTCCTCTTTATTCATGGTTGAGTTTGGGTAGAAGGAAATCTAACAGGCTTGCTCGGTCGGGTTCACTCGGTTGCAACTTTATTAATCGAAATTGATTACTTTTGGATTATTTGATATTGTTGAGTTTCTTTTGGTTAGATTTGAGCCGAACGGAGATGCATTTTAAAGGACAAGCATTTTTTGGAGTATTTATTTGGCTTAATTGAGGTAAGTATCTTCTCTCACCTTGTGTGGAGGAATTGCAACTTAGGATTTGGTCGTAACTGTATATTGTGTTATGTGAGTTACGTGTACACGAGGTGCCGATTGTTATGTGGGGGATTGTGATTTATGGCTGGATTAGACCCTAGGTTATTAATATGCCTTGAATTAGGGTTGTTGTCTATATTAAACATGTTTTATTGTTGAATACTCCCCGCACTTTTATGTTATTGTATTGTCCTTGTGCACGTTATTTTTGATTTGTGAGACTATATTATCACATTAGTATTGATTTTGTTGTTTTGTGATATTGTGGAACATGTGGACATGATGTGTGGGTTGATTGATGTTTTGTGGAGTATAAGGGTGGCGTGATGCGCATGTTGTGATATAAGGGAGGCATTTCATTGTGATGCACATGCGGTGAGATAAGGGTGGATCAAGTATATTCAAACCAACCCACCAGAGACTGACACCGCCTTCCATACAAGGCCTCATACAGAGCCATCTGAATACTCGATTGGTAATTGTTATTTTAGGAAAACTCTGCAAGCGGCAAGATCTGATCTCAAGAAGCCCCGGACTCTATGACATAGGAACGAAGCATATCCTCCAATATATGAATAGTTGATGACGTCCAAATCCACTACTAAAAAGTAAATGGATACGATCGCATGCAATATAATTTACCTAAATATGAGTCGGGGTCAGATCCCACAGAAGCATTTATGTTAATTAGCCTCGAGTAATAATTCTATATTAGCTTCATCCAAAGACTAACAACACTTCCTAACTGAAATATCCCTAAAACAACTAAGAGATTAAGCTCACCAGAATATGGCTACAGGTAGTTCAATCCTATCCCTAGGTAGAATCTATAAAGTGAGGGTTAAAGCCTTAAGTTCTTGTTAATTAATCTTTCCCAACCCCAAATTATATTTCCCAAAATTAATTCGAAGTTAATGGGCGAGTCATAGGGTTAGCTAATCCCTTTGAAAACATTAAAGAACAAGAATAATTAAAGAAACAATAACTGACTTCATTATAAATAAAAATCGTTCACTACATAAGCACAACAAGGTATTTAATCCACACTTTAAATATGAATGTTTTCATAAACAAGATTCAAGTGTTGGAAAAATACTACACACTTAGATATTCAATACAAAACAAGGAAATGAAGAAATGAACATAAATGGGTAAGAAATTCTCAACCAAAAACTCCAAATCTTCAAGACCCAAGTGTGGGTGCAAGAACCCTAGCTTTGAAACTTGTCTTCTCTAGTCATGAGACTGAAAATTAAGACAAATATGTGTTTCCAATAAGCTAGGTCGTGTATTAAAGGGTTTGGAATTGAGAAAATATGAAATGCCAAAGCTGTCCATAGCTGAAGCCCGTTGACCGCAGCTGGTGAGGGATCCTTGCAGGTGCGGTTCCGTAGATGCGAATAGCCTCTCACATAAGCGCCCTTTGATGGAAAACATTTACTCCGCAGAAGAGGACTTACACGCGCAGATGCGGACATCAAGCATAGAAACATGACCGCATATGCGTTTCCTCACTTGCAGATGCGATCCCAGTGAAGGTTGCTTGAATTTCGTAGATGCGGCCTTCTCCACGCAAATGCGAGGTCGCATAAGCGCACAGTGTTCCGCAGATGCGGAATTGATGAAGGAATTTGCATTTGTTTTACACTTTTTTTCTCAATTCCTTTTCAATTGAATTCAACTATTTTCATGGCATAATTTACTTGCAAATCTAGCAATACACCCCATAAACAACCTCATATCATAATTAACGAATACATAAACTAAAGAAAAGAGACTAAAATAAATAATAAAGTCACCACTCATCAATATTGCGCTTGGACTGTCCATCCGTTTGAGGGTAGAATGTTGTTCTCAACTCAACCCGTGTGCCTAACTCACGCTGTACGACATTCCAGAAGCACGATGTAAAATGCGTACCCCGGTCAGAGATGATGGATACCGGCACTCCATGAAGTCGGACAATCTCGCGAATATAGACCTGAGCCAGCTGACCTAAAAGTACCACTGGAATGAAATGAGCCGACTTGGCTCCTATCCACAATCACCCATACTGCGGCAAGTATCTTTTCAGTCTGTGGGATCCGAACAACGATATCCATGGTAACTCGCTCCCATTTCCACTCGGGAATCTCACGCCTCTGAAGTAACCTACCTGGTCGTTGATGCTCAAACTTCACCTGTTGACAAATTAGACACTGTGTTACATACTCCACTATGTCATTCATCATTATCCTCCACCAATAGTGTTGCCTCAAGTCCTGAAACATCTTAGTGGAACTCGGATGAATGGAGAACCACGAACTGTGGGCCTCCTGCAGTATCAACTCATGCAAGCCATCAACATAGGGCAAACATAGCCTGCCCAACATCCGTAATACACCATAATCCCCAATAGTAGCCTTCTTGGAATCGTCGTGCTGGACCGTGTTCTTGAGGACAAGCAAATGGGTGTCGTCATAATAACGCTCTCTGATACGATCATATAGAGAAGTCCAAGAAACCATGAAAGAAAGAACATGACTCATCTTCGAAACATCCAACCTAAAAAATTGGTTGGCCAAGGCCTGAACCTCCAATGCTAATGGCCTCTCCGTTGCCGGTAGATATGCTACAATGCCCAATCTCTACGCCTTTAGACTCAATGCATCGGCCACCACATTGGCCTTCCTAGGATGATATAGAATGGTGATATCATAGTCCTTAGGCAACTCTAACCACCTCCGCTGCTGCGAGTTAAGATCCTTCTATTTGAACAAATGATGTAGACTTTGGTGATCGATATAGACCTCACAAGGGACAACGTACAAATAGTTCCTCCAAATCTTCAAGGCATGAACAATTACTGCTAATTCCAAGTCATGGAAAGGATAATTCTTCTCAGGCAATTTCATCTATCTAGACGCATAGGAAATCACCCTACCGTCTTGAAACAACACCGCGCTGAGGTAAACACATGACGCATCATAATACAAAGTGTAAGACCCTGAACCCGTAGGCAATACCAACACGGGGCTATAGTTAGAGCAGTCTTGAGCTTTTGAAAGATCTCCAATGCTCCTATGTCCATCTGAACGGAGCACCCTTTTGGGTCAATCAGGTCAGAGGTGCAGCACTAGATGAGAAACCCTCTACGAAATGATGGTAATACCATGTCAAACCAAGAAAATTCTGGATCTCAGTGGTTGAAGACGGTCTGGGCAAACTCTACATTGCTTCAATCAACTTCGAATCTACCTTGATCCCCTCACTCGACACCACATGACCCAAAAATGCCACCAAATCAAGCCAAAATTGTCACTTTGAAAATTTGGCATACAACTTCTTTTCTCTCGAGGTTTGAAGCACAATCCTCAAATGCTACTCATGAACCTCTTGGCTCCGGGAGTGCACAAGGATGTCGTCAATAAACGCAATGACGAATGAGTCAATATATGGCTGAAATACACTATTCATCGAGTGCATCAATGATGCTGGTGCGTTTGTCAGCCAAAACGACATCACAAAGAACTCATAATGACCATACTGAGTCTTGAAAGCAGTCTTTGAAATATTGGGATCCTGAATCTTCAACTGATGATAGCCTGACCGAAAATCAATCTTTGAGAACACTCAGGCACCCTACAGCTGATCAAATAGGTCATCAATGTGTGGTAAAAAATAAATATTCTTTACTCTAATCTTGTTCAATTGCCGATAATAAATACACATGCGCATAGAACCATCCTTTTTCTTCACAAACAAGACCCGAGCACCCCAAGGTGACATACTAGGCCGAATGAAACCCTTATCAAGGAACCCTTGTAGCTGCTCTTTTAACTCCTTCACCTCTGCTGAGGTCATACGATATGGTGGAATAGAAATGGTCTTAGTGCCCGATAACAAGTCCATGCCAAAATTGGTATCCCTATCGGGCGGCATGACCGGAAGATCTATTGGAAATACATGTGGATAGTCTCTCACTACCGGAACCGACTCAACGGTAGGACTATCAACACTGACATCTCTCACAAATTCTAGATATGCATCACACCCTTTTCCAACAATCCTATGTGCCTTAAGGAAAGACACCACCCTACTATGCACATAATACAAAGTACCCCTACACTCCAACCACAACAAACATGGCATAGCCAATGTCACCGTCTTGGCGTGACAATCAAAATATCATGATAGGGTGACATCCAACAAATGACCAAAATAACATCAAAGTCTACCACACTGGGCAACAATAGATAAACTCTGGTCTCAAACCTGCCAATAATAACTAAAAACGACCGATACACATAGTCAACAACAATGGAATCTCTCACAGGCATGGAAACATATATAGGAGAACTCAACGAATCACAGGATATACACAAATACAGAGCAAAGCAAGATGATGCATATGAATAAGTGGAGCCTAGATCAAATAAGACTGATGCATCTCTATGACAAATCAAAATAATACCTCTGATAACTGAATCTGATGCAACCGCCTCCATCCTACTCGGGAGAGCATAACATCTATCTTGGCCTCCCTTTCTAGGGCTACCCCTACACACCCAACCTCCACCCCTAGCTGGCTGAGCAGGTGGAGTGGCAACTGGTGCAGTAACCATGGGGACCCTGTGGAATAAGTGGAGCTTGAGTAGTATGTGGAGGTTCACCCATATTGAGTCTGGGCCAGTCCCTTACCAAACGACGAGTATTACCACACTCAAAAAATTCTATCGGAGGACATGGCTGCTAAAACTACCCCATGCTAGAGGTGCACTAAACAGTGGCGGTGCAAAATGGGCAACCTGAGACCTGGGAGTCGCCAGAATACCACTGCAAGATGGAAGTGATAAATGAACTGGACGGCTCACGTAGCCTCTACCAAGACGGGCTGCAACTGAGGCACAGGCACCACTATATCCACCAGAATCTCGAGGCCTCTTGGCCTCCCTGTCCTCTCTCCCTCGGCCCCGCAAATCCTCCAATCCCCCTGTGATCTCTATCACCTACTGGTATGGAGTATTGGTCTCCAACTCTCGAGCCATGATGAAGCTAATACCATAGTTGATCCCCTTGATAAATCAATGGACTCGATCTCTAAATGTGGAAACCAAGACAGGTGCATACTCAGACAACTCATTGAACCTGAGAGCATACTGTGATACGATCATAGCACCATGGCCAAATTTCTCAAACTCCGCGCGCCATGCATCCCAAAGGTTGTGGGGAACATACTCTGTCAGGACCATCTATGAAAATGGAGCCCATGGTACGGAGAATTCGGTGGCACTTCTCCAGAAAGCCCTGTGCGTCCTCTCTAACTAGGCCACTGAAATAAGGAGTATGGTACTTCTTGTACCACTTGAGCCTGAGCTGCTCCTCCTCATATGTTGTTGCCCTCACCTCGGGCTGAACTGGGACAACCGACTGCACTGGTATAACCTCTGGTTCCTGCGCTACATTGAATCCCTACTTTGGTGTATGGGCCGCAGAATTCTGTGCTCCTCCCCTAGCCTAAGATATTTCTGGTGCAAGTGGAATCAACCCCACCTGAGCTACAGTAATAACTATGCTCAAGTACTGGGCGAGAGTGTCCTGAATTGCAGGGGGTATCAGTAGGCGCCGCAAGTGCCTACCTCCTAACTAGATCTACTAGCGGCTCCTCTGTTGCAACTCGGGCAGGTGCTATAGCTACACTACATGCCCCTCCTCGGCCTTTCCTTGGCCCCGGCCTCTCGCGACTCTAGGAGGGGCGGGTATTTGATTATCGGATTCAGCGGTGAGTGTTCTCACCATATGTGAGAGAATAGAAAGATATAGATACAGAATTCTGAAGCCAACAAATTTGCATGATAAAGGATCAAAGAAGTGAAATTTCCTAACAGTTCCATAGCCTCTCGAAGATAAGTACAATAGTCTCCGTACAGATCCATGAGACTCTACTAAACCTACTTGAGACTCATAACACCTATGAACCTAGGGCTCTGATACCAACTTGTCACTAACCCAATTTCCCTCTGTAGGATGTCGTGATTTCACCTAGTCTGTAAGAGTAGGTAAGCCTAACATTCATGCAGAATTTAACTGAGAAAATGATAAAAACATTCAAATAACTCAACAACTAGCATAAAAGTACTCCGCAACTCAACAGAACCCAAAATCCGGTGATACCAAGTCACAAGCTCTACAAGAGTATACTGAACATCCCTATACAACAGTATCTATAAAAAGGGAAAATGAAATAGAACTAGATAGAGGGTGACTCCGAGGCACGCGAACGACGACAGGTATACCTTGAAGTCTACAAATCTGAACTCTACTAACTAGTTCCTAGGTTGGTAAGAAGTATCTGGATCTGCAAAAAAAGATGTGCAGAAGGGTAGCATGAGTACACCAAAACGGTACTCAGTAAGTGCCAAGCCTAACCTCGGTAGAGTAGTGACGAGATCCAGTCAAGACCCTACTGGAATAAATAAGAAAACTGAACAGGTACATAACAGTTTGACAATGATAAACAATGGAAATGAAACAATGAAGAAAATATACCAAGAATAGCTACACTAAACTAAGGAAATTAAGGTAACACGGACGAAAACAAGGAATAATACGCCAAGGACACAAAGCAACCAAAACGCAAGTGATGTAATAGAAAGGTATAAACAAGAATCACTACCGAGGTACCGCCTCATAGTCTCACAACACAAAAAAATCATAATCTTCCAAAATAGCTTACCGCATTTTAGCCCACCTTATCACACCACGTGGCTTCAAGTAGTTCCCCTGCTAGAAACATGCGTATCAAGCATACCTTATCTCACCGCATGCATTTCGACCCTAATCCTAATACCACCACATGCGTATCAATATCACAGCATATCACAAATTGCACCTCAAGTGCCCAATATCACAAATTGCCAAAGAAGTCAACAATAATAGTGTTTCCACAATAAATAGCCCATGGCTAAACCACTATATGCACAGGAGTCTCCACAATAGCGACCGGAAGTGAATAACTCCACAAGAATGGTACTTCAACAATTTACAACATTACCTCAATGTGAACTACGACCTTTATAACTCAATACCAAATTTAAAAATAACATATTCCAAGAAATAGCAACTTCAAGTAAGGGACTCATCGGTTAAATAATGAACAAGGAATAGAGAGGACAATAACTTCAACTAAACATGTGAAGACAATTAGCAAGTGTTAAGACATGTATTAACGATGACAAATAAAGAATGTGAAGATAGACTAAAGATGATGAATATAACATATTATGAAAACTCAGTTAAAGGCATGCAAGGAAACTACATAGCTAAAACCGGTCAATTACCTCATTTAGCCCGTGTACACACTCATCACCTTGCCTACATGGCTTTCACATATCACAATTAACAGAAAACAACACCTATCCTATGGGGTAATTCCCCCACACAATTTTAGGCAAGTCACTTACCTCACAACATGCTAACTCAACCCACTAGTAAGCCTTTCCCGCGATTATCCAACTCTGAACAGCTCAAATATAGCCAAAACAACATCATACAATAAATACAAACTATATAAAGTTATTTTGAACAATAAAGTTGCAATCTTTAAAAAGAAATACAAAGTCAACTCAAAACGTCAACCACGCGCCCGCCTCTCGGAACCCGACCAAACTTACAAAATCCGAACACCCATTCGATAACAAGTTCAACCGTACAAGAATTACTCAAATCTGACTTCAAATTTCCTTTCAAATCCCCAAATTTTAGTTTAAGACTAATTAGATGACAAAAATAACAATGGATTCATGTAATATAGCCAAATCCGGGTTAGAATCACTTACCCCGATGATTTCCTAGAAAAAACCTAAAAACATCGCCCTAAATTAAGCTCTCTAGGTCCAATAGATGAAAATGTGATAAAACCCTCGAACACCCCCTTTTTTGCCCTGCGATTTTTGCTTTTACGGGCACACTGTCGCACCTTCGAAAATATTCATCACATATGCGATTCCAACTAATGCCATAAAATTTCGCTTCTGTCGACAAAATGCTCACACCTGCGAGCCCGCTTCTGCGGAGCCTCAACCGCACCTACGGTCCTTCACAAGCTCCTTACAATTCTGCTTCTGCAAAATAACACTCACGCCTGTAGATGCGCATCTACGCCCAGGTGTCCGCACCAGTCAACCCAGGCCTAGGCTGGGCTTATCTGTTTCTGGGATGCACCCTCATACACCTGCGTGTCCACACCCGTGGACAAAGCCTCCGCCGGTGCGATGACACAAGAAACACATACCTCATCAATTCAACCAAGTCCAAAATTTTTCTGAATTCAATCCAAATCACATCCGGGGCCCTCGAGACCCCTTCCTAACATATCAAAATGTTCCAAAACACATAACGGACCTACCTGTCACGCCCCAAAATCCGGGAGCGTGACCAGCGCTCAACCGACTGAACTCGGTCGAGCAAGCTTGTTAGATTTCCTTCTACCCAAACTCATCCATAAATGGAGATAATACATATTTTCATTAATTAGCCAATAAGGTGATTATGTATACAATACCAATTCATTGCCAATAGTTTCATCATTTTAATGTCTCAAATTTCACACACATTTTTCATAGTCTGAAATAATACCACAACATAACATTGTTTGACCTTCCCAGCACCAATATACAACCCACACTATGTATACGGAGCCTCTATAGATAATGAAGAGTAATATGATAATACCGGAAATACGGCCCCGGCTATACCTCAAACACATTACACAAGGAACAAAAGAAACATGACCCCAAAATGAAGTGGGGCTCACCAAGTCATCTGGGAAAAGGGTGTACCGCTGTCACTGATCAATGCCTCCTGCTGTGGAACCACCTGCATCCATTAAAGATGTAGCACCCCCGGCAAAAGGGATGTTAGTACCGTCGAATAGCACTAATATGTATAACTAAGCACCGTTTCAATAGAAGGAATAATATTACAAGGAGGAACAATCATAAAATCAATGGAAGCCTTGAACAATACCAAAACATCAAGTTAGAACCACATAAATTTTCAAGTAAATTTCCATAGTTTTTAAGTTGGAGATCCTTAGTACCGATGTATCATCGTTCACAATACCATTATTCATAATACCAACACCACCGTACTTTTAGCACGGATTACGATCATGACCCGATCGGCTAGGCCATCTCATTAGAGATATCAACCACAATCACTCTCAATACCAATACCACCGTACCTTTAGCAAGGAGTCTAATCATGACCGATCGGCTAGGCCATCTCATTAGAGACATCAACCACAATCACAATTTCATTTACAATTTCCAATACGATCACCACTATGTGTGCGGTATGGCATTCGATCACGACCCGATCGGCTAGGCCGTCTCATTCGATACATAAACCTTTATATCAGTGGCACTAGTGGCAACAATTATAAAATCATTCTTGGTTTGATGCGTTGGAAAATAGACTCAAAGAGCTTTAATTTGATAGGTAGATCACCTCCTAAGTCTTTATAGTTTGGTAGCAGCATGCATTGGAAATAGGATGTTGTGCGAATTGAGATATCCTTTCCAATTAATGTATCCAACTTATTCCATACAAATTTTTGCTATTCCCAAAACTCCTTAGTATATTCCAACACATCTTAAACACATATTTTTCCTTTCAAATGATGTGGTTCTATCCCATGGGTCTCCTTTAATACTTGAACACGTTATTCCCAAACACTGTTGGCGCACCTTAAATTCTTAAATCATTAAGAAATTTTAACTAGGCCTTACATTTTCCTCCACTTAGGATCATTTGTCCTCGAATTAGGGTTAGAGTCCGCCATAGACACATAATGTGACAAAGTCTAATTTGGCTAACACCAAAAGACATATCTACACACCAAAAACTCAAATATTTGGTTAACTCCACTAATTTCAATAAATTTTGATAGAGTCTCCCCTGTAACAGGGCCTATCCACTTGTCATAGAATCTCATAAACCATTCCTAACAACATATACATAATCTGATGACACAATATAACATAAAAACAACATCAATCGTGACCTCATAAGCAGTATATTACTAGAAAGGAACACCCTTAGCATAAGCTGTACAAATGATATGTAATTCATAAGGAACAATTTCATATAACGATTACATATCTATTCAAACAAATAAGGGTACTTCTTCATTTCTTCCTCGACCTCCTGGGTAGCTCTTCAAACTTCTGGTTTTGCCATAACACTTTCATGGAGGCAATTTCCTTATTTCTCAACTTTTGGACTTGCCAATAAATAATAGAAACTAGAATCTCTGCATGAGTCAATTCCTCATTAACCTCAATAGTCTCAACCGGAACAATGAGTGTCGAGTCTCCAACTACTTTCTTCAACATAGACACATGAAATACGGGGTGCACTAATGACATCTCAGGTGGTCGCTCAAGATTGTATGACACCTCACCGATCATTTGAATGATTTTGTACGGTCGGACATAATCGGGCTCAATTTCCCTTTCTTACCAAATCGCATTACAACTTTCATGGGGGAAACTTTCAAGAATACCCAATCATCTTCTTTGAACATCAAATCACTATGACGAACATCCGAATAGGACTTCTGATGACTCTGAGCAGTCTTCAACTGCTTTTTAATGATCTTAACTTTTTCCATGGCCTGATGCACAAGGTCTGGCCCTATAAACTTTGCTTCTCCAATCTCGAACCACCCAATGGGAGATTTACATCTCCTTCCATATAAAGCCTCGAACGGTTCCATCTGAATGCAAGCATGATAACTATTGTTGTAGGCAAATTCTATGAGTGGCAGATTATTATACCAGCTACCTTTGAAGTCTAGAACACAAGCGCACAACATATCCTCAAGCATCTGAATAGTCCACTTTGCTTGCCCGTCAGTCTGCGGGTGAAAGGCTGTACTAAGATTCCTCTGAGTACCCAGACCTTGCTGAAATTTATTCCAAATATTAGCCGTAAATTGTGCCCTCTGATAAGAAATGATAGAAATTGGAGTGCCATGCAACCTGACTATTTCTTTGATATACAATTGAGCATATTGTTCTGCCGAATTGGCAGCCTTAACCGGTAAGAAGTGTGCTGATTTTGTGAGTCGATCCACAATCACCCAAATCGAGTCAAACTTACGAGGAGTGCGAGGTAATCCTACCACAAAAGTCCATATTAATCATTTCCCACTTCCACATTGGAATTTCTATGTTCTGCGGCAACCCACCAGGCCATTGGTGTTCGGCCTTCACTTGCTGACAATTTGGACACTTCGTCACAAAGTCCGCTACATTCCTCTTCATATCATTCCACCAATAGACTTCCTTATGATCATGATACATTTTTGTAGAACACGGGTGCACAGAATACCTAGAAGTGTGAGATTCAGTCATAATTCTTTCTCGAAGACCATCCACGTTTGGAACACATAGTCATCCTTGGTACCTTGGTGTACCATCATCCATGCCAAGAGAAAAGGCCATGGTCTTATGTTTATGAATTCCCTCATTCAGTTGTGCCAACGATGGATCATTGTATTGCTTCTCCTTAACTTCCACAACAAGTGATGATTCAACCCTATTTTGCACAATCACCCCTCCTTCACTAGCGTCCACAAGACGAACTCCTAAACTAGCCAATCGGTGAACTTCCTTGGCTAATGGCCTTTGATATGCCTCCAAGTGTGCTAAACTACCCATAGATTTCCAGCTAAGAGCATCCGCCACAACATTAGCCTTCCCCTGATGATATAAAATATCAATGTCGTAATCCTTGAGTAATTCAAGCCATCTTCTCTGCCTCAGATTCAGCTCCTTCTGTTTGAAAATATATTGAAGTCTCTTATGGTCCGTGAATATATCTACATGGACCCCATACAAATAATGACGCCAAATTTTCATTGCAAATACCATCGCTGCGAGTTCTAAATCATGTGTTGGATAATTCTTTTCATGATTCTATCGCCTTCCCATGTTTCATTAATACACACCCAAGCCCGATCCTTGAAGAATCACAATATACCACAAATCCATCTATACCCTCTGGTAGGGTCAACACCGGTGTCGTAGTCAATCTTGCTTTCAAATCCTGGAAACTCTTTTCACAAGCATCTAACCATTGGAACTTAATTGCCTCACGCATCAATTTAGTCAATGGAGAGGCAAGAGTAGAAAACACCTCCACAAACTTTCTGTAATATCCAGCTTAGCCTAAGAAACTGCGAATCTCCATTGGAGTTGTAGGCCTCGGCCAATTCTTCACAGCTGCAATTTTATAAGGATCAACCTTAATTCCTTCACTAGAGATGACATGACCCAATAATGTGATAGATTCAAGCCAAAATTCACACTTTGAAAACTTTGCATATAACTTGTGTTGGTTCAGGGTTTGCAGAACTACCCTGAGATGATTAGCATGGTCCATTCGACTTTGTGAATATAGAAGAATATCGTCAACAAACACTATCACAAAGGAATCAAGGAACGACTTGATAACTCGGTTCTAAGATCCATGAAGGCTGCCAGGGCATTTGTTTGCCCAAAAGACATTACCAAAAATTCAAAGTGCCCATATCGGGTTCTAAAAGCTACTTTCGGAACATCCTACTCTCTGATTTCCAATTGGCGATACCCGGATCGTAAATCAATTTTGGAGAAGTACCTGGCACCTTGCAATTGATCAAACAAGTCATATATCCTTGGTAGTAGGTATTTATTTTTGATTGTGACCTTGTTGAGCTACCGATAGTCAATGCACATTCTTAGTGACCCATCCATTTTCCTTACAAAAAGGACCGGTGCGCCCCAAGGTGGCACACGCGGCCGGATGAAACCTTTCTCTAACAAATCTCTCAATTGTTCCTTTAGCTCCTTCAATTCTGTTGGTACCATTCTGTACAGCGGAATAGATATAGGCTGTGTGTCTGGCATCACATAAATCCCAAAATCAATCTCCCTATCTGGTGGGATCCGAGGGAGCTCATCCGAAAAGACTCTTGGAAATTCATTCACAATAGGCACGGACTAAATTGTAGGTGCCTCAGTTTAGGTATCGGTAACCCGAACGAAATGGTAAATACATCTTTTGTTGATTATCTTCTCGGCTTTAAGGTAAGAAATAAACCTACCCTTCGGTACCATATCATCCCCATTCCACTCAATGACTGGCTCATTTGGAAATTCGAACCTAACGGTCCTGGTTGGGCAATCAAGCTTGGCAAAACATGAATAAAGACAGTCCATTACCATTATTAGATCAAAATCGACCATCCCTAACTCAATGAGATCGGACATGGTGTCCCGACCACGCAACGTAAAAAAACAATCCCTATAAACCCGCGCGGCCAAAATAGACTCACCAACTAAAGTAGATACAAAGAACGGCTTATGAAGATGTTCCGGTTCTATCCCAAATTCCATAGCAACATAAGAAGTAACATATGACAAAGTGGAACCGGAATCAATAAGAGCATACACATCATGACATTGGACAGTCAATATACATGTAACAACATCTGGAGAAGCCTCCAAATTCTGACGACCCCTCATACCATAGAAACGGTCGGATCCTCCCGATATCTGTGCTCTACCCCTAGCTGTACCATGCCCGGCGGGTGTTGGAGTGCCTCGAACTGGAGGAGGTGTTGTGGATGTAGTAGCTGCAGAACTGGCTGGCTTTGCCATGCCCCTGCCTACACCCTGGCAGGACGAACGACAATCCCTTTGAATGTGACCCCTCAATTTGCATCCGTTGCCCTGATTGGGCCTGAAACGACTCCACTGCTGCTGCTTATTGGGCCCTGCTTATGGTGCACTAGCCGAAGACTGAGCAAAGGACTGAGATGACCTGACGACCCTCCCTTGAATGTTGACCTGCCACCACCAGAAAAACAATCAAAGTTGCCCGTAGACTGGGCCTTATTGCTACCCTCTCGCTCCATTTTGTTCTTCAATTAGAGGGTGTCTGTGGCTTGAGCGAATGCCACCATCTTACTATAGTTCATATCAGAATTCAAAGTAGTTGTAGCGGCCTCATTAATTACCAAGGTAATAAGGCCCTGCACAAACCGACGCACTCTAGCCTCCATAGTGGGCAACATGTAAATAGCATACTTGGACAGGTATGCGAATCTCATATGGTAATCCCACACACTCAGGCTACCTTGCCTCAAGTTTTCAAACTCAGCAGCACGGGTTGTCTTAGTCTCGGCAGGCAAGCAATGATCAATGAAGGCATCGGCAAACTCACCCCACTTCACCGAAGGGCTCCCTTCTTCACGAGACTCCTCCCACAGTTCAAACCAAAAATATGCCACCTCTTTCAGGCGGTAAGAATCCAATTCCACTGCCTCCATCTTAGTAGCACGCATAACTCGGAGAGTTTTGTGCATCGCATCAATGAAGTCCTGGGGGTCCTCCTCTGGGTTAGTACCCGTGAACACTGGAGGATCTAACTGGAGAAACATGTTCACCCTAGAACTAGCGAAATCTCTTGGCTTACTGGAAGAAGTGGGTGCAACATTTGATCTCAGGGCCTGGGAAGCCCCTATCTGAGCCAACATCTGTATGGCTCCCCTTAGATCAATATTAGAAACACCAGAATCGGAAGCTGGAATCGGAAGCTGGAACTGGTATATCAGTTAGAGGGACCGTTGCACCCTCAGTAAGTGTAGGGACAGGTGCGGTCTGATAAGTTGTAATAGAGTCAGGCAACGTAGTAATTGGAGGAATATTCCGACACCTTGGGTGCTCACCCACATCATTAAATATAGAATCAACTCCCACTCCTGGGGTAACATTGGCTCTTTGGCCAGTTCTTGCCTTCTTCTTAGGTTCCATATACTGAAAGTTAGAGCAAAGCACGATTTAAAGAAAGAACAATCTTACAATCAGCTTTATCGCAGAATCGAGAACATGAAAGAAGGGTATTATTCCTAAATGCCCATGTAGAATCCTAATTATAGATGTGGTCGACAACACACCGATAAGAAGAACTCTACTAGACACGGCTCTAAGACATTCTAGGATACTTTAAAACCTTTGGCTTTGATACCAAGTTTGTCACGTCCCAAAATTGGGGAGCGCGACCAGCGCTCAACCGAGTGAACCCGGTCGAGCAAGCCTGTTAGATTTTCTTCTACCCAAACTCATACATAAATGGAGATAATACATATTTTCATTAATTTGCCAATAAGGTGATCATGTCTACAATACCAATTCATTACCAATAGTTTCATCATTTTAAAGTCTCAATTTTCACATACATTTTTCGTGGTCTGAAAATAGAACAATTAATACAACCACAACATAACATTGTTTTACCTTCCTTCCACCAATATACAACCCACACTATGTCTACGGAGCCTCTATAGATAAAAAAGAGTATTACAATAATGCCGGCAATAAGGCCCCGGCTTTACCTCAAACACAATACACAAGGAACAAGAGATACATGACCCCGAAATGACGTGGGGCTCAGCAAGTCAGCTGTGAAGAGGGTGTATGTAAGGCCCCGTAAAGTTTTTCCTAAAAACCTGAATTCCGTGATGCCAAAGTAGGGCCAGTTTTTTAGGGCATTTTTTTAAGTCAATTTCACGGTCATTATGCGACCGCATAACCGTTTCGTGGGCCGCACTTTGGTCGCATAATCATCCTTATATATTTTCGGAGGGAGGTTCTGCATTGCACTATGCAATCGCAGAACCATTTTGCGATGCATTATGTGACCGTAGAACAGGTGTGCCGGCCGCATAGTGACCGCAGACCTGGTGTGTTCCTTTCCAGGTTTGGCACCCCAATTTCGCGTCATATCGCGGACCGTATAACCATTATGCGGTCGCATATGCTACCGCAGAACCTGTTCCATAGCTTTATTTTTGGGGTTTTTAAACCCGAACCAATTCTGTTAAAACACATCCCATAGATAGTTTTTGAGCAAAAATCTAATATCTTTAGAGTGAGAGAGAGAGTCCTAGAGGAAAAAAAAGTGATCTTCATCAAATATTTCTCTTCAATTATCTGTAAAACCTTTGAATATTATCAACAGAAGCACCCTAGGTCTTCATCCTAAGAGGTAAGATTCTGTCACCAAGCTCTTAATTTCGAAATGTAACTATATTGGGCAATTAGTAAGGTAGTTCATGGGGATGGGAGTGCTTACCTTGCATGTATGTATTCTTGAAGTATGTGGGAAGGTTATGAGCTAAAATAGTAGAGAATGGGTTGGAGAAAGATGGAATCCTTCAAGGGGGGGCTTAAAACATTGATACACATAATTTCGGAACATCATAGAGTTTGAAATTGCACTATTGAATCGTAGAACTGTTTTGCGATGAATTATGTGACTGCAGAACAGGTCTGCGGGCCTCATAGTGACCGCAAACCAAGTCTGTTCCTTTCCAAGTTTGGCACCCCAATTTCGTGGTCATTTCGCAGACCGCATAACCATTATGGTCGCATATGCGACCGCAGAACCTGTTCCAGAGCTTCATTTTTGGGGTTTTTAAACCCGAACCAATTCCGTTAAAACACATCCTATAGACCATTTTGGAGCAAAAATCTGATATCTTTAGAGTGAGAGAGAGAGAGTCCTAAAGGGAGAAAGTGATCTTCATCAAAACTTTCTCTTCAATTCTCTCTTAAACCTTTGAAGATTATTAAGAGAAGCACCCTAGGTCTTCATCCAAGGAGGTAAGATTCTATCACCAAGTTCTTAATTCCGTTAAAACACATCCCATAGATAGTTTTTGAGCAAAATTTGATATCTTTAGAGTGAGAGAGTGAGTCCTAGAGGGAAAAAAGTGAACTTCATCAAATATTTCTCTTCAATTCTCTATTATACCTTTGAATATTATCAAGAGAAGCACCCTAGGTCTTCATTCTAAGAGCTAAGATTCTATCACCAAGCTCTTAATTTCGAAATGTAACTATAATGGGCAATTAGTAAGGTAGTTCATGGGGATGGGAGTGCTTACCTTGCATGTATGTATTCTTGAAGTATGTGGGAAGGTTGTGAGCTAAAAATGGTAGAGAATGGGTTGGGGAAAGATGGAATCATTCAAAAAGGGGGGTTAAAATATTGATACACACAAAATGGTTGATAAAATGCTCAAGTGAGCTAGAATCATGATCGTTTTCCTAAGTTTTTGTTCAATTTTCCTATATTGCTAAACTATATTAAAATTGCTAATATTTCGGAACATCTTAGAGTTTTAAGAAGCTCAATTGAGGTATGTTGGATAAACCCCTTTCTTCTTAGAATCGAATGCCATGGTGTTCATGAGATTGGTGTAAGTCCCAAATTGATCATTATAGAATTGGCTATTCCTAATGTGTTTGTGTTGATATTTATTCTAAATGCTTCGTCGGACAACTATATGCAAGGTGATGGAGGTTTTGTTCAAGTTGATTCCTATAATGAGCAAGAGGAGGAAGTGCAATATGTCAACAATTTTCAAGGGCAAAGAAACAACTTCCAAGGCCCAAACCAACAACAATTGAGAAAATAAAACAATCATGGCAATTGGAGTTCTAACAATCAAGGGAATTGGCATAACAACAATAATCAAGAAAACTTTAGTGAAAAAACCAAGGAAATTGGGCAGGCAACAATCAACGTGTTTGGGGTAACAATCAAGGCCGCCGAGGGATTAGGTTTACAAAGTCCCCCAATGTATCAACAACTGAGCAACCCACCAAAAGAATGCCCATTCGGATGCCCAACTTGCCTCACACAACACATCAATCCTCAATCTAGAAGTTCAATGGGGCAAATCTCTCAAGCTCTAAATTCTTGACCGAAGGGTGCACTAACAAGTGACACGGTGGTAAACCCAAAGAGTGGTTACAATATGGGGCATGCTATGGCTGTTATCGCAAGAAGTGGAAGAGGCCGGAATGCACCCACCTCAAGTGGAAGGCGAATTGCTGATGATGATAATGTAATGCAAGAAGAATAGATCCCGAACAATGTTGCTCAACCAAATGAGGAAGTTCGGTTTGATATATATGATAGTGTGGAAGAGACTCAAGAGGAGGTGAACCCATCTTGGGAACACATCATTAACATACTAGATTTACTAGTGCAAAAGTCAAGGGCACCATTGCCTAATCCTCAACCTCCATACCATCAAAGACTTTCCAAGTAAAATGGTTAGAATTTATTCAAGAAGTTCATTCAAATGATGATGAGTCATTCAATTAATGTGTCATTGGTAGAAGGTTTGGAACAAATGCCCAGTTATGTAAATTTTATGAAAGATCTTGTGACAAAGAAACGGTCGATGAATTTTCTGACTATCAAAGTCACTCATCAAGTGAGAGTGATTGCTCATTCAATGGCTCCTAAGTTGGAGGATCCCGGTGCTTTCACGATTACTTGTACAATTGGAAGTGCCGAGTTTGTTAAAGCTCTTTGTGATCTTTAGGCAATACCCACTTCTATGAGATTGCAAATGGCCGATCGTAGCACGAAAAGGCCGTTGGGTGTGTTTGAAGATGTTTAGGTCTGGGATGATAAATTCATTCTTCTGGCGGTCTTTGTCATTCAAGATTGTGAATTTGATTATGAAGTTGTTACATTTGACATTTTCGTACGATAAAGTTTAGTCGTAAGTTAATTGACGTAGACTCGGGAATGAGATTATTTTTGAGGTTATAAGCATTTGTGCCATTTATAATAGGCGATAAGTAAGTGTCATGAAAGTTAAAGGGTAAACAAATCAAAGAAAATAAGTTCGTTGAAGGTTGTCAATTTGAGATAAAATACGGTCCGAGCAATAATACCCAGTATTTATGGACTAGTGCCATACAAGGTACCGCATGACCATGATAGTAAGGTGTATAAGGTATGTTAAAAGTGAGTAGTATTTTATTTAATTTGGGACAATTCCTAATTATGTGGGTAATTGGTTAATAATTGGATTAGTGGGGGATTAACAAGTTAATTAAGGAAATGGTTGGATAATTTTTGGTGGGAAATCCCCCCCCCCCATTTGAGACTCTTTACTTACTTTACAAGGTGGCATATTTAGAGGGACTTTTGGCTAAGCCATCACCTAAGTGGGCCCCACACCCACTAAGGTAAAGATATCTCAAAATTCAGATAGAGATATATATCTAATCTTCATAGCAATGCAAATTGCTCCAGCAAACTCATACAAAATGATAGCAACGTGATTTGCTACAAAATTCATACAAGACTACTTAGCAACGTGACAATGGCTATTCTAAGAGAGTACCATGCAATCTTTCTCAAGAATATCATACGAATTTTTCCCTATTTCGATCTCGCCGTTACGTGTTTAGTCATGATTAACGGGTGTGGGTGGATGTGTATCCTAATCACAATCTCTACACAACTTGGCATAATAACTTTCACATAAATCACCACTAAAAATTAAAACATGTGGATACACAATCCATAGTTTGGTACACATCCTCAATTTATAATGCAATATGATAAGAGCATTTGAATCACGAATTGAATATATATCTTTGTTTACCCGAAAAATTGGATAGAGTTAAATTTGTATATGGTGCTAAGGATAGGTGATATAACTTCGTACAAATTGCAGAGTGAAATAGAAATATATATATTCTTTGATAGATGGAATGAAATATATGGCAGAGAAAAAAGAAATGTTGATGAACAAGGAAAAGTAGATGAGCCCAAAATTGTTAATCTCTCTGAAGTTGTCTTTTTTACAATCTATCCATTATGCTTACAAGGATTCCCCTCTTTTATAGTAGAGGGATACTACTTTATCTATAAAAAATATATAGTGGAGAACCCATGATGAATTATCTTTTCCTCGATTCCTACCAAGATTCTCTCCCCTAGTGCGGCTATAATGGCTCTTGTCTGTGAGCTCGATACCGGCTCGAGCTTGGTATTGGATCGAGCCCTCAGCCTTGGTTCAAGCTGACTCTGACTTAGAGTCTCGATATTCGGGGTGAGTGTTGGTTGGTCTATGCATCTTTGATAATCTCTGCTTTGCCTCATAGTTTGATTTGGATATGAGCTCGATAATGATACCGAGCTTGTCGTTTATCGGTCTTAGAGCTCAAAGTTCGATGCCCTTACTTCGTACCTCGACCCGTCGTCACGCAGATACCCTTTGATCGAAGTATTATCACCTCGACCAGTCCGTACGACTGACTTAATCGGTTTTGACCATACACAGATAGTCCCCTCATTTCTCGAAAAAGAATATGGCGAGAAATGATATGATTTCCCAACAAATCGATCAGATATATGCTGACGTCTGCATCGATCCCAACCATGACGTACTTGATAGCTGTCCCATCAATTCAATTTTACCAAGGCATTTAATGTGTGGCAGACGGTGGTTAGCCACTGTTGATATTGAATCGTCAATGCTTCAATCTATAAATAACCCTTCCTTCCACCATTCATCACTTTTGCGTCTTCAATCTTCCAAACTTTCTAAGTTCCCTTTCGTCTTTTTTGAGTTTTTTGTCTGCAAATCTGTGAGTTTTACTGCAAATTCTTTCTTAAAACACCAAATACTCCCGTTCTTTGTTCATAGAATTTTAAATGGAAAAAGCATATAAAACTATTCCACAGAAAGAGATCGCTTCTTCATCTCGACCTGCTGGTGGAGAGGATGTGGAAGAGCCTCGCCCTGAGGAATTCGTTCTGATAGGGTGCTCGACTATAGGTGATTTTAAAATTGAAAAGCCTTCTCCGATACCGGGTCGGTGTGAGCCGATGTCAAGGTACCGATGTTCAATTATCGAGAAAGTTCTCGATAAAGTCATACAAGAATGCAAATGGGATAATAAACTAGTAGTAATCCCATCGCATGTTGAATCAATTACTACCCACGTTGAAGAGTTCTTAAGTTTTTACACTTATCCTTTCACGTTGGGCCCTCTAGACCCTATCATCGTTGCCTTCTGTAAGAGGTACGATGTGACCCTCGGCCAGATCCACCCTTCTTTTTGGAGGATAGTGATTCTTCTTTGATTTTTCTCGAGCAAGGAGTATCTTCACCCTCGATCATCTTATGCGCCTCTACAGTCCCCGACTTTATCGAGGAGGATTGATCAAGCTTGCTCGCCGAGCAACCAAAGTGCCATTCTCGAGCATAGATGAGACTCGGGATCGAGGTTGGATGGGCCATTTTGTTTGAATCAAAACCAAAGTGCCTGCCAATGACTTACCATTTCCCGAGAAATGGAATATGAGCCGTGAGTAAACATTTCTTTTTGCCCGTTTTGATTTTGTGATTGCCTTTCATTTTGTTGATCCATTTTTCTTTTCTTATCACAGCCGTAGCTGGGATGCCGGAACTAATCTCGGATCTTAAACAATGGGTCGAAGGTCTGGGGTTGCAGAGACCGTACTTTGAGCGTGCTTTGGTCAAATTATCAAAGGGTCGATGGGAGGCCCGCAGTCATGGTAAATCTCCCCTTTTCCACTTTGTAGGACTCGGGAAAGATGTAGTCATGAGGCCTCCATCTGGTGGTGAAGAAGTTCCTGCCCTGAAGCAGGTAAAAGAAAGGAAGAGAAAAGACGTATCGGGCTTCCCGAGCTCGGAAAAGAAGAAACCGACTAAGAGATCTCGAAAGCCGAAGGGGGGTCTGGTGTTATGTTTTCGGAATTGGCTCGCTATATAAGGGACGAGCCCGAATAAGGAGAGGAGAATTTAGCCTGCGTACGGGCTAATGTTGTGATTCAACAGTCTTCCAATTTTGTGGAAGCAAATCAGGGAACCCTGGCCATAATCCCAGAACAAGAAGAAGACGAGATTATCCCTTCTCAAACTAAGATGATTGAAAAGTATACCAAGGGTGGTTCTTCTTGGGAAGTAGAAGATATTTCAAATGATGAGGTTGGGATAGTTGACATTAGCGGATCGCCTCACATTTCGGATGCCATGATTCGAGAGGCCAGCATGTTGGAGGATCGGTCATATGAGGGTATTCGGGAGTCGGCCGATATCCATAATTTTCTGGAGGGGCTTGAGGCAGGTGCCTCGGAGTAGGTTACCGGTTTTGGTGGAATGTTGGTACCCAAAAAAGCATCGTGGTCGGGTTCTACCGAGCCCTCATCGATTCAAAAACTGGTGGACCGATTCCCAGCCCTGAGTATCGATCCCGACTGAAGGCGGAATAGAGTGGTCTCCGTACCTCAGGATACACAAATGTTTTCTCCCCCTGTGGGGATTGCTAGTTACGTTCGGTACTTGGTGACCGAAGAAGATCAATCAGTGATGAATGCGGTAGGGCTCGCTTGTCTCTTCAATGAGGCCAACATGCTTTGAATAGGGTAACTCTGATGGTGTTTTTGCCACTTCTTTCATACTTAATATTGTAGGCAAATCTAATGTTTCTCTTTCTGTTTATAGGCTTCGGTGTTGCATCACGAGGCCTTTCTTCGAATCTGGGAGGAGCATGATGCCGAGGTTCGGAGCCTCATTGAGAAGAGTGACCCGTACAAGCTCCTTAGTAAAAAACTTTGAGCAGATTTTACAGCGGGTCGGGAGGAGCATGAAGAGATGGTTGAGCAGGTATTCCGAATGTTCCATGATAGTGAAGATGAAAAAGAGATAACCACTAACGATCTGATTCTGCAGGTTTGGCAGAGGATCAAGCAGATTGGACGGCTTAACTCATAGGTAGATGCGCTACTGGCCGAGGCAGAAGAATTTAAAAAGTGTATGGATATCCTTGCCTCGAAAAAGGGAGCCGTTCAAGCTCAGTTGGAGCTGTTTTTTGCCCAACTTCGATCTGCGAATGAAAATTCTTCGAGGCTCATTGAAAAGATGAAAGAACATCCGCATCAGTTAGATTTGGCCACTTCAGATAAAGCAGATTTGGCTAAAGAACTTGAAGTGGCCAGATCTGAGGTGATCGGGGCCAATAAAAGAGCCGATGCAAAAGTGGCTCAGTTCAGGATTGATGTTGAGGTTAACCAAGCCAAAGCTAAGAGCATGGTTGAACATGCAAAATGGCTATCTTGGAGAGAAGCTCTCGAGGAGGTCAGAGCTCAGGGCTTCGATATTGGGGCCGAGATTGAAGTCGCCACGGTGGAGGAGAACAAAACTCCAAGGTTGGTCTTTCTTGAGGAGGACTCCGATGACTCGGGGGAGTCTGAAGATGAGGAAGATGCCGAGAACACGGCCTCTGATAAAGATTGAATCATTTAGGGCCTTAGGTCGTTTGCTGCGTTCTTTTGATACTGCTTTCGGTTTTTGTATAAAGCACTTCCTTTTGGGTGAGTTGCCGCCTTTGTACAAAAATTTGTAAATATAAATCTTTCTTCCTTTTGAAGCAAAATAGCCTGGTAAGCTAAATAAATAGTTTTAATTTTAATCTCTGTTGCCTTCGGGCCTTATGGGTAGTCCTTTTTGCTTTATCGGGCTCGAACATCCTCCATCCTTTAAATAGTCAAGTGTTCATTTGAGCTCGAAGTAATGAGTAATGTTACTCGAAGTAATGTAGCCCGTAGGTGTAATGGTCGAGTGAGTGCTTGCTCGAACTCAAAATAAAAGTAGCCCATAGGCTTAGTAGTCGAGTGAATGATTCGAACTTGAAGTAATGTAGCTCGTAGGCATAATGGTCGAGTGAGTGCTTGCTCAAACTCAAAATTAAAGTAGACCCGTAGGCTTAGTAGTCGAGTGAATGATTCAAATTCGAAGTAATGTAGCCCGTAGGCATAATGGTCAAGTGAGTGCTTGCTCGAACTTGAAATAAAAGCACCCCGTAGGCTTAGTAGTCGAGTGAATGATTCGAACTCGAAGTAATGTAACCCGTAGGCGTAATGGTCTAGTGAGTGCTTGCTCGAACTTGAAATAGAAGTAGCCCGTAGGCTTAGTAGTCGAGTGAATGATTTGAACTCGATGTAATGTAGCCCGTAGGCATAATGGTCAAGTGAGTGCTTGCTCGAACTCGAAATAAAAGTAGCCCGTAGATTTAGTAGTCGAGTGAATGATTCGAACTCGAAGTAATGTAGCCCGTAGGCATAATGGTCGAGTTAGTGCTTGATCGAACTCAAAATAAAAGTAGCCCGTAGGCTTAGTAGTAGAGTGAATGATTCGAACTCGAAGTAATGTAGTCCATAGGCATAATGGTCGAGTGAGAGCTTGCTCGAACTCGATCCTGTTTGCATAATAAATTTTGGATATAAGATATCGGTAAATAAGAGATCTTTCTTTGCAAGTCATTATACATGTATTCATGTTTTGTGTTAGGGCTCAGGCCAATTACATGAGCATGGTTCGTTTTGACTATTTGGCTCTTACAATGTTTCCTATCTAGACACCGTTTGTCATGAAATAACGAAGTAACTTCCTTTGCATCATACTTGATAATTGTCATTGGTATGTTTGATGATGATGGTATGCGCCCCAGTATTTGAGGTTGATTGTAAGGAGGCCTCGAATACTGTTGAATTGTTCCGAGTTAGCATGATCAATGGTTGCCTCATTAAAAACCCTTACCGAAAAACCCATTCGGGACAAAACCGGTCTAAGGGAAAAAAGAGTGCAACGCATGCTTTCAGACCTAAGGCTTCATGCTGAATAATCCATATTTGTTCCTGATCGAGTTCATTAATCCTCATCTTTTGTCGAACACCTGCATTGGTTAGTTTTGAAATATAATTGAATAGGGGTGGGGGGAGTCGTACCTTAGCAGTAGTATCATTTTAGCCGTTTATCACACCGAGCTCATAGGATTTCCATTATAGGGCCGGTATCGATCTTTGATCGATCTCTGTTCTCGGTTGGCAGCCCTTTTAATAACGGACCCAGAACCCAACTGGTCAGCTTCGATTCTTATTTTTTATTGATACCGATTATGCATATCAGCCCAAGTAATAACTGGGTACTCGATCAGGTTATGCTTCAGCCATCGTGAAGCCGTCGAGCTTCGTTCATTTAGTCCTTGAGTGAAAGCTCGAATAGCCCAATCGTCTGCGACTGGAGGTAGATCCATTCGTTCCATTTGAAAACGGGATACGAATTCTCTTAGCATCTCGTTATCCTTTTGTCTTACCTTAAATAGGTCCGACATCCTGGTCTCGACCTTTATGGCCACAACATGTGCTTTTAGGAAAGAATCTGCAAGCAAAGCAAAAGAATCGATAGAGTAGGACGGCAAATTATGATACCATATCATTGCTCTGTTTGTCAGGGTTTCACTGAATCTTTTCAATAATACAGATTCTATCTCATCATTCTCTAGATCGTTCCATTTGATGGCACATGTGTAAGAGGTGATATGTTCGTTGGGATTGGTCGTTCCATTATATTTAGGAATATCGGGCATGCGAAACGTCTTTGGGATCGGTTTAGGAGCTGCGCTTGGGGGGAAAGGCCTTTGTGTAAATTTTTTGGAATCTAAGCTCTTCAGTATCGGTGGTGCCCCCGAGATCTGATCGACCCTAGAGTCATATGTTTCTACTTTTTTATCATTGGTTTTGACTCGCTTTGCGAGTCCTCGAGAAATTTAGCTATTTCAGGAGAATTCCTCGATTCTTGCTCATTTGACTTTACTATGGCTGGCTCCGTACTTTGGGTGATTTCTCGAGGTGGATTGGGCTTCGACCTGCTTTGTAGCTGGGGTTGGCTCTACAAATGAGCTATTGCTTCTTGTTGAGCTTGCAATATTTCGAAAATCATACGCAAGCTGACGCCGTTTACCTCGATGTTATGGGTATCTTGAGCTGCAGACCAAGTGACACCATGAATGCTATTTTCGAGTTCAGAATATAGGTTCACCTCAATGGCTGCATACGAATTGTTATCTATTTGCGCTTCGATTCGAGCTCCAACGGCGTTGACAAGTGGTCTCTCAGTTCTGGGTGTCAAGTCATTGTTCTCATCTTAAAGACCGGCTTCGTTGTCGATTGATGAGACCATTTGATAGGTAGTTAGTCGTTGTTAATACAAAATCCAAGATTTTTTCGGAGACAAGCGCAAAACACAATAGTGTATTTTTGCAGATTCGGTAATGGATTGAGCCCTCGGCCTTGGTTTGAGCTCGACTTTGACTTAGAGTCTCGATATTCGGGGTGCGTGTTGGTCGGTCTATGCAACTTTGATAATCTCCGCTTTGCCTCGTAGTTCAATTTGGATATGAGCTCAATAATGATACCGAGCTTGTCGTTGATCGATCTTAGAGCTCGAAGCTCGACGCCCTTACTTTGGACCTCGACCCGTCGTCATGCAGATACCCTTTGATCGAAGTATTATAACCTCGACCAGTCCGTACGACTGACTTAATCAGTTTTGACCGTACATAATCTTCATCACAAAACATACCGGAATACTCAATTTGTAATCAACATCTAGGAATTTACAAGGATAATAGGAATTCCAATTCTTAAAGAAGAGTTTAGCCAACATACCTCACTTGAGGTTCCTTACACTCTAAATGTTCCGGAATTCTTAGAAACTTCAATCTATTTTTGATATATAACAAACTGAACCAAAAATAGGAAGATGACCATGGTTCTAGTTCATTTAAGCATTTTATCAAACACTAGGTGTGCATTAAGATTTCAAGGTCCTTTTATGGAGAATTCCATCATCCCACAACCCAATCTTTACCATGCTTAGTTCAACCATCTTCCTACACCCCTAGAAATCATATGCATGTAAAATAAACAACTCTCATGCCCAACAATTATCTTGCTAATTACCCCTTTTCAGAAAATTTCGAAATTAGGGGTTAGGTGTAGAATCTTACCTCTAGGATGAAGACCTACTGAGTTTCCCTTCTTAATCTTCCAAAACTTGAGCAAGAATTGACGAAAATATTATTGAAGAACTTCTCACTCTAGGGCACTCTCTCACTATAAAATATCAAATTATAGCTCAAAAATGGCCCAAAGAGTGTATTTAACGAAATAGGGTCGGGTTTTAAAACCCCAAAAATGGAGCTCTGGAACAAGGTCTGCGATCGCATAACCGATATGCGGACCGAATATCGGTCCCATTATTCGTTACAAAATAGCCAAAAGACCTGTCTGTGTTTGCGGTCGACTATGCGACCGCATAAATGTTCTACGGTCGCATAATGCACCGCAGAATAGTTATGCGGTCGCATAGTCGACCACATATTTTCTTCCAAACTGACCCTCTCCTTCTCACTTCTGAGGCCATTATGCGGCCCACAGAGTATGCGGTCGCATAATGGACCGCATAAACGCAATTTTCCGCCAAACCATTACCTTTACTTTTCGGTGCATTTCTCAACCCAAAAACCAATTCGGCACCACGAAACATTATTTTATTTTTGAAAATTTTTACGGGGCATTACAATTGCACCATGAATAAAGAATCATATGTATGGTCAAGAGAGCCAATGAAATAATAATGTTATAAGTGGTTGAAAGTACAGATTAAGTGATATGTGGTGTGAAAGGTTATGAGATGTATGTACTTGTACTTTTGTTTCCAATGTGTTATGAAACCCTATTGACGGTCTATGAAATGTATAGGTATATTGTGTTATGAAATCCTATGGACAGTCTATGAAAAGCATAGGTATATTGTATTATGATATCCTGTGGACGGTCTATGAAATGCATAGGTATATTGTGTTATAAAATCCTATGGACGGTCTATGAAACACAAAGGTATATTGTGTTATGAAATCCTGTGGATAGTCTATAAAACGCATAGGTATATTGTGTTATGAAATCATGTGGAGGGTCTATGAAATGCATAGGTGCATTGTGTATGGGTAGTATAGGTGTACGGTACGAATAAACACTATGGACGGTCTATGAAACGCATATATGTATAATAAGATATGTGAACACTATGGACGGTCTATGAAATGCATAAGTGTATAATATTATATGTGAACACTATGGACGGTCTATGAAACGCATAAGTTTGTAATATGATATGTGAACACTATGGACGGTCTATGAAATGCATAAGTGTATAATATGATATGTGAACACTAAGGACGGTCTAATGAGACACATTATTAATACAGACAATAGGTGCCTCTTTTGTTGTCCTTGTTTGTACAGGTTATTTCAATTACAGTATATTATGTGTTCCACGTATAGATCATATGTGCATTCTATTTTGAAATAGGATTTCTAGCTATACATACTAGCACTATTCGACAGTACTAGTGTCTGTTTTGCCGGGGGCGCTGCATCTTTAATGGATGTAGGTGGTTCTACAGCAAGCGGCATTGATCAGTGATAGCAGTACACTCTTTTCAGCTGATTTGGTGAGCCCCTCTTCATTTCGGGGTTATGTATCTTTTGTTTCTCATGTACTTTGTGGTTGAGGTATAGCCGGGGTCTTGTTGCCAGCGTTTCCATATTACTCTTCAGTTGTGCTTAGAGGCTCCGTAGACAGGTTGTGGGTAGTATTTGATGTTGGAAATTGGATAAGAACTGTTGGTATTTGGCAACATGTTTTTCATTAAATCTATAAACTCGTACTATTTTGGAAATATAGAATGATATCTTTAATGGGAATGAAATGGAAGCGGTTAATGAAATCTTTTAAGTATTTGATTAACAGAGTACATCTCCTCTTTATTCAGGGATGAATTTGGGTAGAATTAAATCAAACAGGCTTGCTCAGTCGGTTTTACTCGGTTGAGAGCCGGTCACGCTCCTCGATTTTGGGGTATGACATTTAGCATCAGGGTCTGCACGCGCGGCGCTGTTGGCATCTGCCTATGGCTGGGCACTAGCGATGGCTAGCGGTGGGGTGACAGAGGCACATGCACGCTTGTCACTTGGAGCTGCCTTGATCACAGGGCCGTCCGTGGTGCTGGGCGTTGGGAGGCTTGCCAGTACGCCACGTGGCGCGTCCAAGGGGTCATGGGGCATGGCTGGAAATCTGCCCATGACACTCTCCCCCACCTGAGTTGGAGACGTCATAGGTGCCTTACTTGCAAGATAATCATCAAGTAGGCTCTTGTAGGATTTGAGGTTTGTTTCCCTCTCCCAGGTGTTCTCCTCTGCATCACATCTTTGCCATTTCACCAAGAACTCATGGTGATATTTCCTTGAGACATGAATAACTCGATCATCAAGAATAGCTTCACCACACCTTTTCCCGGTTGAATTGGGGCCTCCAATACTAGGTACTGTGAGTTGGCTCCGTAAAGGATCCTCCATATCTTTCCGAAAAGGTTTCAATAGACTGACATGGAAAACGGGATGGATTTTCCACCAAGCTGGGGTATCCACCCGGTATGCAACTTTCCCAATGCACCTATCAATGGACAAAGGTCCAATATATTTTTTGCAATAGGCGAGGGTCATGGACCCCTGCAAACAAGTACCGCTTTGGGATTTTGACCATCACTTTGTCTCCTACTTGATATTCAACAAAGCGACAATTTTGATCAGCATGCCTCTTCTTTCGCTTTTGGGCTATGACAAGATAGCTCTGCACTATCTCCAAATTTTGCTTCCATTCTTTTGAAGTTGTCCGGTAACAATTTCAAAAGCGCTTTTGTTGGTACTAGTGCTCTTTTGTGAATTGAAACACAATTGAGCAGCATCCGGAAGCTTCACCTAGTTCTTTTGCAATCCGGTTAAGAAGTGGCAGAGATATTCCTCTAGCATGCCATTGAATCGCTCTGCCTGGCCATTAGATTTCGGATGAAAACTTGAGCTATGACTCAATTTTTTCCCGAGACACTTAAAGAGTCAGGTCCAAAAGTTGCTAGTGAAGTGTGAGTCACAATCACTAACGATGTCTTTAGGCAGACCCCAATATTTGACGACATGAGAGAAGAAGAGTCGAGTTGTTTCTTCTGCTTATATATATTGTGGGGCTACTATAAAGGTAGCATACTTGGAAAACTGATCCACCACAACCAGGATGGTTGTGAGATATTCGACCTTGGGAAATTCGTTGATGAAGTCCAGGGAAATGCTTTCCCAAGGTCCTTTTAGGACAGCGAGTGGTTCCAAGAGTCTTGTTTGCATCAAGTAGTCCGATTTATCCTCCTGGCATACTAGACGAGTCTTCACATACTGAGCGATGTCATCGGCCAATAATATGCACGTTGAAGCAATGCCATGGTGAGTTCTTCACCAGGATGACCAACCCACAAAGTATCGTGGAATTCCGCGAGAAGTGCCCTTCGTAGATCGAATCCTTTAGGAACATAAAGTCGGTTCCCTTTCACTTTTAGGGAACCATCTTTTGTGTAGAACTGGCATGTCTTGCCCTGTCTTACCGAATCACCCAAATAATGTGCAGCAGGATCCTTGATAAGTAAGTCCTGTATCTGGTGTTTTATGGTGGTGGTTACTTCGCTCCTCTTTAGGGTGGCGAGTAGGCACACCGAGGCTAGATCAGCCCTCCGACGGAGTGCATCAGCAACATGATTAGTTTTCCCACTTCGATAATCTAGGTTGAAGTGAAATTCCTCTAGGAGTTCCTCCCATCTGGCCTGTTGACCATTCAACATTGGCTGGGTCATGAAATGGCTAACAGTTGTGTTAGCTGTCTTGACCATGAACGGGTATCCAATAGATAATGCCTCTAAAGGCATAAGCAATGAACGACAGCTAATAATTGTTGCTTGTGGGCGGCATAGCACCGCTCTGCATCCTTCAGTTTCCAGCTCTCGTACACTAAGGGATGTCCGTCTTGTAGCAAGACTCCACCAAGGTCATAGTTGGAGGCATCCGTTTGTACCTCGAATGGCTTGGCCAAATCAGGGAGGGCCAAGACGGGGCTACTAGACATAGCCATTTTTAATGCGTTGAAGGCCTCTGTTCGACTGGGTCCCCAATCCCAGAGTGTGGCCTTCTTGAGTAGTTCTATTAGCGGCACTGTAATGAGGGAGTAATTCTTCACAAATCGCCGATAGAAGTTGCGTAGGCCAAGGAAAGACCTAAAGGCGTGGATATCCTTAGGTGGCGGCCAATCTGTGATGGCCTGAATCTTCTGTTGGTCCATCTTGATCCGCCCTTCCTCGATGACATATCCGAGGAAATCAATTTATTTCCGAGCAAATGAGCACTTGGATAGCTTCACATATAATTTGTGCTCCCCTAATCGGGCTAGGACCTCCGCAAGTGCTCAAGGTATTCTTCCAATGTCTGGCTATATACCACAATATCATCCAAGTAGACCACCATGAATTCGTTAATGAATTCTCAGAAGACTTGGTTCATCAGGGTGCAAAATGTGGCTGGCGCATTAGTCAAACCGAATTGCATAACCAGGATGTCGTACGACCCATATCTTGTCACGCATGTCATCTTGTGTTCATCACCCTCTGCAATCCGAACTTGCCAATAACCTGTCCTTAGGTCTCTTTTGGTGAACACCGTCGCACAGCCCAGTCTATCGAACAAGTCTACCATTAGCGAAATAGGGTACTTGTTCTTCACGGTGATTTTGGTTAGTGCCCGGTAATCCACACAGTGTCGTAAACTGCCATCATGTTTCTTTTAGAATAGCATAGGGCACCCGTATGGGGACTTGGAGGCTACGATGAACCCTGTGTCTAGCATTTCCGTCAATTGTCTCCGATGTTCGGTGAGTTCTGGTTGTTAAATTCTGTATGGCGCCCTGGCAGGTGGCTTTGCACCCGGCACCAACTCAATCTCATGGTTCACAGTTCGCTTAGGCAGGAGACGCTTTGGCATGTCTTGTTGCATGATGACTGCAAATTCCAGTAGTAGCTCCTTCACGGGTGAAGGAATGGGACCCGAGGAACATTCTATATCTTCAATACAGAGGGTAACTAGGAATGTAGGTTCATGTCTTTTGACCCCCTTCTTTAATTGCAAGGCCGAGATGTTCTCAACGGCCATCTTCAGGGGCATGCACAGGATAATACAGGGCTTGGCCCCATTTGTTCCCATCATCATTAGCATGTCTGCATACGATACAAACATGGTGTTGGTTTGCCCCAATAATTCCAACGCCACTATCAACTCGAAGTCATCTATGATCACCACGTGCAGGTTGAAATTTCCTTCATAAGGGCCAAGCTTCACTGGTACTTCTTTGTCTATTCCACCCACTAGCTGAGGGGGTGAGTTGATAACGTTGACATAACCTCTACCCTTTCCTACAACTAGGCTGAGGCGCTCCACCTGAGTCGAGGCTAAGTAGTTGTGGGTAGCACCCGTGTCTATCTTCGCCCCAATAGGCTTGCCCTTTACCTTCATGTCGACGAATATTAAGGTCCTCTCTTGATTAAGAGGAGTCCTCTCATTTGTCTTCTTTTCCCCTTTCTTGGCGATTGGGCAAGGGTCCTCCTCTTATGGATTCCAGCACTGGTTCCCGCAAAGGACTCGAAAATAGAGCCAACAATTGCATTGAACGCACCTAGTGGTCCAGTCTTGTCCGCAAGTCATCCGTCCCAACATCAAAAGCTTGATGGGCATTCATCTGTGCATGTGGGCATTCGTTATTTCAATGTTGTCAGCTGCAATGACGGTAACCTGATGGGGGTTTCCTCCCCCGATCGTTGTTGTTAGATGCAGTGCTAGTACTGCCTGAGGAGGGAGCCTTAGATTTGGTTGCACTCCGGTCTCCTCTACTTCTGATTGGATCACCAGTGTTCGGCTGGCCCTCTTTGTATCCTCCTCGGATAGGTTGTTGAGGCCTGTCCTTATGGGCTTCCACTTGATAATCCCCAAGGCACTCTACTGCTTAGATTGCCTTAGGTAACGTGTCTACCCTTTGTCTTTGCAACTCCATAAGGGCATAAGGTTTCAACCCTTCTAGGAAGGTGAAGAGTTTGTCTTTGTACCCTATGTCGCATATGTTCACCATGAGCATAGAGAATTCCGGCAGGTAATCCCGCATTGATTTGGTTTTGCAGAGCTCCCGTAGCGTTTTCCTTGCATATAGACGTATGGATGCCTTCAGCTCCACCAATGTCTCGAGAGCATCTTCACTGGCCTTGATGGCTTCGTATTTCACCCGCCACCGGAGTTTGGCATTACCCTGAAGATACACGGCAGCAATTGCTACCTTCTTAGCTTCTTCTAGCACCCCCATGACATCAAAGTATTGTTCAATGTTGAAAATGAATTTTTTCATTTCTTTGGCATTCTGAGATCCAGTGTATGGCTTTGGATGAGGAATTTTAAGTTTTTATGCCACAGGGGAGAAGTTCACAACACCCCCAATTTGGTTTCTGCCTCCTCGTAGAAGGCCTTGTAAAGTAGCATTGACAACATTGAGCTGGCATGTCAAGTTGTATATAGTTGGTTGCATGGCAGTCACCCTGTCTGCCTCTTGTGCCCTGTCAGCTAAATCCTCGGTACGCTCCTATTGGAGGACCTCGAATTTACCAAAACTTTTGACTGCCTTTGTGGCTGCCGTTTGCTGGTCTCCTTCAGAGTCGCAGCTGATGTTTTCTATGTCAACTTTGGCCTAGAGCAGTCTACGGTCTAGGTTGTCTAACCTTTGCACTAGGGTGGTCTTTAGGTGAGGCACTATTTCCATGATGGGCGGTAATACGTCAACCATCTCCTCAAGGATCACGATGTGATCCCCATGATTCACCATGGTCAGAAATGGTGGTAATTGCAATGTAATCACTCATCTGATGTTGAGTCTAAGCTCTGATACCAACTGTTATGCGGCGCCTTCCTGAGATTCTTTGGAAGGATAACGTAAGGCTAAGAAATCATTGTCAGTGCAATTGTTGTCCGCCAACTGAGGTCCCATCCATACGCTAGACTAGATAGTCAGTGCCGTACGGCAAAACCAATGTCATGAGCAACTGAGAGAGCAGAAAACAGAATTGAGATAGAAAGAAATCTTGATTGCATTAATGATAGCTATTACAGAAAAGCAACACGATGTAGGGGGTGGGAGGGGGAGGAGACAGCAGTACAGAGAATTGTTTACTTGCTAGAAAGTTTGATTGCTTGATCCCCCTTAATAATGCTTAAAAAAAATAAACCAAAGTTACATAACTTGACCTAAATAAGATGTAGAAGCACACTTAAAGAAAATGCAATAAAACTACTCTATATTTACAATAAAAAGGACTCAGTCTTCTACAAGGTAGAAACAAGTCCGTTGGCAGCAGCTTTGTCTTTAGCATCTGGGTTTGTGCGCGCAATGCTATTGGCATCTGCCTGTGGCTAGGCGCTGGCGATGGCTAGTGGTGGGGCGACAGATACACATGCGCGCTTGTCACTTGGAACTGCCGAGACCACAGGGCCGACCGTGGTGCCAGGTATTGGGAGGCTTGCCATGATTCCATGGGGCGCTTCCAAGGGGTCATGGGGCATGGCTGGAAAGCCGCCCATGATAGTACTGACGTCCCTTTTGTCGGCGGTGCTGCATCTTCAATAAGTGTAGGTGGTTCATCAGCGGGCAACTTTGGTTCTCGTTAGCCGTTACTCCATATTCAGAATGTTTTGGTGAGCCCTATTTATCCCATGCCTAATGTCATTTGATGTTGTACTTTGTATTTTGAGGTATAGTTGGGGCCTTCTTGCCGGCATTTCCATATTACTCTTATGTTGTACTCAGAGGTTCTGTAGACATGTTGTGGGTGGTGTTTGATGTTGGGAATTAAACTAGAAGTGTTGGTATAAGGGAGGCATTTGATTGTGATGCACATGCGGCGAGATAAGGGTGGATCAAGTATATTCAAACCAACCCACCAGAGACAGACACCGCCTCCCTTACAAGGCCTCATATTGATCCATCTGAATACTCGATTGGTAGTTGTTATTTTAGGCAAACTCTGCAAGCGGCAAGAACTGATCCCAAGAACCCCCGAACTCGATAACATAGGCACGAAGCATATCCTCCAATATATGAATATATGATGACGTCCAAGTCCACTACTAAAAAGTAAATGGACACGATCCGATGCAATATAATTTACCTAACTATGAGTCAGGGTCGGATCCCACAAAGAACAATATGTAGGATTTTAGGAGTGTAAGAGAATTATCACTTATTATGCTAAACCAAACACTTAGAATTGTTTTGGGAATATTTATGTCTAAATGCGAAAATGTAATTTAACCTAGAAAGAAAGTAAAATGATAAATGGCTACAAGCATGGATGCAATGGAAATTATACTCAAGTAACGATCCAGTGTATTTCACGATTTTACAAATATGAGCGAGTTTATGTTAATTAGCCTCGGATAATAATTCTATGTTAGCTTCTTCCAAAGACTAACAACACTTCCTAACTGAATTATCCCTAAAACAACTAAGACATTAAGCTCACGCGAATATGGTTACAAGTAGTTCAATCTTATCCCTAGGTAGAATCTATAAAGTGAGGGTTAAAGCCTCAAGTTCTTGTAAATTAATCTTTCCCAATCCCAAATTATATTTCCCAAAATTAATTCGAAGTTAATGGTTGAGTCATAGGGTTAGCTAATCCCTTTGGAAACACTAAAGAACAAGAATAATTAAAGAAACAATAACTCTCTTCATTATAAATAAAAATAGTTCAATACATAAGCACAACAAGGTATTTAATCCACACTTTAAATATGAATATTTCCATAAACAAATTCAAGTGTTGGAAAAAATACTACACACTTAGATATTCAATACAAAGCAAGGAAACGAATAAATGAACATAAATGGGTAAAGAAATTCTCAACCAAAGACTCCAAATCTTCGAGACCCAAGTATGTGTGCAAGAACCCTAGCTTTCAAACTTGTCTTCTCTAGTCATGAGATTGAAAATTAAGCCAAAGATGTGTTTCCAATAAGCCAGGTCATGTATTAGTGGGTTTGGAATGGAGAAAATATGAAATGCCAAAACTGTCCATAGCTGAAGCCTATTGACCACACTTGTGAATAGATGCTCGCATGTGCGGTTCCGCAGATGCGGATAGCCTCTCGCAGAAGCGGCCTTTGATGGAAAACATTTACTTCGCAGAAGAGGACTTACACGCGTAGAAGCACGATCGCATATGCGGACATCAAGCATAAAAGCACAACCGCAGATGCGATCCCATTGAAGGTTGCTTGAATTCCCGAGATGCGGCCTTCTCCACGCAAATGCGAGGTCACAAAAGCTAACAGTGTTCGGCAGTTGCGGAATCGCTGAAGGAATTTACACTCATTTTACACTTTTTTGCTCAATTCCACTTCAATTGAATTCAACTCTTTTCATGGCATGATTTACTTTTAAATCTAGCAATACACACCATAAACAACCTCATATCATAATTAATGAAGTCAGAAACTAAAGAAAGGAGACTAAAATAAATGGTAAAGTCACCACTCATCAATAGTACGCTCGGACTATCCGTCTGTTTGAGGGTAGAATGTTGTTCTCAACTCAACCCGTGTGCCCAACTCACACTGTACGACTTTCCAGAAGATGATGGACACCGGCACGCCATGAAGTCGGACAATCTCGCGAATATAGACCTGAGCCAGTTGCTCTAAAGATTAAGGACCACTTGAATTAAATGAGCCGACTTGGCTCCCATTATCGCGTTCCGGTGATAATAGAATAGACAACATAAGAAGATTCATGAGAAATTCAGAGAATGGTCATTCGGGAAGATGCCTCCCTAAAGCGAGCAACGTGAGCAAAGTTAAGCTTAAAGGACTGCATGTTCCAGTTTCACTAAGTGTCACCATCGCGAGTAAGGAATTTTGTTATCCTTGGTCGAGAACGATTACCGCAAGGCGAGTGAGGGTCATCGATGATGTGAAAGGACACCAAAGATGAAGAGGTAAAATATCTATAGGTAGTTCATCGTAGCACTAAATCTTAGTACTCCCCTAAAAGGGGGAAATATGGAGTGATATGACATTATGTCAGAATTAAGTAGTTCTAGTAATTATGGAATGACAAAGGAAGAATACGATAAAATGAGAAAAGGGATGATATTGCACTTATTAAAATCCTACAGAAAGGCAATGATTCCAGAACATTATGCAAACACGACGTCAAGGGGAGGAAGTAAGGGTTCCTGCCCGAGATGTTATTATTAGATAAGGAGCCAGTGCGAGATGTAAGTTAAGAAAAAGTAAATAACCCAAGAAAGATTATGTGGAACATTGATATGAGAATAGGACAATGAGTAGTTGGTAGTTGATTGAGGAAGAGCCTAGTTATGGCTAGACAGGAGGTTACAGGCGAGTCAGCAGATCGTGCAAGATAAACATAGTAAAACCGAATATAGTGAATTCGGACTCTCAATAATGTC
Organism: Nicotiana tabacum; assembly: GCF_000715075.1. Lineage (NCBI taxonomy): Eukaryota > Viridiplantae > Streptophyta > Magnoliopsida > Solanales > Solanaceae > Nicotiana > Nicotiana tabacum. The sequence continues at coordinate 351,645 of NC_134101.1, read as the reverse complement.
ATTGTAATACTTGAGAAATATTCAGATAGGAGTTGGGGTAGTTAAAGGTACTGTATGAGTATTATGAGAATAAAAGAGAGTGCCACTAGGAAGACAATCAAAATATCATTTCAGAAACAACCCTACAAGCAAAAGGGAATTATTCAATCAATGATCTAGAGTGAGTTACGTTATGAATGCACTCAATATTTCGAAGTATTATCCATGCAGCATATATGCTGACAATCATATAGCCATAGAAGACTACGGTATAAGTTAAAAGAAAGAATTGAGTCCATGTCATAGACAAAGGATTGAATTGTTAGAAGATTGTATCATGGATATTTCATAGAGTCCATGAAAGGCTAAAGTAATAACTAATACCATGAGCCGCAAATCGAAAGAAAACTTAAGCCTACATAAAGGTTGATTAGAAGGAAGAGGAAACTAAAGAGTTACATCAACTAAGTAAATTAGCAGTCTCATTATTGGACGCAGAAAATTATAGAAATCATGATTGAGAACATAGTGGAATCACTCTTGATATCAGAGGTGCAAGAGAGATAGTACAACAACCATATTCTATAACGGCTCTACGATAAAGCCAATTAGAAGAGTACCAGCGTCATAAGAAGTCAGTATGAAGCTCTCACCGGATTGTGTATGCACCTAGGGTGCAAGTGTTATAATAGAACTTCAAGTCGTGGATGTAAATTATACCAATGTGTAAGGGAGGTCATGAAAGAGATAGAAGATGTTATGTGATATTTTAAGTTACGTAAAGTAAAGATGAACAATGAACGAGATACTCAGGTGCAGAAGATTGTGAATAATCCATACTGCAGATAGAAGGCTAGAAGTGTTGGGATTCCGTATCCGGGAATGATAGCGGCGTCATCAGTGGCATATTTTCCAGTTTATGGTTTCTATGTATCGAGAGGTCTAGTTTAGAGAGTAAAGAAGAGTTAGAGACGATGTGATATCTCGCTTGATGTTCCAAAATGACATAAGGAAATCTATGATGCAAGCAAGTTGAAGGAAGATTGTGAATAGTATAAATAGATATGCGTAGGTCGCAAGCTAAAGTATGGTAGAGCGACAAGGTTTTAAGAAGATATTAGTAATGGTAAGGAAATGCGAGTGAGAAGGTGACGAGAATGGATAAGTCCTCGGGATTAAGTCCATGAAAACAAGAGAGCTAATGGTTTCTCTAAGTTATAGAAAGCTTAGTATAGCCTTAATAAACTCAAAGGAGTCTAAGACTAGTAGAATTTAAAAGAGATGGAATGCTGCCCTGTAAGTAGAATGGTGGAGTAATTGTGATAAATGAAGGATGACATTTGGGCCTTCAATTGAGTAATGAATTGTATGAAATATGGTTATACCCACGTAACCAAGAGGGATTTCATGGACGGCACGGGATTAGAGTACCCCCCATAAGATGAATCACATTGAAATGCTATGAAATACAGTTATGGAAGTATAGTATCGCCCCTAGGTGGATCAGTCTAATCATTTCAGATGTTCCCCGAGGAGACGTGAGCCCTAGCGGCAGTGTTACATAATAGGCCATGTTATCAGTAGAAGATTGCAGATCAACATTGAGGTGAGTCAACAATGGATGGATAAAAGTTACAAAGTACGAGATGAGAATAGGCCATCATTCTTAAGATGAACAGTCAAAACTCCATTCTGGCGTCGTCTACAAAAAATTCAAACTACAGTCAACTCTTTTAACTTAAGCCTCCAACTTTGAAACCATGTGTCACATTTCAATCTGAAACTCATCCGAACCAAAACCGAACACCATGTGTTACGCCTCGCATTATTACATCGATGTTGCACTCCGCAGTAATTTATTACGATGATGTTACACTCCGTAGTAATTCATTACGATGATGTTTCACTCCACAGTAATTTATTACGATGATATTACGCTCTGTAGTATTTTATTACGATGATGTTACACCCTGTAGTATTGTACGTTGAATTTGACATTTTGGGATAAAATACGGTCCAAGCTAAAATACCCGGTATTTATGGACTAGTACCATACAAGGTACCACCTGGCCATGATAGTAAAGTGTACAAGGTATGTTAAAAGTGAGTAGTATTCCAAGTAAGTTGAGATACTTCTTAATTATTGGGTAATGGGATATTACCTAATTAATTAGAGAATTATATGGATAATTGGGTAATTAATAATTTTTAATGGGAGATTAAGTAAACTCTTGGGATAATTAAAGATTTTAGGTAACTTAACCCCACAAAAACGTGGCAGCATCCCCTATCACTCTTAAAGTGACTATTAAGTGCTACATAGGTGGAACATTTAGATGATTAAGTGTCTTACTCATCTAATAAGTGGGCCACACCCACTAAAGGCTTAAACATGAGATGCCATATTACTATGAGTTTCAAAACAACGTGATATGCTATCTGATTATGAGTCTCTAAAGACATAAATGTGAGTTTCTAAAGGCTTAACGTGAGTTTCTTCAAATGAATTCATGTGTGCATTACAAATCAAAGGGAATCTCTTATAGAGAGTGGCTGGACGTGAATTCTTCAACGAGCAAAACAATTCCATACCAAAATTAGATAACGTGGGTTGTTGATTTTTAAAGCGAGAATTGCAAATTCTAAGAGAATCGGATCAGTTATGTTAAGGCTATCATTTCTTTCTTTTTTGGCATGATCTATACGACACGAATGAAACGAGCAAATGCACAACTTTCATAAATAACTCTATTTATAGAAGTATTCCCATATGTCTTATTATTCTATCGTTTGTTCATGGGTCTCAGAAAAATACGTAAGTTGAAAAGGTTTACTTCATGATATTAATCAGAGGCATAATGGTCTTTTGATATTCTGAGAGATTTTATCCGACAGACATATTATTTTTATGACATTCCGAGAAAATCTTATTAACGTATTTCTTATGCATTTTATGCATTTATACATGTACATTTACCCATGACCAGATGGCGCTATATACGCCTATATTATATGTATATGGGATATGGGAAAAGGTTATGGCGTTATATACGCACCACCACCTGATCAGCTGGTATACGTTGATGATTTGCCCACAGTGGCCGAAATGATATGATGGGATGCCCTCAGAGGCTTGATGATGTTATGAACGCATATACCTATGCATGGTATGACATTTATATGCATATGCATGACATTATAAAAATGAAATGATTCACAGAGCTATGCAGACGTACATGTCGAGTCTTTTACTCCATGTTTCTCTCATGTCTATTATTTACTTATTTTCATTCCTTACATACTCGGTACATTAATTGTACTGACGTCCTTTTTGCTTGGGGACATTGTGCTTCATGCCCGCAGGTCTCGATAGACAGGTCGAGAGTCCTCCAAGTAGGCGATCAGCTCAGTGAAAGATATTGGTGCACTCTATTTGGTTCGAAGTTGCTTATTTGGTCAGCCTATGTTCAGTGTAAGAGTGATCGTTTTGGTCTTATAGCCTAGTATGTCATATGTATAAGTTTATTCCATCATTCTTTACTACGGTTCATTTACCTATGATGGAATGATATGAAAGATACGTTATATTGGTACTCGGTTGAGTAAGGTACCGGGTGCCCGTTGCGGCCCATCGGTTTGGGTCGTGACACCCCGAAAAGTCACATAAGCATAATATAACATAGAGGAGGCAATAAATAGGGGAACAAGGCGAAAATATTGAAAACGATCGACCGGGTCATTACAACTTTTTTCTTAGAACTGTATTATCATATAAAAAGAAACTAAACCCTACTAAGTTTGTATAAGTTTATTGTGATTCACCTATGAACTTGAGGGAAACCTAATGCTGTTTGCCTGCCTTGTTTGAATACTAAATTATGTTTATATGAATGTCTTGACTATTAATAAGCTCAGTGTGAATCTGAGATGGTGAACTTTAAGGAGTGAGTGATCATGTTACTAGTTTGGATCAGGATCAAAAGTTGAGATGATTGACTACATAAGTATTTTTGTTGATGTACTTAGAAATTCTAGACAATATTGTAAATTTATACCTCTAGTGAGGATTTAACCATTTCGTGAATCTTTGATTATTCTAAACACAGTCTGATAGCTGTTGAAGTACATTAAATTCAATTAGGAACTCTTGATAATTTGAATCGGCTAGTAAGGTTAATGGAATTAACATACATATCCTCTATACCCCCTTGGATCATTAGACTTAACACTTAAACTGGAATCAGTGTGTTGGTGTTTGCCTCTCTTTAATTCACATTTGTGATTAGTCCTCTCAAAGTGTTCTACACATGATGGATATCACTGTGTATTGGAAGTGTTGACAACAACCTATACTCTCTTATTTGGATTGTGATTTTAAAGTCAATAATGTAATTTTTGAGTATTATACTTGGTAATGGTATTCTGTACGACTTTTGTATAAAGTAGAAATACTGAACCTATGTGCTACTATATTGTTTGCCACAATGAATGCTTCATTTACAACTAAACCTGTATGAAATAGTGGGTGTGAATGGGTAAGGGTATTTGAGAGTAGGATCTAGTTTGTGGTTGAGATGCCCTCCCTGACACAAGCGCTGCTTGGGGACCTTGTCACCTTTGTGAACTTTAAAGTGCTAGGGATCCAAAGGGTATCTTGTCCATGAATGAGATTTTTCCATAAGCTCTTATATTGGCTGACACGCCCCAAACTCGGGGAGCGCGACCGGCGCTCAACCGAGTGAACCAGACCGAGCAAGCCTGTTAGATTTCCTTCTACCCATGAATAAAGAGGAGATGAACTCCATTAATCAAACATTGAAAAGATTTTATTAACAACTCCCATTTCATATCTATTGACAACTTCATTCATAATTTTCCAAAGTATAACATGTTTATAGATATAATGAAAAACATATTTACCAAATACCAACATTTCTAGTTCAATTCTCAACATGGAATACCACCCACAACCTGTTTATGGAGCCTCTAAGTACAACACAAGAGTAGAGTAGGGCTCACCAAAATCTCGAATGTGCATCTCGAATGACATCATGCCCGGAATAGAGTAGGGCTCACCAAAATCTACTGAATAGAGAGTGACTGCTAACGAAGATCAAAGTTGCTTGCTGATGAACCACCTGTATCCATTAAAGATGCAGCGCCCCCGGCTTAAGGGACGTTAGTACATATTGAAAACCTATGTCCTCTTTCAAAATAGAATACCAATGTAAGAAAGGGAAAATCATAGAAATAACAATCAACAATCAATGATATTCAAATTTCAAGTTAAAACATAATAATTTCTAACGTATGAAGATAACACTATGAAGTGATAATCAAAATATGATGATAATATGCATAAGTAGATGCACTTCTGCGCACAAAGGTCTACATGAGCGGGGTTTGGCTGGACGTGGGGAAAAGCGCAGGTGCCAGGTAGGTTCCGCATCTGCGAGACTGTAGATTCAGTCAGTTGAGTACTGAAGCGAGAATGGGTGTATTTTTGGGAATCCGTAAGTGCAAAACAAGTACCGCAGAAGACGTCCCATAGGTGCGTTAATGTGGCTACAAGTGCATAAGGTTGGGGACTTAAGTGAAGCTCGTAAGTGCGAGATTTTGACCACATAAGCGGTGATTTTGATCATAGATGCAATTTCACTTACAGATCTTATATCTCGAAGGGTTTGGAATTTTTCTCATTTTTGGAGTTGTGGACTTCGGCTAAAGGCAATATGTGGAGTACTTTTTACCATAATCTAAGAGGTAAGTGATGTTTCATCATTTTTATTGATAAATATTGATTATTACACCTAGTTTATGTGATTTTGAAGTTAAATTTGGGGTTTTTAGACTATGTTGTTGGAGAGTGATATGTGATGACTTGAGGGTCAATTTGTAGTTAGAATTAAATAATTTTGGAATGGTTCGACTCGTAATTGAATAGGTGTTCGGACTTTGTGAATATTCTCGGGTTACAAGGTGCGGCACAGGGTTGACTTCTTGATTTTTGTTAAAAATCTTAGATTTACATATGGAATCAATTCCCATAGCATGTATTGATTATATTAAGTTGATTTTACTAGATTCTGGTCGTTTGGAGGCTGATTAGTGAGGCAAGGCTTGTTGGAGTATTGATTTACGCGTTTTGAGGTATGTAACATTTCTAAACTTAGAATTGAGGCTATTTATCCTTGGAAAACATGTTATTTGTGTTGCGTTGGGGTGACGTACATGTTAGGTGATAGGCGAGTGGGCGTGAACCGTAGTAATCATAATCTGGGCTGAACTTTTTACTGTGTTGCTTTCAAGTCTTGTGTTATCCGTGTAATTCCTACTTGTTAGAGTAATTGAGTTTTGATTCATGTTAGAAATCATGTTTAGGCTATGTGCTTATTCGATTGAGACCTAATGATGCTATTTACGTTGTTTGAGTTATATGCGTTAACAGTAATTTTACACTCAGTCATGGTTCTTCATTTGCATATCATATCTCAGTCTATGTTCATCATTCATTGCTACATCGCATGTTATCATTGTTGGGCGGAGTGGTATGAGATTGTGAGCCCTTGAGACTTGAGAGATTGATGATTGAGGTTGGCCTTAGAGCTGTGTTGAGAGTGTTATTGTTGATCGGGCTGCACGTCGCAGCAGGCCGTATTGGCTTTATTACTATTATTATGTGGATTTGGCTGCATGCCGCATCATGCCTTATTGGCTTTGATTAGTGCTTGGGCCGGATCTGCCCCTGTGGAGTCTGACATAGTTAGCACATGCACAATGATGCGTACATGTGCATTGGTGAGGGGCATTTATGCCAGACACCTATACAGTGATGAGTGGTTGCGTGTGTATCATGAGTGGGCATTTGCGATAGGCAGATTGAGTATTTTGAGAGTGAGAGTACTTGTGAATATCACTGTGAAATCATTCATTTGACATGCGTATTTGACATGTAGGAATAGAGATGTACCATTCCTCATGCTAGTTGTAATTGACTTGTTCCTATCTGTAATTGAACTTGAAATCATGTCTAAATTTCGGTAATATGAACGAGTTGACTATGTTAATTCCTTTGAGTTATTTATTATTATTGTCATTATTATACTTGTGTTGTCATTACATTGGAAGCTGGCTGTCTTCTTCTGAGCTCGTGGTTGCTTTCAGCCCAAGATTAGTTCTATTACTTATTGAGTATATGGGGTCGATTGTACTTATACTACACTCTGCACTTCATTTGTAGATCTAGGTACATCAGCATGTGGTGATCGCTAGATCCGTGCTAGTACCTGCTTGGAGACTTAAAGGGTGCTATGACATTAACATTCCTTGACTCTCTTTTCCTTTATTTTCTTCAATACTATTCTATTACACAGACTGTTCTACTAGGGATTTGTTTATGTTTGATACTCAGTAGTGCACATGTACTCATTGACACCAGATTTTGGGATGGTTGTAGAAATTTTGCAACTATTTTTATCAGAAACTTGTGATTTATTCAAATGATTAAGATATTATGAGACTGTTGGCTTGGTGGCAAGTAGTGTTAGGCACCATCGCAGCTCCGGTGGGAGTTAGATCGTGACAAGTTAGTATTGGAGCACTAGGTTGCTTAGGTCTCACGAGTCATGAGCAGGTTTAGTAGAGTCTTGCAGATCAGTACGATGAATTCTGTACTTATCTTTGAAAGTCTACAAAACTACAAGGAAACTTCACTTTCTTACATTTACCCGCTTAATGCAGTTGAATGTTTCTCCTCCTAATTTCCTACTGTTCTTGATAATTAGCACGGTATGGTTGGTGTAGGTAAGGTTGCTTCCATCCCCGTGAATAATTACCTCTTGATGATTCCTCTCAAACTTCATAACCTGGCGGAGAGTAGAAGCAACTTCCCCATCTACGTGTATCCATGGTCGTACCGATAACAAGTTGTAGGTGGTGGATATGTCTATAACTTGGAATTCGACATCAAAACAGGTCGCGCCCATCTGAAGGTCAAGATTGATTTCCCCAATACTGGCTCTCTGAGATCCATCGAATACTTTCACATTAATGCTTCCCATCCATATCTCATGCAGGACTTTTCAAGTCTTTTCAAAGTAGTTAGTGAGCATATGTTCATGCACGAACCTCCATCTATCAGGACACTGGCAATGAACTTGTCTTCAAATTGCAGAGTGATGAGCAACGCTTTGTTGTGACTCAACCCTTCCAGCAGTAGCTCAATTTGTGGAAAGTAATTTTGTGACTCTCCAGTACCTGTCCTACCATGTTAGCATATCCCCACTAGTGATACTAGTAGGCACATAAGCTTCACTTAATACTTTAATCTGGGCATTCTTATGTCACGCCCCGACCTCGTGGAGTGCGACCGGTGCTCAACTGAGATAACTCGGCCACGCAAGCATGTACAATGCCTTCTACTCGAACATACCTATGAGTAAAGAGAAGATATATTCTCATTAGTTATCCTGAGAATATCATGTGAACAATACCAAATTAATTACCAATAATTACGCCATTTATAAGTCTCCAAAATAATACATTACACATTCATAGTTTAGGAGTGGAACGTTTGATACAATTACAACATTACTAGTTTGACTTCCCCATAACCAAGGTACAACCCGCACTATGTCTACAGAGCCTCTAATAGATACAAAAAGAGTAGCGTGATAGTATCGGCAACAAGGCTCCAGTTGTCCCTCAGAATAATATACATGGAGGACAGGAGATACAAGACCCCGATATGAAGGGGGCTTACCAAATCAGTTGAGGAGAGGGTATACTGCCATCACTAATCAATATAGCATGTTGTGGAACAACCTGCATCCATTAAAGATGCAGCGCCCCCAGCAAAGTGTATGTTAGTACATATGGAATAATACTAGTATGTAAAAATAAACACACTCTCAATAGCAGGAGTAATAGTAAAATGAGAAGGAAACATGAAATCAATGAGAGCCTTAAACAGTATTAAAGTGCCAACTTAAGAAAAAGATAAATTTCAGGTAAGTTTCAATATTTTGAAGTTGGGAGATCTTTAGTACCGATACACCACTGTGCTTTTAGCACAGAGTCTGATCTCAGCCCGATCAGGTAAGCCGTCTCTCCTCGAGACATCAAATTATAACACCACCATGTGCGTGACATGGCGTCCGATCTACGCCCGATCGGCTAAGCCGTATCACCACAATGGTACTTGGGTCGACATCATATCAAATATCTCTACCAATATTCTCATCCCATTTAAGGAGAAATATCTCAACACATCAATCTCATCCCATATAAGGGGAAAACAATCGCATTAAATCAACACGGGGATTTACCCCTCAATCACTCCTACACTGGCATGTGTAGTTTTGGGGTTAGGTTATTTTGACCTACCCTTCTTCGGTGACTAAACGATACTCCCAAAGCATGTACTATTTATAGGATTTATAAATCACTTCATAATCTTTCACACATATTCCCATTTCATTGGCACTGGTGGCCATAATTGTAATATCATTCTCGGTGCGTCGATCGTATTTCATATTTCATACTCACCTCTATAACATTCAAGCGGTACCATGGATTATCATCAATAAGTGAATTTCAAATCAAGACTTTAAGTACACATATGATCAAACGAAGGTCTTAAAGACATTGCGCTTCTCTTCCACAATTAAGTATACTAACTTGCAATTGAAACATGATTTTAAATCACAACACCTTTTGTACATTGACCATACTAGATTACATTCTCGGAGAGAATCACGATATGATAGGAACATTTGGAACACATGTTGACTGTATACATCTTTCAATACAAGACTTATTTTAGAATAATCAATTTTATTAGGAAGGACTCAGAACATGAGAAATAAGAAATTGAGCCAACCATAATCACAACTTACGAGGATATCATGGAAATCGATTCTACAATCGGAGTTTAGTCAACATACCTTGCTTGTGCTTCCTTACATTACTTCAATGATCCAGGAATACTTGCGACTTCAATCTATTAGAAACATGACAAATTTGAACCATAATTAGGAAGATATTCGGGGTTTCAGCTCATTTGATTATTTTATCAAGCACTAGGTGTGCATTAAGGTTTCAAGGTTCTCCTATGGTGGATTCGTTAATCCCACAACCCAATATTTACCCATTTGAGCTCAATAAACTTCCCACCAACCTTGACGGTACATGCTTGCATAAATAATACTCAAGAATCACACTTCTCATTACCTACTTTCAGTCCAATCCCGAAATCGAGGGCTAGAGAGTAGAACCTTGCCTATTGGATGAAGACCTTACAATTTTTACTTGTTGAATTTCAAAGCTTGAGAAAGGGTTGATGAAGAAAGTACTGAGGGCTTCCTCCTCCTCTCTCTCTATAAAGCACTCCCCCCACTCTAAAATTGAATATATTTACCTTCTAAATGAAACCAAATTGCTTTTAATAAAATGGGGTCGGATTTTAAATATTAGAAAATGGACTATCCAAATTCAACTCTACAGTCGTAGAGTGCACCGCAGGTCAGGTCTGTGGCCTGCAACATGGACCGCAACAACAGTCCCAGAAATGATTATGCGACCCACATAATGGTCCAGTCTACGGCCCATATATCAATTATGCGACAGTAGAATGGACCGCAGAATGTCCCTCCGAATATCTTTATGTTGGTTCTGCGATGGATGTGCGGCCCGTGAAACCATTATGCGGTCGTATAGTTGACCGTAAAACAACTTGCAAAATTGGCCCATTTCTCTACTTCACTCCGCTGCAGGTCTGCGGTCCGCAGAGAAGTTCTGTGGCCGCATAATTGATCGTATAAATGCCCTGTTATTCAACAATTTTTTCTTCAACTCCCCAAAACCCTAGTTTTTAGGTGAAATTGTATGGGGCCTCACATCCATCCCCGCTTAGGATCATTCATCCTCGAATAAGGGTCAAAATCCATAATTATCATCCAATGTGAGACCCATTGTTACTTCTCACACCATCAATTCCAAAATCTTTCCTAACTCCCTGAATTTACAAAACTTTCGCAAGAGTCTACCCTGTAATTGGGCCTATCCACCTACCAGAGAATCCCAGAACCAGTCCTAACAGCATAACCACAACACAACAATGTAAAACAACATGGAAACAACACCGGCCACAACGCCATAAACATTACATTAAAAAAGAGTATCCTTAACATAAACTGTACAGTGGAAACATAATTTGTAGAAAGTTAGCTTTTAATATTTTTCATGGACACAACTACATCTACTCAAACAAATGAGGATACATCTTCTTCATCTATTCCTCGGCTTCCCAGGTGGCCTCTTCGACCTGTTGCTTTTGCCATAACACTTTCACAAAGGCAATCTATTTGTTTCTCAGCATTCAGACTTGCCTATCAAGAATGGTAACTGGAATCTCTTCATAAGTCAATTACTCATTAACCTCTATAGTCTCCACTGGAACAATAAGCGATATATCTCTAACCACCTTCTTCAACATGGATACATGAAACACCGGGTGCACTAAAGACATCTCTAGAGGTAGTTCTAGCATGTAAGCCACCTGACAAATCCTATGAATAATGTTGTAAGGTCAGACATAACTCGGACACTATTTTCTTATCTTACCAAATCGCATTACACCCTTCATGGGGGAAACCTTCAAGAGTACCCAATCATACTCTTGGAACACCAATTCCTACGACGTAAATCCCGATAGGACTTCTGACATCTTTGGGAAATTTTTCAACCATTCCTTAATGATCTTAACCTTCTCCATAGCTTGATGTATGAGTTCGGGCCCTATCAACTCCGCTTCCCCAATCTCGAACCACCCAATAGGACATCTACATCTCCTGCCATATAGAGCCTCCAACGGCGCCATCTGAATGCTATCATGATAACTTTTGTTGTAGGCAAATTTTTTGAGTGGCAAGTGATCATCACAGCTACACTTAAAGTCGAGAACACAAGCGCGCAACATACCCTCAAGCGTCTGAATGGTCCTCTCTGCATGCCCGTCGGTCCGTGGATGTAAAGTTGTACTAAGATTCACTTGAGTATCCAAACCTTGCTGAAATTTCCTCCAAAAGTTAGCTGTGAAATGTGCCTTCGATTGGTGATAATAGAAGCTGGAGTGCCATACAACCTGAATATTTCCTTCATATACAACTTAGCATACTGTTTTGCAGTCTCAGTAGCCTTAACAAGTAAGAAGTGTGCTGATTTTGTGAGATGGTCCACAATCACTGAAATCTAGTCTAACTTGTGAGGCATGCGAGGTAGTCCCACCATAAATTCCAATTGATCATCTCCTATTTCCACATCCAATTTCTATGTTCTGTGCCAACCCACAAGATTTTTTATGTTCGACCTTTACTTTTTGACAATGTGGACATCTTGCCACAAAGTCTGCAACATTCCTCTTCATATCGTTCCACTAATAGGCTTCCTTAAGATCATGGCACATCTTTGTACAACCTGGAAGCACGAAATACTTGGAAGTGTGAGCCTCGATCATGATTCTTTCCCAAAGACCATCTACATCAGGAACACATAATCGCCCTTAGTACCTTAGTATACAATCATCCATGCTAAGAGAAAAAACCATGGTCTTATGTTTATAAATTCCCTCCTTCAATTGTACCAACAACGAATCGTCGTACTGCTTCTCCTTGACTTCCATAACAAGCGATTATTCGGCCATATTTTTTCACAATTACTCCACCTTTACTAAAGTCCGCAAGACGTACTCCACAAATGGCCAACCAGTGAACTTTCTTGGCCAACGACCTTTGATGTGTCTCTAAATGAGCCAAACTGCCCATGGATTTTTGGCTAAGAGCATCCGCCACGACATTAGCCTTTCCCGAATGATATATAATATTGGTATCGTAGTCCTTGAGTAACTCAAGCCATCTTCTTTGCCTTAGATTCTATTCCTTCTGTTTGAAAATAAAATGAAGGCACTTATGGTCCGTGAATATATCCACATGGACCCCATACAAATAATGACGCCAAATCATCAATGCAAAAACCACTGCCGCGAGCTCTAAGTCATGTGTTGGATAGTTCTTCTCATGATTTTTGAGCTGCCTAGAAGTGTAAGAGATCACCTTGCCATGTTGCATCAATACACACCCTAGTCCGATTCTTGAAGCATCACAATATACCACAAACCCATATGTACCTTCTGGCAGGGTCAACACCGGTTTTGTAGTCAATCTTGATTTCAACTCTTGGAAGCTCTTTTCACAAGCACCATTGGAACTTAACTACCTTTTACGTCAGTTTAATCAATGGGGAGGCAAGAGTAAAGAACCCCTACATAAACTTTCTGTAATATCCAGCTAAACCCAAGAATCTGCAAATCTTTATTGGTGTTGTACTCCTCGGCCAATTCTTCAGAACTGTGATCTTCTGCGGATCAACCTTAATTCCTTCTCTAGAGACAACATGACCCAAGAATATGACATATTCAAGCCAAAATTAACACTTCGAAAACTTTGCATACAACTTGTGATAATATAGAGTGTACAGAACTACCTTAAGATGATTAGCATGGTCTTCTCGACTTCGTGAATATACAAGAATATCGTCAATGAACACTATCACAAAGGAGTCAATAAAAGGCTCGAAGACTCGATTCATAAGATCCATGAAATTTGGCGGGGCATTTGTTAGCCCAAAAGACATTACCAGAAAATCAAAGTGCCCATATCGGGTCCTGAAAGTTATTTTCGCAATATCATGTTCCCTGATCTTCAATTGGTGGTACCCCGATCTGAGGTCAATCTTGGATGAATACTTAGCACCCTGTAAGTGGTCAAACATGTTATCTATTTATTCTTAAGTGCGACCTTGTTGAGTTGCTGATAGCCAATACACATTCTCAATGACCCATCTTTCTTCCTTACAAAGAGAACTAGTGCACCCCAAGGCGACACACTCGGTCGGATGAAACCCTTCTCTAACAAGTCCTTCAACTGCTCCGTTAGTTCCTTAAATTCTGCCGGTGCCATTATGTATGGTCGAATAGATATAAGATGCGTGCCTGGCATCACATCAATTCCAAAATCAATCTTCGTGTACGGTTGGATCCCAATGGGCCATCAAGAAAGACCTCCGGAAATTCATTCACCACTGGCACAGACTCAAGTGTAGGAACATCATCATCGGTGTCCGTAACCCAAACCAAATGGTAAATACACCCTTTGTTGATCATCTTCGTGGCCTTAATATAAACCTACCCTTCGGCGCTATATCATCCCCATTCCATTCAATAAATGGCTCATTAGGGAATTCAAACTTAATGGTCCTAGTTCGACAATCAAGCTTGGCAAAACATGAATAAAGCCAATCCATCCCCATTATTACATCAAAATCGACCATTCCTAATTCAATGATATCAGGCATGATGACCCAACCATGCATCGTGATAACACACCCCCTATAACCCATGCGGCCATAATAGACTCACCAACTGGAGTAGATATAGAGAACGGCTCATGAAGTTGTTCTGGTTCTATCCCAAATTCCATTGCAACATAGGGAGTGACATATGACAAAGTGGAGCCGGGATCAATGAGGGCATATACATCATGATATTGGAAGGTCAATATACTTGTGAAAACATCAGGAGAAGCCTCAAAACTCTGGTGACCCCTCATAACATAGAAATGGTTGGGTCCTCCCAAACTCTGTGCACCACCCCTAACTGCACCATGCTCTACGGGTGCTTGAGTGCCTCGAACTGGAGAAGGTGTTGCAGATGTAGTGGCTGCAGAACCGGATGGCTGTGCCATACCGCTGCCCACACTCTAGCCGGACGAACGACAATCCCTCTAAATGTGACCCCTGATACCGCACCCCGTAGCATATGGGCTAGTTCATGAAGTAGGCCCCAAAATGTATCTTCCCATAACTAAGTCATGGGGGCCTCGCTAATGCTGGAATCTCCCTCCAGGCCGACCCTACTGGTAGGATCCCCTGTTGCCCTAACTGGTCCTGAAATGACTCCGTTGCTGCTGACTAGGGCATGCTGGTTGTGCCCTGACCAAAGCCTAAGTAAAGGAATGGGATGTGTCACGCCCCAACCTCGGGGAGCGCTACCGGTGCTTAGCCGTGTGAACTAGGTAGATCAATCCTATTAGACCTTCCCTATCCGACTCATTCATGATCCGAAAAGAGGACGCGTTACCATCTGCTAAATAGGGCAGAGATAGGATATACATGCATAAACGTTGCTAGTCCATTTTTCATTATATATATTATGCCATAGTTATGTTTTCAAAATACAACTTAGTCAAGTGACCAGTCCGATACCCATACATGACCCACATAAACGTCTACGGAGACTCTAATGATACAAAAGACCAACATGACAGTGCCGGCAACAAGGCCCCGGCTATACCTCAAAATGTGAAAATTTCTACAAAAGAAGGACTACATGACCCCATGAGGAAATGGGGCTCACCAAGACTGCTGTGATGAGTGTGAGAGAGAGCACCACTATCTTCGATCAGCGCTATCTACAATGGAACCACCTACATCCATTCAAAGATGTAGCGCCCCCAGCAAAAGGGACGTTAGTACTGTTGAATAGTACTAGTATGTAAGTCAAGCACTAATCTTAGTAGAATGAACAGTGAAACACGGAGACGGCAGTCATAATAATCAATAAGTGCTTCATAGAAATACATAGAAACACAAACTAAGGATCACATAGTTTTCGATCCAATCTTTCCATCTTTTTAGGTTAATAATCTTTAGTGCCAAATGCCACAACTCACAATGACATCGTGTTTTTACACGGAGTCCGGTCTCGGCCCAACCGACTAAGCCATCTCAGGTGAGACATATCCATATCCACAATGTAAATCAATAATTCCAACACAAATGCCACCATGTGTACAGCATGGCGTCCGATCTCGGCCCGATCGGCTAAGCCATCTCACTTGTGACATAACCTCTTTCAATTGTTCACTCAATTCACATTTCATTCCTATCTTTCGTTACATGGCACAACCAGCCTCATTTATTAAGTAGTTCATGGCACTTGGGAATATTTTACAATTCAAGTTTTCCCCTTTTTATCCATTCAAATAACGTCATCATTCATGTCGATAAGTACCATCACATAAGGCATTGCACATATAAGGGAATGAACTTGGAAAATCATAATAACGTTCTCAAGTAGCATGATGACATGGTAAACAACTAAAACAATTGGGGAACATGAATCTTTCAACCCAGCACACTAAGGCAATCAATTCTAGTATGATCAAGTCGGAACTTACAACAATTATTCGGACAGCAGGAGTTCGATTCTAAGAAGAAGAGATTTAGCCATACATACCTCAATTGCGCTTCTTTAGACTCTACAATTATCCGGAAGCCTTAACATCCTCAATCTATTTTAGCAATATACAAATTGAACCCAGAATGAGGAAAACGTTCATAGTTCTAGCCCATTTTTGTTTTCCACACTCTTTATAATACATGCATGCAAGATAAACCACCCTCTTACCCCTGAAGTATCACACTAGTACCCCATTATAGCTATGTTTGAAATTAAGAGATGGGGTGACAGAGTCTTACCTTTTTGGATGAAGAATTTGGTGCTCTACTTGAATATTTTCCAAAGCTTTAAGTAATGATTGAAGATAAATTTGATGAAAACTTAGGCCCTCCCTCTTGAATCCTCTCTCTCTCTCACTTTACAAATATCAGAAAATGGGCTCAAAACAGACTAAAGGGGTGTTTTAATAGAATGGGGGTTGGGTTTTAAATTAATAAAAAGGGTTCCCCGACACAGGTCTGCGGTCGCATATGCGACCGCATAATTGTTGTGCGGTCCGCAAAGTGACCGCAGAAATGGCCCTCAGGGGCCTAAACTTTTGGCCCCGATATGCGACAAGTATGCGGTCCGCATACTTGTTCTGCGGTCGCATAATGCACCGGAGAACTCCCTCCACAGAAACCCTAGAGGAATTATGCGACCAATATGCGGTCCGCATAGTGATTAATCGACCGCAAAACTAACCTCAAATTGGCCATACTTTCTGCTTCACTCTGCAGCCATTATGCGGTCCGCAGAGTGATTATGCTGATAATAGGCCGTAGAAATGTGTTCTTCTGCGAAACATTTTCCTCTAAGTCCGTAGGGTACTGTTCAATCCAAAAAGCCCGAACCGCGCCGAGCAATCTCGCCGCGAAGAATTTCTACTATAATAAAGCAAGAATCTATCTTGGCACCACGAAACCCCGAGTTTTTGGTTAAAATTTTTACGGGGCCTTACATCCTCCCCCACTTAATATCGTTCGTCCTCGAATGAAGATCGAGGTTCATTTAACATAGCTTCAGTTATACCACATACCATCAGCCCCAAATTTGCCTAGCTTCCTAACTTCCTGAAAATTTCGCCAGAGTTTCCTTTGTATTTAGGCCTATCCACCTGCCAAAGAGCCCCCAAAACACACCTTAGCAACATATATAGAATTAAATGACACAACATAATGCAAAATAACACCAACTGAAGCCTTATGGGGGACATATAACTAGAACGGATGCAATTTGTTTGTTCCTCAATTTTCGGACCTATCTATCAAGGATAGCAACCAGAATCTCTTCATATGACAATTCTTCACTAACCTCGATGGTCTCAACCGGCACAATAGCGGATGGATCTCTAACTACCTTCTTCAACATGGACACATGGAATAGCGGGTGCACTAATGACATCTCAGGTGGTAGCTCAAGCTTGTACGCCACCTGACATATCCTTTGAATAATTCTGTATGGCCCGACATACCTCGGACTTAATTTCCCTTTCTTTCAAAACCGCATGATCCCCTTCATGGGAGATACCTTCAAGAACACCCAATCGTTTTCCTTGAACTATAAGTCTATGCGACGAACATCGGAATAGGATTTTTGACGACTCTAAGTAGTTATCAACCACTCCTTTATGATCCTAACCTTTTCCATAGCGTGATGCACAAGGTCAGGTCCTATTAGTTCAGCTTCTCCAACCTCTAACCACCCAACCGGTGATCTACATCTTCTACCATACAAGGAAAGAACACAAGCACGCAACATGTCTTCAAGCATTTGAATAGTCCGCTCTGCTTTCCTGTCAGTCTGTGAATAGAAAGCCGTGCCAAGATTTACCTGCGTACCCAAACCTTGTTGAAATTTCTTAGAGAAATTCGCTGTGAACTGGGCGCCTCGATCGGAAAAGATGGAAACTAGAATGCTGTGAAGCCTGACTATCTCCTTGATATATAATTGAGCATACTGTTCCGCAGTGTCGGTGGATTTAACCGGCAAAAAGTGAGCTGATTTTGTGAGTCGATCAACGATCACCCAAAATGAGTCAAACTTATGCGGAGTACACGGTAACCCGACCACAAAATCCATATTGATCATTTCCCATTTCCACATTGGAATTTCTATACTCCGTGCTAATCCACCGGGCTTTTGATGCTCGGCCTTCACATGTTGACGGTTTGAACATTTTTCCACAAAGTCCGCTACACCCCTCTTCATGTCATTCCACCAGTAAACTTCCTTGAGGTCATGATACATTTTCGTAGAACCTGGGTGAATGGAATATCTAGAAGTATGAGCTTCTTCCATGATTCTTTCCCGAAGACCATCTACGTTAGGAACACATAACCTCCCTTGGTACCGTAATGTACCGTCATCCATGCCAAGAGAAACAACCATAGTATTATGTTTATGAATCCCTTCCTTCAACTGTACCAACACTGGATCACTGTATTGCTTCTCCTTGACCTCCGTCACAAACGATGATTCCGCCCTATTCAGCACAATCACTCCCCCTTCATTATAGTTCGCAAGACGAACTCCCAAACTGGCCAACTGGTGAACCTCCCAGGCCAAGGGCCTTAGACATGCCTCCAAGTTAGCCAAACTACCCATAGATTTCCAGCTAAGAGAATCCGCCACCAAATTAGCCTTCCCCAGATGATACAAAATGTCGATGTCATAATCTTTGAACAACGCAAGCCACCTTCTCTGCCTTAAGTTCAATTCCTTCAATTAGAAAATGTATTGAAGACTCTTATGGTCCGTGAATACATCTACATTGACTCCATACAAATAATGACGCCAAATTTGTAATGCAAAAACCACCGTCGCAAGCTCAAAATCATGAGTTGGATAGTTCTTTTCATGATCCTTAAGTTGCCTTGAAGCATATGCTATGACCTAACCATGTTGCATTAATACACACCCAAGACCGATCCTTGAAGCATCGCAATACACCACAAACCCCTCGGTACCCTCTGGCAGGGTCAATACCGGCGCCGATATACATGCATAAACATTGCTAGTCCATTTTTCATTATATACATTATGCCATAGTTAAGTTTTCAAAGTACAACTTAGTCTAGTGACCACTCCGTACAAGCTGTTCTACCAATATGCCACACAAATACTACCTATAGTCGCATACCATGCAATAAGTGCACCAAACAAGCGACAAATTTGATGTACCCAATAATTGAAGAGAATCAAATGAGAGAACCGCCGCACAAGCTCAACAGATACCACTATGAAGCGTAATGCAACGAAGCCATCACACAGGGGAGAAAAACAACACAAGAAATAAGCCCAAAGGATCATGTCGCAACATAACTCTGATATGATGCGTGACCCAATTGAAACACCTATACACATAGGATACGTCAATCCGTGATTCTCACTATCAACAACAATATATACATTAATAACAAACACGTGAAGTGCATGACCATAGCCATGCAAAAATGAATAGCACAATATACCACAAATAGAAAGACCACAACCAAAGGCGCAATTAACCATTCAACACCCCGAGAATCATCTCGCTCGAATTTTGCCATAAGGCCCCCAACAGAATTGCATCAGGTAAAAATAATCAACAGATCACAACCCATCATAGTATATGAGAGTAACATATGGAACATATCAGAACATGAATAATATCCACTCCAACTGATAACACATCCCTCCATAATAATTGTGTTGGGTAGATAAATCTGACCTGAGGTAGAATACACATTCTCATTAGGCCCACTAATGGCCTCCAAATCAATTCCGATCCTCCCAGAATAGGTATATAACAATCAAAATTTGCACAATTATCGGTGTATAATACATTCCTATGAGAATTCTCTTCGTCTTCAAATCCCTAGAATACCATAATCTCCTGATCCCAACTACATTATTCAAATTACTAACATATTCATCATACACAATCATTCTAGATAAATACTTCCATAATTCCTTACTGCCACATAGATAAATCTGAACATCAGTATTCAATCAATCGGGCTATTAGCGTAATACATGTCAGGCATCTGCAAGTCAAAGCACAATGCGCCTTTTGGAGTGTGAACCTTTATTAGGTGGTACCAGATAATGCTAGCATTCTTCTAAACACCTGAAATCGTCCATGCTATCTAGAACTCGTGGCCCCATACAGGAGAAAAAGCATAACACACAACCGTTGACAGACATCCAGCCTAAGCCGTCCTCTACACTATCAAGAACTATTCGATACCCGTCCACACATAACTAAGAAATCAGAACTGAATTTCCCCAACATAACCAAGTCACGCAAGCCGTCAAACCCAAGTGTATTGACACAAAAAACCGGTAAAGCATCACCACACCAAAGGAACCAATTACCTTTATTACTATGCTGACCCTACACTACCACGCTGACCAATTTATTCGAATCCTCCTCAACTTGCCTTCAGGTTAACACTTCTCCATACCGGTACACTATGATCGTAAACCAAAGATCACTGCAAGAGATCCTAGCACGAACTACGTCGTCTAAAAGCCCATAAACCATTGTATTTGTAAGGCCCCGTAAAAGTTTACTTAAAACCCGGGGTTTCGTGGTGCCAACGTAGGCATATGTGTTAATGTTAGCTTGGGTATGGAATTTTTTGGTTGAACAGCACACTGGAGAGTTGAAGGAAAATGCTTTGTAGAAAAAGTCATTTTTTTGGCCTACTATGCGATTGCAGAATCGGTCTGCGGGCCGCAAAATGGCCACAAAGTGAGGCAATCAATTGGGCAACTTTTGGATGTCATTTCGCGGCCAATTATGCGACCGCAAAATGATTTCGCGGGCCGTACATCAATCGCCGAACCAACATAGAGATTTTTCGGAGGGAAGTTCTTCAGCGCATGATACGACCGCAGAACGGGGGTATGTGGGCCACTAAACAGCCGCGAACCCAGGCAGTGGTGCCCAAATCCGTAGGTCCATTTCGTGAACTGCAGAAGCATTATGCAGTTGCATATGCAACCGCAGACCAGTGTCGGGGCTCCTATTTTTCTAATTTTTGAACTCGACCCCATTCTAATAAAACACCATTTGGGATCATTTTAAAGGGGGAAAACATATATTTCTAGAGTGAGGGAGTGTCATAGATTGCGAAAGGGAGTTCGTAAGCTTCATCCACCAATTCTTACTCAAATCTTGGAAGATTAATAAGGAAAGCATACTAGTTCTTCATCCTAGATGTAAAATTCTACACCCTAACCCTTAATTTCGAAATTTAACTAGAAATGGGCAATTAGTAAGATAATTCATGGGTATGAGAGTTTTTTATTTTGCATGCATTTGTTATCAAGGGATGTTGGGAGATTGTTGACCTAAAAATGGCAAAACATGGGTTTGTGGGATAATGGAATCCTCAATAAAAGGACCTTGAAACCTTAATATGCACCTAGTGTTTGATAAAATTCTCGAATGAGCTAGAACCATGATCATCTTCCTAATTTCGGTTCAATTTGTTACATTTCTAAAATAGATCGAAGTTGCTATGAATTCCGGAACATTTTAGAGTCTAAAGAAGCTCAAGTGAGGTCTGTTGGCTTAACCCTTCTATTAAAATTGAACCCCATAATATCCATGTAAGTCCCGAGTTACTCATTGTGAATCGATTAACCTTGATAAGCTGGTGTCAAAAGACATCCATGATCAATATGTAATTCAATGCTATTGGTATGTTGTTCTACTATTTGAGAATGTGTTCAAAGTATGGGTTGCATATCTAAATGCCTTGACTTCAAGTTGTGTTTCAATTGAAAGCTAATGAAAATTGTGTAAGAAACCATAATGAGACTAAGACTCTTATTTGCTCATATGTGTGCTTAAATGTCTTGAATAGAAATGCCTTGTTGTTGGAAAGTCCATGATCATGGTTGAATGTAAAAAGGTGTGCATGAAATACGAAACATGAAATACGAAATACGTAATGCGCAATGTGAAATATGAAACACGGCCAACATGCCAAGAGAAATAATACAATTATGACCACTAGTGCCAATCGGGTCGTGATCGGACGCCATGCCGCACACATGGTGGTGATTATATTGGAAATTGTAATCAAAACTGTGAACAATGGTATATCAGTACTAAAGGTCTCCCAACTTAAAATATGGAAATTTACATGAAAACTTATCTCATTCCTAATTTGATATTTGGTAACTGCTTGAGGCTTTTACTGATATCATGATTGTCCTAACTTGCATTATTGTTCGTTCTTATGAGAGGGTGTTTCGTCATATATACTAGTACTATTCGATAGTACTAACGTCCCTTTATTTGGGGGCACTGCATTTTTCATGGATGCAGATGATTCCACAGTAGGATGCGCTGATCAGTGATAGCGACACACTCTCTTTCCAGCTGACCTGGTGAGGCCCACTTTACTCAGGTTCATGTATCGTTTGTTCATTATACCATTATATTTTGAGGTATAGATAGAGCCTTGTTGCCGGCACTATCATTGCACTCTTTGTATTTATTAGAGGCTCCATAGACATAGTGTAGGGGTATATGGGTACTGGGAAAGTCAAACAAATTATGTTGTATTTTGATCACTTGTTCCACTTCAAACCACGAGAATGTGTGCATTTTAAGACTTATTAAATGAAGTAACTAGTGGTAATGAATTTGGTATTGTCTACATGATCTCCTTATTGGTTAGTTAACAAAGATACATGTTCTCTTTAAATCATGGGGGAGTTTGGGTAGAAAGTATTCAACAGGCTTGCTTGACTGGGTTCACTTGGTTGAGCGCTAGTCGCGCTCCCAGAGTTTGGGGCATGACAAACTTGGTATCAGAGCCTAAGGTTTTAAATTGTCCTAGGATATCTCGGAGCCATGTCTAGTAGAGTCCTTCTTATCGGTGTGTTGTCGAACACATCTATAATTAGAAGGCTACTTGGACATTTAGGAATAATACCCTTCTTTGATGTTATTGATCGTGCAATAAAGCTGATTGTGCGATTGTTCCTCTTTTAACTCGTGCATTGCTCTAACTTTCAGTAAATAGCACCTAAGAAGAAGGCAATAACTGGCCAAGGAGCCGATTTTATCCCAGGAGTGGAAGTTGATTCAATCATTGATGATGCGGGTGAACACCCGAGGGGTGAGGATATTCCCCCAATTACTACACCGCCTGGTTGTACTATTCCTACTCAGGGTGCACCAGTTCCTACAGTTGACGAGAATGCAACGAATTCTCCACTTGATATTCCGGTTCCACCTCCAGCCCCAGCTTCCGGTCCCGGTGTTTGAGATGTGGGAGGACTCCCGTGAGTAGGGGAGCCCTTCGGCGAGGTGGAGTGAGTTTGACGAGGCTTTCATGGATAATTTTTTGCCTGTCGAGACTAAGGCTACCCGTGATACAGAGTTTCAGAACCTGAGACAGGGTAGCAAGAATGTGTGGGAGTACCATATGCAATTTGCGCGCCTGTCCAAATATGCTATTCACATGTTGCCCACTATGGAGGCTAGAGTGCGTCGGTTTGTGTAGGGCCTTAGCCCTTTGGTTATCAATTATGCCGCTACAGCTGCCTTGAATTCTAACATGATCAAGCTACAGAGAACCGTAAGTTAAAGAAGAGAATTGAGCGAGAGGGTAGCAGTAAGGCCCGGTCAGTGGGCAACTTTGGGAATTCATTTGGTGGCGGTAGGTCAACATTCAGGGGAGGGTCATCACGGCCAGCCCAGTCTTTTGCTCAGTCGTCAGCCAGTACACCTAGTGCTTGATAAAATGCTCAAATGAGCTAGAAGCATGATCATCTTCCTAATTTTGGTTCTATTTTGCAACTTTTCTAAAATAGATTGAATTTACTAAGATTTCCAGAACATTTAGAGTTAAGGAAGATCAAGTAAGGTATGTTGGCTAAACTCTTCTCTTAAAATTTAACCCCACAATATCCATGTAAGTCCCTAGTTACTTATTGTGAATCGATTACCCGAATAAGCTAGTGTCAAACGACATCCGTGATCAATATGTAATTTTAATGCTCTTGTTATATTGTAATACTATTTTAGAATGTGTTCAAAGTAGGGCTTGCATATCTAAATGCCTTGACCTCAAGTTGTGTTTCAAAGGAAAGCTATTTAAAGCTTGTGTAAGAAATCATAATGTGCCTAAAACTCCTATTTGCTAAAATATGTGCTTAAATGTCTTGAATAGAAATGCCTTGTTGTTGGAAAGTCCATGATGATGGTTGAAAGTAAAAAGGTGTGCATGAAATACGAATCACATAATGTGAAATGTGGAATATAAAATGTGAAATTTGAGACACGGCAAATGTGCGAAGAGAAATAATACAATTGTGACCATTAGTGCCAATGAAATGAAGAGATGTGCAAGAAATATGAAACGAGGTGACTGATAGAAAATGGTGATGTCTCACATAAGACGGTCTACCCGATCAGGTCGTGATAGGATGCCATGCCACACACATGGTGGTGACTGTGTTAGAATTGTAAATGAAATTGTGATTTGGTTGATGTATCCCATGAAACGGCCTAGCCGATCGAGTCGTGATCGGACGCCATGCCGCACACATGGTGGTGACTGTGTTAGAATGGTAATTGAAATTGTGATTTGGTTGATGTCTCGCATGAGACGTCCTAGCCGATCGGGTCGTGATCGGATGCCTTGCCGCATACATGGTGGTGACTGTGTTGGAAATCGTAATCAAAATTGTGAATAGTGGTATACCGGTACCAAAGATTTTCCAACTTAAAATTTGGAAATTTATTTAAAACTTGTCTTATCTCTAATTTGATATTTGGTAATTGTTTAAGGCTTTAATTGATATTACGACTATCCTTACTTGCATTACTGCTCGTTTCTTTTAGATAGTATTTAGTATATATACCGGTACTATTAAACAGTACTAACATCCCTTTTGCCGAGGGCGCTGCATCTTTAATGAATGCAGGTGGTTCCACAACAGACGACACTGATCAGCAATACCACTACACTCTTTTCCCAGCTGATTTGGTGAGCCCCACTTCACTCGGGGTCATGTATCTTTTGTTCATTTTATCACCATATTTTGAGGTATAGCCAGAGCCTTCTTGCCGGCACTATCATTGTACTCCTTTGTATCTAGTAGAGGCTCCGTAGACATAGCGTAGGTGGTATGTTGGTATGGGGAATGTCAGTTTGATGATGTTGTAATTGTATCACATGTTCCACATAAAACTATGAAAGAGTATGTATTTTGAAACATATAAATGATATAACTACTGATAACAAGTTTGAGTTGTTGTTTACTTGATCCTCTTCACTGCTTAATTAATAAATTGGATTTTACTGTTATTCTTGAATAAGTTCGGGTAGAAGGTAACGTACAGGCTTGCTCG
Organism: Nicotiana tabacum; assembly: GCF_000715075.1. Classification (NCBI taxonomy): domain Eukaryota; kingdom Viridiplantae; phylum Streptophyta; class Magnoliopsida; order Solanales; family Solanaceae; genus Nicotiana; species Nicotiana tabacum. The sequence goes on along the minus strand of NC_134101.1, from coordinate 325,969 downwards.
GTTGAGCACCGGTCGCACACCCTGAGTTTGGGGCGTGACACTTGCTTGCGTGGTTTCTTAGTCTTCTCTGTATGAGCGCATTAGAGCGCGTCAGTATGACGAGTCCTATTTGCTTGCCCTTAAGGACGCAATGCAGCATGGCGATGCCAAGGAGGTTTCTACATATCCTACTCACGTCCTTTTCGAGGCGCTGCGTTTCATGTCGCGCAGGTACCGATAGATAAGCATTTGAGTCACATCAGTAGGCCATCCACCAGCTGTTGGAGTCACTCCACTTACTCCTAGAGTTACTTATCTTTATGGGTACAATCAGCTAGTTTTGGGTATGACAGGGTCGTGTTCCATCCAATACTTGTTTAGTTCAGCACTCCTAGAGGTTTTAAAGTGTCATGGGATGTCTCAGAGCCGTGTCTAGTAGAGTCCTTCTTATCGGTGTGTTGTCGACCACATCTAAAATTAGGAGGGTACTTGGGCATTTAGGAATGTCACCTTACTTTGATACTCCAAATTGTGCGATAAATCTCAAGATAGAAAGTTAATTTCCTCGTTATGTATCATTTACCAGATGAGTAATCCACGAGCTTGAAGCAGCAGGGAGGGAATGACCTTGCCGGATAATTCGGGGGAGATTACACAAGAGTTCATTGGGAGAATGCATCAAGCTGTGGAGGGATTGGAAGAACTTGTTGCTAAGGGAAGTACCCTAGTTCCTACCAATGTCACCACACCACCAGATCATGTGGTGAGAGCATTTAAGAAACGAAAAGGGGTTGTTCGTACTAATAAATTGGATTGTTTGATTTGCAAGAAAAGTCACTTGGGAACATGTTAGATGACTCTTGAAATATGTTATGGTTGTGGAAAAGGGGGGAACAAGAAGAACAAATGCCCTAGATTGGTACACCTACCTTGGTCTGCCCGATATGCGGGAAGGAACATTTAGCATCATGTTGTAAGTATGCGCAGCAGCATGTTAGGGGTGGCAAGTTTGGCAAATTCTTACTTCCACCATGGAGGCTCTGGGAGGTTAAGGGGGAAGATTATGGTGTATGCAAAAACTGTGAATATCAGGTTAGTAGGGCGAGTCAGTCTAGCAAACCTCATCCCTTTTGTGTGAAGTATGGGAGATTTCATTCGGGAGTATGTAACTATGGTACCAATGTATGCTATCGGTGTATTATGAGGGGTCAAATTCAGACAGATTGTCCTTCGTCTTGCAGAGCATGGTTAGGGATGCGGCACAACCAGCTAGTTCTGTAGTTACTACATCCACAACGCCTCCCCCAACTGGAGGCACTATAGCACCCGCAAGACGTGGAGAAGCTAGGGGTTGTATCAAGATGTATATTCTCTTGACCCCGGTTACACTTTGTCATATGCCACTCCTTATGTTGCTATTGAATTTTGGATAGAACCGGAATAACTTTATGAGTCATTCTCTGTATCCACTATTTGAACGAGACATATCATTTGTGAAGCCTCTTTAACACAATTATCTCACTTGCAAGCTCTTGAGGAATTTATTTCTATAATGATTTCTTTGAATTGAGTCACAAGCCCAGGTTAATAATTCAAACTTGCCTCCTAAATTCTCTAGAAGGGACTATACCTATTGAATTCCTTATAGAACCTTTTGATCCAAATGGATAACGTCTATTCCCTTGTGCTTATGCATGCACCGTCGTAATGTTTACCTATGTGGTATCAAGTACAATGTAAAGCAACCCAGTGTTGAGATCCTTTTTGAGCCACTCTCTCTTTCCTGTGCATGTGACACCTATGGTTTGAACAGTCACTTTGATCCCTTTGTGAATATAGTCATAGATCATTTTCCCTATCCAAGTAACATAAAAATATATCTCAGCAACTATTATATGTGCACATGTCAAGTAAGACGGTCAATTGTTTGCATAAAGTTACTCTGAAACTTGGGATCCTCACAAACTCATCATAAGAATATCCATTGTTTGCCCATCTTAGTATGACTTTTATGGCCACTTAGGACATTCCGCACTAAGTAGCTCAGTCTGTTCCTAGTATTGTAGTTGACCATGTTGTGGCCTGGCATTGCAGTTTGGGAGTTATTATAGCAAAAATATGTCCAGCTCATAACAAATGTTCATTTTCTCTTTAAACCTCTGCAACATGTACTGACTGTGTTTCTTAGTTAGTAAATCATTGAGTATGTCATTGTCCTATGTGGAGGGTTTACTACCTTTAATGTTCCACATCCCTGGGTGGATAAGAGTTATTTGTCTTTTTCCCCGGAGCATCATATTACCCATTAGAACCTTTCTAACCAATGCATGATTTAACCCTAATATTAAGATGTCCTAGGTACATGGTCTCACTCGTGAAAGGTTGGAATTAGATATTCCAGATTATTAGGAACCTATCATGAACATATTTAGTTTAAGGGTCAAGTTTATTGTATCACTAGTCCTCTCATATAGGATCAACCATCGGGAAGGAATAAGTTGTTGTAATAATAATCCCACTAGTAACCAACCTCTTTTTCAGCTGGTTAGGCGTGGGGCGTAGTTTTCTTGTGTCAATTTCTATTAAGGGCATAACAGAGCTTCATGTATTTTTGAAATCACTAACACATTCATGGTGCAAGAATCTTCTCATTTTGAGCTAAACTGATTTTCCCAACACTCAAGGAGGCAACTGGTGTCATGTACTTGACTATTTTTCCTTAGAGCTTACTATTTTCGGGCAAGGCACATATGGAATGGAACAATTGTTACTATACCTTAAATAACTTGTCTCCTTCCAGGAATAACTGATGCTAACGACTCACCTCTTTTACATCATAGGATCATGTACATGGTTTCCACATTATCCGTGTGTACTACTTAACTCTATGCCTCATTTGTTGAATCAATGATGACATTGCAATAATTAATCATGTTAGCACTATCGGTAGTAACCTTCACATCCCTTAGGATATAACATCCTATAATGCCCTGCTCAGCACATTGATGAATTCCTGAACAATTCTAGCTCAATCTCAAACCCCGTTGTTCCTCTTTGTATTAAATCTACCAATATTAGTGGGTCCAGCCTGTCAAAGAGAAAGTATAATTCCATGATCAAACCTATTGGGTAGGAAATCTATGGTCATATTCATTCTATCACATCCTAGAATAATGGTTGAAGGTCGCCAAGGTTTTTTTTTTGGTGTCCGACACAGATATTTGGAGTTGAAGGAAGTAAACAGGTTATTCTCAAGATTTTCTCCTTGAAGATATTACGTGAATTGTTAATAAACGTCAAGTAGGTGTAGTGCACATTGGGACTTGTGGAATCTTGAATGAAATAGCCCAAACTACATGTATGATGTTTCCCCATCGTTGTCCTCTATGCACCCGATGCTTCACGTGTCTACGTCAAAGACGGTAATTGGAAGACCTTTTGCCTATCAATCAGGTCGAAGCTATTGGAGGTAAAGTCGGTAATAGGCTTGTGGGAGGTACCAATGTATGCTATGGGTGTGTTATGAGGGGTCAAATTCAGACAGATTGTCCTTCGTCTTGCAGAGCATGGGTAGGGATGCGGCACAACCAGCTAGTTCTGTTGCTACTACATCCACAACGAATCCCCCAACTAGAGGCACTATAGCATCCGCAAGACGTGGAGAAGCTAGGGGTTGTATCAAGATGTATATTCTCTTATTGACCCCGGTTACACTTTGTCATATGCCATTCCTTATGTTGCTTTGAAATTTTGGATTGAACCGGAATACCTTTATGAGTCGTTCTCTGTATCCACTCTTTGAACAAGACATATCATTTGTGAAGCCTCTTTAACACAATTATCTCACTTGCAAGCTCTTGAGGAATTGATTTCTATAATGATTTCTTAGAATTGAGTCACAAGCCCAGGTTAATAATTCCAACTTGCCTCCTAAATTCTCTAGAAGGGACTATACCTATTGAATTCCTTATAGAACCTTTTGATCCAAATGTGCTTATGCATGCACCGTCGTAATGTTTACCTATGTGGTATCTAGTACAATGTAAAGCAACCCAGTGTTGAGATCCTTTTTGAGCCACTCTCTCTTTCCTGTGCATGTGACACCTATGGTTTGAATAGTCACTTTGATCCCTTTGTGAATATAGTCATAGATCATTTTCCCTATCCAAGTAACATAAAAGCATATCTCAGCACCTATTATATGTGTACATGTCAAGTAAGACGGTCAATTGTTTGCATAAAGTTACTCTGAAACTTGGGATCCTCACAAACTCATCATAAGAATATCCATTATTTTCCCATCTTAGTATGACTTTTATGTCCACTTAGGACATTCCGCATTAAGTAGCTCACTTTGTTCCTAGTATTGTAGTTTCCCATGACATGGACTGGTATTGCAGTTTGGTAGTTATTATAGCAGAAATATGTCCACCTTATAACAAATGTTCATTTTTTTCTTTAAACCTCTGCAATATGTACAGACTGTGTTCCTTAGTTAGTAAATCATTGAGTATGTCATTGTCCTGTGTGGAGGGTTTACTACCTTTAATGTTCCACATTCCTGGGTGGATAAGAGTTATTTGTCTTTTTCCCCGGAGCATCATATTACCCATTAGAACCTTTCTAACCAATGCATGATTTAACTCTAATATTAAGATGTCCTAGGTACACGATCTCACTCGTGAAAGGTTGGAATTAGATATTCCAGATTATTAGGTTCCTATCATGAACATATTTAGTTTAAGGGTCAAGTTTATTGTATCACTAGTCCTCTCATATAGGATCAACCATCGGGAAGGAATAAGTTGTTGTAATAATAATCCCACTAGTAACCAACCTCTTTTTCAGCTGGTTAGGCGTGGGGCGTAGTTTTCTTGTGTCAATTTCTATTAAGGGCATAACAGAGCTTCATGTATTTTTGAAATTACTAACACATTCATGGTGCAAGAATCTTCTCATTTTGAGCTAAACTGATTTTCCCAACACTCAAGGAGGCAACTGGTGTCATGTACTTGACTATTTTTCCTTAGAGCTTACTATTTTCGGGCAAGGCACATATGGAATGGAACAATTGTTACTATCCCTTGAATAACTTGTCTCCTTCCAGGAATAACTGATGCTAACGACTCACATCTTTTACATCATAGGATCATGTACATGGTTTCCACATTATCCGTGTGTGCTACTTAACTCTATGCCTCATTTGTTGAATCAATGATGACATTGCAATAATTAATCATGTTAGCACTATCGGTAGTAACCTTCACATCCCTTAGGATATAACATCCTATAATGCCCTGCTCAGCACATTGATGAATTCCTGAAAAATTCTAGCTCAATCTCAAACCCCGTTGTTCCGCTTTGTATTAAATCTACCGATATTAGTGGGTCCAGCCTGTCAAAGAGAAAGTATAATTCCATGATCAAACCTATTGGGTAGGAAATCTATGGTCATATTCATTCTATCACATCCTAGAATAATGGTTGAAGGTCGCCAAGGTTTATTTTTGGGTGTCCGACATAGATATTTGGAGTTGAAGGAAGTAAACAGGTTATTCTCAAGATTTTCTTCTTGAAGATATTACGTGAATTGTTAATAAACGTCAAGTAGGTGTAGTGCACATTGGGACTTGTGGAATCTTGAAAGAAATAGCCCAAACTACATGTATGATGTTTCCCTATCGTTGTCCTCTATGCACCCGATGTTTCACGTGTCTACGACAAAGACGGTAATTGGAAGACCTTTTGCCTATCAATCAGGTCGAAGCTATTGGAGGTAAAGTCGGTAATAGGCTTGTGGGAGGTACCAATGTATGCTATGGGTGTGTTATGAGGGGTCAAATTCAGACAGATTGTCCTTCGTCTTGCAGAGCATGGGTAGGGATGCGGCACAACCAGCTAGTTCTGTTGCTACTACATCCACAACGAATCCCCCAACTAGAGGCACTATAGCACCCGCAAGATGTGGAGTCGCTAGGGGTTGTATCAAGATGTATATTCTCTTATTGACCCCGGTTACACTTTGTCATATGCCATTCCTTATGTTGCTATGAAATTTTGGATAGAACCGGAATAACTTTATGAGTCGTTCTCTGTATCCACTCTTTGAACAAGACATATCATTTGTGAAGCCTCTTTAACACAATTATCTCACTTGCAAGCTCTTGAGGAATTGATTTCTATAATGATTTCTTTTAATTGAGTCACAAGCCCAGGTTAATAATTCCAACTTGCCTCCTAAATTCTCTAGAAGGGACTATACCTATTGAATTCCTTATAGAACCTTTTGATCCAAATGGATAACGTCTACTCCCTTGTGCTTATGCATGCACCGTCGTAATGTTTACCTATGTGGTATCTAGTACAATGTAAAGCAACCCAGTGTTGAGATCCTTTTTGAGCCACTCTCTCTTTCCTGTGCATGTGACACCTATGGTTTGAACAGTCACTTTGATCCCTTTGTGAATATAGCCATAGATCATTTTCCCTATCCAGGTAACATAAAAGCATATCTCAGCACCTATTATATGTGTACATGTCAAGTAAGATGGCCAATTGTTTGCATAAAGGTACTCTGAAACTGGGGATCCTCACAAACTCATCATAAGAATATCCATTATTTTCCCATCTTAGTATGACTTTTATGTCCACTTAGGACATTCCGCATTAAGTAGCTCACTTTGTTCCTAGTATTGTAGTTTCCCATGACATGGACTGGTATTGCAGTTTGGTAGTTATTATAGCAGAAATATGTCCACCTTATAACAAATGTTCATTTTTTTCTTTAAACCTCTGCAATATGTACAGACTGTGTTCCTTAGTTAGTAAATCATTGAGTATGTCATTGTCCTGTGTGGAGGGTTTACTACCTTTAATGTTCCACATCCTTGGGTGGATAAGAGTTATTTGTCTTTTTCCCCGGAGCATCATATTACCCATTAGAACCTTTCTAACCAATGCCTGATTTAACTATAATATTAAGATGTCCTAGGTACATGGTCTCACTCGTGAAAGGTTGGAATTAGATATTCCAGATTATTAGGTTCTGTATCATGAACATATTTAGTTTAAGGGTCAAATTTATTATATCACTAGTCCTCTCATATAGGATCAACCATCGGGAAGGAATAAGTTGTTGTAATAATAATCCCACTAGTGACCAACCTCTTTTTCAGCTGGTTAGGCGTGGGGCGTAGTTTTCTTGTGTCAAATTCTATTAAGGGCATAACACAGCTTCATGTATTTTTGAAATTACTAACACATTCATGGTGCAAGAATCTTCTCATTTTGAGCTAAATTTATTTTCCCTACACTCAAGGAGGCAACTGGTGTCATGTACTTGACTATTTTTCCTTAGAGCTTACTACTGTCGGGCAAGGCACATATGGAATGGAAAAATTGTTACTATCCCTTGAATAACTTGTCTCCTTCCAGGAATAACTGATGCTAACGACTCACCTCTTTTACATCATAGGATCATGTACATGGTCTCCACATTATCCGTGTGTACTACTTAACTCTATGCCTCATTTGTTGAATAAATGATGACATTGCAATAATTAATCATGTTAGCACTATCGGTAGTAACCTTCACATCCCTTAGGATATAACCTCCTATAATGCCCTGCTCAGCACATTGATGAATTCCTGAAAAATTCTAGCTCAATCTCAAACCCCGTTGTTCCGCTTTGTATTAAATCTACCGATATTAGTGGGTCCAGCCTGTCAAAGAGAAAGTATAATTCCATGATCAAACATATTGGGTAGGAAATCTATGGTCATATTCATTTTATCACATCATAGAATAATGGTTGAAGGTCGCCAAGGCTTTTTTTTGGGTGTCCGACACAGAGATTTGGAGTTGAAGGAAGTAAACAAGTTATTCTTTAGATTTTCTCCTTGAAGATATTACGTGAATTGTTAATAAATGTCAAGTAGGTGTAGTGCACGTTGGGCCTTGTGGAATCTTGAAAGAAATAGCCCAAACTACATGTATGATGTTTCCCCATCGTTGTCCTCTATGCACCCGATGCTTCACGTGTCTACGTCAAAGACGGTAATTGGAAGACCTTTTGCCTATCGTTCAGGTGGAAGCTATTGAAGGTAAAGTCGGTAATTGGCTTGTGGGAGGTACCTTCTGTGCTATGGGTGTGTTATGAGGGGTCAAATTCAGACAGATTGTCCTTCGTCTTGCAGAGCATTGTTAGGGATGCGGCACAACCAGCTAGTTCTGTAGCTACTACATCCACAACGCCTCCCCCAACTGGCGGCACTATAGCACCCGCAAGACGTGGAGAAGCTAGGGGTTGTATCAAGATGTATATTCTCTTATTGACCCCGGTTACACTTTGTCATATGCCTTTCCTTATGTTGCTATGGAAGTTTTGATAGAACCGGAATAACTTTATGAGTCGTTCTCTGTATCCACTCTTTGAACGAGACATATCATTTGTGAAGCCTCTTTAACACAATTATCTCACTTGTAAGCTCTTGAGGAATTGATTTCTATAATGATTTCTTTGAATTGAGTCGCAAGCCCAGGTTAATAATTCCAACTTGCCTACTAAATTCTCTAGAAGGGACTATACCTATTGAATTCCTTATAGAACCTTTTGATCCAAATGGATAACGTCTACTCCCTTGTGCTTATGCATGCACCGTCGTAATGTTTACCTATGTGGTATCAAGTACAATGTAAAGCAACCCAGTGTTGAGATCCTTTTTGAGCCACTCTCTCTTTCCTGTGCATGTGACACCTATGGTTTGAACAACCACTTTGATCCCTTTGTGAATATAGTCATAGATCATTTTCCCTATCCAAGTAACATAAAAGCATATCTCAGCACCTATTATATGTGTACATGTCAAGTAAGACGGTCAATTGTTTGCATAAAGTTACTCTGAAACTTGGGATCCTCACAAACTCATCATAAGAATATCCATTGTTTGCCCATCTTAGTATGACTTTTATGTCCACTTAGGACATTCCACATTAAGTAGCTCATTTTGTTCCTAGTATTGTAGTTGCCCATGACGTGGCCTGGTATTGCAGTTTGGGAGATATTATAGCAGAAATATGTCCACCTTATAACAAATGTTCATTTTTTCTTTAAACATATGCAACATGTACAGACTGTGTTCCTTAGTTAGTAAATCATTGAGTATGTCATTGTCCTGTGTGGAGGGTTTACTACCTTTAATGTTCCCTGGGTGGATAAGAGTTATTTGTCTTTTTCCCCGGAGCATCATATTACCCATTAGAACCTTTCTAACCAATGCATGATTTAACTCTAATATTAAGATGTCCTAGGTACATGGTCTCACTCGTGAAAGGTTGGAATTAGATATTCCAGATTATTAGGTTCCTATCATGAACATATTTAGTTTAAGGGTAAAGTTTATTGTATCACTAGTACTCTCATATAGGATCAACCATCGGGAAGGAATAAGTTGTTGTAATAATAATCCCACTAGTGACCAACCTCTTTTTTAGCTGGTTAGGCATGGGGCGTAGTTTTCTTGTGTCAAAATATATTAAGGGCATAACACAACTTCATGTATTTTTCAAATCACTAACACATTAATGGTGCAAGAATCTTCTCATTTTGAGCTAAACTGATTTTCCCTACACTCAAGGAGGCAACTGGTGTCATGTACTTGACTATTTATCCTTAGAGCTTACTATTGTCGGGCAAGGCACATATGGAATGGAACAATTGTTACTATCCCTTGAATAACTTGTCTCCTTCCAGGAATAACTGATGCTAACGACTAATCTCTTTTACATCATAGGATCATGTACATGGTTTCCACATTATCCGTGTGTACTACTTAACTCTATGCCTCATTTGTTGAATCAATGATGACATTGCAATAATTAATCATGTTAGCACTATCGGTAGTAAACTTCACATCCCTTAGGATATAACCTCCTATAATGCCCTGCTCAGCACATTGATGAATTCCTGAACAATTCTAGCTCAATCTCAAACCCCGTTGTTCCTCTTTGTATTAAATCTACCGATAGTAGTGGGTCCAACCTGTCAAAGAGAAAGTATAATTCCATGATCAAACCTATTGGGTAGGAAATCTATGGTCATATTCATTCTATCACATCCTAGAATAATGGTTGAAGGTCGCCAAGGCTTTTTTTTGGGTGTCCGACACAGATATTTGGAGTTGAAGGAAGTAAACAGGTTATTCTCAAGATTTTCTCCTTGAAGATATTACGTGAAATGTTAATAAACGTCAAGTAGGTGTAGTGCACATTGGGCCTTGTGGAATCTTGAAAGAAATAGCCCAAACTACATGTATGATGTTTCCCCATAGTTGTCCTCTATGCACCCGATGCTTCACGTGTCTACGTCAAAGATGGTAATTGGAAGACCTTTTGCCTATCGTTCTGGTGGAAGCTATTGAAGGTAAAGTCGGTAATTGGCTTGTGGGAGGTACCAATGTATGCTATGTGTGTGTTATGAGGGGTCAAATTCAGACAGATTGTCCTTCGTCTTGCAGAGCATGGTTAGGGATGCGGCACAACCAGCTAGTTCTTTAGCTACTACATCCACAACGCCTCCCCCAACTGGAGGCACTATAGCACCCGCAAGACGTGGAGAAGCTAGGGGTTGTATCAAGATGTATATTCTCTTATTGACCCCGGTTACACTTTGTCATATGCCATTCCTTATGTTGCTATGGAATTTTGGATAGAACCGGAATACCTTTATGAGTCGTTCTCTGTATCCACTCTTTGAACGAGACATATCATTTGTGAAGCCTCTTTAACACAATTATCTCACTTGCACTCTCTTGAGGAATTGATTTCTATAATGATTTCTTTGAATTGAGTCACAAGCCCAGGTTAATAATTCCAACTTGCCTCCTAAATTCTCTAGAAGGGACTATACCTATTGAATTCCTTATAGAACCTTTTGATCCAAATGGATAACGTCTACTCCCTTGTGCTTATGCATGCACCATCGTAATGTTTACCTATGTGGTATCAAGTACAATGTAAAGCAACCCAGTGTTGAGATCCTTTTTGAGCCACTCTCTCTTTCCTGTGCATGTGACACCTATGGTTTGAACAGTCACTTTGATCCCTTTATGAATATAGTCATAGATCATTTTCCCTATCCAAGTAACATAAAAGCATATCTCAGCACCTATTATATGTGTACATGTCAAGTAAGACGGTCAATTGTTTGCATAAAGTTACTCTGAAACTTGGGATCCTCACAAACTCATCATAAGAATATCCATTGTTTGCCCATCTTAGTATGACTTTTATGTCCACTTAGGACATTCCACATTAAGTAGCTAACTTTGTTCCTAGTATTGTAGTTGCCCATGACGTGGCCTGGTATTGCAGTTTGGGAGATATTATAGCAGAAATATGTCCACCTTATAACAAATGTTCATTTTTTCTTTAAACACCTGCAACATGTACAGACTGTGTTCCTTAGTTAGTAAATCATTGAGTATGTCATTGTCCTGTGTGGAGGGTTTACTACCTTTAATGTTCCCTGGGTGGATAAGAGTTATTTGTCTTTTTCCCCGGAGCATCATATTACCCATTAGAACCTTTCTAACCAATGCATGATTTAACTCTAATATTAAGATGTCCTAGGTACATGGTCTCACTCGTGAAAGGTTGGAATTAGATATTCCAGATTATTAGGTTCCTATCATGAACATATTTAGTTTAAGGGTCAAGTTTATTGTATCACTAGTACTCTCATATAGGATCAACCATCGGGAAGGAATAAGTTGTGGTAATAATAATCCCACTAGTGACCAACCTCTTTTTCAGCTGGTTAGGCATGGGGCGTAGTTTTCTTGTGTCAAATTCTATTAAGGGCATAACACAACTTCATGTATTTTTGAAATCACTAACACATTAATGGTGCAAGAATCTTCTCATTTTGAGCTAAACTGATTTTCCCTACACTCAAGGAGGCAACTGGTGTCATGTACTTGACTATTTATCCTTAGAGCTTACTATTGTCGGGCAAGGCACATATGGAATGGAACAATTGTTACTATCCCTTGAATAACTTGTCTCCTTCCAGGAATAACTGATGCTAACGACTAATCTCTTTTACATCATAGGATCATGTACATGGTTTCCACATTATCCGTGTGTACTACTTAACTCTATGCCTCATTTGTTGAATCAATGATGACATTGCAATAATTAATCATGTTAGCACTATCGGTAGTAACCTTCACATCCCTTAGGATATAACCTCCTATAATGCCCTGCTCAGCACATTGATGAATTCCTGAACAATTCTAGCTCAATCTCAAACCCCGTTGTTCCTCTTTGTATTAAATCTACCGATAGTAGTGGGTCCAACCTGTCAAAGAGAAAGTATAATTCCATGATCAAACCTATTGGGTAGGAAATCTATGGTCATATTCATTCTATCACATCCTAGAATAATGGTTGAAGGTCGCCAAGGCTTTTTTTTGGGTGTCCGACACAGATATTTGGAGTTGAAGGAAGTAAACAGGTTATTCTCAAGATTTTCTCCTTGAAGATATTACGTGAATTGTTAATAAATGTCAAGTAGGTGTAGTGCACATTGGGCCTTGTGGAATCTTGAAAGAAATAGCCCAAACTACATGTATTATGTTTCCCCATCGTTGTCCTCTATGCACCCGATGCTTCACGTGTCTACGTCAAAGACGGTAATTGGAAGACCTTTTGCCTATCGTTCTGGTGGAAGCTATTGAAGGTAAAGTCGGTAATTGGCTTGTGGGAGGTACCAATGTATGCTGTGGGTGTGTTAGGAGGGGTCAAATTCAGACAGATTGTCCTTCGTCTTGCAGAGCATGGTTAGGGATGTGGCACAACCAGCTAGTTCTTTAGCTACTACATCCACAACGCCTCCCCCAACTGGAGGCACTATAGCACCCGCAAGACGTGGAGAAGCTAGGGGTTGTATCAAGATGTATATTCTCTTATTGACCCCGGTTACACTTTGTCATATGCCATTCCTTATGTTGCTATGGAATTTTGGATAGAACCGGAATAACTTTATGAGTCGTTCTCTGTATCCACTCTTTGAACGATACATATCATTTGTGAAGCCTCTTTAACACAATTATCTCACTTGCACTCTCTTGAGGAATTGATTTCTATAATGATTTCTTTGAATTGAGTCACAAGCCCAGGTTAATAATTCCAACTTGCCTCCTAAATTCTCTAGAAGGGACTATACCTATTGAATTCCTTATAGAACCTTTTGATCCAAATGGATAACGTCTACTCCCTTGTGCTTATGCATGCACCGTCGTAATGTTTACCTATGTGGTATCAAGTACAATGTAAAGCAACCCAGTGTTGAGATCCTTTTTGAGCCACTCTCTCTTTCCTGTGCATGTGACACCTATGGTTTGAACAGTCACTTTGATCCCTTTATGAATATAGTCATAGATCATTTTCCCTATCCAAGTAACATAAAAGCATATCTCAGCACCTATTATATGTGTACATGTCAAGTAAGACGGTCAATTGTTTGCATAAAGTTACTCTGAAACTTGGGATCCTCACAAACTCATCATAAGAATATCCATTGTTTGCCCATCTTAGTATGACTTTTATGTCCACTTAGGACATTCCACATTAAGTAGCTCACTTTGTTCCTAGTATTGTAGTTGCCCATGACGTGGCCTGGTATTGCAGTTTGGGAGATATTATAGCAGAAATATGTCCACCTTATAACAAATGTTCATTTTTTCTTTAAACACCTGCAACATGTACAGACTGTGTTCCTTAGTTAGTAAATCATTGAGTATGTCATTGTCCTGTGTGGAGGGTTTACTACCTTTAATGTTCCCTGGGTGGATAAGAGTTATTTGTCTTTTTCCCCGGAGCATCATATTACCCATTAGAACCTTTCTAACCAATGCATGATTTAACTCTAATATTAAGATGTCCTAGGTACATGGTCTCACTCGTGAAAGGTTGGAATTAGATATTCCAGATTATTAGGTTCCTATCATGAACATATTTAGTTTAAGGGTCAAGTTTATTGTATCACTAGTACTCTCATATAGGATCAACCATCGGGAAGGAATAAGTTGTTGTAATTATAATCCCACTAGTGACCAACCTCTTTTTCAGCTGGTAAAGCATGGGGCGTAGTTTTCTTGTGTCAAATTCTATTAAGGGCATAACACAACTTCATGTATTTTTGAAATCACTAACACATTAATGGTGCAAGAATCTTCTCATTTTGAGCTAAACTGATTTTCCCTACACTCAAGGAGGCAACTGGTGTCATGTACTTGACTATTTTTCCTTAGAGCTTACTATTGTCGGGCAAGGCACATATGGAATGGAACAATTGTTACTATCCCTTGAATAACTTGTCTCTTCCAGGAATAACTGATGCTAACGACTAATCTCTTTTACATCATAGGATCATGTACATGGTTTCCACATTATCCGTGTGTACTACTCAACTCTATGCCTCATTTGTTGAATCAATGATGACATTGCAATAATTAATCATATTAGCACTATCGGTAGTAACCTTTACATCCCTTAGGATATAACCTCCTATAATGCCCTGCTCAGCACATTGATGAATTCATGAACAATTCTAGCTCAATCTCAAACCCCGTTGTTCCTCTTTGTATTAAATCTACCGATAGTAGTGGGTCCAACCTGTCAAAGAGAAAGTATAATTCCATGATCAAACCTATTGGGTAGGAAATCTATGGTCATATTCATTCTATCACATCCTAGAATAATGGTTGAAGGTTGCCAAGGTTTATTTTTGGGTGTCCGACACAGAGATTTAGAGTTGAAAGAAGTAAACAGGTTATTCTCAAGATTTTCTCCTTGAATATATTACGTGAATTGTTAATAAACGTCAAGTAGGTGTAGTGCACATTGGGCCTTGTGGAATCTTGAAAGAAATAGCCCAAACTACATGTATGATGTTTCCCTATCGTTGTCCTCTATGCACCCGATGCTTCACGTGTCTATGTCAAAGACGGTAATTGGAAGACCTTTTGCCTATCGTTCAGGTGGAAGCTATTGAAGGTAAAGTCGGTAATTGGCTTGTGGGAGGTACCTTCTGGTTATCCTTATTAGATAAGTCCTGAAGTTGGGATTGCCTCCGTCAAAGTGCTATAGCTAAGTTAGTGAGTCGAGGAGGTCGCCTCAAAGGCCGAGTGTGTTGTGGAAAGGAAATATTCTCACTTGTTTGTAGAGACAAATAGTTGTGGTTCAAAAGGTACTTTCTATGTGTTATGATTTAAATGGGTGCAGTTCATGTCAAGGTACCACTTCTGATAACGTAATGCCCTTAATATTGAGGTCGGTGTTATTAATATATATTTTGATGCTTTGTTGAGTTGTGGATGTGTTGTTAGGAGTTGTTTTGGTGGTTCTCTAGCAAGTGGTTAGGCACAATTACAGGGGAGACTCTGCCGAAATTTCTGGAAATTTGGGGAGTTAGCCAAATTTTTGTGCTTTTGATGTTTGGATAAAGATTTAAGTCACATTGGGTGCGTGTGGAGGACTCTAACCCTCATTCATGGAAAAATGATCCTAGGCGAGGGAGAACGTAAGGCCCCATTAAAATTTCCTAATGATTTAAGATTTTAAATTTCGCCCGCGGTATTTGAGGATAACGTATTCGAGTATTAAAGGAGACCTATAGGATAGAACCACATCATTTTGAAATGAAAATATATGTTTAAGGTGTGTTGGATCATACTAAGGAGTTTTGTGAATGGCAAGAATTTGTGTGGAAGAAGTTGGATGCATTAAGTGGAAAGGATGACTCAATTAACACAAGACCCGGCTTCAAAGGAATGCCACTCCCAAAATATAAAGACTTAGGTGGTGATGTACCTATCAAATTAAAGACATTTGAGTCTAGTTTCCAACTCATCAAACCGTTCATCATTTGGATATTTCTATAGAAAATTATGGCCATTTTACCGGACCTATTCCATATGCACGCCAAGATGCACGACTGCGCATATAAAGGGGGTTCTGCCTTATATGCGTGGCCAAATGCACGGTCACTTGCCCAGGTGTGAGGCGTGCAGATAGGTGCCCTATAAATACCCCCAAGGTGTAACACTCAGTAACTACATATTTGTTATGGATGCATTAAATAAGTATTAATGTGATCGTTTAGACATGTGATGTCCTATTGGGATGAGTATGGGTGGAAACAATTGTTTTAGAATCAAGACCGAAACCGAGGTGTATAAAATTCAGTAGAATCGACTACATTAATGAGAGGTCCATCTTGTAGCCTTAAATAGTGCAAGTCCATGAAAACTCACGGCCATAGACAGTACAAGGCCATAATTACACAGTGCCACAGATAGTACAAGGCACTGTCCAGGGCATCAACCTCTACGCCCCAGACAGCGCAAGGCATTATAGTTTTGGCGCCTCTAATGGCTCCTTGCACAGTTGTTTCAGCGCCCCTGATGATGGCTCACGCCGGCAAGGTTTATCCGATCTACTTTTATTTTCCTCTTTAATTTTGGGACGTGTTCACTTATTTAAAAGACCTACCTCATTCCCCCACACCCCAAACACGAAAACCTACTATAGAAAGGGAAGCTCTCAAGAACCTAACTTCCCCAAAGTCCGTCCATCATCCAAGGTAAGTTCTAACAATGATTCTAAGTTAATTTCAATTCTCCAACACCTTATTAACAGGGGTAAATCCTTCCACTCCTTAGATATTCGGTCGAGATACCATTGTTGAGATAGGAAATACTAGAACTTGAATTCAAGAGGAGTGAACTTCAGAAAGGTAATGCTTCTACTACCTAATCATTTATAACTATGAATTAATAAATTTTTGGGAGAATAGTAAATGGGTTTGATAAAGAGAAGCATAAGAGACTTGAGAGGGTGATAGCCCATTGGGGTATAATTATGGAGTACAAGTTGGTAACAAATGAGACTTGAGAGGATGTTGAAAGTGGGATACAATGGATAGTAGTACATATTAGAGCATAATCTCATCAGAAAGTAAAAAATCATTTATCATGTTTTATGTTTATCAGTTTACCTCAGTTACCAGTTATGCAGTCTTTCAGTTAGTAGGTTCATTGTTATTCAGGCAGACAATGATTGAGGCAGTATGAGAAGTACCTCAAGTACCTTAAAAAGATAATCAAGTATGAGAAGTATACCAAGTGATTGAGGCAGACAAGAAAACTATGGTGATAGAAGTTCACTGCTTAGTAAAGCTAGGAGTCCGACTTTCGGACTCCGAAGGTGGTGGGATTGTTTTCAAGAACAGGACTTGTTCCTCCTTAGTACCCGAAGTGAAGGGGATCACTACTTGTTGAAGTTGAACGAGGGGATTCACATGCATTAGATGATGGCTTTGGAACAAGAGGGAGATAATGGTACTTTGAGGTACTAAGACAAATTGTGTGTCATAGACATAAATGGACATAGATAAGGATGATCATGTTAGAAGCTCATAATTCCAAGTATTATATCTATCGAGGTTCCCCAAAGATGTATCATGATCTCAAGGAGAATTATTGGTGGAACGACATGAAAAAGAACATCACAGACTTTGTGGCCAGGTGTCTGAATTGTCAGCAAGTGAAAGTAAAGCAGCACAAACCCTAGTGTTTTACCATAGAATATACATATTCTTTAGTGGATATGGTAAATATGGTCCTTATAATAAGATTATCTCGCTTATTTGAAAAGCATGGTTTGTATGGGCGAAAGTGTAGATCACCAATTGGTTGGTTCGAAGTTGGCGAAGCAGAGTTGTTGGGAACGAATTTTGTCAATCAGTCTATGGAGAAAGGAAAGCACAGTCCCAGATACATCATGCCGTATAGGATCTTACGAAGTATCGGGCATGTAGCTTACGAGTTAGACTTTACACCAGAATTGGTGGTTGTAAATGCAGTATTTCATGTATCATGTTATAACATTCAAGTTTCCAGTGTTCAGATCTCATGTCACGACATCTATGTTTCCAATATTTAGATATCATGTTAGAACATTCATGTTTGTTCAAGTACTCAGATACTCATGTCAGTCCAATACTCAAATATTCATGCCAGCCTAGTACTCAGATACTGATGTCCGTTCAGTGCTCAAATATTCACGTCAGCTCGGTACTAAAATATTCGTGCCAGTTAAGTATTCATATATCCACGTTAGTTCAGAATTGACGTATCCATAACATACTATGATCCATGTATATGTTTCATGTTATGCGTATTATGATGCCCTATGAAGCTAGTTATGCTCTATTAGCTGGCAGATATTTTGGAGAAATGTCGAAAGTAGATATCTTTCTCATTCAGAACTTATATTATAATTTTCATGTCTTTTAGTATTCAGTCAGCTTAGTGTTCATTCAGTTCAGTAACAATTTAGTTCAGTAGTTATTCAGTTCAGTATCTCAGCACATCAGTAATCCTGCATTTTTTTAGTTTAGTATGCAAGTGTTCATTAAAGTTCAATGTTCACATGTTTCCACCAAACCCTTTTAAAGTCAAGAGTCAACCATAGTTACAGTCAGGACAATCATTCGAGGACGAATGATCCCAAAGGGAGATAATGTAACACTTCACAAATTCGGATTAGTTGTGGATGCGTTAAATGAGTATTAATGTGAAATTTTAGACATGTGAGGTACTATTGGGATGAGTATGGGTGGAAACAATTCTTTTAGAATCAAGACCGAGATTGAGGTGTGTAAAATTCAATAGAATCGACTAAGTTTATGGGCGCTTTGTCTTATAGCCTTAGACAGTTCAAGGCCATTAAAACTCATAGCCATAGACAGTTCAAGGCCATAAAACCTCAGCGCCCCAGACAGCGCAAGGCACTATCCAGGGCATCAACCTCAGCGCCCTAGACAACGCAAGGCATTGTAGTTTTGGCACCTTCGATGGCGCCTTGCACAGTTATTTTGTTGCCCCTGATGATGCCTCGCGCCAGTGAGGTTTATCCGAGCTACTTTTATTTTCCTTCTTAATTTTGGGACGTGTTCACTTATTTAAAATCCCCACCTTGTTCCCCCACACCCTAACACAAAAACCTACTCTAGAAAGGGAAGCTCTCAAGAATCTAACTTCCCTACGGTCCCTCCATCATCCAAGGTAAGTCCTAACGATAATTATAAGTTAATTTCAATTCTACAATACCTTATTAACATGGGTTAAATCCTTCCACTCATTAGATATTCAGTCGAGATACCATTGTTGAGAAAGGAATCCCTAAAACTTAAATTCAAGAGGAGTGAACTTCGAAAAGGTAATGCTTCTACTCCCTAATCATTTATAACTATGAATTGAAAGTTTTTAGGAGAATAGTAAATGGGTTTGATAAAGATAACCATAAGAATTAGGGTTTTGGACTGTGTAATTATGATTGTTGTAAATATTTGGGTGATGAGAAATGGTGTTAGTTACATGTATTTGGGATTGTAGAATCACCTAGAAGTAGTAGAATGAGAACTTGGTGAAGAAAAGACTAATTACTAAGGGCGATGCGGCTTTACACCCATAAGGTGTTTGATAAAATTCCTAAGTTACTAAAACAGGAGCATTAGTGCTTATATTGGTTCCTCTTGATATATATATTGACGTAGATTATCGTTGAAAGAGGCGACGAACATTGCGATACTCTTAAAAAACGCCAGTGCTAAGGTATGTGAGGCTAACTCTATTTACGCTTCGGAATGTTTATGATTCTCCCTACGTCCCATTCTTTATGACTGCTACGAGTTTCCTTAAAAAGTAATTATGCCTTAGTCCCGTGAATAGTTGTAGAACTTCTATTATCTAGATGGCATAGTTTCATAATCGTTCAATATCCTATGTGCTTCAGTTATGACAAATCAATTTATTATGAATATATGTCTCAATCTCGTTCTATTCAGCATTCCGGTATCATGTAACTCAGTATAGTCCAGTAGTTTAGTATCATATGTTGCGCTATAATTCTCATTTACTAATTCTAAATTCCTGAATATTGAACACCTGTATTTGGGCATGAGGCCGCGATTTATGCATCTTCGGGCCTGAGGCCGCAGTTTCTGATTTACGTATTTTTTTGCATGAGGCCGCCATTATGTATACCTATACTTGGGCCCGAGGCCGCAGCTTGTGCACATATATATTAGGCCTGAGGCCGCAGTTTAATATTTAGATAAACAGGTGGTTCATCATTCAGAAGAGGGAGTATTCATATCCTTACTTCTTTTGTTCAGTTTAATTATCAGTTATCTATTATTATTTCAGTTTCTCTTTTAGCAGTTATGGTTTCAGTTATCAGTTAACGGTCATTTCAGTATTTTGTTATCAGTTCTTAGTTATCAGCTCAGTTTCAGTCCTAGTATTTACAGTTCTTTCTTTCAGTTGTTTTACATACCAATGCAATTCAAATGTACTCACGTCTCTTTTTGCCCGGGGTCTGTATCTCGCAATGTAGGTACCAATTTATAGGTTGACGATTCTACTTGTTAGGGCATCTCGTATCAGCTATTGGTGTGCCCAGTCTTTCGAGGCATTATCCTTTTTTTTTAGTCTTCAATCTTTATAGTATTTTAGTAGTAAGGTATGCCATGGACCTTGTCCCGGTAAACAGTTAGCATTACAGTATTCTTAGAGGCTTCATAGACTATAGTTCAATAAATCAGATGTTAGCAGACTTTTATGTGTTAGCCTTGTCGGCTACTCATTTACACTTGCAAACTTTTCAATGTTTTCTGCATCTATGATATTTCAGTCAGACTCTTTAGTAGATCATCATGTTGTATATTTATATCTAGCTTACAGTTATACCACATGTTGATCCAGCCATACAGTTGGTTTGCTCGGTCAGATGCTGTCAGGCATCGAGTGCCGTGTTACGCCCAGACCATAGCATGACACAAGGCCATGTAGAGAAAGGGGTTAAGTCATTTCTTTAAGCTAGGGCTTGCATATGAAGGGGAACCTATCCTATACTTCCCTCCCATGAACCAAGGTAATGTTTTTGGAGTAATTTTGAGTTGATTACTATTCCTAAACACTTATATTAACTAGGATTAATCTTGAAGATCCATAGATTTCCATTCAAATCCCCAAACTGGTCAACAACACTACATAGGCTTCAAGTACTACGAGAGGTATGTCTACTATCTTTAACTACTCTATGGTGATTATTTATTTATGAAATATATATTAGGACTTATGGGATGGTGATTGGAAGCCATAAGTGCCTAACTTGGGTTGTGTTGGTTGTAGAAAGATATGCACGTTAGATGTTTGATAAAAAGTCTAAATGACTTAAAGTATAGAAAACTTACTAATATTGGTACAAAAGTGTTGCATTGTTGTAGATTGAAGTTTTTTAGTGTGGTGGACCATCGTACTACTATTAAGGGGTGAATTTCAAGTATGTTGGCTAAACTACTCTCTTAGAATTGAATTCCATGATTTTTCGGCAAGTTTCAAGTATGGTTGGCTCAAATTCATAATAAATTCGACTATTTCGAATGAAACTTGTGTCGAAATATAATTATATATATGTATGTTCAAAATGTGTTCTGGATGCTCTTATCATATTATGTTGTCCTTTGGGAACGTGTTCAAAGTATGATATGTGTATTAAAATGTTATTACTTTTAGTGTTGTTTCAAATGAATGTCCATTATGCTTAACTTGGAAAGAATACTCCATGCGTCCAAAACTCCTATTGCTCATATATATACTTAAGACCTTGATTTCGAAAACTCATATTGTTTATAATCTGTAAAGATGCTTGAAAATGAAAGAAGTGAGTTGAAATTGTGTATTGCCCTTTTTGGGAAAAGTATTTCAAGAATAAATGTTGTGTTACTCGTCAAGTTGTGATTTCCGAAATATTATATATGTTGATATTTATGATGATGATACGTGAGAGGAAAGAAATGGAAGTGTGGAACTTGAATTACGGCCATCGTGCCATGAATAATAAAACTTGTGAATGGCCAAAAGATCCAAGGAAATACTGTTGTTCTGAGTGGTTGAAAATACTAATAAAGATTTATACAATATGAAAGATGATGAGGTGAATACATTTGTATTTATGTTACCTTGTGTGAATAAAAAAAATATATATTTTTGGGAGTATCATTAGCAAACCAAGGAAGGGTGGGTGGTAAGGCCCACATCCAAAACTACATGAGCCGATGTACGGGTGGATTGTGGTGGATTGTGACTATTCCCCTTATTTGGGATGAGATTGATATTAGATGTGAATTGGAAAGTCAACACACACAGCATATGTAGGAAGGCGTCCTAGCCGATCGGGTTGAGATCGGACGCCATGTTGCACACATGGTGGTACTACTCTTGGTAATAACTTTTTTCGCATCACATATCAAACCACATTGTCCGTGGAGAGCTGGCATAGCCGATCTGGCGTGATCAGACTCTATGCTAAAAATATGGTGGTATATCGGTGCTAATGTTCTCCCAACCAAAAATATATATTATTTTCGTATTATGAAAATTGTTATGTATTAACTTAGCATTTGGATATCATTTGAAAATTGTTGCTTCCATGGTGTTTCCCCTTATTTCATTAGCATTCTATTTTGTAAGAGTACATTTAGCTTTACATACTAATACTATTCCATATGTACCAACTTACATTTTGCCGGGGGCGTTGCATCTTCAATGGATGCAGGTAGTTCATCAACGGGCGGTCTTGATCCTCATTAGTAGTTACTCTCTACTAAGCAGATTTTGGTGAGCCCTACTCTGTTCAGGGCTTTATGTCATTTGACGTTGTATTTTTTGCTTTGAGGTATAGCCGGGGTCATGTCGCTGGCACTTCCATTCTACTCTTCTATTGTACTTAGAAGCTCCATAGACATAGTGTGGGTGGTGTTTTATGTTGGGAATTGAACTAGAAGTGTTGGTATTTTTGCAAACATGTTTTTCATCATATCTATAAACTTGTAATATTAAAATTGTAAATGAATATCCTTCGATTAATGGAAACAGAATATGGAACACTTGACTCTTCTTTTGTCTATCACTTATACTAATTCTTATATTGTTAATGGGAAAGGTTGGGTAAAAAGCAACTCTCAGGCCTTCTTAACCATGGTATCTTGGTTGAGCGCCTGTCGCACTCCATGAGGTCAAGAGTGACAGTGATCTACACACCAATTTGAATATCTATGAGTCTAGTTTTCAACGCATAAACCCGTTCGTCGATACAACTTAGGAGTAGAGTGTTATTCGCATTTTTGCGAGACCGCGTAAGCAACTCCATTTGGGAGCCACAAGGTTGGTTGAAGTTAATCTTGATATATAAAGTTGTAGCCTTCGTCTCTGAGGCTCATATCGAGCCAAATCAGACCTAAAAAGTCTCTATAGATATCCTAAAAGCATCCTTAACGTTTTGAAGCAATTCCATCATCAACAATTCAAAATCAAGATGCGAGCACATTAATGTGATCCTTACGACATTGGCAATACTTTGCCATCCCCCTTTATCGTTATAACTCGTGTTTTGGTAATAACTTCATTGTTATGGAATATTTTCACCACTATATTTTAGTTGTACAAGCATAATTAAGGGTGTGAATCAAAGGGAACAAGGTTTGGAAGCAAGAATACAAGAGGTATGCAGGGTTTTCATTTCATTTTCGACATGATCTGGTTTAGCTATGTTCTAGCCTTTTTTCTTAATCTTTTAGGGTTATTCAAGGGAAATATCAGCATGTATTGTATCAATGTATGTAATTCGATTCCATATGTGAATTATGGAAGGAAATAGTTTAAGTTGTAACATCAAAACATAACAACAACGAAAGGGAAAATCGCCCATTTGGCCTATGCCATCTGGACTTTCGTTTGTTCCCTTCCTTTGATGTTTTATGTATACCTAAACCCATACGATCCTAATAGATTCAATTAAGATTACATAAGCTTAATTCTTGATATTTGGAATTATTTTAATGATTTGACATATCTAGAGAGTTTGTATGATGTTATCATCTTGGCCAGGTATTTATTCCCGTCTATATTGTGGTGCTCTCTACTGTTTGTGGGGATCATCAAGTTTTAGGGGAAACTCTGCCGAAAGTTTTTGAAATTTGAAGAGATGGACAAATCTTGAGTTCCTTTGTTCTAAATTAATTATTGAGGGTTCCTAATAAGTTAATTGGTTAATATTTGTTTTGTTATATTTTCCGTTGTAAGTTTTATTTTGATATTTTTCACATGTTATTTTTACTAGTGAGTGTTTTTACTTTAACCGAGGTTAGTCTTGACACTTACTGGGTATAGATTGTGGTGTACTCATATTATGCTTCTGCATATTTTTGTGCAGATCTAGTTATATCGGATCGTGCTGGACACTAGAGAGTCGAGTCAGAGCTATAGAGACTTCAAGGTATACATGTTGTTCCGCTCACAAGCATCGAAGTCACCTTCCATTGATTCCTTACTACTGTATATTGTGTCCTAAACAATGTTGTATTTTGTTACTTCTTCTACACTCTCTGTAGAGCTGATGACTCAGTATTAGCATGTTTTGGAATTTGACTATGGTACTTTTTCAGCTTTCATTAATATTTGAGTTGTTATTTATCTGTTGATCTTGTTATGTGATAGGATTACCTAGTCTTATGAACTAGGTGCCATCACGAACCTTAAGGTGGGATTTTTGGGTCGTGACAGAGCCAAATTAAAACATGAATCCTATATTGTAGTAAATATGACGACATTACTATTTGAGATAAAGGGTGAAAAGAGTAACTTTCAGTAGGCGTCTCATGAAACAAAGTTATGAATTTATATAGGGAAAATAGATGAACACCATAAGCTATGTTAGTTTTTAAATTTAATATTTGGGGGTTATGAATATGAAATGCATATGAGTTATGAATATTATAAATAGTAGAAGTTAAGGTGGTATGTGTTATGAAAGTATAATTTTAAATTTTAAAGCAAATAAAAGACAACAAAGATAAATGGTATTCAAGTGTTAAAGCTATGTGGGCTATGTTCTAGAAAACTGCTACATTGAGTTCTTGATTACTCCATTGTGTTAAACAAATTAAATGAGAGAAATGAAGGGACAAATAGTACTAAAAAAAGAAAAATTAGCCTAAAGTTACACATTAAACATTTGGGAGTTATGGATATGATATGGATGGGAGTGATTGATATTATTATTAGTATAGGTTATGAAAATAAAAATGTGTGAGTTATAAAAAAATATTAATGTAAACTAAATTGAGAGAATGATGAAAAATTCAAAAAAACAAATTAGAGAAAAAAGATGAATATGCCTTTTTTGCTTAAGAGAGGTGCCACCTCACTTTCTTGTTGCTCTCTTACATATATATATAGACAAATTAGCGTAGAAATTATCATATAGGCTATATTGAATAAAATGGCATGCTATTACATGGTAATAGATTTTCAAAAAACAAATGCTAAGTAATTCAAATTGAATAAGATACCATTGTACATCGATTAAAGAATAATATGAGAACTTACATTGTACTATAATAAGAGTTTTTCTTGAAAAGAAAGGTGAGAAGAATAGTCGACCGTAAAACTCTAACGATTAAGTATAGAAGAGAAGAACATTTGGGAATAATGACTGACTTTATTCTTTGTATTGATAGGAGGATGTTAAATTGTTTCTGTGATGACCCGATAGGTTGTTTTCAGCACTAGCTTCATTTTCTTTGTTTCGGGACCTCCCATAGCTTTATCTGATGATATATGACTTGC
Organism: Nicotiana tabacum; assembly: GCF_000715075.1. Classification (NCBI taxonomy): domain Eukaryota; kingdom Viridiplantae; phylum Streptophyta; class Magnoliopsida; order Solanales; family Solanaceae; genus Nicotiana; species Nicotiana tabacum. The sequence goes on along the minus strand of NC_134101.1, from coordinate 300,232 downwards.
GTGCATGATCCGTATCATTTTTTCAGAAAGCTTATATAAGAAGTTTAAAGAAAAAGTGATTTTTGGCTTTAAACACAACTAGAGGTGACAACAGTCAACTAATTTGGTGAACAACATCAGATTAGTTTTTAATGATTCTGATAGGTTAGTATGATGTTTGTGGACTTGTATGCATGTTTTGTTGGGGTTCCAGGTGACCCGAGGCCATTTCGGCGCATTATGTGAACTATTAGAAAATTTAATTTCTTAGATGAATTTCTTGAGTTTTGCTGATCAATTCTTGATATTTGGTGTTATTTTAATTATTTGAGGCAGTGCGCAAGTTTGTGTGATGTTATTGCACTTTTATGAATGTTCTGATTGGAGCCTGAGGGGCTCGAGTGAGTTTTAGATATATTTTGGAAGGTTTGGATAGCTGCTGGAATTGATCTGCAAGTCTTGTATTTGCGATGTCAGACTCACATATACAACGGGGGGCTGGGGGCTGGAACTTCACTTTTGTGATGAAAATACCACATTTGCCAAATCGAGGCATCACATTTGCGACACTGGAAGACTGGGTGCTGCTTCGCTTTTGCGAAGCCTTGTCCGCATCTGTGCAAAAGTTTGAAATTTCGGGACGTAGCTCATTTTACACCATTTTTCAACCATAAACTCAATAGAGTCGAATATCGAAGAAGAATGTCTTCCCTAATTCATTGGTAAGTAGCTTTAACTTGTTTTCAACCATTTCAATTTCTATTTCATGAATTTTATAATCAAATTTATGAATTTCAATTCAGAAATTGGGGGGTTTTGGGTATAATTTAGGAATTTTATAAAACTGAGATTTAGACCTCTAATTGAGGTCGGATTTGACATAAATCACATAGCAGGGCTCGGAGCTGAATGGGTAATCGGGTTTTTGGTCCAAATCTTGAATTTTGACCATGTGGACCCAGGTTAACTTTTTATTGACTTTTTCAATTTATTTAAAGATTTAACCTTTTTCATTTGTGGGTAGTTTCTACAGATTATTTTGATGTGTTTGAGCAATATTTGACTATATTTGATTGGTACAGAGTCTTGGTCCAAAGGGAAAGTCGTGTTAGATTGTTGACTTATTTTCGGAAAAAGGCAAGTGTCATGGTTAACCTTGACCTGAGAGAATTAGGACTTAATTGGTCTATTTGCTACTTGATTTATGTGCGGGAACAAGGTATATGCAAGGTGACGAGTGTATATGCATTTTTATGGGTTTAATCATGCGAGGTGGACCAATTAATTGCATGTTTTCAATTATATTATGCCTTTTTTTATTTCAAGTCACTACCTATTTCATGCCTTAATTGATGCATGTCTTTACTTGTCAAACATGCCTTTACTTGTTACACGCCTCTATTTGCTATATGTTCCAAGTATCCATGCCTTTATTTATTGTCTGCTCTTACTCATTCTATGACCTAAATGTTAATAGATAGATGCTATTATTTGTCTCTTGCCTTTACTTGTGCATTTGTCTTTAGTTGATTTCTATTTCACTTTAAATTGTTATATTGGATTTGTCTTAGAGAAGTTATACGTTTTGGTTCCTTTTTTGAGATACGCCATAGTTGTTTGCAGAATATATATATATATATATATATATATATATATATATATATATATATATATATATATATATATATATATATATATATATATATATATATATATATATATATTGATCCACTCGCACGCCCTAATGGTGTTATATATATGTGGATTGGGTTGCACGCTACAATGGTATTTACATATATATGGACCGGGTTGCATGTGGCAACGGTATTATATATATGTAGATCGATTTGCATGCCACAATGCTATTATATATATACATTGATTGGGTTGCACGCTGCAATGATATTAGTATTATATAAGTCGATGGGTTGCGCGCCGCAATGGGGAAGTTGTATTATGGTTATTCTTTGTTGTTGGTTTCCGCCGGGGCTGAGGTAGAACCTTAGTAAGTGTTAGAGCTCAACCTAGAGCACGCGCAGCGACACCTGATGTTGAGCTCAGATAGAGCAGGATATTTAGATTCCTGTTCCGACCAAACTAGTAGGACCACCTCAGGTCCTAGAGGAGTTAATCGCTACCTTAGTGCTTCAGTACCCCTTAGTCAGCATGGTTGGTTTTACGAAGAGTATGGAACATGGCAGTTTGTTTCTTGTGGAAAACCAGGAGGAAGCTAGACTCCCGCTACACACAATCTAGAGTAGATGGCTCACGGTCATAAGAACCTAACAATATTACCAGTTTGGACAGTTCTGCTTGTTGTTGTTACACAGCCCAGGGAGAGACCCCCAATGTCAACTGAGGGGTTGCAATGGTTAGGCAAGTTCAACAAGTTGTTTTTCCTCACTCTAGTGGTTTAGCTTCTGAGGACTCCTAGGATGTCTTGGACCATTGTCATGAGTTATTGCGCAACATGGGTATAGTAGAGTCCAATAGAGTTGATTTCATGGTGATTCAGATACATGGTTCTACCAAGATGTGGTGGCTCAAGTGTATGTCTAGGCAGGCCAGCAGGTTCACCTCCTCTCACTTGGGCTCAACTCTCATAATTGTTTTTGGAGAACTTCATCCCTTTCACTTAGAGAGAGGAGTTCCACAGTCAATTTGAGCACCTTCAGCAAGGTAGCATGACCGTTACACACTATTGGACAAAATTTGTAGGTTTATCATGCCATGTAGGTATCTTGATCCCTACTGAGAGGTAGAAGGTGCGAAGGGTCTTAGATGGCCTTATATATGGCATTAGGCTATAGATGGCCAGAGAGACCGAGGATGATATTTCTTTTACTCGGGTAGCAGAGATCGCCTGGAGGATCGAGCACATCAAGGGCCGGGCTATGGAGACGACCTCTGATAAGAGGCCCCGTCATTTTGGAGGATACAGTGGTGCCTTCCCCAAAGGTAGGTTGTTTTGTGTGAAGGCCACCCTATCAGGCCAGTTCAGTCGCCTCTACGGGTCACATATAGTACTTCAGGTAGTCATGGTACTTATGGACCTCATTCCGATCAGCTAGCATTTAGTGCACCTTTACCTCCCATCAGTGCACATCCAATTCAAAGCTATCATGGTGGATATTGGATTCATTTGGGTTAGTCTCTCATTCTACATCGACGCTAGTCAAGAGAGTTCTTTGAGTGTGAATGTGCAGGTCTTATCAAGAGGTATTGTCCCAAACTTCATAGCAATATACAACAACAGGGTACGCGTGCCGTGATTCCGGTACCGATTGCTCTACCACCTGCATAAATAGCTAGAGGCAGGGGTAAGGTAGACAGAGGTAGAGGTCAGAAAGTTAGAGATGGAGGCCAGTCAGTGGGATGTCTTCCGAGAGTAAGAAGTCAGGTTGGTTGAGCTCAACCTCGTTGTTATGCATTTCTAGCTAGACTTGAGGCGAATTTCTATATATAGTTATTACGGGTATAATCTCAGCCTATCATAGAGATGTGTCCTTGTTGGTTGATCCGAGTTCTATATATTATTATCTGTCTGTATATTTTGCTTCGCATTTGAGTATGAATCGTGATTCTCTATATGTTCCTGTTCCTGTTTCTATGTCTATGACAGTTGGGGATTCCATAATAGGTGATCGTGTGTACAAGTCTTGTGTTGTTACTTATAATGGTTTTGATAGTGTAGTTGATGATCTTATGTTGTTCGATATGGTGGATTTTGAGGTTATTCTTAGTATGGAATGGTTGTCCCTATATCACGCTATCTTCGATTGCCATGCAAAGACTATGACTTTATACATGTTGGGGTTGCCTAGATTGGAGTGGAGAGGGACTCTTGGTCACTCCAGTAGTAGGGTGGTTTCATATTTGAAGTCTCGACATATGGTCGAGGAGTGTTTGGCGTATTTTTCTTATATCTATGATTTTAGTGCGGAGATTCCTTCTATGGATTCGGTACGGGTCCTGAGTGAGTTTCCTGAGGCGTTTCCTACAATTTTGGTAAGTATGCAAACCGATAGGGATATCGACTTGTTCATTTATTTGGTTTCAGGCACTCAACCAATTTCTATTCGACCGTACCGCATGGCTCCAGCTGAGTTGAAAGATTTAATGGATAAGTTACAGGATTTTCTTGACAAGGGGTTCATCAGATCGAGTGTTTCACATAGGGGTACACCAATGTTGTTTGTTAAGAAAAAGTACGGATTAATGAGGATGTGTATACATTATCGGAAGTTGAACTAGGTCACTATCAAGAACAAGTATCCATTGTCGAGGATTGATGGTTTATTTGACCAACTTCAGGGTGCTGAGGCATTTTCCAAGATTGATTTAAGATCTGGCTACCATTAGGTGAATATTGGGGCATCATATGTCCCTAAGATAACTTTTAGGACTCAATTTTGTCACAATGCCCTGACAACCTTTATGGACTTGATGAACTGAGTGTTCAAGCTTTATCTGGATTCCTTCATGATTATCTTCATTGATGATATTTTCGCTTACTTATGCAGTAGAGAGGAGCAAAAGCAGCACCTACGGTAGTGCTTCAGACATTGAAGGATTGTCAATTGTATGCCAAGTTTTCAAAGTGTGAGTTCTGGTTAGACTCGATTGCCTTTTTGGATCATGGGGTGTCGTACGAGGGTATTAAGATGGATCATAAGAAGATTGATGCAGTTAAGAACTGGCCTAATCCTACTTCAGCTATAGAGATTCGAAGCTTCTTGGTAGCTTACTATCATCGGTTCTTGGAGGGGTTTTCATCTATTCTGCCCTGTTGACCAAGCTGACCTAGAAGGGTGCTCTTTTTAGATGGTCCGACAAGTGTAAGGCGAGATTTTAGAAGCTCAAGTCTGCATTGACTATAGCCCCAGAGGTTGTGTTTCCTACAAGTTTAGGATCTTAAACTGTGTATTGTGATATATCGTGTATTGGACTTGGCGTAGTATTTATGTAGGACATTAGGGTGATTGCCTACGCATCTCGTAAGTTAAAGGTTTACGAGAAGAATTACCCTATGCATGATTTGGACTTTCCTTCCCCTGTTCACGCTCTCATGATTTGGAGGCATTATCTATACGGGGTACCACATGAGGTCTATACCGACCATCGGAGTCTCCAAAACCTGTTCAAGTAGAAAGACCATAATTTGTGGCAGTGGAGATGGTTGGAGTTGTAAAAAGACTATGATATCATCATATTATGTCATTTGGGGAAAGATAATATTGTGGTTGATGCCTTGAGTAGAATAACAAAGAGCTTGAATAGTGTGGCATTTTTATCGACAGTGGAGAGGCCACAAGCCATGGATATTCAGGCTTTGGCCAACCGGTTCTTCAAGTTGGACACTTTGAAGCTTAACAGGGTTCTAGCTTGTGTTGTGGCACAGTCATCGCTGTTGGAGCATATCAAGGCTCGGTAGTTTGATGATCCTCACTTGTTAGTGTTGAAAGACACGCTCAGTGGTGTAGTGATAAGGAGGTTGTGATTGGAGATAATGGTGTTATGTAACGACCCGATCGGTCATTATACGTATTTTTCCTCATTTCTCCCATTCGATGCTTTATATATGTGTATTTTTGATTATCTGACTTGCGGGGGGTGGTTAGTTTGGTTTCAGGGGAGTTTTGGATTGAATTGGGACACATAGTCCATTGGCTGGAGGCTTAAGTTGTAAGCGTTGGCCAGAGTTTGATTTTTGTGTAGAGGACCCAAGAATGGTGCTTTGATGGTTCCAATATGTTTGTAAGATGATTTTAGACTTAGGTGTATGCCCGGATTTTGATTTGGGGTTTTCTAGGTTGATTTGGTTCTATTTGGCCAAAATTAGTAAGTTGAAGGTTTATAAGACTTATAGATTTGACCAGGAGTTGACACTGATGATATGAGGTTCGGATTGTGGTTCTGGGAGTTGGAATAGTTCTATCATGTCATTTGGGACTAGAATGTAATATTTGAGGTTATTCCGAGTTTTTTAAGCATATTCGACATAAGTTTTGAATTTGGAAATTTGGATTAGTTCCTTATGTTCAAATTGAGGTGCGGCTCGTGGTTTTGATGTTGTTTGGTCTGACTTGAGGCCTCGAGTAGGTCCATGTTATGTTTTTGGATTGGTTGGTGTGTTTGGATAGTGTCCCATGGGCCTCGGGCATGTTTCAGATTTATTTCAGATCAGTTTGAGTTATGTTGGCATTGCTGAAGATTGTTGAGTCTTGTGTTTTCGAATCTACAGAATTGTGGTCGCATATACGAAGCCGCATAAGTCGATGATGTTACGCAGAAGCAGAATGGGCTGGAGGCAATAGGAAGACTGCAGATGCAGAAGTTGGAATGTAGAAGCGATTTAGCAGAAGCGGTCGGAGGACTGCAGACGTTGTTGGTTGGGGAATAAGCCATTCCCGCATCTCCAGTTGATTTTTCGCAAATGCGACATTTTGGACCGCAAATGCGAAATCGATGGACAGTCTATTATATTTTGAGGGTTTTGCATTTTCCATTTTTTAGAGTTGTGGAGCTTGGCTATATGTTATTTTTTGAGAGATTTCACAACAATTGAAGGGGTAAGTACACTAATGGATTTTGGTGTTAGATATTAATTATCCATGGATTATTACACCTAGTTTATATGAATTAAGGTTGGAATTTGGTAGTTTTTGATTATGGTTTTGGAGAGTGGAAACTTATGACATGAGGTTTGGATTTGGATGAAACACATATATTTGGACTCATATTGGAATAGGTGTTCGGGATTTATGAGTTTTGTCAGGTTCTAGGGTGCGGGCCAGGACTGACTTTGTATAATTGCATCAAAATCTTAGTTTTACTATTTGGGGTTGGTTTCTATGTCTTCTATTGATATTATAAAGTTGTTTTGGCTAGATTCGAGTCATCTGGAGGTTGTTTCACACGAGGAGGGCTTTCTAGAGTACTGATTTAGCTTGCTTGAGGTAATTATCTTACCTAAACTTGGTTGAGGCACTAGTTGCCTGAGTTAATAGTGAAAGCTACATGCTATGGGTGGATTACATGTGAGGGGATTGAGCCCATGTGCGTATACTAGGGTATTATCCATGCTCGGGGTAGTGTTTAGGCTATTATACGCCTTGAATCGATTGCTACGCTTCATATTATCATACTTCTTATGTTGTATTCCTTGTGTGAGCTATTTGGAATTATGTGCGTGTACAAGGGTATTATCCATTCTCGGGGTAGTGTTAGGCTATTATATGCCTTGAATCGATTGCTACGCTTCATATTATCATACTTCTTATGTTGTATTCCCTGTGTGAGCTATTTGGAATCATGTTAGAGATTATTTGTTGATTGATATCCTATTCATACATGTTAGTTGCTATTCTTGTGGCGTAATCACCTGACTATAACTGTGGTAGCACACTTCGCACATTCCTATACTATAGCATGTCACTTATATCAGTCCATGAGTATGTAAATTGATATACATTGTTCATGTCACCCTCTCATGTTTCTCTCTCGATGGTGTACATGCAATAAGAGGAAAAATGGCCATTGTGTGTTTTGGTTATTTAAGTTTTCTCGACTTGCAATTTCCTTGGATGTATACATGTTTTATTCACATATCTCCTCTATATGCTAGATCAGGAATGTATACATGCCTTACTTTTTCATATCTTCTCTATATGCTGGATCTTTAACTGAAATAGAGCATGTTCGCTTTTTTGTGCACCAAGGAGGCTCACTATGATTTATGACTTGATGTTGTTATTGCTATATACTTGTGAGATTTATGAACTGTACGGGTTATTGGCAAGTATTATTAATAATTCTTGTCATTATTACCTCGCCAAGGTTAGTTATGATACTTGTTGAGTACATGGGGTCGGTTGTACTCATACTACACTCTACACTTAATTGTGCAAATCCAATTGTTGGCCTGCACCATGGGTAGTTGTGTTTTATTGCGAAGAGTTGCAAATAGACGACGTAGAGCTACATTTTGACCGCAGACCTTTGAAATTCTTTTCATTTTAGTACTGTTTTCTTTCTTTCAGATAGTTTGTTATTTTGGTATTCCAGACATGTATCTCTATTTTATAGCTCATGATTCAGTGTTAACCAGTTCTGAGAGATTTGTTATGTATCGGCACAGTTATTTTGTGTTATTGGCTTTAGACCTATATTATTCTCGTTATTTCTATTATCTAGTATAACTCTTATTATGTTTGGCTTCCCTAGAAAGTAAGTTATGCATCATCACATCCGATTGGTGGTTTTGGATGGTGACATGTTATGTGGCTTCAGGGTTATGTTGGTGTTCCGAATGTTGATGGGTTGAGAGAGTTGATCCTTGAGAAGGCTCATAGTTCATGGTATGACATTCACCCAGGTGTCACGAAGATGTACCGTGATTTGAAGAATCACTACTGGCGGCGAAAGAGGAAGAAACATATTGTTGGTCATGTCTCTCGGTGTTTGAATGTCAACAGGTAAAGTATGAGCATGAGAAACTGGGTGGGTTGACTCAGAGATTTGAGATATCGGAGTGTAAGTGGGAGCGCATCACTATGGACTTTGTGCTAGGCTTAGCACGGACCTCGAGGAAATATGATGTTGTATGGATTATTGTGGTCCGTTCACTAAGTCCACACACTTTATTCTGGTGATGACATCCTATTCTTCAGAGCAGTTGGCTCAGATTTACATCTAGGAGATTATCCGCCTGAAGGGTGTGCCCATTTTTATTATTTATGACTGGGGCATGCAGTTCACATCACACTTTTGGAGAGATATGCAGCGTGAGTTGGGCACGCAGCTCGAGCTGAGTAACGTGTTTCATCCTTAGACGAACGCATCATTTGAGCCTACTTTTAGATATTGGAGGATATATTGTGAGCGTGCTCTATGGATTTCAAGGGTCAGTGGGACCAGTTCTTACCTCTAGCGGGGATTACCAACAAAAATAGTTATCGGTCCAGCATCCAGATGGCTCCATACGAGGCCTTATAAGGGGAGACAATGTCGTTCTTCGGTTGGTTGGTTTGAGACCGGCGGTGCTAATTGTTGGGCAGAGATTTGGTCTGTGATGCTTTGGAAAATGTTAAGGTGATTTAGGAGCGACTTCGTATAACTTAGTCCCGACAATAATTATTAATGATACTCGATGATAACCTGATCAATTCATAAATCACACAAGCGCACAAAAATAATATTATCATCTCATAAATCAAAGTCATAAACATGTTAGTTACAATACTTTATGAGTACATGGGGTCGGTTGTACTGATACAACACTCTACACTTAATTGTGCAGATCTAGGTGTTGGATCGAGCCACTAGTAGCTATGTTTTGTTGCGGAGATGAGGTAGAGCCGCATTTCACTCGCATACCCCGTCATCTCTTTTCACTTTTGTACTATTGTCTTTCTTTCAGATAGTATTGTTATTTTTGTATTCCAGACTTGTATATCTATTTTAGAGCTCATGACTCTGTTTTTACAAGTTATGGGGGATTTGTTATGTATTGACGCATTTATTTATGTTATTGGCTTTAGACTTGTATTATTATCATTTTTTCTATTATCCTTTTTCGCTCTTATTATGTTTGTCTTGCATAGCAAATGATGTAGGTGCCATCACGACCTGTTGGTATGTTTTTGTTGTGAGTTGTTATGCGACTTCACGGCCGGGGTTGTGTTCCGAATGTTGATCAGTTGAGAGAGTTGATCATTGAGGAGGCTCACAGTTCACGGTAATCTATTCACCCAGGATTCACGAATATTTACCGTGACTTGAAGAATACTTTTTCTGGCGGAAGATGAAGAAAGATATTGTTGGTCATGTCTCTCGGTGTTTGAATTGTCAACAGGTGAAGTATGAACATCAGAAATTGGGTGGGTTGACTAAGACATTGGAGATAGCAGAGTAGAAGCAGGAATGCTTCACTGTGGACTTTGTAGTAGGCTTACCGCATACCTTGAGAAAATATGACGATTTATGGGTTATTATGGACCGGTTGACTAACTACGCACACTTAATTCTGCTAATAACATCCTATTATTCAGAGCGGTTGGCTCATATTTACATCTAAGGTAATTTCTGCCAGTATGGTGTGCCCATTCCATCATTTCTAACTATATCACACTGTTCACATCAAACTCTTGGAGAGATGTGCTGTGTGAGTTGGGCATGCGAGTCAAGCTGAGTACATTGTTGCATCCTCACATGGAAAAACAGTTTGAGCATACTATTCAGATTTTGGTTGACATATTGTGAGAATGCCCAATGGATTTTGAGGGTTAATGGGGCCAGTTCTTACCTCTAGCGAAGTTCGCCTGCAACAATAGCTATCAATCAAGCATCCAGATGGCCCTGTGCGATGCCTTTGTGGGAGGCCATGTTATTCTCTGGTAGGTTGGTTTGAGCCTGGTGAGGCTAGATTTTTGGGCATAAATTTGGTTCGTGATGCTTGGAAAAGGTTAAGGTTATTCAGGAGCGACTTCGTACAGCTTAGTCCAAGCAAAAGAGTTATGCGGACCGGAAGGCTCGAGATGTGGCATTCATAGAGGGTGAGAAGGTTCTTATGTGAGTGTTGCCTATGAAGGGAATGATGCAATTTGGGAATAAGGGAAATTGAGCCCGAGGTTTATTAGCCCATTTGAGATCTTGGAGAGAGTAGGTGAAGTTTCTTATAGGCTCGCATTGCCTGCTTGCCTAGAAGGGATACATTCGGTATTTCATGTTCTATTCTTCAAAATTACCATTAGGATAGGTCACATGTTTTTGACTTCAGCATAGTGCAACTTGATGAGAGTTTGACCTACGAGGAAGAGCCGATGGCTATTCTAGACCGGCAGGTTTAAATGTTGAGATATAAGAGTTTTCCTTCTATGAAAGTGAATTGTAGGGGTCAGCAGTTTGTGGAGGCTACGTGGGAGTGCGAGTCCGACATGAGGAATAAATACCCGCACCTTTTTACCGATCAAGGTATATTTCTATGTTCGTTGGATGACGAACGTTTCTTTTAGAGATAGAGAATGTGATGACCAGATAGGTCATTTCGAGTACTAGCTCCCTTTTCTATGTTTTGAGAACTCCCGTAGCTTTATTTGCTGATATATGACTTGCATGCGTGGTCTGTGTTATTTTTCGGGAAGTTTATATGTTAAATTTAAAGAAAAAGTAATTTTTGGTTTTAAATACAACTAGAGTTGTCCATGGTCAATATTTTTATGTAAAAGACCTCGGATAGGATTTTTGACGATTTCGAGAGGTTTGTATGATATTTTTAGACTTGTATGCATGTTTGTTGGCGTCCCGGGTGACCCGAGGCTGTTTCGACGCATTGTGCAAAAAATTAGAAAATTGAGTTTCAAAGTTGAAAATCTTGTGTTTTGATGATAGATAGATTTTTGATATTTGGTATTATTTTAATGATTTGTCATAGTTAGAGAGTTTGTATGATGTTATTAGACTTGTGTAAATGTTCGGATTGGATCCCGAGGGGCTCGGGTGAGCTTCAGATGTGTTTTGGACAGTTTGGATAGTTGATGCAAGAATTTTCTAGTGTTGATCTGTAGGTTCTAAAGGTCTTGAATTTATGAGGACCTTATCGCAATTGAAAGCCTTGCATTTGTGATGTCAGGATCGTAAATATGAAGGGGGATTGGGGTCTTAGACTTTGCTTTTGTGTAGAAAAGACCGCATTTGCAAACTAGGGGAGTGTCGCATTTGCGATCTAGGCATCGCATTTGCAACACTGGAGGACTGGGTGCTACTTCGCTTTTGCGAAGCCTTGTCCGCATTTGCGAGCTGGAGGGCCATAGCAAATGCAAAGGAAATATCGCATCTACAACAAGAGTGTGGCTGGGACACTGATCACATTTGCAATCAGTGGTTCGCTTTTGCGATGGTCGTAATTGAGAACAAGAGTTCGCAATTGCGACATCTAAAGTTGTGTAAAAGATAGGAATTTTGGGACTTAGCTCACTTTACACCATTTTTTCAACCCTGATCTCTATAATGGCTATTGTTAAAGAGTACTTTCTTCCCAAATTCATTGATGAGCAACTTTAACTTGTTTTCAATCAATATCAATTACCTTTTCATGAAATTTATTATCAAATCTATGAATTTCAACTTAGAAATTAGGGGTTTTGGGTAGTATTTAGGGATATTATAAAATTGAGATTTAGACCATGAATTGATGTCAAAGTTTGAACAAATCACATATCCGGGATCGGAAGTGAATGGGCAATCTGGATTTGGTTTAAATCTTGGATTTCGACCACGTGGGCGGGTTGACTTTTTGTTAGATTTTTTAATTTAGTTAAGGATTGAACCATTTTCAGTCGTGGGTAGTTTCTAAAACTTGTTTTGATGTGTTTGAGATATTTTACTAGATTCGATTGGTCTGGAGGCTTGTTCCAAAGGGAAAATCATGTTGAATTGTTGACTTGTTACAAGAAAAAGGTGTTAACCTTGTCTTGACAAAACTAGTACTTGATTGGTCCATTTCCTACTTGATTTATGTGTGGGGACAACGTATATGCAAGGTGACGAGTGTATATCTATTGGCATGGATTTAAGCGTGCAGAGACGACCATTTAATTACATGTTTTCAATTATATTATGCCATTTGTTATTCCAAGTTATTACTTGTTTCATGCTTTAATTGCTACATACCTTTACTTGTAAAATACGTTCCTTTACTTGTTAAATGCCTCTATTTTCTACATGTTCGATGTATCCATGCCTTTATTTATCATCCACTCTTACTTGTTCTATGCTCAACATATTATTAGATAGATCCTATTAATTGTCTCATGCCTTTACTTGTTCATTTATCTTTACTTGCATTATATTTCCCTTTTAATTTTTATTGGTTTGTCTTAGAGAATTTATATGTTTTGGTTCCTTTTTATGTACGTTGTGATATATGCCGTAGCTGTTTGTATCATATATGTATATATGCGGATCGGGTTGCATGGCGCAATGGGTGTGTGCGTGTGTGAGTGTGTGTGTGTGTGTGTGTGTGTGTGTGTGTGTGTATATATACCAAGACCCAACTCCCACTGGACCCGCGACGGTACCTAAAATTCTGAAATAACTGATGAATACAACAACAATACAACTACAACCTTCCCAAAGATCTGGTGTCAACGAGTACACGAGCACTACTAAGCATCAAATACAAGGCCAAATTCTCCATACAAATGTCTGAATAGTTGAACAGTAATAGTAGAAATAATGAATGAGAACTTCAAGGTCTGCTAGTGACATAGCAGCTACCTCATAGTCTCCCAAAAGTTGGTAGCAACAAACTCTAGAGTTCACCTCGTTGGGAAGTACCTAGATCTGCACATGAAATGTTGAGTGTAGTATGAGTAAAACTGACCCCATGTACTAAATAAGTAACAAAACTAACCTTATGTTGAAAGCACTGACAAGCTCAGAAGAAACAATCAGAGACCAATATTAATAACTAATAACTTCTCAGATATAAAGTAAAATAGTGTAAGCGTGTAGCTCAGAGATATCATGTTCAGCTCATTCATTTACCAGCTAGCATGAGAAAAGTATATCTCTATGCCTACATGTCAAATCAACAACATCATTGTGGATCCATCAAGAATAATCACATCTAGTAACAAACAACTTAATATCATCAAATAATACCGTAAGAAACAACTTCAAACAATAAAGCTTTGATCTTTATCAAAATCAAAAAGTCAACTCAGGGCTTGCACCTTGGAACTCGGTCAAACTCACTATTCTTGAACACCAATTCAATTACGTGTTCAACCATACAAATTTCATCTAACTCCGACCTCAAATCGACCTTCAAATCCTAAATTTTCACTTTAGGAAAGTTTTTTCCAAAATCCCTAATGTCTGATGTTTATACGCTCTCTTTCTCTTTCTTCCCTACGCTCTCTTTTGCTTTCTTCATTCTCATCATTTAACGATCAAATCGGTTGGAGAAAACTCCATCTCCGGTGCCGACGACAATCAGTGGCTAGGTAAGCACACTCTCTCCTCTTTCTCTTTTTTCCCTTCTCTCCCCGACCACCTCTTCGTCCTTTTTTTTTCTTTTTTCTTCTCTTCGTCTTCTTCTAAAAGTCCTAGCAGTGGCATTTTCGGTGACTGTGCTGCCGCCGACCACTCTTATTTCTTTTCTTTTTCCAGTCCTAGCCCCCTTCTCTCTATATATTCTCTCTTCTACCCTGCCCATCTCTCCTTATCCCCCTGTTTCTTCTATTTCCTTAGAGTCACACCCCTAGCTCCTGCGTCTTCTTCTTCTCCGGTGACTGCAGACCGTTGACAGTAGTCCGGTCCGACGCCTCTAAGGCAGACCACACCAGACTCCCTATGTCATATCAGTACGATGACTGCTCTGCCACCCCATCCCCCATTCTTGTTGGCCCGTGGTGTTTGATTGTTTTTCAGGTTGTTTTGTTGTGATACTTGGAGACGGGCGGGATACACCTGCAAATATAGCTGAGCAGGTCGGTGAGCTTTACCAAGGGATGGAGGAAAGCTGGAAAGGAGTATGTTAGGCTCCGCAGTCTCGGGTGTACATCAAGTCGGCAATCCAGGTTCTACTCTCGGGAGTTGGTACCTCCCGCTCTTTATTTGCCCTCATCTTGTGTTTGTTATACTCTTGTGTAGTTATACTGTAGCCGTATTGGTATGTTCTAGTTTAGTGTTGGACCGTTGTTGTTTGTGTTAGCGTTTTCCCTAGGCTACCGTTCGTCCAGTGTCTGGAGTCTGTAATGGTGGAGTAAGGGCATATCCTCAAGGTTGGCAGGGGCGAAGGCAGGAGATAGGGGAAGTGACAGGGCCAAGGGGTGCAAGGGGACCAAGGGAGCTTATAGGTTGAGAATTGGATCGTGGAACATAGGGACATTGACGGGTAAGTCTATAGAGCTGGCGAAAATTTTCCAGAAGAGGAAGATCACTATAGCTTGTGTTCAGGAGACTAGGTGGGTAGGGTCGAGGGTGAGGAATGCGGAGGGGTATAAACTATGGTACTCGGGAGGCAGGAAAGGTAAGAATGGAGTGGGTATTTTGGTTGATAGGGAACTTAGAGAGTCAGTGGTAGAGGTCAAGAGGGTGAACGATAGATTAATGGCGATTAAGTTAGTAGTAAATGGGATAACTCTGAATGTTATTAGTGCATATGCGCCGCAAGCGGGCTTAGAAGAGGAGGTTAAAAGAAGCTTTGGGAGGGGCTAGACGAGATGGTGCGCGGTGTGCCGCTTGCGGAGAAGTTATTCATAGGAGGGGATTTCAATTGGCATATAGGGTCGTCTGCTGATGGATATGGAGAGGTGCATGGTAAATTCGGCTTTTGGGATAAGAATGAAGGAGGTACCTCACTGTTAGATTTTGCTAGAGCTTTTGAGTTGGTGATCGGGAACACTAGTTTTTTTAAGAAGGAGGAGCATTTGGTTACGTTCTGGAGTATGGTGGCTAAAACTCAGATTGATTACCTCCTCCTCAAGAGAGGTGATAGGCAGCTGTGTGTGGATTTCAAGGTTATCCTGAGTGAGACTCTCGCGACACAACGTAGGCTCTTGGTGATGGACGTCGGTATATTATTAAGGAGGAAGAAGAGGTTTGTCCAGGGTCAACCGAGGATCAGGTGGGGAGCCTTGACGAGGGATGAAGATCAAGATTTGGAGGGAAGGTTGATGGCTATGGGCGCCTGGAGCATTAGTGAGGACGCTATCGAGATGTGGACAGCTATAGCAGACTGTATAAGAAAAGCGGCGAGAGAGGTGCTAGGGGTCTCGAAGGGTTACTATGGCAGGCACCAAGGCGACTGGTGGTGGAATAATGTGGTCCAAGGTAATGTGGAAGCAAATAAAGGAGCATATCTTTGGTGAGTGAAGATCACAAATGAGGAAGAGAGGAGAGTGAATAGAGAAAGATATAAGGAAGCCGGGAAGGAGGCAAAGTTAGCGGTCACGGAGGCAAAGGATGCAATGTTTGGTCGTCTGTACGAGGAGTTGGGGGAAAACGAGGGGAGAAGAAGCTATTTCGGCTGGCCAAAGCGAGAGAGAGGAAGGCTAGTGACCTGGATCAAGTGAGGTGCATCAAGGACGAGGAAGGCGGAGTATTAACGAAAGATGCCCAGATTAAGCGGAGATGGCAGGATTACTTCTACCGGCTTATGAGTTAAGAAAGGGACAAAGATATCGTGCTAGGGGAATTGGGTCACTCCGGGAGTCACCAAGACTTTAGGTATTGTAGGCGTATTACGGCTGAGGAGGTCGTGGGAGCTATGCGCAAGATGAGAAGGGGCCGAGCGACCAAGCTGGACGAAATTCCGGTAGAATTGTGGAGGTGTGTGGGTAGAGCAGGCTTGGAATGGTTGGCTGCGCTATTTAATGTTATCTTCAGAAGGAAGAGGATGCCAGATGAATGGACGTGGAGTACGGTGATACCGTTGTTCAAGAACAAAGGTGATATCAAGAATTGTAACAACTATAGGGGCATCAAGTTATTAATCCATACCATTAAAGTTTGGGAGAGGGTGGTGGAAGGAAGGGTGAGGAGGGCAGTGTCTATATCTGACAACCAATTTGGATTCATGCTGGGTCGGTCCACTAGGAAGCTGTCCACCTTATCAGGAGGTTGGTGGAACAGTACAGGGATAGGAAAAAGGATTTGTACATGGTGTTTATTGACCTAGACAAAGCGTATGACAAGGTTCCTAGGGAGGTTCTTTGGAGATGCCTGGAGGGGAAAGGTGTGTCGGTAGCTTACATTAGGGTATTAAAGGACATGTATGAGGGAGCTAAGACTCGGGTTAGGACTATGTGAGGTTACTCAGAGCACTTTCCGGTTGTTATGGGATTGCACCAAGGGTCTGCGCTCAGCCCGTTCTTATTTACCTGGTGATGGATACCTAACACACCATATTCAAGGCGAGGTTCCATGGTGTATGTTATTCGCTGATGATATAGTACTGATTGATGAGATGCGAAGCGGCGTTAATGAGAGGCTGGAGATTTGGAGACAGACCCTTGAGGTTAAAGGTTTCAAGTTGAGTAGGACTAAGACAGAATATCTGGAGTGTAAGTTCAACGATGAGTCAGGAGAAGCAGACATGGATGTGAGGCTTGACTCTCGAGTCATCCCTAAGAGAGGGAGTTTCAAGTACCTTGGATCAATTATTCAGGGGGGATGGGAAGATAGACGAGTATGACATGCACCGTATAGGAGTGGGGTGGATGAAATGGAGGTTAGCATATGGAGTCCTGTGTGACATGAAAGTGCCACCGAAACTCAAAGGCAAGTTCTATACAGCGGTGGTTAGACCGGCCATGTTGTATGGGGCTGAGTGTTGGGCAACCAAGAATTCCCATATCCAGAAGTTGATAGTGGCAGAAATGAGGATGTTGAGATGGATGTGCAGGCACACTAGGCCAGATAAGATTAGGAATGTAGATATTCTGGAGAAGGTGGGCGTGGCTCCCATGGATGACAGGATGCGGGAAGCGAGGCTTAGATGGTTCGGACACATGCGGAGGAGAAGCATAGATGCCCCGGTTAGGAGGTGTGAGACGTTAGCATTGGTAGGTACGTGGAGAGGTAGAGGAGACATAAGAATTATTGGGGTTAGGTGATCAGGCCAGACTTGGCGTGACTTCATATCTTCGAGGACATGGCTCTGGATAGGAAGGAGTGGAGGTCGAGCATTAGGGTTGTTAAGGAGGGGGGGCTGGCCTGTTGTTGTTTTGCTGTGGGTTGTTAGTGGTTTATGTAGTTTTCTCACTATTTTCTATGGTAGTATTGTTGTTTATAGTTATTGATTTTACATCTATTTTTTTACTTCTTACGATGCTGCTAATATTTTTCATCTTCAATTGTTGTCACTGACCTATTGTCTATTGTTTATTTTTCTTCTTCTTGACCGAGGGTCTTTTGGAAACAACCTCTTTACCCCTCTTGGGGTAGGGGTAAGGTCTGCGTACACTCTACCCTCCCCAGACCCTAATTGTGAGATTATACTGGGTTGTTGTTGTTGTTGCTGTTGAATTAAAGGCTAAAAACAAGGATGGAATCATGCAATATAAACAAATCCGAGTGAAACTTACTTACCCCAATTTAAATCGTGGAAATCACCTCCAAAATCGCCTAAAATCGACCTCTCTCACTCAAAATGTGATATAATGACCAAACTCTCGAAACAAAGATGTTAAATAGTCTTCCCAGGCTTACCCTTTCGTGATCACGGACCCATCCTCGCGATCACGAAGAACAAACATCCACTCCTCCAAAAGACACTACGTGAATACGAGACCATGGTCGTGAATGCGAAGCACAACACGCTCCTAAACTACGCGAACACAGAAACAACATCGTGGTCGCGAAGGCTTACCACTTGACACCCCAGTTGAACTGACCCTTCTACAAGAACGCGACTGTCCAATCACAATCACGATGATAAGTCTCATCTAATTCATTCCTAATGCGTCATTAATTCATGAACGTGAAATACATTTTGCTTGCCATCTGTAACACTCTACGATATTGTGGCTTACTCCTCGCGATCGCGAAGGAGAAAACCAGACATTAGATATCAGCTATGCCAAACATGAATAAATTGTCCGACACTCATCCAAAATACACCCGAGGCCTCCGGGACCCTATCCAATTACTGAAACCAATCCCAAAACATATCATGAACCTACTCAAAGCCTCAAATCACACAAAACAACATCAAAACCACGAATCGCACCCAATTCCAGCCGAATGAACTTCCAACTTCAAAAACGCATTCCGAAACACATCAAGTCAGCCAGGAATGACCCCTATTTTTTCATGCAAGTTTCAAATAACATAAAAGACCTATTTCAACTCCTGGAACTAAAATCCGAGCCCGATATCGACAAAGTCAATTCTCAGTCAAACCTATCAACCTTCCAAACCTTCAACTTTCCAACTTTCACCAAAAAGAACCAAACGACATAAGGCTAAGTTCAAAATAACCATACGAAGCTGTTGGAATCATCAAAACACCATTCTAGGGTCATCTACACAAAAGTCAAACTCCGGTAACTCTTTCAACTTAAGCTTCTAACTTTGTGACTATGTTTCCCAATTCACTCCAGGACCTTCCCGAAACCAAACCAACCACTCTGAGAGTCACATAACCACAAATAAACATAGAAGAGTAAAAAGATAGGGGAATGGGATTACAATACACAAAACGACCAGTCGGGTCGTTACATTCTCCCCGTCTTAAACAAATGTTCATCCTCGAACGGGTCTAGAATCATAACTGGAGTCTTAGAATGGTGAGGTTATCTGATAAGCATCTCATCATTGGAGTCCCATGTACCCTCCTCTACCGGCTGACCACTCCATTGCACCTTCACTGACGTTATATTCATTTCCCTCAACTTCCGAACCTACCGATCCAAAATGGTCACCAGCTCCACATCATAAGTCAAATCCCCATCTAAATGCACCGTGATAAAGTCCAAAACATGTGACGGATCACCATAATACTTTGGAACATAGAAATAAGATATACTAGTGAACACCCGATAGACTAGGTGGCAAGGCAAGTCTATAGGCCACCTCTCCAACTCTCTCAATAACCTCAAAAGGGCCAATATACCTAGGACTCAACTTCCCCTTGTTCCTGAATCTCATCACACCCTTCATGGGCAATGCTCTGAGCAGACCCTTCTCACCCACCTTATATGCAACATCATGAACCTTTTGGTCAACATAACTCTTCTACTTGGACTATGTTGTACGAATCTGCTCCTGAATCACCTTCACCATCTCTAAGGAATCTTGGACCAAATCAGTGCCAAACAATTTAGCCCCCCAGGCTCAAACCAACCAATCGGAGAATAACATCTCCTCCCATATAAGGAATCGTAACGAGCCATTTGGATACTCGATTAGAAGCTATTGATGTAGACGAAGTCTGCTAATGGAAGAAACAAATCCCATGAAGCTCCAAAATTGATAACACAGGCACATAACATGTCCTCCAATATCTAAATAATGCATTTGGACTACCCGTCCTTTTGGGGAGGAAATGTTGTACTCAGCTCTACCCGTGTGCCCAACTCTCACTACACCGCTCGCCAAAGCTACAATATGAACTGAGTGCCTCAATCCAAAATTATAGACACGGACATTCCATGACGCCGAACAATATCATGAATGTAAATCTGAGCCAACCACTCTGAAGAATAAGGAATCATCACCGGAATGAAGTGTTTGGGCTTAGTCAACCAGACCATACCAACCCAGACTGTATCATATTTCTTCAAGGTTTGTGGTAAGCATACCACAAAATCCATAGCGATGCGCTCCCACTTCCATTCTGGTATCTCCAATCTATGAGTCAACCATCTCGATTTCTGATGCTCATACTTCACCTGTTAGCAATTCAAACACCGAGATATATAATTAACAATATCTTTCTTTATTCTCTTCCATGAATAATATTGTTTCAAGTCACGGTACAACTTCATGACACCTGGTTAAATGGAATAGAGTAAGCTGTGAGCCTTCTTAAGGATCAAATCTCTCAACCCATCAACAATTGGAACACAAATCAGACCTTGAAGCCGCATAACACCATCATCACTTATCACAACCTCCTTAGCACCACCTCGTTGCACTATGTCTTTCAATACCAATAAGTGAAGATCATCCAACTGTCGAGCATTGATACCCTCCAACGACGAACTGCCACAACGCAAGAAAGAATGCGGCTAGGCTCTGAAACAATCAATCTCATAAACAGATTGGCAAAAGCTTGAACATCCGTGGTTAGTGGCCTCTCTGCTACCGGTAAATATGCCATGCTGTCCATACTCTCAGCCTTCATACTCAATGCATCGTTCACCACATTTACCTTTCCAAATAATATAATATAGTGATATCATAGTCTTTCAGCAAGTGTAACCATCTTCGTTGCGGCAAATTAAGATTCTTTTTCTTGAACATGAGCTAGAGACTCTGATGGTCGGTATAGACCTCACATGGAACACCGAATAGATAGTGCCTTCTAATCATCAATGCATGAGCAATGGCTACTAACTCTATACACATGGTAGTTCTTCTCATAAACGTTCAACCGTCGAGACGCATAGGTAATCAACCTACCGTCCTGCATCAACACCGTTCCAAGCCTAATAGGCGACGCATCATAATATACAGTGTATGACACCGAACCTGTAGGCAACACCAATATTAGGGTTGTAGTTAATGTACTCTTGAGCTTCTAAAAGCTTACCTCACACTCATCGGACCAACTAAAAGGAGCATCCTTCTAGGTCAATCTAGTCAAAGGTGTAGCAATGGATAAGAAACACTCCAGAAAACGGCGATAATAATCTGCCAAATCTAAGAAGATCCAAATCTTTGTTCCTGAAGATAGTCTAGACCAACTCGAAACTGCTCAATCTTCTTCGGATCAACCTTAATCCCCTCACTAGATACCATGTGCCCCAATAACACCATTAAATCGAGCTAAAACTCACACTTTGAGAATTGAGCATATAGCTTATTCTCCCTCAATGTATGGAGTACGATCCTCAGATACTGCTCATGATCCTCCTAGTTTCGTGACTACACCAATATATCATCAATGAATACCATGATGAAAGAATGAAGATATGGCTAGAACACAATGTTTGTCAAGTGCATAAAGGCAGCTGGGCATTGGCCAGTGTAAAAGACATCACTAGAAACTCATAGTGACTGTAGCACGTCCTGAATGTCATCTTCGGAATATCTAAATCCCGTATCTTCAACTGATGGTAACCCGACCTCAAATAAATCTTCGAGAACACTCTAGCACCCTAAAGTTGATCAATAAAGTCATCAATGCATTGTTGTGGGTACGTGATGTTAATTGTAACCTTGTTCAGCTATTTGTAGTCAATACACATACTTATAGTACCATGCTTCTTCCTCACAAATGGAACCGGTGCACCCCTAGGTGACACACTTGCCTGATGAAGCCCTTATTTAGTAGTTCCTACAACTGTTCCTTTAACTCCTTCAACGTTATAGGTTCCATGCGGTCTAGTGAAATAGAGATGGGCTAAGTCCCAGTACCAAGTCAATACCAAAATCAATTTCCCCGTCAGGTGACATGCCCGACAAAACTGCTGGAATCACCTTTGAAAAATCCATCCCTATATGAACTAAATTGACGATAAGAGTATCAGCACTAACATCCCTCACAAAGGCCAAGTACGCCAACCATCCTTCTCAACCATTCGTTGAGCCTTAACATGTGAAATTACCCTACTAGGAACATAATCCAGGGATCCTCTTCACTCTAACCTCAGCACCCCCGGCATCGCCAATGTCACGGTCTTTGCGTTACAATCAAGGATAGAGAGATATGGCAAAAACCAGTCCATGCCAAAAATCACATCAAAATCAACCATGCTAAGTAATAAACGATCAACTTTAATTTCATATCCCCTAATAGTCACCACACAAGATCGATATACACCGTCCACAATAGTAGAATCACCCACCGACATAGATACATGAGCAAACATAGTTAAAGAATCACGAGGTATATCCAAATAACGAGCAAAGTATGATGGCATATATTAATAAGGGGAACCTGGATCAAATAATACTGAAGCATCCCTGCGGCGCACTAAAACAATACCTGTTATCACAGCATCAGAAGAAACTACCTATGGTCTGGTAGGAAATGCATAGAAACTATCCTTAACACCACCTGAGTTACCTCCCCCTCTGGGAGAACTTATCCCACACAACCTCTGCCACGAGCTGGCTGGGCGGGTGGTGTAGAAAATGGTGCAAGAGTCATAGTCTGGCCTCCCTACTGCATTAGACCTATGTAATGACGGCGGTAATACTTTCTCACATGTCCCAGCTCTTCACAATCTTGGAAACCTCGAACTGGAATGATTGTGGGGCCAGAATCGTACCCCGGGAACTAGAATAACCACTAGAAGAATCCAGTACTATTAAACCCTGAACTGATGGAGTATGGTACGAGCTTTGAGCAGGAAGGGAACTGAATGACGATTAAGTTGGACGAGTGTTGTATTAACTGTGGCTAGATGATCAACCACGAGGAACCTGACAAGCCATTTGAGCGGGCCTAAAAGGACGACCTCTGCTATGATGTGAATGACTTCCAGATGAGGTACCCCTAAAACCACCGAAACCACGGGGCTCATGCACTTCCCCTCATCGTGCTCAAGCGTGTGAATCTTTGCCAAACACCTAACAATCTTGCCTACCTGGTCAAACGTAGCATCAGTCTCACACTCTCGAGCCAAACTATAACGTAGACAATAGTTGAGGCCACCACTCTCTCTCTCAGTGAGAACAAAACATATAGTGTGACGAGCCAGATCCCTAAATCTCATCTCGTACTGAGTCATAGTCATATGCCCCTGGCGTAGCTGCTCAAAATCTCTAAGCAACTCCTCCTTGCGAGTATGTGGGAAAAACTTCTTCAAAAAGAGAACTGAGAACTCATGCATTTCTCTGCTTTGCTCTGCTGCAGATCTATGGTTTGCATATCAGTTCTGCGATCGCATAATGGACCACATAAATGCTCTGTTCTACAAGAATTTTTCTTCAACTTGCCAATGCTCTGTTCAACCCAAAAAATTTGTACTTCGGCAAGCAAGCTCACCGCGACTATTTTCTACAAGTATCAAATTTATTAGCCTACCTCGGCGCCACAAAACCCCTGATTTTAGTTGAAATTTTACGGGGCCTTACATCTTCACCCGCTCAAAATAATTCGTCCTCGAATGAGGGTCAAAATTTGCCATTAGCATCCAATGTGACCCAATTGTTACTTCACAAACTAGCAGTTCCAAATTTTGACTAACTCTCTAAATTTCTAAATATTTTGCCAGAGTCTCCCCTGTAATCGGGCCTATCCACCTGCCAGAGAATCCCAAAACCAGTCCTAATAGCATAACCATAACATTATGATGTAAAATAACATGGCAACAACACCAGCCATAATGCTATAAACATTACATTACCAAGAAAGAGTATCCTTCACATAAGCTGTTCAGGGGAAACATCATTTGTAGAAAGCTAGCTTTTATCATCATGGACAAAACTACATAGCTATTAAAACAAATGAGGATACTTCTTCTTCATCTCTTTCTCGGCTTCCGAGGTGGCCACTTTGACCTGTTAGTTTCACCATAACACTTTGATAATCGGCTTAATGTATGCATATTTTGATATAAATCGCCTCACATTTTGCTCATGTCTTGATGATTTGACATGTTTAATATGATTATTTGTGCTAAATTTTGGTATTTCTATGTGTATGGATCATTCAGATGCAATTTGGGATGAAAGGGCGCGAATTGGAGTGAAATCGGGACAAAAACGCAAAAAGTGAGATTTGAGGGCCACAACCAGCGTGGGGTACTGGCTGTAGCTCAATTTACATCAGCCAAAATATTTGAGCGCCAAGGCCAGCGCCCCACGCTGCCCTGGACGCTCAAGACAGGAAAGTGTCCTTTTTCGACTAGGACTCGGTTATTTTACCCCTAGACGCCCCCAACTCATATAAAAGCAAACCTAAACCTATTTTTGAAGGGGGGGACGTGATTTAGAGAGAAGAGGGAGGCGCCAAACACTCGGAAGCATGGATTTGATAAATTTTTCCATCCCTTTCCTAGTACTCATTGATTTTATGTTTGAAAACATTATTTTTGATGATTGTATGAACATGAGTGGCTAAGAACCCTATTGTTCTAGGGTCATGGGTATACATGAATGCTGACGTTTGAAGTTTAATTTGATGAAGTTGATTTTATTATATTGGGTTGTTTATTTAATTTTATTTTTAATTATTTTGCTAAGTAGCTAATAGTAAAATACTATCTACGAATCTAGAGTTGAACTCGAAAGTGGGAATTCTAGATTCCATATAGAATCAAATAGAGCAAGTTCTTAATCCCAGGCATCGGGGAACAGATTCACAATTAGGATAGACATATACCTAATTGCCTTGCTCAGTTGCAATACAAGAATTGTAAATGCGTTCTTGTTAATCTTAATTCCATAGACATATAGGTATTAAGTTAGCTTAAATAGGTGAGTAAGGACTCGACAGATTCTTATGAGTAATATCAACCCTGTCAATCAACAATCCAGATAAATAAATTAGTTATTTTAAGCTAAGAATGCAACATGATTGTTAGATAACCCGTGACCCTGGAATATTATCGCCTATTGATTGTTATTCGAAACTATTTAAGTGTTGTGGTTGATTTCTATTATTTCTATACTTGATAGTTTTTAGGTAGTAAATTAGACAAATTATCTATTTTGTAAGAAATCGCTTGAATCGATAAGCTATTTAAGTTTGGATTAGTCAAAGAGGGAATCATAAGTCTTTGTGGGAACGATACTCTGCTCACTACTCTATTACTTGACGACCACTTATACTTGCGTGGGTGTGTTTGATCGCAACAAGTTTTTGGCGCTGTTGCCGGGGACATAGAAATTAGCTACTTGACTGAGTTAAGATTTTATTAGTTATTTGTTCAAGATTTAATTTTCAGTTTTCCTTGTTTGTGTTAACGCGGGATCTTCTCTTGAATGCGGAGGAGTAGAAGAGCAAACAACCTCCTTCCTTTTGATCCACAAATTGAACGAACACTTCATAGAGTGAGGAGGGAAGTCGAAACAAGAACTAGAATAGAGGGAGAGTTTGGCATTGTAGTTCAACCACAGCCAACAGAGATGGCAGGTAATGAAGAGCATGCGGTGATAGAAGCTGCAAGGCCCAATCTTGCGAATATGACTCAGGCTATTGTGAAGCCTGATATCACGGGGCACTTTGAACTCAAACAGTACATGGTACAGCTGATTCAGTCCACAGGGCAATATGTGGGTCTATCTCATGAAGACCCGCAGAGGCACATTCAGAACTTCTTGGAAATTACAGACACTTACAATTATCCGAACGTTTCCAAGGACTATGTCAGGCTGACACTATTTCCCTTTTCACTATTGGGGGAAGCTAAGGATTGGTTGCAAAAGGAGCCCGCGAACTCAATCCACACTTGGGATGATCTAGCAAGGAAATTCTTAATCAAGTTTTTCCCCACTAAGAAGACAAAGTCGCTGAGGAGCCAAATTCTTGGTTTCAAACAACGAGATGGCGAGACACTTCGTCAAGCTTGGAAAAGATACAAGAAGCTACTCAAAGACTGTCTGCATCATTGTCAGACTTATGAGGTATTGGGTCAAACTTTTGTTGATGGACTAGATGAGGCATCAAAGATGAATCTTGATTCAGCTTGTGGGGATAGTTGCATGGCGAGGTCGTATAGTGAAATACAACTCTATCTAAATAACTTCACTGCTAATGACCATAATTTGCAAGGAGATGGGGACTCACGAAGGGCAATTAAACAGAAGACAACCGAGTTGATTGAGCTTGATGACTTCTCAGCCATGAGAGCCGATATAGCAAAATTGGCAAATCAGATGAATAGAATGACAATGGAACAAACACAACAGATGCAACATGTATAGTAGATGTCTATTTTCTGCGAACTATGTGGTGACAGTCATATGAGTGACATATGCCCCACGAATCCGGAATCTATATACTATGTGGGGCAACAAAGCAGAGGTTCAATGAATCAGCATGCACAATATGGGAATACTTACAATCCAAATTGGAGGAATCATCCTAACTTCTCATGTGGTGGAAATCAACAGAATCAGAATCAGTATAGGCCGCAAGGAAATTTTAATCAACCTCAGAAACCACCCCTACAAACAGAAGAGAGTACGAATGACTTGCTGAATAAGTTGTTGCTTGATAATCAACAGCTCAGGACAAATTTCAGAAATCTTGAGAGGCAAATGGGACAGTTAGCTACAAATCAAAACACTAGACCTGCAGGCGCTCTTCCCAGTGATACAGAGAAAAACCCTCAAGTTAATGCAGTTACACTCAAAAATGGGAGGGAACTAGAAGAAGTGCCAAAGAAGAGAAAGGACAAGATTATACCTGAGAGGGAGCTGATCCCTAAGGCAATACACGAGTCAAAGAAAAATGATGCAGGTTCAGAGCCAGTGAAGGCTGCAAGGCCACCACCACCTTTCCCCCAGAGATTGCAGAAAAAGAATGATGATCGCATGTTCAACAAATTTCTCTCTATGTTGATCCAGGTTCAATTGAATATTCCATTGGTGGATGTACTTCGTGAAATACCAAAATATGCTAAGTACATAAAAGATATAGTGTCTCACAAGAGGAAATTGACTGAGTTCGAGACAATTGCACTTACTGAGGAATGCACTTCAAGGGTCCAAAACAAGCTTCCTCAAAAGCTTAAGGATCCTGGCAGCTTCACCATCCCTATGCGAATTGGTAATATTGACGTGGGTCGTGCTCTTTGTGATTTGGGGGCGAGCATAAATCTAATGCCCTTTTCCTTGTTTAAGAAATTGGGTCTGGGAGCTCCAAGACCAACTACTGTGATGTTGCAATTAGCTGATAGGCCCATAGCCTACCCTGAAGGAGTGATTGAAGATGTATTGCTGCAAATTGGGAAATTTATCTTCCCAGCTGACTTCATTATTCTAGATTTTGAGACTGATGAACAAGTTCCAATCATATTAGGACGTCCTCTCTTGGCTACTGGTGATGCAATAATTAAAGTTAGAGAAGGAAAAATGATTATGAGGGTGGACAACGAGGAAGCCGTTTTTAATGTCTACAAAGCGATCCAACTTCCCCGCCACTATGAGGAGCTCTCTATGATATCTGTTGTGGAGTTGGATGAGAAACTTCTTGACACGAGTGTGTATCTAGACAATTCTCTAGAAAAAGCACGCATGTTGTTTGATAGCTTGAATATTGATGATAAGGTTGAGGAGATGATGCATATCCTAAATGCATCTTGTGGTTACATGTAGGGAATAAAGCCGTTTGAGCCCCTGAATAAGCCAAGTGGATCTCCTCCAAAGCCGACAATTGAAGAAGCTCCAAATTTGGAGCTTAAACCCCTACCCCCTCACCTTCAATATGCTTATTTGGGTAGTTCTGACACTTTACCTGTTATTGTTTCTTATGACTTGTCTAAATTGCTGGAAGAAAAGTTGTTGAGAGTGCTACCTCAGCACAAACGAGCAATTGGGTGAACGATGTCTAACATTAAAGTCATTAGTCTAGCTTTATGCATGCATAAAATACTCATGGAGGACGGACACAAGCAAAGTGTAGAGAAACAACGCCGCCTAAATCCAATCATGAAAGAGGTGGTAAGAAAAGAAGTGATTAAGTGGCTTGATGAAGGTATTGTATTCCCAATCTTTGATAGCGAATGGGTAAGCCCCCTTCAATGTGTGCCTAAGAAAGGGGGGATGACTGTAGTGGTTAATGAAAATAATGACTTAATTCCTACAAGAACTGTCACCGGGTGGAGAATTTGCATAGATTATAGAAAATTGAACAATGCCACCCGAAATGACCACTTTCCCCTCCCTTTCATTGACCAAATGCTTGATAGGTTAGTTGGCCAGGAATACTAATGTTTCCTAGATGGTTATTTGGGGTATAATCAAATTGCTATAGCCCCAGAGGACCAAGGGAAAACCACATTTACGTTTCCCTGTGGCACGTATGCGTTCAAAAGAATGCCCTTTGGTCTCTGTAATGCACCTGCGACTTTTCAAAGGTGTATGATGGCTATTTTTACTGACATGGTTGAAAGATTTGTGGAAGTTTTCATGGATGATTTTTCTGTGTTTGGGTGTTCTTTTGATAATTGTTTAATGAACCTTGATAAAGTGCTTGCTAGGTGTGAAGAGACAAAATTGGTACTAAACTGGGAAAAGTGCCATTTCATGGTACGTGAAGGTATAGTCTTGGGGCACAAGGTGTCAAAAGATGGTCTGCAGGTGGATAAAGCAAAGGTGGAGGCGATTGAAAAATTGCCCCCACCGACATCCGTCAAAGGCATTCGTAGTTTCTTGGGCTATACAGGTTTTTATCGTCGATTCAATAAAGATTTTCTGAAAATTTCTTCACCGTTATGCAGGCTTCTAGAGAAAGATGTCACCTTCAAGTTTGATGATGCATGTCTGAAAGCATTTGAGGAGCTGAAGGGAACGTTGGTGACTGCACCAATTATCATCGCCCCAGATTGGGGACTGCCATATGAGTTGATGTGTGATGCAGGTGACATAGCAATCGGAGCTGTTTTGGGGCAAAGAAGGGATAAAATATTTCACTCCATTTATTATGCGAGCAAAACTATGAATCCAGCTCAGATGAATTATACAGTTACTAAAAAAGAGTTGCTTGTAGTGGTGTGGACGTTTGAGAAGTTCAGATCTTATCTAGTGGGAACCAAAGTTATCGTCTACACAGATCATTCAACTATCACATACTTGTTTGAAAAGAAAGATTCCAAGCCGAGGCTGATTCGTTGGGTCCTCCTCTTGCAAGAATTTGACTTAGAGATCCGAGATCGAAAAGGGACAGAAAATCAAGTGGCTGATCACTTGTCCAGATTAGAAAGTCAGAACCATGTAGCTGAAGGAGGGTCAATCAAAGAAACATTTCCTGATGAGAAGTTATTAGCAATCACCTCAGGTAAAGCCCCATGGTATGTGGATTATGTGAATTTTATTGCAAGTGGGGTGACACCACTAGAATTGACACTTGATAATAGAAGAAGATTCTTACATGATGTGAGGCTCTACATGTGGGATGAGCCATTCTTATATAGGCAATGCGTAGACCAGTTGGTGCGGAGGTGTGTTCCTAAGTAAGAGATGAATGCTATATTGCATGGTTGTCATGCTTCGCCATATGGAGGTCATCACGGTGGGGATAGAACCGCCCAAAAAGTGCTACAATCCGGTTTCTATTGGCCAAAATTGTTTAAGGATGCACATGCCTTTGTTAAAAAGTGTGACTGATGCCAAAGAACCGGAACTATCACGAGGAAGCACGAAATGCCTTTGCAAAATATTCTGGCAGTAGAGCTTTTTGATATTTGGGGGATTGATTTCATGGGACCATTCCCATATTCTAATGGCCACAGGTACATCTTGGTGGTGGTCGACTATGTTTCTAAGTGGGTGGAGGACACTGCTCTTCCTACAAAAGACGCAAAGGTAGTGGTAAGCTTTGTAAAGAAGCACATCTTCACGCAATTTGGGACTCCAAGAGTGTTAATAAGCGGCGGAGGAACTCATTTTTGTAACAAATTGCTGAATAATGTTCTTGCAAATTATGGAGTTAAGCACAAAGTTTCTACTTCCTATCATCCCCAAACGAGTGGTCAAGTAGAAGTTTCAAATAGAGAGGTAAAGTAGATTCTGTAGAAAACAGTAAGTGGAAATAGAAAAGACTGGGCAGGGAAGCTGGATGATGCATTATGGGCAAATCAAACTGCATACAAGACTCCCATAAGTACTTCTCCGTACAGGTTGGTTTATGGGAAGGCATGCCACTTGCCCGTTGAGCATGAACATAAAGCTTATTGGGCGATCAAAAAGTTAAATATGGATATGGACTCAGCTGGTGAAAATAGGTTGCTGCAACTCAACGAGCTTGATGAGTTTCTATTGCACACATATGAAAATGCAAAATTATATAAAGAAAAGACGAAGAAGTGGCATGACAAGCACATTCAACATCGAGAGTTTGAGCTGGGTCAAGAAGTTCTCTTGTTCAATTCAAGGTTGAAGTTATTCCCTGGAAAGATTGAGTCTCATTGCGTAGGTCCTTTTGCAGTGGTAAGTGTGAGGCCTCACGGTGCGGTGGAACTGCGTGATACGAGCTCAACTGGTACCTTCTTGGTAAATGGCTAGAGAATAAAACATTATTGGGGTGCTGACATTGCACGTCACAAGATCTCAGTGGACTTGGCAGATGCTTAAACATGTGTTGAGTCGTGCCGCGATGTTAAATCAGGCACTCATTGGGAGGCAACCCAATTGTTACCGCTTTCGAAGCATAGTTTTTTTTTTCTTTTATAGGCCATAATGTTTTCCTTTGTAGGTTGAAATGGCGTGGAATGTGTGTAATGTATATAATGTAAAAATACCCTGCCCAATTACCCATATACACACACAACCCAACCCATACCCAATTACCAAAGCCCATCCCCCACCTAAATTAAAATAGCTAAAACCCAAAACCCCCCCTTTTCTCCAAAAACACACGGTCCGCTCCTCTTCTCCCTTTCTCTCAAGTTCTCATATTCTTCAATATTCATTGCTCAATTCCACCTCAAGACTCTAAGATATTTTCTTCTTGTTATCTCTTTTCTTGTATTTTGGAAGTTCTTAGAGTATTTGTAGTCTTCTTTCTCCCCCAATCCTCAAATCCCCTAGGTCTCTTAAACATACTTTTAATGTTATTGTGGGTGTAATGATTATACACGAAATTGGTGCAAACAAATTGGTTGTGCAGTTGTGTTTGAAGTAGTAAACTATAATTCCCTATACTTCATGTAAATTTGGGAGGCCCACCTTCTCCCACCATTGTTGAAAGAGAAGAGCAAAATTGATGCCCACAAGGTGTTTGCTAAAATGCTTAAGAGAGTAAATTTGAACACCGGTGAAGTCTAAGTAGCCGAGTGTAGTTGTATATGAGTTAGGGCGAAGTGTGGGGTGTTTTGGGGGTATTGTATCTTGTTGTAAACTTTTGTAAGTTGTAGTTAGTGTACTAAAATAGTGTAGTAATGTAGACTTTAGCTTTGTTATGCTTGCACCGTAGTTAAGTTACGGCCATGTTAGACTAATTGAATTTTATGGCATAGGGCAGTTTAAGTACCTATAGCCTTGTGATGACACATTGGTGCACATCGAATCAATATTATGATTCGATTATACATAGCCCTCGGTTTTAAGTATGGGGTCATCTTGCCTCTCACGATGACCTTAGGCAACATCTCTTGATTCATTCTCATCTTTGTGTTTATCATGTGTAGGTTGCTATGGCTCGTGACGATACCGCTAAAGGAAAATAAGTGGGGAAGTCCTCCACTACTGCTCCCCCTCCAAAGAAATGCAAGCAAGGCGAGAGCTCTACCCGACAAGACAAGGGAAAGCAACAGGCTAGCGGGTCTACGAGGCCACCACGGCCTCGAGTGGAACTTGATCGGGATGACGTCATCAAATGGCATGATACTTTTGTTCCATATGGGAGATATGTGTCTAAAATGGGGATAAATGAGAAGGCTTTAGAACGGAACTTCCCGGATGTACTTGCTACATTGATTGAAAACAAGATGGATAAGCTCCTCGAATGTCCAGGCCCGGCAAATCCCATCATGGCAAGAGAGTTATATGCCAACTGGAACGAGAAAAATGACGAGTCGTGGGTTAGAGGAAAGGAAATTCCAATGGATAGGGAAGCCTTGAGTCATTTTTTGGGAGTTGATAGCCCTAACCCACAAAGGCTTCGAAAGTTTGTCAAAAGTCCACGCTACCAAGCAATACGTCACACACTTTGTGGCGTTGATTCTAATGCAAAATGGACGCGAACTAAGGGAAATATTCACCTTGAAATGCTCTGGTTCGACTTCAACAAAAAGGCCAAGGTCTGGCAAAACTTTGTGCAAGCTAGATTAATTCTCGTTGTGCATAATAGTTAGTGCACTCAAGCTCGAGTGTGCGTGATCTACGTTTTGATGACCGAGCACCCCATAAATGTGGGTGAGCTCATACTTGGGGAGATGACCCGCACCTGTTTTGGAGGAAGGATCAAAAGGTTTTATTTTGGCAACATCCTGACATAATACATGCTATCTCATCGGGTACCAGAGTACCCTGGCTATGATGAGGTAGTGGAGGCACCCATAGCATTGTTAGAAATCACACTCATGATATAGTCCACATCCAAGCTCACCCAAGCCGCTAGGAATGAGAGTGACAAAAATTTCAACAAGTATCTTTACAAATCCCTCAATGTTATTTTGAGCAGGCTTGGGGTGTCAGATAAGGAACGCACGCGATTGCGAAGTGGTCTCTCCAGTTCTTCCAAGCAGATGTTGGGCAGTCCCGTTCATTCGTCTGAGGATGAAAACACTGACACGAAATCTGATAATGAGGATGCGGATGATGATGAAGTTATCCGACCAATGGTTTTGGTACCCTTAGGAGATGATGATGAGCCCATTGCCGCAACTGGTTGGCATCCTGATGAGGCACACACCGACTAACAGGGAGTTCTTTCTTTCCACCTTACTTTATTTTTGAATTTATTAAGCATCGGGGACTATGCATTATTTAAGTGTATTAAATTTTTTAGTATTAAATTTTATTTTTAGATTAAATTTTTAATTGTATTAAATTTTATTTGAATCGTATTGTATTAAATTTTTTAGTGTTATTATTTTTTTTTCTTTAATCACCTTTTAGCTTACTTTAAGACTAACATAGTCTAATTAGTTAGATTAAAAAATAAATTAACAAAAACTTGGACTTTTCCTGACGATGGATCCGTTGGACAATTTTCTTGAGGGATTAAAGTCCGATTAAAAATACCAAAAATATTTTCTTTTGTTTTATTTTTGAAAGTTTAGTAGTATCCCTTGGTTTTTCTTTGGACGCTGGTTCTTTTCCAAGGGTGTAACTCGAACCGGGTGTTTTTTTTTTAGTAGGATAAGGGAGAAAACGGAGGTGCTCAGAGATACCTTTTGATATGTTTGGTGTTGGCAAGTTAAGTTAGGGCATGCGCTCTATCTTCCTGCATATATGATTTGAATTGTAATGCCAAAGTAAATTAAGTAGCCTACTCTTTGACGCCTTTTTCTCAGTCGATTGACTTGTATGCCACCTAATGCAGTGTTGCTTAAAACAATTCTCAACTTGATATGCTTGCTTGACCTGAGAGTCTTACAAAGCCGTCTTGAGTGAGTCAAGTGCCATGTGTGTGTAAGGATTGTTGATATTCTATGCTATCTTGTGTAGTCTAGAACTTGCCCTGTAAGTTAATCAACGCGAAATCATTAAGTCGTGCTAGTCTAGGAGATGACATAGGAGTTTCTTGCTTGACCATAAAGGTGTTTGTCATTGACAAATATAATTTTCCCATTGCTATCCCCTTTGAACCTATAGACCGTTTCCTTGGCACCCACATTACAAGCCGTACTCCTACTTTTTTCTTAATGTGAGATTGTTGAACCTTTACCCCTTAAGGCACTTAGTCGCTAGAAGAAATAAGGTGAGAGATTCGGAAGTGGCTTTCGAGTGGAACCATGGAAGGGCCCTTAAGGTGCACTAAAATTGTGAATAAAGGTCACTAGCTTATGAACTTCAATGTATGGAGTGTGTTAAAAATAAAAAAAAAATAAAAAAGAGTAAATTTTTTCCAAGAAAGAGTAAACAAAAGTTCAAATAATGTAGAAAGACACACCTCCTAATCCTTCTCACTCCTGCTAGTGAAACCATAGAGGTGCTTGATGGAAAAGAGGGCTATGTTAGTTATGGTGTATGAGAAGTGAATGGGTTGCGAAACAATTGCGCTTTAATTGTGAGTGTAGTATATTAAAGTGCATAGGAAGGTTAGTCAATATTCCTAAATGTATCCTACCCGTCCCTTAGCCTACATTACAACCTTAAAGTCCTAATTGATCCTAGATTTAGCTAGCTTAGATTAGTAGAGTTGTACACTACGGGCAAGCTTATGGCACGACCACGTGATGCACATGAATTCTTTGTGAGAGTGAGTGAATGTTTTTCAATTCTGTGATGTCCTTAATTTATGTTCAATGACATATTTAAATTTGTGGACTACTTTGCTATTCACTCTTTTGCTTATGATGAGGGCACTTGATCTCATGTCGGATTGGTGATGTTGTACACTTTCTTGTGTTGGGTGAGTGCGTGAGTTGAATATGCTTAGTGGTAACGAGTCGTCTCTTGAGGTAAGGTGGTTGGGGAGAGGTTGCTTGAGTTTATTGAGTTGGTTGAATAACATTGAGTATACTTGGGCTATTTAAAAACGGGAAGAATGTGAAATTTGTGTGTTCATGCTTAATTGAGGACATCGATCATAATCAAAAGGTAGGGTGTTTGATTGAATTAATTTTCAAGTCCTCTTTCATAGTGCTAAGTACATTTTGGTGGTGTTAATATAGTTCCATTGCTCGAGGACGAGCAAGAGTCTAAGTGTGGGGTATTGATAATCGGCTTAATATATGCATATTTTGATATATATCTCCTCACAGTTTGCTCATGTCTCGACGATTTGAGATGTTCAATATAATTATTTGTGCTAAATTTTGGTATTTCTATGTGTAGGGATCATTCGGATGCAATTTGGGACGAAAGGGCGCGAATTGGAGCGAAAGTGGGACAAAAATGCAAAAAGTGAGATTTGAGGGCCACAGCCAGCATGGGGCACTGGCTGTGGCGCAAATTACAGCAACCAAAATATTTGAGCGCCAGGGCCAGCGCCCCACGCTGCCCTGGACGCTCAAGACGGGAAAGTGTCCTTTTTCGACTAGGACTCGGTTATTTCGACCCCTAGATGCTCCCAACTCATATAAAAGCCAACCTAAACCTATTTTTGAAGGGGGAGACGTGATTTAGAGAGAAGAGGGAGGCGCCAAACACTCGGAAGCAAGGATTTGATAAATTCTTCCATCCCTTTCCTAGTACTCATTCATTTTATGTTTGAAAACATTATTTTTGATGATTGTATGAACAAGAATGGCTATCAATCTCAGCTTTCGGACATGCCTATCAAGAATGGCAACTGGAATCTCTTCATAAGTCAATTCCTCATTAACCTCTATAATCTCAACCGGAACAATGAGCGACGCATCCCCAACCACCTTCTTCAACATGGATACATAAAACACTGGGTGCATTAAAGAGATCTCTGGAGGTAGTTCTAGCTTGTAAGCCATCTAACCAATCTTCTGAATGATTCTGTACGGTCTGACATACCTCAGACTCAATTTTCATATCTTACCAAACCATATAACCCCCTTTATGGGGGAAACCTTCAAGAATCCCCAATCATCCTCTTGGAACTCCAAATCCCTATGACGTACATCTGAATAGGAATCATGACGAATCCTGAGAAAAAGCCATGGTCTTATGTTTGTGAATCCCCTCCTTCAACTGTACCAGCAATGGATTGTCATATTGCTAATCCTTGACTTCCACAACAAATGATGGTTCGCCCCTATTTTGCACAATAACCCCTCCTTCACTAGAGCCGGTAAGACGAACCCCATACTAGCTAACCGATGAACTTCCTTGGGGCCTTAGGTGAAATTTTATGAGGCCTTACATGATGTAAGATATGAGGATATGATCTAGACGATTTCTCTGAAAGGATAGATGGAATAATGTCCGACCATGACCAGATTATGCACAATGACATCTAAGAAAGAAATCTATGGTGGTTCAAAGATCCTTTCACAAGTCAGTGCCCATGAAATATTGAATGTTCCTATTAATAATGCCTTGAGTATCCAACAAAATACTACCAGGTGCTTAAAAAGAAAAAGTGCAAATCATCTGTATAATGTCTTCGAGAAAGGTATGAAAAAGGCGACCCATCAGTTGGCTTGCTCAGCCACCCAGATAAGTATGAATAACTATTCCGCTATAACCCTCAGGAATGGCAAAAAATTATAGAGAAAAATAACTAGCTAATAACCCCTGGCTGGGAAGATGACAAGGAAACCGATTTTCCCAACAACCTAATGTACTAATGTATAGCCTTGTTAGCGCCGTCTATATCCATGATTTTCCACCCATTGAACATTTCATTAAAGATGTTGCAGATCATGCCCCAAAGATCTCCAAAAAGAATGTTGTTTTGCCCTCAAGCGAAAAACCACCATCCAGTGACATTGAAGCAACAATCAATTGGCAGTCCGAAAGTTAAATTTCTCCAAATAGAATCTTGTAACGCCCCCATCTTGGGAGGCTCTACCAGCACACGCTGCCCGAAGGCCCATGCAAACCAACGCCAGTTCTTACATTCTTTTTATCCATAAAATCTGGTCATTAAGGCCTCCAAATATTAGCACTATAATTAACATGTGAATAACTATTTAGCAAAATAAACATTAGCATTTAATACATGATCATCACTGTCACTATCACAGCCATACCCAACCATTACATACAATCAAATACTAACACTAGCCTGCAAGCCTCTAAGAGTATCAAAAGAAATATATATATTACACCACTTGGTTGGGACAGGGGTCCACCGTACCCAAAATGTTCATGACATCTGCTTTAGTACTTATTGACTATTGAACATCTACTCTAAAATAGTGTAGAGCAACAACCTATCAAGTCGAACAACACCCTATTGGGGAGGGAATCCACCTGGTCTATTTGCACCTATGGTCATGAACACAATGCCCAAAATAAAAGGGCATCAATACAAAAAATGTACTGAGTATGTAAAGCTAAGAAAGCATATAAATAAGAGTCATAGTATAGGAAACATGATCTCATGGTCTCAACATGGGTACCGAGGACAACCACCAGGGGCATGAACAATAGAATCCATAACATATTAAGATGCAACGATACAAAGGAGTAGGCCACTTACTGAATCTTTGCATTAAATACAATATAGATTTATTTAGCCTTGCGTTGGGTCATCTTACTTTACATCGTACCAGGCCTTGCACAGGACTCGGTAAGATTAATATCCTTTATCACATCATACCCGGCTTCATAAGGTCTCGGTCGTACCCTGCCATGTAAGGGATCGGTCATACCCGGCAATGCAAAGGCTCGGTAATGTCATAGAGAGCTCGGGTCGTATCCGGCCACACAAGTTCTCTGTTGTACCAGACCATGTAAGGGCTCGTTAGCATATCACATCGTACTGAATTGATCAGTGGTTGCACAATAGGTGTCGTACACGACTATCTATAGTGCAACTCACTAAAAATAGATACATGTTCATATGTGGTGATTTGCATAATCAACTCCAAGAGATATTAAGTTTAACCTCAAAATGAACCATCTTTTCCAATCACAGGATACCAACTTGGAACAATTTAAACATTAATAGGAATGCTACCGACAAGAATATACAAGGATGGAACAACATTATTTAGAGGGGCATATAACCACAAAATCTTACAGTGCAGGAATTATTTAGAAGGAAGGAGAAACTTACGCTAACTCATGCCAAGAAAGAAAGTCACCCTACATACCTTGTTGAAGTGCTAGCTACGCTTCTAGGATGATCAACCCTGCCTTCAATGAATCCCCAAAGTTGATGCAACTAGATAATAACTATTACAACGATGATTCCAGGCTCCTTCACACAAAATACTGCAAGATTCAAACTCATCTTTGACTTCTCCTTTACTCGTTTGGAAATCCGAAAGGGGAATTAAGAGAATTTTTGGAGAACAAGTGTTGGTGATACTTCTAGAAGATGAGAGGGAGTGAACCTTACTGCCTTTTTATACCAACATAGAAATCTCTATCGGGTCCTCATGAAAAATGGGCCACCCCACGCTGGATACGACACCAGGTGGGACACCTGGTGCAAGCTTGCGGAATCGTGTAATCCCCTCTCCCTTCACATATGTCACTGGCTGACTAGCCATGTTTGAGACCAAACTTACCAAGATTTATTTTAGGTGTGGGGTGTAACATCATCTCCCCCTTTGGAATAGTCGTCCTCAAATGTTGGATCATAACCCATCATGATTACCTCATTGTTGCCTCTCATAGCTTGGAAAAATCTGGGTATGTAGATTTCATTTGTTCTTTCGTTTCCCATGTCATCTCTTCCTTACTATTGTTTCTACAAAGCACTTTAACTGAAGCCACTTTTTTAGTTCGCAACTTTCGGACTTGACGATCTAGAATGGCCACCAGAACTTCTTCGTAGGATAGATCTCATGTAAATTTAATAACATTAAGAAGGGTGATATGCAATGGATCACTTAACCACATGCCGATCATAGATACATGAAATACCAAACTATTTCCTTAATATACAACATATTTTATTCTTTAGCCGAGAAAGTAGTTTTGGCTGGAAGAAAGTGAGCTGACATGGTGAGTCGATCCATGATAATCCAGATTTAATCAAATCCTTGACGTGATCATGATAATCCAGTAATGAAATCCATGTTGATCGCTTCCAATTTCTAGGTCACAATTTCCATGTATCGCAGCAACCCTCCCAATTTTTGATGTTCAATATTAACTTGTTGGAAATTTGGACATGAGTGACGTACCCAGCAATGTACCTCTTTATGTTTTTCAAGTAGTATAACTGTCGAAGATCATGGTACGTCTTGGTTGACCCTGGATGAGTGGAATACAGGGATTTGTTAATCTCTATCATGATCTTCTGTTCGAGTACTCTGAAATTAGGTACACATAGCCGGTCCTTGTATCTAAGGGCCCTGTCCTTGGATTGCCCGAACGCTTGCTTTTTTTGAAAGGGGATGCTTCCTCTTATTTTCGCTAAGGCTGGATCTTCAAATTGTCGCACCTTTACTTCGGCCACTAACAAGGGCTCGGCAGTATTTAGAACTGTAATTCCTCCGTCACCGGTGTCAAGCAACTGTACACTTATTCATCATCAATTTCTGCTCTTCTACATACCGCAAGATGCCCATAGACATCCGAATTAATGCATCATCTACCATGTTTGCCTTCCTAGGCTGGTTTAGAATATCAACATCAGATTCCTTTAATACATTGAGTCACTTTCATTGCCTTAAATTCAACTCTTTTTGCTTGAATATGCACATCAAGCTCTTGTGATCGGTGAATATGTTAACATGACCTCCATATAGATAGTGACGCCATATCTTCAAAGCGAAAATGACAGCTACTATCTCCAGGTCACGAGTCAGATAATTTTGCTCATGTTTCCTCAGCTACCTTGAATCATATGCATTCACTTTCCCGTGGTACATTAGTACGCTGCCTAAGCCCACTATATTGAATGACAGTATATGACATACCCCTCAGGACACTATCAACTTATAGGCCTTAGCCAATTCTTAACTGCTTCAGCCTTTTGACTATCAACTTATGTACCGTCACCGGACACTATGTGCCCAAGAAAGGCCACTGAGTTCAACCAGAACTCATACTTGGAAAATATGGGTACAAATTGTGATCCCGAAGTATGCGTAAAGCCATTCGCAAATGCTCTCCGTGCTCCTCCTCTGTTCGAAAATATACCAGTATATCATCTATGAACATGATCACAAAAATATCCAAATACTGCTTGAACACTCGAGTCATCAAATCCATGAAGGTCGCTGGTGCGTTGATTTGGCCACACAACATAACGAGACAATTGTAGTGGACATATCGAGTCCAAAAGTATGTCTTCGGAACATTTCTTCCTTGATCCTTAGCTGATGATATCTAGATCTGAGATCGATCTTCGAAAAATACTTTGACACCTTGCAACTGATCAAACAATATCATCGATCCTTGGAAGTGAATTCTTTCTCTTGATGGTCACCATATTTTGCTGTCGATAATCAATAATCATCCTTAACGAACCATCATTATTTAGAACAAATAGCACTTAGGCTCCCTACGGGGAAGTGGTGAGTCAAATGAAGCTTTTATCAAGAAGTTCCTTCAACTAGTCTGTTAACCTTAAACTCTGCAGGAGCCATTCTGTATGGATGAATAGATATAGGATGAATATCGAGCGGCACATCGATAGAAAACTCAATCTCCCTCTCTGGTGGAATGCCCGGGAGCTCATCAGGGAACACATCAGGAAATTCACTAACGACCAAAATAGATTGAAGGGTGGGATGCTTCGCCTATGCATCTTGTACCCATACCATATGATAGAAACATCCTTTCGTGATTATCTTTCGGGCCCTAAGGTAAGAAATAAGCTTCCCTTATGGCTTTGCGACATTGCCATTCCATTCGATAACAAGCTCTCCCAGAAACTTAAAGCGAAATACATTCCTCCAACAATCTACTATGGCATAACAAGAGGCCAGGCAATCAATTCCCATAATGACATTAAATTTTACCATTTTTAATTCATTCAAATCGGCCAAGGTAAGGTGATCATAAATCATCACATCGCAATCTCGATACACTTGCCTAAATATCACGAACACGCCCACTGGCGTGGAACCTCAAACGGTTGTCGTAGCAATACATACTTTACCACATTAACCATAAGAAAATGGATAAATATACGACAGGGTACATCCTATCTACCAAAGAATATACAATAATGAAAAATACGGATAATATACCTATCACCGCGTTTGGTGAAGTCTCTAAATTCTGACGTCTTGACAACACATTGGTGCAATTTTCTTATTGCCCACCTAGGCTGGACATGGGCACTCCATCTCTACCTCTATCTATTCCCATCGGCAGTCGAATACCTTGCTCACGAGGATGTGATGTCGATAAAGAGGCTGCTACCGACCCCGTATGCGGTATCACGCCACCCATATTTCTTACTGGGCAAAAGCGCATGATGTGATAAGGTTTCTCTTATGAGAAACAAAAATTAGAACCCTGGCAACAATGCCAAAAATGACTCCTACAACATCGACCACAACGTGGCTTCAAAGGTCACATCCAGCTAGTATCCCCACTATTCTGCATACTCTACCCTTGGAAATTCTGGCCCTGTCCTAAATAAGTGGTCTGTTCTCAAAATTGGCCATAAGACTATGATGGAACGCTAGTCTCCGAGTTAGGTGACTGCCGAAGCAATGGGGACCTAAACCGCCTCACAATTCTCTTGTATCTCTCATGGAGCAAGCCATTTTAGATTGACCCTGGTCGTGATCTCGAGCAACTTGTTTTAGCCTCTTGTGATCCTCTAAGTTCTGTGCATAGTCCTAAATAAGAGCAATATCCGTAATCAGGTTCAAGGAAGCTGTAGTAACCACAGCAAGAATCTCATTGAAAGTGGAATGTTAGTTTTGTTTAGCATCCTTGAATCTTCCATTAGCGTAACCATATATTTTTCTTTGGCCTTATTCTTCTTCAAATAAAATTGCACTCTAATATTCATTGCTGGCATATGTCTAAAATATATTCTTTCCATTGGAGGGAATGTGCAAATATTTGACACTTTAGGACAGCTCATTTATTTTTTTAACTGCATTATTTTGTTCCTTTCCCCATGGCTGGGCATTTTTCTTCAACATTTTTGCGAGAGGAGAAATATATGTAGAAAATTAGGAACTAAATCTCTCACATAATTTATTATTCCCAAAAAATATGAGATTTGATTTGATGTAAACTGAGTAGGAAAGAACTTGAGGAATATGAGGACCTAGGCTGTATTCTCCATATGAAAAATGCATGCCCAGAAAATTAATTTCTTGTTTTGAAAAAACCATTTTATTGGCTGAAAGCATGATGCCATTTTTTTGCACTAAAGATTCAAAATGATTGAGCAAAATTAAGTGTTCCTCCCAAGTATCCTGGAACAATAAAATATCATCAATGTAAACAAGTGAAATATTTTTATCATGACCTTTTTAAACAAAGATGGAGCAGTTTTTAAACTAAAAGGCATGATTTTCCACTGAAAATGGTGATCGGGAATGCAACAAATAGTTTTTTTCCCGATCATTCGGGTGGATTCACAATGCCAAATGCATGATTTGAGATCAAACCTAGAAAAATATTTTCGCTTTGGTTAGTGGGGAGAAAAAGGATGAGCTTATTGGGCATGGGAAAGTTGTCATCAAAAAAATTGATTGAGTGGCTGGTAATTAATTACCAATCTCAATTTACCTCTTATTTGCTCGATTCTTTTGTTGACATAAAATGCTTCACACACCCATTATGAATTTGATGGCTCTATTAGATCAAAATCCACTAGGTTCTTACACTCCTTTTTTGCAAGCTGAAGGTGGTCGGGATTCATACCAAAGTGACTTGCCTTTGTAGAATTGATATTCTCATTTTTCTTTGAAGCTAGCTTGATGAAGAACTCTTAATTTTTCCAAAAACGATTGTCACATTTGTTTAAGAATTCAGTGTGAGATGCTACATAGGAGTGTTGTGTGATTTGTGAATGTTATCCTATTGGCTTGGATCTAGAGTTTGTCCTGCTAAACCATGTAAATGTCAAAATCAATAACCAAATCCTTACTTGGGACATGTGACCCAATCAATTATGTCTTGTACTTCAGTCCTGGGAAGAATTCAATGGTGATCGAGTGCTTGGTAATAACGGTTGTGGTCAGAATTCCAT
Source organism: Nicotiana tabacum (assembly GCF_000715075.1). Lineage (NCBI taxonomy): Eukaryota > Viridiplantae > Streptophyta > Magnoliopsida > Solanales > Solanaceae > Nicotiana > Nicotiana tabacum. The sequence continues at coordinate 257,034 of NC_134101.1, read as the reverse complement.
TAGAGGTGGTGTCGAAATTCTTGAGGTACGACACCTAATACTCATCTGGAATGACTGCATGATAATGTGTGAGGAGTATGCTCCCGTGTAAAATAAAAGCTATGACATATGTTGGTTTGTCCCACTTGGATGCATAGACTTTGAATTCTACTTGTGGGATCACCGTGTTGTGGATCTCTTCCCATTTGTTGGTTTGTACCACTTTGATGCATAGACTTTGATTTCTGCTTGCGAGATCACCATGATGGTATGGATCTCTTCTTTCACCTTTGCCTTTGGTTATAAAATTTAGTAATGATCATCACCATATTTCTCATAAACATCCAAGGAAAAGAGCGTCTCTTCTGTGGGCTCATCTTCATGTGAAAAAAAATTCAATATAGCCATCATTACTAAAATGAACGCTTGTGTAATCTATAATTTCAAAGAGAATTCTAATAGTCTGTTTGGACTGCGGGCAATCTCATGCAAAATGTTCTATTTTGTTATAAATAAAACATGCTCTATTTCTCCTTGCATTGCCCGACCTTCTCCTTCTGAAGTATTTTATTTTCCTTCTAAACCTAGACATGTCGCCTTAGAATTTAGGCAACCCAAATCTTTTGAACTTTTTCCTTGGTGCCTGGAACGAGCAATGTTTCATTCCTGTGATTAAATCTGACCTAGCACAAGCTCTATAAAGTGATGGATCATTCTTCATTATATGTTTTGTTGTTGTAGAATCATATCTCCGTTCTGGAATGGGCTTATCAGTCATCCCATCTTGACCATCGTCAACTTCGGAGACATCTAGCTTCCTAGGCTGATTCATGAAAATAGAAGGAAGTTCTTCTTCTGAGGAATCTTGGCAGGAATCAGTACTTACCTTAGAACTATCCTCATGTACTACCCTTATTTAATTACATAGTACAACTGGTGTAAAACAAGTGCAACTAACATAAAAGTTTTACCTTGTAAGACCCTTTTTTGGCTAATAGACCAAACATAAAAGTGTATTGCATGGCCTTATATTTTGCATGATCAAGAACTAGAAAACAAATTGTATGGCCATATATTTTGAATTGGTTTTCACAAGACATGGATGATGGCAAATTGACCCATGAATAGTATTTGCATGGCATTGGTTTTGGGTAATTTATTGCTTGACATGGATGACTTTTCTTTGATGACATAAGGGGCCCTAGAATAATATTTAGATGGCATAGAACTTAGGGAAATTTATGGCTTGACATGGGTAGGCAGATTAATCGATACACTTGGATTTTATGGTAACTTTTTGTGCGTTAAAGTGGCTAAAAAGTGAAATATTTGTGAAGATTTTTTTATTTTTTCATAGTAATTTCTTCTAGGGTAGAGTGGTGAAAAGGATAAAAAAGGTGTGCATACTTTTATTTCTTAAAATTGGTACTTACCTAGGGGGTTAAGAGGTGAAAATTATTTTAGACACTTGTGCAGTTTTTAGTTAAGAAAAAAGGGGGATTATGAAAGGGAAGTTGGCTAAAAAGGTTTAGAAGACTTATGTAAATTATTTCTTGGCTCATGATTATGCATTATTCTTTTAACCCTTCTAGTTAAAACAACCACATATGTGCATCACTTGAGTTCATAAGCTTTTAGGCAATTCTATTTTCAAATTCAATTTTGGAATAGTTGAATCAAAGCTCCTTTCATAATCTTTCTCACATCATTTCATTTCATTGGGACCATTGGCCAAAAGTATAACTTTCACTCTTGGCACGTTGGCCATAATTTATATCCCCAGTTAACTTAGTTTACTTCCAACCATCTTTATAGATTATCAACAATAAGATATTTCCAATCAAGACTTTACATACACATATGAGCAATTAAGAGTGTTAAGCATATTGAGTTTTTCTCACACGGTTTGGCATACTAGCTTTCATTTGAAACACGACTCAAAGACATAACATTTTAACATACATATCATACTTGAAAACATTCCTGAAGGATAACATAATGTGATAGGACCATTCAGAACACATTTTGAATATAAAATTATCGACGCTTTGCTTACCCAGGACGGTTGAATCTATTGGGAACAACTCAGAACGTGAGAATAAGGAACTTGAACCAACCATACTTGAAGCTTATGGGAACATCATGGAATTCAATTATAAGATAGTAGTTTAGCCAACATACCTCGCTTTGAGCTTTCTTTAAATTACTACAATGTTCCGAAAATCCTAGCAATTTAAATCTAATTTGAAACAAAACAAAAGTGAACCATAATTAGGAAGATATTCTTGGTCTCAGGTCGTTCGAGCATTTTATTAAACACTAAGTGTGCAAATTGGTTACAAGGTTCTTCCACAAGATTTATTTAAATTCACAACCCAATCCTTACTTATTTGAGCTCAACAATATTTTCACAAACCTTATTAGTACATGCCTGTATAAATAATACTCTTACACCCAAGAATCATACTCCCCATCACCCCTCCTTTAACCCAAACTCGAAATTGAAAACTAGGGTTTGATCCTTACCTCTTGAGTGAAGATCTTGTGAGATTTCCTTGTTAGATTTCAAAGCATTGAAAAGATCTTGATGAACAAAGCACTTTAGCTTCTTCCTCTCTCAAGAACAATCTCACTTCTCTCTAAAAATATCAGTTTTTTCCTTCAAAATTAGCCCCAAAGACTATTTATCAAAATGGGGCCGGGTTATAAAAATAGGAAAATGAACCCTCTGAACTCAGGTCTACTGTAGCAGAATGGACCGCATAACGGTATGCAGTCCACACAATGGACGTAAAATTGGTGCCCAGAACTGGGCTAAATTGGTTAGTTCTACAACCATTCTGCGGTCCGCAGATCACTTTTGCCGTCCGTAGAATAATTCTACGGTTGCAGAATTGACCGCAGAATCACATTATGCTAGCCTTTGGTAATTTGGTCATAACTTCTTATAGGATTGTCCAACTGACAAATGGTTTGAAGCGTTTGAAATTAGACTCGAATATCTTTCATTTAATAGGTTGTTCTTTACATAAATCCCTATGTATATGTAGGTGGGATCGTCCAAAGTTTTGTCTTGTGCGTACTCATTTGGAACTTTAGTCTATCATGTAATTTCCAACTTGACTTGGACTTAGGGCTCTCCTTAGACCCCACATCACTTATAATGTGCCTCGTACACTTATAATCATATCCAATTGATATCCATTATATTTATAGTCCTCTTCTGTATACAAAATAATAGAATTAGCACACATCAACTTTCTTAATAACGCTTATGTACTGCGAAATTTTCTGGGGTGCTACATTCTACCCCACTTAAGAACATTCGTCCTCGAATGAGGAGTAGAGTCCGTCCCCAAACACTTAATATAACCCGTTTCTTCTTTCACACATCTTAAGCTCCCAAATTTTACTAACTCCCAAATTTTTCAGAAATTTCGGCAAAGTCTCCCTTGTAATTGAGCCTATCCACCTACCAGAGTAATACCAAAACAACTGCTAACAACACATCCACAACTTAACAAAGTATCATAACAAACAAATAATATAAATTTCAACTTTACCAGCATTACATTATCAAAAGTAGAATCTGGACATGAACTGCACATATTTAAATTGTAACACAAAGAAAGTACCTTTTGATCCACAGTCATTTGACTATACACTCAAGTGAGAAGATTTTATTTCCTTAACACTTTTGGCCCTCAAGGTGGCCTCCTCGACTTACAGACTTCGCCATAACACATCAACGTAGACTATCTCAACTCTTGGACTTATCCTACAAAGATGGCAAATAGATACCCCTCATAATCCAATTATCCATAAACTTCACCTTCACTAGCTTTCACCGGAATGACAGACAAAGTATTTCCAACTACCTTCTTAGACATAGACACATGAAACACCGGGTACACTTAGGACAATAATAGGGACACATCATACACATAGTTTGGCCTATTTCCTTCAAGATTTCATAAGGCCTAATGTGACTACACATAGTTTACCTTCCTTAACAATTCACCCAATTTATTTATAGTGAAAATCTTGAGAATAACCCGTTCACTTTCTTCAACTCTAAATCCCTATGCTGAACACCCAATTAAACCTTTGGCAACCTCCAACAATTACTAGCTTGATATGAACATAAAACTTTCTATCCAATATATTTGATCACGAGATGACGCTTCTTCTTTGACACGTTTGAATCTTCAACCCCCATAGGTTACTATAAATAGGATAAACGAGGTCCGAGATTGGACTGGAATTTTTTTATTTTAATATTCCATCAATGTACTAGCAGGGCATTTCAGGTGGTTATATTCTAAGAGACATGAAGGTTACTACTAATAGCGCTGACATGGTTAATTATTGTGATGATATCATTGATTCGACAAATGAGTCATAGAGTTTCCTAGTAGGCATTAATAATGTAGGGACCATGTACATGATCTTAAGATGTAAAAGAAGTGAATCATAGGCCTCAAAGAGAAATAGCCAGGTACGTGACACCAGTCGCCTCTTGGAATGTAGAGAAAATAAGTTTAACTCAAAGTGAGAATATTCTAGCACCCTGAATGTGATATGGGTTTCAAAATACATGTAGTTGCATTACACTCTTAACATTAACTAACACAAGGAATAGATATGCCACAAGCCAATGAGGATGAAAAAAAGAAGCTGAACACTTGTGAGATTATTATCATTGTGATAGTTTAACCCTTGCCAATAGTTGATCCTATATGAGAGGATTAGAGATACGACAAACCTGTCTTTCAAATTAATATGCTCACGATATGTGCCAAAATCGGAAAGCATCTAATTTCAACCTTTCACGAGTGAAACCACATAGCTAGGACATCATAATATTGAGGTGAAATCATATATTGGTTATAGAGAATGAACAATTTGCCATGAGCCAGACATGTTTCTACCATAATAACTCTCAAGTTGCCATACCAGGCCACTTCATGGGAAACTACAATACTAGGAACAAAGTGAGCCACTTACTGCAGAATGATCTAAGTGAACATGAAAGTCATACTGAGATGGGCCAACAAAAAGATTTTCCTGTGACGAATTTCTGAAAATCTCAAATTTCCTAGAAACATTTTTGCGGACAAGTGACCCCTTTCAATTGACATATACACATATGATAGGCGCTGATACATGCTCTCATGTTACTACACAGTGAAAACGATTCATGATAATATTCACAAAGGATTAAAGTGATTTTTCAAACAATAGGAGCCACATACACCGGAGAGAAAAATAGTGGCTCAAGAAGGATCTCAACACTAGGCCGCTATACATTGGATTTGATACCATATAGGTAAACTTTATGACGTTGCATGCATAAGCATAAGTGAGCAGATGTTATCCATTTGAATAAAAGTTCCTATAAGAAATTCATCATGTATAGCCCTTTGTTGAGAACATGGGGAAATAAATGGGTAGTATTAGCCTAGGGTTATAACTCACTTCAAGCAAATAATTACAGAGCTCAATTCCACAAGATGCTGTAAATAAGTGAATTTGTGATAGAGTGGCTTCACGAATAATGCCTCTCATTCAGAAAGTAAGTACATGGAATGTTTTGTGATTTAGCATCTTGTTAAGACCATATTTATAATCACACATTGAAAAGATTTCATTAACAACTACTATTTCATTTCCATTAGCAGCTTCATTTATAATTTCCAAATTATTACAAGTTTATAGATATAATAAAAAACATGTTTTCCTAATACCAACATTTCTATTTCGATTCCCAACATCGAATACCACCCACAATAACATCTACCTCATAGTCTCCCAAAAGCCGGTAGCAACAGAACTATCACGACCCCGAATTCCCACCTTAGGATGTCGGGATGCCACCTAGTCTCTAAGACAAGGTAAGCCTATAATACAATGATACTTAACAAGATTTGCAGCTTAGATATCAATTTAAACTATTAATCTATCATAATAAAATCCAAACAGTACAACTGTAAAAATTTCCCATAACCTAGTGGAACCGAGTTATAAGCTCTACAGAGAGTGCTCTAATAATCTCTAAATAAATTAATGTTTTGAACACGAGATAAGCAGTAATGCAACTAAAAGTAGAAGGTTACCCTGAGGCCTGCGAGCATCAAGAAGGTGTGCCTCGAAGTCTCCAAAATAGCTGGTTTGTCACTGGCATCCGGCAAGGGCGAATGTACCTAGATCTGCACAAAAAATGTGTAGAAACGTACCATGAGTACACCACAATGGTAACTTATAAGTATCAAGACTAACCTGTGATAACCACAAATCACAGGTCCCAAATCACTGAACCATAATCACATGGCATCTCGTGTCTTCTTTGTCAATCATAATTGCACGGACAACTCACACACTACACAGACAACACATGCCAATACAATTAATAATAACCTCTTAATTGCACGGACAACTCACGTGCCAACAATAACAATATCTTATATCCTCACGGACAACTCATGTGCCCACAGTCCAGTCCTCATATAGAAAGAAGATATACAAGAATACACGTACATGATCAATGAATACAGACAAGTAAGATCAGATACACCAAATAGCACATTGGAAACAACACAACAAAAGCCCTTAATATACATGATTCACACAAGATAGACACACTACCACACAAATATTATCAATGACAATTCCCCTAGGCCATCACAAGTCATCCACGACATAGCCGCCCTTGTTTCGCCACACACACATAATAAGTATCCCACTCTGTCTTACCATATACGCAAACCTAACATACATAGCCCGCCATGTTATGTCGCATGTGCAAATATCACTAATAACAATAGCACGGACAACTTACGTGCAAACACCCCGACAAATTCTCTGAACAATCCCACATGTACCAAAAGACATAACAACATAATATAATAGCTCTCACCACATGTGCCCATATGCCATAACATTCCCTTAGCAAAACTCCCAATACCACAACCACAAATAGCCCACGGCTCAATAAAACTGAGTAAAACACTACAACAACAATAACACTAGAGTACAATAAGTAAGTCAACACAAGAATTACAAAAAGACAATGAAAGTGAAGAATAAGCTCAACAATGAAAGACATAACAAGTAATAATTTCTTCAAAAAAGAATAACAAAATAATGAGAGAGATAACATGTAACAACGACTTCAGATAAGAATAAATCAACAATGGACGAGATAGCATGTAGCAATGGTGTCAAATAAGAAAAAATCAACAATGGAATAGATAACATGTAACAATGACTTCAAATAAGAATAACTTAACAATGAGAGAGAAAACATGTAAATAAGAGACGTAACAACTTCGTTTAAAGCATATAAGAGTATATTTGGCAATAAAAGATAGAACATGAACTAACAACTTCAAGTAAAGCATGTAAGGGTAATTTTAACAATGGAGGATATAATATGATAGGGCAACTTCAATTAAATGTACATACGAAACCTAAGGGTATAAACCGGTAAATGTTTCACATATAAGGCCGTATACAAACTCGTCACCTCGTGTACAAGTCTTCCACGTAATTCTAATAGTTTAATCAACCAACCACTATGGTGTAGTTTCCCCCAAACAAAATTAGGCAAGATACTTACCTCGAACAAGGTAAATCAATCCACTAAAAATCCCTTCCCGTGTGAATTATCTTGCAGGAGGCTCGAATGTAGCAAAAAATAACTTAATATCATAAATAAAAGCCATGAAAAACAATTCTGGATAATAAAGATTCAATCGTTAAGGAAATCAAAAAGTCAACTCAAAAGGTTAACCCTAGGCTCGCACCTCAGAACACAACTAAACTTAAAAATTTTGAGAATCCCATTTCGATCCGAGTCCAACCATACAAAAATTATTCAATTCTGACCTCATATCGACCTTCAAGTTCTCAATTTATTATTTAGGAAAGTATTTACAAAACCCTCCAATTTCTCCAACACAAATCACTAATTAAATGATAAAAAAAATGATAGAATCATGAATAATTGGAAAATCCAAGTCCAAACCGTGAAAATCCCTTCCAAAATCGCCCAAATCGAGCTCTGTGACTCAAACTCGAAATAGAGTACTATATACTCTGCCAGGTTATTGCCATGACCCAGCCTAGGGCTACGACGGATAACCAACACTAATTGTCGATCATCACTAAACTTGATGATAATCTACTAATCATGAATATAAATAGATAAACTGAACAAACATAAGCATTGCTGATAAGAAATGTTCAATATGGAAAGTTGACAAGCCTAACACAAGCTGACATATAGAAACATACTAACTAGACGGGTGCTTATCTACAAGCCTTCAGGAGTGTTGAAATGAAAGATTACTGGATGGAACAGGGCCCCGTCATACCCAAACTATCTGACTGCACACATACTAAAAGATAAGTAACTCCGAGAGTAAGCGTAGTGACTCCAAAAGTTGGTGAATTGCCTACTGATGTGGCTCAAATACTGATCTATTGGTACATGCGCAACATGAAACGCAATGCCCTGAAAGGGATGTGAGTACGATATGTACAAAATATATAGGGTAGAATGCATATGTAAAGCATACTAAAGTATTATTGTAAGCTAGAAATCTCAATAAAAGCTGAAAGCTAAACAATAATCTATTTAGCAACTGGTATGGAATTGAACTAAAGACATCACAAAGAACTTGTAGTGACCATAGCTGGTCCCGAAAGCCGCATTTGATATATCTGACCTCTGGATCCTCAAATGATGGTACCTCGATCTCAAATCAATCTTTAAGAATACCCTAGCATTATGAAGTTGATCAACTAAATCATCAACACGTGGTGGTAGGTACTTGTTCTTAACCATAACCTTGTTCAGCCGCCTATAGTCAATGCACATCCTCATAGAGCCGTCTTTCTTCTTCACAAATAAAGCTAGGGCACCCCAAGGTGAGACACTCGGTTTGATGAAATCCTTATGGAATTTTTTCTCTTGAAGATGTTCCTTCTACTCCTTGAACTCCAATGGACCCATGCGATAAGGTGGAATAGAGATGGACTGAGTGCCCAGCACAAGGTCAATACAAAAATCAATATCCCTATCGGGTGGCATGCTCGGTAGGTCTACTAGAAATATATCTGGAAAGTCGCTCACTACTATAACTGACCCAACAGTAGGAGTATCAGTACTAACATCCCTCACAAAGGCTAAGTAGTCACAGCACCCCTTTTCAACTATCTGTTGTGCCTTTAGAAAAATGTACTACACTACTGGGTACATGACCCAATGCACCTCTCCACTCCATCCTTGGAAACCCCGGCATAGTTAATGTCACGGTATTAGCATGACAATAAAGATTAGTGTGATTTTGGTGATAGTCAATCTATACACAAAATCACATCAAAATATACCATATTGAGTAACAGAAGGTCAACCCTAGTCTTTTAGCCCGATAGTGACCAGACAAGAGCGATATGTACGGTCTACCACAATAGAAACCCCAACAGGCATAAACACATAAATAAGGGTACTCAAAGAATCCCGAGACACTCAAAATATGAAGCAAAATAGGATGTCACATACAAATAAGTGGAACTCAGATCAAATAAAACCAATGGTTGACAGCATCTAATGCAACAACCTCAGTCCTATCAGGGATATCCTCTACCCGCATGTTCTCTACCTCTACCCAGTTGTGAAGGTGAAGTAGCAACTAAAGCAGTAGCCATAGCCTAAATTCCCTGCGAGGTCCACCACTTCGATGTCTGAGACAATCCCTCACCATATGCCTTGTATAACAATATTCAAAACAACTCCTTTACGGCACGGCTGCAGGTATTGAGTCTGCCTCAGATGAATAAAATAACCGTTATAGGAACCTAGTGCAGAAGGTGCACTAGATGATGGCTGATCAAAATGAGTACCTTAAGGTTTGTTACTAGCTGGAGCACTACATGTAACCTGAATTGCAGACTGAACTGGTCGACTGATAAATCCTCTTCAATGACAATTTGTAGCTTAACAATGGGAATCGCTAAATCCTCCAAAACATCGAGGCCTCTTGGCCTCTCTATCATCTCATCTACCCATTGATACGCTTCAACCTCCAACCAATCTCCAGAACCTTGTGGAATAGAGTCCTAGTCTCTAGCTCCCATTCCATCCCAAATCCGAGGCTATAACCGAGTCCCTCAATAAATCTGCAAACTCTCTCTCTAACAGTGGAAACAAAAGCATGTGCATGACGAGATAACTCGATAAACCTAATAGCATACTTGGTCACGATCATAGTCTCTAGGTGAAACTACTCAAACTCGGTGTGCAACGCATACCTGAGGGTTTGAAGAATGAAGTCCCGCAAAACAAGATAAATGAACTGAGCCCAATTGAGTGGTGCAGAACCAAATGTCCTACTCTCCTCATAAGTTTGCCACCATCAATATGACAGCCCCGTCAGCTGGAAAGTAGTAAGGTCGACCCCGATCAACTCCACTATGCCATAGTGTATAGAATACAGTAACACTAGTCTAAGAAACCTTATGCATCCCCAGAAGGACCATTGCTACAATAAGGAGGATGATACTTCTAAAGCATCTCTAACCTCTTATGCTCATCCTCTGACACAACTGGCCTGACCTTGGGCTGAACTGCAACCACGGTTTGATTGTTATAACACTCGGATCCAGATCAACATGAGCCCGCTATTTTGTAGTGTGGGGGCTTGAATTTGAGCTCCTCCCCTATCCTGAGAAGTAGCTGGTGTAATCGGGATCAACCCCGCCTAAGCCAAAGTACAAAACTATAAGGCCTCATAAAAATTCACCAAGAATTTAAGTTTTTATAGTGCCAAGGCAAGCTAATCTGCCACAAATCAGATTTTTTTATTGTACAATGCATCGTGGAGTTGGTAGAAGAATTTGTAAAAATGACAATAATATGGTCCATTATTCTATAGCGGATCTGTTCTGCTGACCACATAATCACCACAAAATGAATTAGAAGCAATTCAAATTTGAAAACCATTTTGTGGCCATTCTGCTGGCCGCGTAACCATTATACTGTGGTGAAATTGCATGGCGGAGTTGAAATTGCTGGCCGCATAACCATTATAGATATTTGTAGTCAATTTTGCATAATAGGTGTTTGAACAAATTCCCAAGAGACTTATGTCATGAGAATCCTTCTAATTATTATCCGATTCTAGCTATCTTCCTATATATTTATATTTCTAGAGGTGTTGGGACATTGTACTAACTTAAGGAAAGCTCGAGAAATGTATGTTGGCTAAAACTTCTCTCTTAGAATTGAATTCCATGATGTTTCCGTAAGTTTAAAGTATGGTTAGCCCATGTTCCTAATTTTTATGTTTCGAGATGTTCCTAATAAATTCGATTATCCCGAGTAATCAATGTGTCGAAAGATATATGTGCTCAAAACATGTTCCAATTACTCCTATCTCATCATGATCTCCATAGGGAATGTGGTCAAGTGTGGTTTATATGTTAAAGTGTTATAACTTCAATTTTGTTTCAAATGAAAGTCCATTATGCTTAACTTGGAAAGAATACTCAATGCGCCTAATATCCCTAATGCTCATATTTATACTTAAGGCCTTGATTTCAAATGCTCTCATTTTTGATAATCTATAAAGATGTTTGAAAGGGAAAGAAGTGAGTTGGGGATATAAAGTGTGGCCACCGTGCCAATAATAAAAGTTATACTTGTGGCCAATGGTGCCAATGAGATGAAATGATGTGTGAAAGATTTTGAAATGATCCTTGAATCAACTGTTTCAAATTTACTCTGAAAATGGAATTGCCTAAAAGCTTATATACTCAAGTCGTGTTAAAATATGGTTGTTTCAACTAATACCTATGATTTAAACCAATGTTTTAGTCGTAAATCACCATGCTCTCTTTTATAAACATCTCCAATGTGATTTGAGTTCTTACATACTCATAAGTTGAAATTGTGTGTTGCCCTTTTGGGAAAAAGTCTTTCAAGAATAAGTGGTGTATCATTCGTTTATGATTTTAACTCGTGCTTCAACTGCTAGTGATTTTTCTCCATTCTTTAGGATTGAATCTATTGTGTTTAAAGCCTTCATTACTAATGAACCTAAATTTGTGATTTCCGAAATATTCCATACGTTGATGTTTATGATGATGATCCTTGAAAGTAAAGAAATGATAATGTGAAATATGAGATACGACCATCGTGCCATGAATGAAGAATCATATGTGTGGCCAAAAGAGCCAATGATATAATGATGTTGTGAATGGTTGAAAGTACTAATGAAGCTATATATGGTGTGAATGGTTATGAGGTTAATGTATTTGTATTTCTATTTTCTTTGTATGCAAAACAAAAATATTTTTGGGAGTATCGTTATTCACCGAGGAAGGGTAGGTTGAAACCACCTAACCTTAAACTATAAGTGTCAGTGTAGGAGTTATGGAGGGGTAAATCTCTATATTAATATGATGAAATTATTTTCCTTAATTGGGATGAGATTATACCCCTTATTTAAGATGAGATAATTGCTAGCAGTAGTTGAAGGAGTTGAATGGACAACTTTAGGAGTTTATTGCTAAGGAATTCATCAGGACCAATGTGTCCCCTTGTGGTGCACCAATTCTTTTTATGAAGAAGAAGGATAGCTCTATAAGGATGTGTATTGATTATAGGCAACTGAACAAAGTTCTTGTCAAGAACAAGTACCCACTACCGCATATCGATGATTTGTTTGATCACCTTGAGGGTGCTAGGGTTTTCTCGAAGATTGATTTGAGATCGGGGTATCATCGGTTGACGATTCGGACGTCAGATATTTTGAAGACAGCTTTCAGGACCCACTATGGTCATTATGAGTTTCTCGTGATGTCTTTTAGGCTGACGAATGCCCCAACAACCTTTATGCACTTGTTGAACACTGTATTTCAACCCTATCTTGATTTCTTCATCATAGTTCTCATTGATGACATTTTGGTGTATTCACGTAGCCAGGAGGATCACGAGCGACATCTAAGGATCGTGCTCCAGACTTAATTCTGCAAGTGTGATTATTGGCTTGATTCAGTGGAATTTTTGGGCCATATGTTGTTTAGTGATGAGATTAAGGTGCATCCGAAGAAGGTGGAGGCATTTCAGAGTTGGCCCAGACCGTCTTTTGCTTTTGATATCGGTAGTTTCCTTAGTTTCATTGGGTATTACCATCGTTTTGTGGAGGGTTTCTCTTCCATTGCTGTACCTTTGACTAGATTGACCCATAAGGGAGCCCAATTCAGGTGGACCGATGAGTGTGAGGAGAGTTTTCAGAAGCTCAAGATTTTCTTTACCATAGCTCCATCTCTAGTTTTGCCTTCAACATCGTGTTCTTATACAATTTATTGTGATGCTTTGCAGATTTGCATTGTATGTGTATTGATGTGGGATGGTAGAGTTATTGCATATGCTTCATGTTAGTTGAAGCCCCACGAGATGAACTACCCTATACATGATTTGGTGTTGGCAGCCATTTTTCACGCATTGGAAATTTTGAGGCACTATCTCTATGGCATGTCTTATAAGGTGTTCACATATCAAAGGAGTCTACATCACTTGTTCAAGCAAAAGGATCTGAACTTAAGGCAATGGAGGTGGTTAGAACTATTAAAGGCCTATGATATCACCAATTCTTTAACATCCGGGGGGGCGATACTTTGAGTATGGGAGAGAACATTAGCATTGGATGTGCATGCTTTGGCCAATCGGTTGGATATTTTGGAGCCCAGCCAGGTTCTTGCTTGCGTGGTTTCACTGTCTTTCTTGTTTGAGCGTGTCAGTATGATGATCCCTTCTTGCTTGTCCAGAAGGACATGGTGCAACACGGTGATGCCAAGTAAGTTACTATTGGAGATGATGTAGGTTCGGTTCTGTGTGTCAAATGTGGATGGGATGTGAGATTTGATACTTGTGGAGGCGCACAGTTCACAATATTCCATTCATCTGGGTGCCGCAAAGATGTACCAGATTTGAGGCAGCATTATTGGTGGCGGAGGATGGAGAATGATATTATTGATTATGTTGCATGGTGTTGAACTGTCAGCAGGGGAATTACGAGCATCAGAAATTGGGTGGTTTGCTTCACAGTCTTGACATTCCAGAGTGGAAGTGGAAGCGTATCACCATGTATTTTGTATTTATACTTCCACAAACCTTGAGGAAATTTGATGTAGTATGGGTCATTGTGGACAGACTGACCAATTCTTTACACTTCATTCCAGTCATGATATATATTCTTCTGAGCAGTTGGCTCAAATTTATATTCATGAGATTGTTCGCCTTCTAGGTGTGCCCGTATCAATTATCTCGAATTGAGGCACTCAGTTTACATCTTAATTTTGAAGAGTAGAGCAGCGAGAGTTGGGTACATAGGTAGAGTTGAGCATAGCATTTCATCCCTAGACAGACGGGTAGTCCGAGCACACTATTCAGATCTTGTAGGACATGTTACGTGCCTTTGTCATTAACTTTGGAGGTTCATGGGATCAGTTTCTTCCGTTGATAGAGTTCACCTACCACAACAACTATCAGTCAAGTATCTAGATGGCTCATTATGAGGCCTAATAAAAGTGGCGATGCCGTTCTTTGGTTGGTTGGTTTGAGCCTGGGGAGGCTAGGTTGTATGGAATTGACCTGATCCATGATGCTTCGGAGAAGGTGAAGTTGACTTAGGAGTGGCTTCGTATAGCTAAATACTGGTAGAAGAGTTACGATGACATGAAGGCTCGTAATGTTGCATTTATGGTGGGGGAGAATGTTCTTCTTAAAGTTTCACTCATGAAGGGTGTGATGAGGTCCGGGAATAAGTACAAGTTGAACCCTAGGTATATTGGTCCTTTGGATGTACTTGAGAGAGCGGGAGATGTGGCCTGCATACTTGCCTTGACACCTAATCTATGAGGGGCTCACTCAATATTTCATGTTTTGATGCTCCGGAAGTATTATAGTGATGCGCCTCATATGTTGGACTTCACTACAGTGCAGTTCGATAGGGAATTGACTTATGATTTGGAGTTGGTGGCTATTTTGGATAGGTAGGTTCGAAAGTTGAGGTCAAAGAATATAGCGTCAGTGAAGGTGTATTAGAGAGGTTAGCTAGTGTATGAGGCTACTTAGGAGACTGAGCAAGAGAGCCATAGCAGATATCCTCATATTTTTTAGACTCCAGGTATGATGCTAGACTCGTTCGAGGATGAACACTTGTTTAAGAGGGGGAGAATATAATGTCATGGCCTGCCATTTTGAGTGCTTTAGCATTGGTTCCCCAATTTTGTGCTTTACGTCTGTGTTTTTTAGGTTTCATGACATGCTAGGTGGTTGTTTTGACTTCGGTAATGTTTTTGAGTGAATTGGAACACTTAGTCCCAAGGTTGGAAACTTAAGCTGAAAGAGTTTACTAGAGTTTTACCTTTATGTAGATAACTCTGGAATGGGGTTTTGATGGTTCCAATAGTTTCGTATGGTAATTTTGGACTCAGTCCTATGCTCGAATGTTGATTTGGAGGTCCGTAGGTTGATTTCGTGTCGTTTGACGAACGTTGGAAAATGGAATGTTTGGAAGGTATTAGGTTTGATCAAGAGTTGAATTTGATGATATCGAGTTCATATCTTGGTTCCCAGAGTTGGGATAGGTCTGTTGTGTCATTTGGGACCTGCATGTAAAATTTGAGGTCCTTCAGAGTTGATTTGATATATTTTTGCATGAGTTTTAAAATATGAAAGTTCATTAGTTCATTAGGCTTAAATTGAGATGTCATTTGAGGTTTTGATGTTGTTTTATTTTATTTGTGGCCTCGAGAAGGTTCTTGTTATGTTTTCGGATTGATTTGTATGTCTGGACAGATTCCCAGGGGCCGAGGGGGGTGTTTTAGATATAGCTCGGGCCTTTTTGGGACTTGATGTTATTGCTAAGGATTTTGACTTCTGGGCTTTCGCACCTACGATGGGATTGACCGTAGATTCAGAGACCCAAGTTCAACTTTTGTTGTGCAGATTTATGGTTTTCTTTGCCATGGGAGGTTCGTAGAATTCCGCAGAAATGGATGCACTTCTACGAGGAGGGGTCCATAGAAGCGGAGTTTGGCTGAAGCAGCATGGACGTAGATGTGAAAGGGCTACACAGGTGTGGGAGTATGTCCGCAGAAGCGGTAGGTCTGGATATAAGTGGAGTTCACATGTGCGTGATTTTTGCTGCAAATACAATATCGTTGGTGCATTGTTATGGATCATAGATGCAATTTTGCTGGTAGACTCTATAATATCGAGGGTTTGAGTGTTTTTTCTCATTTTTGTTTTTGCGGAGCTCGGTCCAAGGCGATCTTTAGAGTGCTCTTCCTAATTGAAGAGCTAATTGAAATTTAATCACTTTTGATGATAGATATTGATTTCCCATTGATTAATACACCTAATATTCATGAATTTAAGTTGGGATTCGGTTGTTTTAGGACTATGTTATTCGAGATTGAGATTTGATGATTTGAGGGACCATTTGTGGTTGGAATTTGATGAATTTGGTATGGTTGGACTCTTAAGAGATGGGTATTTGGAAATTGTGAGTTTGTTCGGGTTCTGAGGAACGAGCCAGGGGTTGACCTTTTTGGTTTACTTTTTGATTTTGGTTAAAGATCTTAGATTTATTATTTGGAATCCATTCCTATGGCTTTTATTTATTATATTAAGTTAAGTTGGCTAGATTCGAGTCGCTTGGAGTTTGATTCACATGGGATGGGCTTGTTAGAGGAGTGATTTTGCTTGATTGAGGTAAGTATCTTACCAAAACATGGTTGATGCACTAGTTGCTTGAGTTATTTGTGATATCTACGTGCTATGGGTGGTGCACATGTGCGGGGCTGAACCCATGTGCATGCACCGGGGTGTTTATCCATGCTCGGGGTAGTGCTTAGGTTATGAAATTCCTTGAATAGATTGTCAAGATATATGCGTGTTGTTTCTCATATTTGTACCACGTTGTGACCTAATTGAGCCACATTTGATGTTACATAGAGGCCAATCTCATGATTTAACTTGATAATTGTTGTTTTTGTGATGGAATTGCTAATTTGAGTTATCATAGCACACATTACACGTACATAAACTATACCATGTCATTTATATCAGTCCAGGAGTATGATATTTGATATTCATTGGTCATGTACATGTAATCTTGTATATATGTTTTTCTGTGTGATATGATCTGGATTGATAGCCCTCAACCACACCAGGGGGATTGAGATCTTGAGCTTGTGACTACGCCTTGTGGATTGTAATTATTGGCATGTGAGTTATTCGTGTAGCATATCTAGCCTTTGTGCGGGATGTCAGTTCTAATACTCCTCCCGTTGAGTCAGTTCCGGTGGTGAGATATTTCCCATATGTGTTCCAGTAGACCTATCGGGCATGATGCTCGATAGGTATATTGATTTTGGTAGTGACTTGGTGCCGGGCACTCAGCCCATTTCTATTCCATTATATCGTATGACACCAAGAAAATTAAACGAGTAAAAGGAAGAAATTCATGAGTAGGTTGATAAGTGTTTCATCCGACCCAGTGTCTCGCCTTGGGGGTTCTCCAGTTCTATTTGTGAAGATGAAAGACGTCTCTATGAGGACGTGTATTGACTATAGGATGTTGAACAAATTTACAATCAAGAAAAGGTACCCACTACCACTCATTCATGACTTATTTGACTAGCTTCAGGGTGCTATAGTGTTATAGAAGATTGATTTGAGGTCAGGGTATCATCAGTTGAAGATTCGTGAATAAGAATTCTCGATGACTGCTTTGAAGACTCAGTATGGTCAGTACGAGTTTCTAGTGATGTCATTTGGGCTGACTAATGCCCCAACAACATTTATGCACATAATGAACAGTGTGTTCCAGCCATATCTTGATTCTTCCATACTGGTTGCTAATAAATTTACTCTATTTCTTGGAAAGAAATTCATTGTGTTTAAAGTGGTGTTCGCTAAAGCTTGTCCTCTTCCGGCGTAACTAGAGCATAATGCAATGTGGGCTCTAAAGAAGTTTAATCTTTATTGGGATGTAGCTGTTATCTTGAGGGGCGCACATTTTAATGAATTGGATGAGTTTCGGTACCATGCATATGGGAGTTCGTCTTTTTATAGAGAAAAGATGAATATCTTCATGACAAATACATTTGGAATAAAGAGTTCAAGGTGGGCAATCTAGTATTGTTATTTAACTCAAGGTTGAGAATGTTTCCCAGGAAGCTAAAATCTAACTGGAGTGGTCCATTTGAAATTGTTGGTGTGACACCTTTTGGTGCATTAGACTTGAAGAACAAGAAAGATAAAGTATTCTGAGTCAATTATCACCGGGTGAAGCACTACTTGGGCAAGGTTGGAGATAGCCATATGGTGTCGATCATTTACTTCACTGCAGGGAGCTTTGACACTGCTTCTTGCTGTGATGTTAAATTAGGCGCTTCTTGGGAGGCAACCCATGTTCTTTTCCTTTTCTTTTGTAGTTAGATGTTATTTGTGTTCTCACGTGATTTGAAGTGTGCTACAGTGTTGAGTGTGACTTGCAAGAAGGGTGAACTAAAAAATGGCCAAGTGTTCAAGGATCTGCGAACCGCACAATTCTATGTGCCACAGCAGGAGGACATTCGCGGTCGCACATTTCACATGCGGATCGCACAATTATGATCTTGCAAAAGTGTAAAAATGTCAACTCTTTGAATCTTGAGCCTAACAGTGCGGGGATAATCTGCGACCACAAGAGGAAATCTGCGGCCGCACCCAAAAATGTGCGGACCACACATTAAGATCAGAGAATGCTGACCGATGTGATAGAGTGCGGACCGCACATGGAAATATGCAGCTGCACTTGACCCCTTTTGCCTCTTAAGATTCTTACTATATACAGAAATCTTGAGTTCTTTTTACACTTTTCCCTTTCCTCAAAATCGTTGTTACTATGCAAGTTTCCTGAGTGATTTTCACTGTCCCCCCACACACCCACATGTGCTTATACACCCAGTGCACTCACTCTATATGGTATGGTTCATTTCATGTTAATTTTTTGTGTTAATTAAATTTTTAAAACTTTAATTTCTATTTAGGCCACCTGTTATTAAAGTTCATCTATGTGCCCATGAGAGGTAGATCTGAATTGGGTAGTTGATAATACAGGCTATAATGGGTTGGGTTAATGAGATTTCATGTTTATACTATGTTTCCATGTCTATTTGTACAAGTAATTGCAAAATGTAAGTAGAAAAAGAATGCATGTGCGTAATTTTCAAAATCTACGGCAACACTTGAATTTGTTTCTTCCGCGGGTTAGGTGTTTTGTGCAACCTGGTGAAGCAAGTGCATCTACGACTACAATTTAATTGTGCGGACCGCAAAAATCTTAAAGGGGTCGCACTAAAAAATGTGCGGACCGCAAATGTATTCTACGGTCGCAAAACTGCCTCTGCACTATCGTCATAGAGGGGCTTCTGGGCCTTTGATGTTTTTTGATAAATGTGTGGCCGCAATAGCAATTGTGCAGTCCGCACTTCCTGTCTGCGGCCGCACATCAAAAATCTGTGGACTGTAGATCCCAGTTCCAGCAGCCTGTTGTTTTTGTCATAATTTTAATGTGTCCACATAAGTCTTGCCTACATAAATCTTGCATATGTTGAATGATGAGTTGCAACTAACAAATTTCTTTGCTTTGATACAAGCAATGGTTCGATCGCACTGCGGTAGTGAAACTACAAAAGGAAATGGTGAATCTTCTAGTGGTCGAGGTAGAGGTACCTTGCCCTTTGGCTAGCCCAAAACCATTAGGAAGAAGGCCACAACAGGTAGACGGAGAGGTGCAGACCTTTCCGAGTCTTGTTCCTAGGTCCCGTCTAGGGAAGCTTTGGAGGGAAAGTCAGCCTATATTCAAGAAGAGCAGACACCTACATAGTCTAGGCCATAGGGGAGATTTTAACTCATAGAGGAGGCCTCCTCATCTCACAGCACTTCCAAGGGGTCAGAAAGTGCTAGCCATACCTCTAATCCAGCAGATGCTCCTAACACAAATGTACATATTGTATAGGATATCCCCGATGATGATAGAGGGGGAGATGGTACATCCACGGGTGTGGAGAGATTGAAGAAAAAGGATATATGGGATGTTAGGTTCGTTATCTTGCCAGCCTTCACTGACTTCCATATGTGGTGGCCAGTATGATCCTTGACACTTGAGCAGCAGTTTTCCTTGAAGGATTTGGATAAATACAACCCGAAAGTGTTTAGGAAGTTCAGAGCAAGAAATGGCTGGATGTGGTTTACTAAGAGAGTTGAAGATTCCAAGGAGTACCTCGTCCGAGAGTTATACAAAAATGTTTCTCTCATCAAGAAGGGGACGAAGGTGACTAAAGTACGCAACCTCAAGATGAGGTTTGATCAGCACACGCTAAATGCCTACTTGGGGTTTGAGGACATGGAGCTAAGGGAGTACCTATAGAAGTGTGCAATGAAAGAAGAAGTCCGACCTTGGATAGCAGAGATCTTAGCACCACCAGGGCCACCACCACCATGGATCACAGTTGGGGTTCCCATTTGGCGGAACACATTGAGATTTGAGGTAAAGGGATGGCAGCCCTTTGTTTGTAGCAGACTGGATCCGTGCCATAATCAGACTCATCTTCCTCTTCCTCATAATGTTCTTGTGGCATCTATCATGGCAAGGTACCAATTAATGTGGGTGCTGTGATGTTGGCCAACATTTCATTGGTAGCACATTATACCAACACCCAACACTATCACATAGTACCTCACTGATGTAAAGTTAGATCCAAGATCATATGACACCAAGGTGAAGCCGAATAAGCCATTTGACTGGTATTTATTGATGGATGCGACAAAACCAAATAAGAGAGCTCAGCCTTCTACCACAACAGGCTAGTCTGACGAGCCGAGAGTGGTAGTCACCGAAACAACTGACATTCCATCTACCTCTGTTGAGCCCTCTTCTAGTGCTACTACTATGCCTCCACCACAACCCTCAAGTCTTACCACAGCCCCTAGGGTAGCCCCTGCTACAGCTCTGAGGACGTTGCCCATGCTTACAGCTCCATTATCCGCTATACGAGTCTTCAATACATTGGCGAGTCGCAACAGCTGGATGGAGATGACTACTTTAAAGTTGTCTGACATATATAGTATTGTTGCTGCATGGTCATCTATACAGGTACCACATGTCTCCTATGATCTTGATGAGAAGTTGAAGAAGATTCTAGAAAACTAGAAGATGATCATGGACACTATGGTACATCACAAGTCGATTATTGAGGAGTTGGCCAAAGAAGTGAAGAAGATGAGGAAGTCTCATGCAATCAAGAGATCGGTTGACAAGCTCAGGAAGGAGGTGACCAGACTTGTGACTGTTGGGGATCTACCTTTTGATATGTTACTTGACCCAGACCAGTCTGTCCCAGATCCATATGCACCATCTACACGAGTTGCACTAGCTGGCCAGTCTGATGAGCTATGCCTTGCTGCCGACACTGCTGAGGCAGTGCGTGCGGTGTTTACCAATCCCACCACTCGTAGATATGATGATGATGATAAGTTGATTGACCTAATGGGAGATGATGTTGCTGGGGATACTGATATGTCCGAGTATCAATAGGGAGTTTTCTTCGCCCTCTGTCTTTTCACTCTTATATGTTTAAGCATTGGGGACAATGCTTACATTTATTCGGGGGGGGGGGAGTTTATTTAATTTGACATATGACACATTTTGGATACATTTGGACTATAATAATTTGATGATTTTGCTCCATTTCCTATTTGTAGTTTGTCTATCTTTAGTAGTTATTGTTCATTAGCTTCTTTAATTTTCCACTTAAGTTCTTGTTTTGAGGTAGATTTTGTGTGAACCGGGTGACTCGTCCCGAGGATGGATGGGGTGACAACCTTCTTAAGGGAGTGACTCAGTTTATATATGTTAAAGTAATACTAATAGTAATAATAAAAGGCCTAATCATGTCATTCTCGTAAAAAGATTCATTCATGCTTCATTTGGTACCAACACACTTAATTACGTGCTTATGGTTTGAAACAAGGTCTTTGAAAGAAAATAGCTCTTGTTAGTGACTTTGAGACTCTTGAGTTGACTTTGGTAGTAATTGAGTGGTTTATTGGAACATAGTGATCTTTAACTTGATTGTGGTTGTTGTAGCCTCTAGACTCTATCCTCTTTTACGGTTTAGTTAAGTGTGGGGTGAGGTGATCTTTCGTTGCTAGTCCAAGTACCCGTGCGAATGATCTGGAACTTTTCCCGAATGTGCTTCGAGGCGAAATCTTGAGTTTTCTTGGTTTGGGAAATGATTGTAGGCTTTCCTTGGTATGTTTGAGCTTTCTATTGCCAACCCATGTTGTTATCCCTAGTCAACCCCCTTTAAGCTTTTTGCCTTTCTCATTTGATAACCATGATATAAGCCTTTACCCGTTTTGTCGTGATCCTCTCTTGGCACCAGGACCTTCCTTGACACTCTTGTGAAATAAGTGGCCTAAGGCATAATGAGGGAGAGTTGAGGAATTTGAAAAAGGTATCAAAGCACCAAAAAGACAAAACAAATGATTTCTATGAAAAGAGAAGACAAAAAGGAAATGCAGACAAAGATAATAAAGGAAGAAAAGGAAGACAAAGATAATAAAGGAAGAAAAGGAAGACAAAGATAATAAAGGAAGGGTTGATGGATTCAAAAAGAGGTAATGATCGCTAACGTGAGCATCGAGGGAGAAAAAGAATGAAATGCACAAGAAATAGTGATGTCAAGTCTCTCTAGCCCCCAAGAAAAAGAAAATGCCTCTAAGAATAGGTAATTGAGAGCCAAGAAATGAAAATATGGAGTGCTTAAGGAAAGGTGCAACCACTTAAACATATGGTATCCTACCCCAATCCAAAACCCTTCATTACAACCCGAAATAAGTCCTACTTGATTTTGAACCGAGTAAGCTTACATTAGTAGTGATGTACACCAAGGGCAAGCCTATGGTACTTGAAGCCGCACTTGTGATATTCTGTTTTGAGAGAAGAGTAAACCTTTCATTGATCTAATGATTGAGTGCTAACCTTTATAGTGAACTTGGCAACTGGAAGGTAGAGGAAAAAAAGTTTGGATTCCACTATGATCTACATGATAGAACAGGAGTCCACGATGAGTAAAGTCAATTCTTGAAGCTCAAATATCACATTAGAACTATAGGTGCATGATATGTAAATGGTCAACTTATTTACAATGCACGAGTGTTGTGTGTAATTGCTGGTTCCAACTGAGTATGGATGGCTTACCATTGACTCGTTGAAATGACCATTCACTTTGAGGCGGTGGGAACTAATGTATTTGCAAGAGGACAAGCAAAGACTTAAGCTTGGGGGAGTTGATAAGTGTGGATTTTGACAACTTTTAGTAACTTCTCGCTTTAATTTTAGTCTAAATGTGTTGATTTACGTTTCCAAAACTAATCGAAGTGTGCAAATTGCAAGAATGTTGGAGATTTGGACTCTAACGAAGATATCTAACTCAAAAAGGAGTGTTCCGGCTCACAAGGAAAGAAGGGGCACAACAAACCAGAAGTGCAGACTGCAGAATTCTCTCTGCGGCCGCAGATCTTATGTAGAATCCCAGAAGTGATTGAAGAGAAGTGCGGTCCTAGAACATGGTTGCACTGATAATAATTCAAAAAGTTCATAGAGTGCGCAATATGACCAAGAATGATGCCTTGCTAGAAGTGCAGGCCACACATGATTTGTGCGGCCATAGAAGCTGAAGTGCAGCCACAGATCAAATTGTGCTGCTGCAAATTCTCTCAACCTGTAGACTCAAGCAACGTGCGGAACGCACATGGAATTGTGCGGCAGTAGAATTTCTCTAAGGGCATTTTTGCCAGCGAATTTTGGGCCACTATAAATTGACAGGAATAACTTTTTAAGGTCATGTTTTGATGTTTTCCTAGTTGTAGCCATTGTAGTTTACAATTTTGGGTAATTTGTGATCATGTTGGAAACAAAACAACATAGTTTATCATTTCGATTTTATATTATGGCTTTAATTAGTGTTTCTTCTTTGTTTTCTTCATTTTCTACTATGAGTAGCTCGATTCTTACTGGGGTTGTAAACCTTATGGGTATTTAATTTAATCTGTGTTTTTGATTGGTTGTTTGTTATTTAGCCTTGTTCATGCTTTAGTTTTATAATAAATGGTTGCAAACATTCCTTTTTGACTTGCTCTTTACTTGAGAAAGAGGGACCTAGTATTGGAAAACATGACTAATAAGAAATTGGGCCAGTTAAGGATTTGACTAGCCTAATTAAAGGGTTTGAATTAAAGATATGGAAAACCCGACTTTAGCTCATATCAACTATTTAGCTTGATAGCCATTTGAGCTTAAGAAAGCCAAACTAGGCAAAATCACTCTATTAGTCAATTAGTCACCTAGGCAACCTAGTACCCATTAGGCGAATACCTAGGCGAAGGTTACATCCCTAGGCCTTTTTAGTTATTTGAAAACAACCAAAAACAATTAGTCAATTTCTAGTTTCGTTTCTCTAGTTGATAATTGATAGTATAGTTGATAGAAGTAATTAGCAAAACGAACTTGATTGGAAGTGTATTTAAGTTGTTTCGTCTCCACAAATCAAGTATAGACTCTAACACACATTGTTAGCTCCCTGAGGAAATCGACCCCGACTCAAAATTACGTACTATTCATCCAACGACCTCTTATATTCATTGTTGAGTGTGGATTGGGAGTGGATTATATATTGTGCTATCCGTTTCTCCATGGTTATAGTCATGTACTACGCGTGTTTGTTGTTATTGCGCATATAGTTATTTAGAGAATCATGGCATGAGGTATTTAATATCGACTGGTGTTCAGATTGAGTGATGCATCGCATTAAAGTAGGTTGGAATATGATCTTTTTTCTTATTTCATGTATATTGTTCCTCCTTTGTGTGACGGGTTCATAGAATTGCACCTTGTAGTTGTATTTGTTCAACTTGCGGGACGGTTCTCTTATTTGTTTTTCTTTCCATTATTGGGTACATTCGAGTTGTTGCCTATTTGGTGCACGGGTTGCACTAAATGTGGATCAAGGCGGTGCTGGTGTGGCTTGCTGGTCGAGCAGCTTATGCCGGATGAGATGAGGTTATTGGACGTAAAAAAAGTGCTACCGGATTTGAATTGGGTATGTTGGGAAGAATAACGTCACCAGCCAGCTTAAAATTTGGCTATGGTTCTTATCAGGAGATACAACTCGAAGCTTGAGCCTTTGTCATTCTATTCTCTCACATAAGGTGAGGACACGACCTAGAGTTACTGATGACCCTACCCCCAGAGCTAGTGTTGATAGAGGTCGGGGCAGGGGTAGAGGCCGAGGAAGAGCACGTGCTATAGCTAGAGCACCTATCAGAGCAGCAGTTGAGGAGCTTCCAGTAGCTCCTGTTGTTGCCCCCAGACTTCAGGAGACCTTAGAATAGTTCCTGAGCATGTTTGGTATATTGGCTCATGTGGGCTTGATTTCGGCTGCACTAGCTACTTTACAGACCAGGGGAGGAGCTCAAACTCCCATTGCCCGCAACTTAGAGCAGCGGGCTCACATTAGTCAGGTTTCGGGTGTGGTGCCGGCGCAACCAGGTTTTCCAGTTCAGACCGTGATTAAGGCAGCAACCTCTGAGGAAGAACAGATGTAGAGAAGTATTACCTTCCTACCTTCAGTGGTTTGGATTCAGAGGATGAACATGATTTCCTGGTTGAGTGCCAGTGTTTTCTTCACACTATAGGTATTGTAGAGATGAGTGGGGTTGTTTTTACTACGTTTCTGCTTGAGGGAGCTGCATATCAATGGTGGCGAATGTACGAGTTGGGTAGCATGGCCGAGGAAACTTCACTTACATGGGATAGGTATTCAGAGTTCTTCTTGAGGTAATATGTTCCTCAGACCCTTCGGGATGCCTAGTGCATGGAGTTTGAGCAGCTACGCCAGGGCACTATGTTAGTGTCTCGGTATGCCGTCAAATTCAGTGATTTATCCCGACATGCACCTCCTTTGGTTTCTACAATTTGAGAGCAAGTCTATAGGTTCATTGAGGGGCTCAACCATGATATCCGGTTTAGCATGGCTCGGGAGTTGGAGTCGGATGTTCCATTTCATCAGGTGGTAGAGATCGCTCGATGGCTAGAGGGCATGCAGGACTAGGAGGGAGAGGACATATTGGTTTAGGAGAAAGAGGGACACAGAGGCTAAGAGGCCTCGCAGACCGGGAGGATCTACTAGTCCCTATTTTGGAGGCAAGGTATGCCATGGTAGAGGTTTTGTGGATCAGTCTGTTCAATTTTCACTTTAGACTTTGCGCGGTGCTTCAAATATCCATGGGTTGAAGAGTTCCCGTGTCGGACAGCTTTCACAGCCACGCCATCGGAGAGGCTGCTTTGAGTGTGAAGATACAAGCCACATTGTGAAAGATTGTACCAGACTCAGAACAGATGTGTCACGGTGGGGTATCCAGGCTATGCGTTCTGCTTGAGTTGCTGATATCCCTACACCGCCAGCTTGGGGTGTAGGTCAGGCAGGTAGAAGGCACCCAAGAGGGGGGCTCGATCCGTTGATGTACTTTCTACAGTATGGATGAGGCCGCTGCACCGGATGATATTGTACAAGTATGGTTTTGGTTTATTATAAAGGAGCATCATACATATTTGTTTTCTGTTATGCTTATCGGGGTGAGTCCTCCTATGTTGCTTCACATATGGGTGAGTTTTATGATTTTGTACTTTGCTTATGTGTTTACCCTGTTGGGAGATTCTATAGTGGTAGACCGTTTCTATCGTTTTATTTTATTCATTTTTGAGAGCTATAAGACTAGGAATGACTTTCTGTTACCAATGACGATAGGTTTTGATGTGATTTCTGGGTGTGGTTGGTTAAAATTTGTGAATTAGATGCTCTACCGGTGTGGGAGTTCAACATGTGTTATGACCTTGCTAGCGGAAATTTAATTAGTGGAAGGTTTCGGTTGGTATAACGTGTAATCTACTTGTGATTCAAAGTTAAGGATGGGATCCTCGTGTTTCCATGTTATGTTTGAGCCGGGTGCCGCGGTGAAGTTATATTAGTATGAGATCGTTGTGAGTTATTCGTATACTTTGATTCTCCCTTGTGGAATTAATTCGTAGTATGCTACTGATAGGGAGTTGTGCCTGTCGGGTTTGTTTGATAGTTCTTTCATGTGTTTCCTCGTATATTCAGTCATATTCATGTTGTGCTTATTGGGGTTTAGCTTGCGAGGTATGTGCCTAAGTGGTGCTAGGTGTGAGTGAATAATCATGGAATTTTCGTGCTTCTTGCATCCTTGTAGGTGTTGTGGAGGTTTAGAACAGGGTTCTAGCTGATATGAGGTTAATTGTGGTGCTGGGTTTGAGTATGGACAACTATTGTGATTAGAAATGTTGTTATGGACATATGTGTTGTGTGTTAGGTCATGTGTTTGTATCTGGTGAGTGTATACATAGGTTATTGCAGCTGGTTGAGAATGATACCATGTGTTGATGTAGGAATCAGGTCTTGTGGAAACAACCAGATGGTGAGAAATTTGGTTCTAAGGCCTATTGGTATTGGTGGAAGGAAAAACCTTCAGTTGAGGTGGTGTTATTGGGCTCACATGGATTTGGGTTGACGTGGGGTGTATGGAACCTCTATTAGATACAAAAGAGTACAATGATAGCGCCGGCAACAAGGCTACTACTATATCTCAAAACATGGTGATAAAATGAACAAAAGATACATCACCCCTTAGTGAAGTGGGGCTCACCAAATCAACTGGAAAAAGAGTCTAGTGATATCGATGATCAGTGTCGCCTGTTGTGGAACCACCTGTATCCATTAAGGATGCAGCGCCCTCGGCAAAAGGGATGTTAGTACTATCGAATAGTACTAGTATATATGACTAAACACTCTCTCAAAGAAATGCGCAGTAATGCAAGTAAGGACATTCATAATATTAGTTAAAGCCTCAAATAATTACCAAATATCAAATTAGACACAAGATAAGTTTTAAATAAATTTCCAAATATTAAGTTGGGGAATCTTTGGTACCAGTATACCACTATTCACAATTTCGATTATGATTTCCAACTCTGTCACCGCCATGTGTGCGGCATGGCGTCCGATCACGACTCGATCGGCTAGTACGTCTCATGCGAGACATCAACCAAATCACAATTTCAATTACGATTCTAACACAGTCACCTCCAAGCGTGCGGCATGGCATTCAATCATGACCCGATCGACTAGGTTGTCTCATGCGATACATCAACCAAATCATAATTTCAATTACAATTCTAACACAGTCACCGCCATGTGCGCGGCATGGAGTCCGATCACGACCCGATCAGGTAGGACGGCTCATGTGAGACATCACCCTTTTCTATCAATCACCTCATTTCATATTTCTTGCACATATCTTCATTTCATTGGCATTAATGGTCATAACTGTATTATTTCTCTCGGCATATTTGCCTTGTTTCATATTTCACATTTCGCATTACGTGATTCGTATTTCATGTTTCGTATTTCATGCATACCTTTTTACTTTCAACCGTCATCATGGACTTTCCAACAATAAGGCATTTCTATTCAAGACATTTAACCACGCATTTGAGCAAATAGGAGTTTTAGCCACATTACGATTTCTTACACAAGCTTTCACTAGCTTTCCTTTGAAACACAACTTGAGGTCAAGGCATTAAGATATGCAAGCCCTGCTTTGAACAACATAACAAGAGCATTTGAATTATATATTGATCACGGATGTCTTTTGACACCAGGCAATCGATTCACAATAAGCAACTCGAGACTTACATGGATATTGTGGGGTTAAATTTTAAGAGAAGAGTTTAGCCAACATACCTTACTTGAGCTTCCTTAACTCTAAATGTTCCAGAAATCATAGCAACTTCAATCTATTTTAGAAAAGTAGCAAATTGAACCAAAATTAGGAAGATGATCATGGTTCTAGCTCATTTGAGCATTTTATTAAGCACTAGGTATACATTAAGGTTTCAAGGTCCTTTTATGGAGGATTCCTTCATTCGACAACCCATTATTTACTATTTTAGCTCAACAATCTCCCTACATCCCATAATCAATCATGCATGCAAAATAAGCCACTCCCATACCCATGAATTATCTTACTACTTGCCCATCTCTAGTTAAAATTCGAAATTAAGAGATAGGGTGTAGAATCCTACCTCTAGGATGAAGACCTAATGTGCTTCCCTTGTTAATTCTCCCAAGATTTTGAGTAAGAATTGGGGAATAATTGATTGAGGAACTCTCTCCCTCTCTAGAGCCTTTCCTCTCTTTTTAAATATCAAGTTCTCCCTTTAGAAATGGTCCATAGGGTCTAAATAACGAAATGGGGTTGGGTTATAAAAACCCAAACATGAAGATTCGAAATGGGATCTACGGTCTGCAAAATGGGCCGCGAAATGACCCTCTGGAACTAGGCTGGCCTGCCCCACTCTGTGGCAGTTATGCGGTCCGCAGACCTGGTCTGCAGTCATAATGCGCCATAGAACCTCCATCCACAAACTTTCCAAGTTGGCTCTGTGATCAGTGTGCGGCCCGCAAAATTATTTTGCGGTCACATAATGGGCCGCAAATGGCATCCAAAAATGGACCAAATGACTGCCTCACTCTACGGCCATGCTGCGGCCTGTAGAGTGATTTTGCAGCCACATAATAGGCTGCAAAAATGCCCAGTTATGACAAATATATTCCTCCCACTATCATTAACACATATGCCTACCTCGGCACCACGAAACCTCAAGTTTCTTTAGGAAAATTTTATGGGGCCTTACAGCAAGAACCCGGCTAGGCTCTGAAAAATCCAGTCTTGCAAACTGATTAGCAAAGCCTGAACATCCATGGCTAGTGGTCTCCCTACTGCCGCAAAATATGCCAAATTATCCATTCTCTAAGCCTTTGTAATCAAGGCATGGACCACCATATTGGCCTTCTCGGGATGATAAAAAATGGTGATCTCATAGTCTTTCAGCAACTTTAACCATCTTCGCCGCTCCAAATTAAGGTTCTTCCGGTTGTACAAATACTGGAGACTTCGATGGTCAGTATAGACCTCACATGGAACACCGTATAGATATTGCCTCCAAATATTCAATGCGTGAACAATAGATACCAATTCTATGTCATGTACAGGGTAATTCTTCTCATGATCCTTCAACTATCGAGATGAGTAAGAAATCACCCTACCATCTTGCATCAACACCGCGCCAAGCCCAATACGTAATGTATCAAAATACAAAGTGTAATACCCAAAACTTGTAGGCAACACCAGCGGTACTAACGTCCCTTTTGCCAGTGGCGCTGCATCTTTAAATGGATGTAAGTGGTTATATAGCAGACAGTGTTAATTGCAGTTAGTGGTACATAATCATCTTCCCAGCAGACTCGGTGAGCCCCATTTTATTCTGGGGTCATGTATTGTACCTTTTATTTATATTGTGGTCACTTTTTGAGGTATAGTCGGGGCCTTGTTGCCGGCACCATCTTTACTCTCTTTTGTATCTTTAGAGGCTCTGTAGACACTATGTGGGTTGTATATGGGTGTTGGGAATGTTAAACCAATTATGTTGTGTTTGATCATTGTTCCATTCAAACTATAAGAAATATGTATTTTGAGACTTAAAGGCTCAATGGCTAATCAAACGATTTAGCATCGTATGTATGAACTTCCTGCTGTATAATTTATTAAATCATGTCTTTTCTTGATCAAGGGTTAATTGCGTAGAAAGAATCTAATAGGCTTGCTCGACCGGGTTTACTCGGTTGACCGCCGGTCGCGCTCCTCGGTTTTGGGGTGTGACATGTATAAATGAATGAAATGCAGAAGAAGTAAGTTAATAAGATTTCTCGGAATGTCATAAGATCAATATGCGTTAGGATAAACTTTATCAACTACGTATTTTGTCTAAGCCCCATGAACAGAAGATATAATAATAAGACACATGGGAATTCAAGACCATAGGCACCCCAAGTGCTTCTATGAATAGAGACATTTGTGAAAGTTATGCGTTTGCTCGTTTCGTTTAAATCATATGGATCATGCCAAAATAAAAGAAGGGATAGCCTTAACATACCAGAGCTGAATCTCTTGACAATCCCTCTAACACACATCAATCTTTACAAAACACGTAGCGGCGGGATCGAAGTAGGAGAAAATCCGTATGATATTCTTGAGAAAGGTTGTATCGTACTCCCTTAGAATCGCAATCTCACACTGCTATAGTATTATGCAGTTTCATATAAACTTTTGTTTTAGATTCCACCCGTTTCTTAGCAACTTAAGCATCTCACTTAACAATGTAGAGAAAATCTCTTATAATTGTGGGTTCATAAGAACTTTTGGTAAGCTATAAACATTTTCCTTTAATGATATATGTAGGTGTCTTTATCATAGGTGTGGGTCCCACTTTATGGATTACTTTATCCAAAAAGTCCCCTAAATATGCCACCTATTTACCAAAACCAAGAGTTACCTTTTGGCTTGATTAAGAATGTCACTTGCTGCCACGTTGGGAGGCCCTTTAGGCTTATCCACAATATCCTAATTAGCTTGTTAATCTCCCACTAAACTAATAATTAATCAGTTACCCACATAATTAAGAATTATCTCAAATTACTTAACATACTAATCACTTTTAACATATTTTATTATACCTTACTATCATGGTCATGTAGTATAGTACTAGTCCATAGATACGGGGTATTACAGCTTGGACCGTAATTTATCTCAAAATGTCAAATTCGATGAAACTCATTTTCTTCGATTCGCTTACCCTCTCACCTTCATGAATTTACTTATCACTTGTTTGAAATAGCATAATACTTATAACCTCAATATAATCTTGTCCTTGAACTAATGTCAATTATCTTACGGCAAATCCAACGGATAATACTACGGTGTGTAACATCGTCGTAATACTGCGGAGTGTAACATCGATGTAATACTGTGAGGTTTAATAGTTTCGTGGTGCCAAAGTAGGCTTACGTATTTGAGGATTGAACAATGCACGGGTTAGTAAAGGAAAATTTTGGGCAGAAAATTGCATTTTTGCGGCCCACTATGCGACCACAAAACAGGTATGCGGACCGGATATCAATTATGTGATCGCATAAGCAATCGCAGATCCTGTTCCGGAGCTTCATTTTTAGGTTTTTATAACCCGACCCTACTTCGTTAAATAGACGCAATGGACCATTTTAGGGCTAAAATCTGACATTTTTAGAATGAGAGAGTGCCCTAGAGTTAAAAATTGTTCCTCAATAATTGTTCTTCAATTCTTGCTCAAATCTTGGACGATTAAGAAGGAAAACCCACAAGGTCTTCATCCTATAGGTAAGATTCTACACCCTAACCCTCAATCTCGAATTTTACCTAGAATTGGGTAATTAGTAAGATAATATTTGGGCATGGGAGTTATTTATTTTACATGCATGCGTTATCAAGGGGTGTAGGAAGATTTTTGACCTAAAAATGGTAAAGAATGGGTTGTGGAATGATGGAATCCTCCCTTATGGATTCATGTAATTTATGTAAAACCTGAGTGGTTCATTATAGATTGGGTATTCCGAGTAAGTTTGTGCTGAATGATATATGTCCAATAAGTATCCCAACTGCTATTATCATGTCATGTTGTAATTTGAGAATGGGTTCAAGTCTGGGATGTGCATTAATAATGCTTCGACTTCAAGTTATGTTCAAACGAATGCTATTATGCCAAATTCTGTGAAATATCTCTATGTGCCTTAGACTCTTAATTGCTCACATGTGTACTACACACCTTGATTTGAATTGTTATTGTTGGTGATAATAAGGATGATGTTTTAAAGTGAAAAGGTGATCATGAAATACTAAATACGGCCAATGTGCCAAGAATAATTTTATAATTGTGGCCTCTAGTACCAATGAAATGAAATATGTGAAAGAAGTATGAAATGTGATGATTCATATAAAACGATTGATGTCTCTAATGAGACAGCGTAGCCGATCAGGTCTTGCAGCAAGAACCCAGCTAGGCTCTGAAAAATCCAATCTTGCAAACTGATTAGCAAAGCCTGAACATCCATGGCAGCCTTTGTAATCAAGGCATGGACCACCATATTGGCCTTCTCGGGATGATAAAAAATGGTGATCTCATAGTCTTTTAGCAACTTTAAACATCTTCGCCGCTCCAAATTAAGGTTCTTCCGCTTGTACAAATACTGGAGACTCTGATGGTCGGTATAGACCTCACATGGAACACCGTATAGATATTACCTCCAAATATTCAATGCGTGAACAATAGATACCAATTCTAAGTCATGTACAGGGAAATTCTTCTCATGATCCTTCAACTATCGAGATGAGTAAGAAATCACCCTACCATCTTATATCAACACCGCGCCAAGCCCAATACGTAATGTATCAAAATACAAAGTGTAATACCCGAAACTTGTAGGCAACACCAGCGGTACTAACGTCCCTTTTGCCAGGGGCGCTGCATCTTTAAATGAATGCAAGTGGTTACATAGCAGACATTGTTAATCGCAGTTAGTGGTACATAATCATCTTCCCAGCGGACTCGGTGAGCCCCATTTCATTCCGAGGTCATGTATTGTACCTTTTATTTATATTGTGGTCACTTTTTGAGGTATAGTCGGGGCCTTGTTGCCGGCACCATCTTTACTCTCTTTTGTATCTTTAGAGGCTCTGTAGACACTATGTGGGTTGTATATAGGTATTGGGAATGTTAAACCAATTATGTTGTGTTTGATCACTTGTTCCATTCAAACTATAAGAAATATGTATTTTGAGACTTAAAGGCGCAATGGCCAATCAAACAATTTAGTATCGTATGTATGAACCTCCGGCTGTATAATTTATTAAATCATGTCTTTTCTTGATCATGGGTGAATTGGGTAGAAAGAATCTAATAGGCTTGCTCGACCGGGTTCACTGGGTTGAGCGTCGGTCGCGCTCCTCGGTTTTGGGGTGTGACATGTATAAATGAATGAAATGCAGAAGAAGTAAGTTAATAAGATTTCTCGGAATGTCATAAGATCAATATGCATTCGAATAAACTTTATCAACTATGTATTTTGTCTAAGACCCATGAACAGAAGATATAATAGTATGACACATGGGAATTTAAGAACATAGACACCCCCAGTGCTTCTATGAATAGAGACATTTGTGAAAGTTATGCGTTTGCTCGTTTCGTTTAAATCATATGGATCATGCCAAAATAAAAGAAGGGATAGCCTTAACACCTCTATGTTTTGAGTATTCTTGCCCCGATCTTCCACCTCTATGTTTTATTATGGTTTTGTGACATGCTAGGGTTGTTTGGTTTAGGTTCAGGTGAGTTTTGAATTGAAATGGGACACCTGCTCCCTAAGTTTGAAGTTTAAGTTGAGGGAGTTGACCATAGTTTGACTTTTTTGTAGTCGACTCCGAAATGGAATTTTGATTGTTCCTATAGCTCCGAATGGTGATTTTGGACTTAGGAGAGTGTCTGGATATTGATTTGGGTGTTTGTAGATCGTTTCGGCTTGAATTGGCAAAAGTTCGAAAGTTGAAGGTTTGAAAGGTTGAGAAGTTTGACTAGGAAGTGACTTTATTGATATATGGGTCGGATTTTGATCCCAAAAACTGGAATAGGATTATGATTCATAGAATTGATGTTGTTAGATGTGATTTTTTTCCTCGAGTATGTCCGTTATATGTTTTGGAACTTGTTGACATATTCGGACAGTGCCCTGGGGGACCTGGGTGTGCCCGTAGAAGATGGGCAGAAAAATGGGGTGTTCAATGGTTTTATCTCATTTTCATCTTTTGGACCTAGAGAGTTCGGTTTGTGGTGACTCTTTGAGGAAATTTCAAGGAAATTATCTGGGTAAGTGATCCTAATATTGATTTGGCTATATTACATGAATCCATGGTTATTTTTTTCATCTAATTAGTGATTTTAGTTGGAAAGTTTGGGGAACAATTGTGAAACTTCTTAGACTAAATTTTGGGGATTTGAAAGGCGAGTTGAAGTCGGATTTTAGTAATTCTTGTATGGTTGCACTCGTTATCGAATGGGTGTTTAGATTTTGTATGTTTGGTCGGGTTCCGACACGCGAGTCGAGGGTTGACTTGAGTTGACTTTTTATTTCTCTTTAAAATTGCAACTTTATTGTTTGGATTAGCTTCCTATCGTTTGGATTTATGGTATGAGCTGTTCTGGCTAGATTCAAGCTGTTCGGAGTTGGATAATCGCGGGAAAGGCTTACTAGTGGATTGGGTTAGGGTGTTTTGAGGTAAGTGTCTTGCCTAATTTTGTGTGGGGGAATCACCCCTTAGGATTGGTATTGTTTTGTGTTAATTGTGATATGTGGAAGCTGTGTAGGCAAGGTGACTAGTGTGTACACGGGTTAAATGTGGTAATTGACCGGTTTTAGCTATGTAGATTCATTTCATTCCTTTAATTGAGTTTCCATAATATGTTATATTCATCATCTTTAGTCTATCTTCACATGCTTTACTTATCATTGTTAATAATTGTCATAACTCTTACTTGCTAATTGTCTTTACATGTTTAGTTGAAGTTATTTTCCTCTCTATTACTTTGCCTCAATGTGAATTACGGCCTTTATAAGTCAATACAAAGTTCAACAATAAGATATTCCATGAAATAGGAGAACTTTTGGTTGCTATTGTTGAGACTTTTGTGCATATTGTGGTTTAGCCATGGGCTATTTATTGTGGAAACACTATTATTGTTGACTTCTTTCGCAAGTTGTGATGTTGGGCACTTAAGGTGCGATTTGTGATACTTTGTGTTATTGATACGCATGCGGTGGTATAGGGATTGGGTCGAAACGCATGCGGTGAGATAAGGTGTGCTTGATACGCTTGTTGCTAGTAGGGAAACTACTTGAAGCAACACGGTGTGATAAGGTGGGCTAAAACGCGAGAAGCTATTTCGAAAAAATTGATTTTCAAAACTAAATGCAGGGCTCCCACGGTGATATAAGGAAAGATTATGATTTGTTTTGTGATATTAGACTACGAGGCAGTACCTTGGTAGCGATGCTTGATAATACCTTTCTATTACATCACTTGTGTTTTGGTTGCTTTGTTTTCTTGGCATATTATTCCTTGTTTACTTTCGTGATGCCTTAATTGCCTTAGTTCAGTGTAGCTATTCTTGGTATATTTTCTTTATTGCTTCATTTTCGTTGTTTAACATTATCACATTATCATATACCTGTTAAATTTTCTTATTTATTCTAGTAGGGTGTTGACCTCACCTCGTCACTACTCTATCGAGGTTAGGCTTGGCACTTACTGGGTACCATTGTGGTGTACTCATTACTACGCGTCTGTACATCTTTTTGGGCAGATCCAGGTACCTCTTACCAGCCTAGGCACCAGTGAGTCGAGCTCGGATTTGGAGACTTCAAAGTATACCTGCCGGTGTCCCCTCAGTGTCACCCTCTATCTAGTTCTATTTGATTTTCCCTTTTTATATATATTGTTGTATAAGTATGTTCAATATACTCTTGTAAAGCTTGTGACTTCGTACCACTAGATTTTGGGAGTTTTGTTCTGTTAAGTTGCAGAGTTCTTTTAGGCTAGTTATTGAGTTATATTAAAGTTTTTATCATTTTTTTAGTTAAATTTTGCATGTATGTTAGGCTTACCTAGTCTTAAAGACTAGGTGCCATCACGATATCATGCGGAGGGGAAATTGGGGTCGTGACAATCTCGTAGGAGGAAACCAGACATCAGATATTTGCCATGCCAAAACATGATGAAATGGGTTGAAACCCATCCGAAACACACCTGAATCCTTTGGGGCCCGGTCCAATCACTTTAAACAATACCAAAACATAACACGAACCTACTCGATGCCTCAAATCATATAAAACAATATCAAAACCATGAATCGCACCCTAGTTCATACCTAATGAACTAATGACCTTACAATTTCCAAAACTCATGGTGAAACACATCAAACCAACTTAAAATGATCCTAATGTTTGCAAGCAAGTCCCAAATAACACAACAAACCTATTCCAACGTCCGCCAAAAAGCACCAAATAAACCTATGGACCTCCAAATACAAATCCAAAATACAACGTCTGCCAAAAAGCACCAGGATGTCCAAAATCATCATACAAAGTTGTTGGAATCATAAAAACACCATTCCGAGGTCTTGTGCACAAAAGTCAAATTCCAGTCAACTCTTTCAACTTAAGCTTCCATCTTTGGGATTAAGTGTCCCAATTGACACCAAGACCTTCCCGAAACAAATCCAACCACCTTGACACATTACATAAACACAAATAGACATAGAAGAGGCAAAAAATAGGGGAATGCGGTTATAATATACAAAATAACCGGCCGAGTCATTATAAATATATATATATATATATATATATATATATATATATATATATATATATATATATGTGTGTGTCGGGTTGAAAGCTGCAAATAATATTAGTATTATATAAGTGGATCTGGTTGTGTGTTGCAACAAAGAAGTTATGTTATGGTTATTCTTGGTTTTTGGTTTCCATTACTGTATTGTGCTGTGAAACTGAGTAGTGAAAATATTCTAGGGCCCTCTTTTATATATTTCTTATTTCGGGAATCATGTTCATTAGATGTTTCCCTATTTCATTGTTGTGTTTCTGCTTATATCCATACATATTCGTAGTGAGTATCTTGGCATACCCTTGTCACTACTTCGTCGAGGTTGGGCTCGGCAGTTATAGAGTACATGGGTATGGATTTAGTTTAACCTGTCATAAATTTAACCTTTCATCGAGGTTGGGCTTCGTCGAGGTTGGCATACCCTTGTCACTAATTTAACCTTTCATAAATTAATGACAGTATTATTATCATTGTTGTAGATTAAGATGAGAAGAGACTAGTTCAACATGGTTATTATAAAGATTGTGATAAGTTATGTTAAGGTTAAACCTTCATGATCTCGTAACTACATGTGTTTGATAATGAGGCATGGAGAGAAATTCCTATTCCGGAATTTATTCACATTATCCTAGTCTTAGAAGTTACAACATTCTCCTTTTTTGGAACATTCTATTATGTTAAGTATTATCTTCTTTCTGTCAAGAGGGTATAGGGTCTATATATATGCATTATTACAATATTTTCACTACCACTGAGCTATAATCGGTGGGTAGGCCCCTATTGGCTAACCTATGATCAGTTGGTACGTTATATACCGAGCCTACTGTGGCCGAGCGCTTATAAGAAAGCCCAGAATGGCCGAGAGACCGAGCCTAGTATGTCCGAGTGCCTATGAGCGAGCCTACTACGGCCGAGCAGTTACACGTTCCGAGACTTATAGGGCCGGATATCTATTTTAATTACTATATTCAGAGATTTGAGTCTGTATCAGCACGTAAGTATATCTACAAATCATATTTGACTCCCAGTTACTTTCAGTTATTATATTATCAGTTTAGTTTCTGCTTTCCATTATTCTATTGCCTTACCTACTCGGTACATTATTTCATACCGATGTCGCATTCCCGGGGATACTGCATTTAATGCATGCAGGTACGGATAGACAGACTGGTAAACCTCCTTCATAGGTGTTGTCCGTGATCAGCTTGATAGGTAAGCTCCACGTACTTCGTAGTTGCCGGGTCTAGGATTTTGAGTACTTATTGTGTATATATTATGGGTAGGTCGGGGCCCTGTTCCGACCATAGTACATCCATCAATAGAGGCTTGTAGATATACTTTGTCAGTTAGTGCAGTATGTTGGGCTTGTTTTGTCAGCTGTAGTAGTTATGATGGCCTTGTCGGCCCAGCTTTATATTGATGTTCCGTCAGAGCTATTTTTCATTCAGTTTTATATTTTGTTTCACAAATTGTCTTGCAACGTGGCCCTAAGGCCAAAGTATGACATTGTATATTCAGAGTCCCTCAATCGCAAGTTGGTACACTAGGTTAAGTGAGGCACCTGGTGCTGGTCTCTGTCCCCGGGATCGGGGCGTGACAAGCAAAAGTGGCAATTGCAATGGAGGAATTGCAAATGCGAAGTCAACCAGACAAGTCAACCTTCGCAAATGCGAAACCAAGTGCATAATGCTTAAATTCGCAAATGCGAACTTTGAGACCGCAAATGCGATGCTCAATAGTAATGCTATTGTTCGCAATTGCGATCCTCACTTTGCTAATACGATTATCACGCTTTAGTTCAGGGCACTTCTGTAATTTCACACTTTTGGACCCAAACCCTTTAATACATGACCTAGCTTATTGGAAACACATATTTGGCTTATCTTTCAATCTCTTGACTAGAGAACACAAGTTTTGGTGCTAGGGTTATTGCACACACACTTGGGTCTTAAAGATTTGAAGGTTTTGGTTGAGAATTTCTTACCCATTTTTGTTCATTTCTTCACTTCCTTGTTTTGTATTGAATATCCAAGTGTGTAGTATTTTTTCCAACACTTGAAACTTCTTTATGTGAATATTCATATTTAAAGTGTGGATTAAATATCTTGTTGTGCTTATGTATTGAATGATCTTTATTTATATTGAAGTAGTTATTGTTTCTTTCATTATTATTGTTCTTTAATGTTTCCAAAGGGATTAGCTAACCCTAGGACTCTCCCATTGACTTTGAATTAATTTTGGGAATGCTAATTTGGGATAAGATGGAACTACTTGTAGCCATATTCGGGTGTGCTTAATCTCTTAATTGTTTTAGAGATAATACAATTAGGAAGTCTTGTTAGTCTTCAGAAGAAGCTAATATAGAATTATTACCCGAGGCTAATTAATATTAAAGTTCATATTTGTAAAATCGTGAAATACATTGGATTGTTACTTAAGTGTAATTCACATCGCATCCATGCTTGAAGCCATTGATCATTTTACTTGCTTTCTAGGATAGTTTATATTTTCCCAATTAGCTATAAATATTTTCTCAAAACCTTTCTAAGTGTTTGGCTTAGCATAATAAGTGATAATTTTCTTACACGTCTAATCGCCTACCTATTGTTTTCTATGGGATTCGACCCCAACTCATAGTGGGGTAAATTATATTGCATATGACCGTGTCCATTTAATTTTTAGTAGTGGATTTGAATGTCAGTAGAGTTGGCGGTGTTTCCATCTTGCAGGGGTTAAGGAGGATCCGGAAGATAACTAGATAGATAGATCCGGGAAAGCCTATTGCTACTTTGAAGAAAAGAGGAGAGGGAAACACCGTGAAAAGCAAAAAGAGAAATTTGGGATCTTCTTCTCAGACCAACCGGGGTAGCCAGCCATCATCTTCTACAGGAGGACCATTTGCTATGCTTTCCGAGGAAATGCGGCAGACTCACGACCTAGTAGCTGGCCTTTCACAAGGACATGGGGAGACATCCGAGGGACCCTCTGTATGCATTTCAAAGAAAGAATTTCAAAAGTATCTTGATGATCAGAAGAAGTAGAGGGATCACCTTAATAAGCTGGAGAAAGCATACACTGATTTGGCCACGGCG
Organism: Nicotiana tabacum; assembly: GCF_000715075.1. Classification (NCBI taxonomy): domain Eukaryota; kingdom Viridiplantae; phylum Streptophyta; class Magnoliopsida; order Solanales; family Solanaceae; genus Nicotiana; species Nicotiana tabacum. Next base: position 216,432 of record NC_134101.1, on the reverse strand, counting down.
CACGGTACTTTGAGTACTTCTCATGCCAAGCTAGCAAATGCACACACTAGGATGAAGAAGAGGGAGAAGAAAAGAGATAAATTCTTCACCCGCATGTGGAAGGGTGTGAAGGGGCTATGGAAAGGTCTAAATCCTCAAGAGTCGGTGCCATCGATGGAGCCGAAAGATGATGATAATGCTCCAGTTCATTGGTCTGAGGAAGAGGAAGAAGAGGAGGATACGACTAAGTCCGACAGCGAGGAGAGCACTTGATGCAATATTTAGGGAGCACTTTCCACCACTTTACTCTTTTTGTTTAGTTTTATTGAGGACATTGCAACATTTCTAGTTGGGGGTGGCTTCTTATATAACTATTCATACGGTAGATCGATATTTTGTTTTCATGTGATGTGTTATATTTATATGTTTACTAGCTTCTTGAATTTTTGTTTTTATATATAGTATGTTTTATTGACTTGATGTATATTATCTTCTTGTTTTTTATAAATAGAATGTTTATTTTTTGTTGGCAATATCCTTGGTTTTCATTGTACCACGGTTCTTTTTTCGAGGATGCCAATTTTCTTTTTTAATCGAGGAATTTTTGGTAAATTATTGTGTCGACTTTTTCCCATGACGGATAGCTAGGCGACTTTATTAAGTGAATTAGTCTTGTAGTTTGGATATAGTTTTTGTTAATTTAGGAAGAATAAGTGGTTTGAGTTGGGGTTTTTTCCCATTGGCCAATTTGTGGCTTGCTTGGTACCAACATGATTTAAACCTCCGCATATGAATTCTTGATCATTGAAAAAGAAAAATGATTGAAGTAAAGATCATTGTCATGACTTTTAGACTCAATTTTTGGCTCCTTGATTCATTAAATAGTCTCTTAGGCTATATGTGACCTCTTTAAGTTCATTGGTTTCAATTGGATTTTGGATTGTATTATACTCGAGTTTTCATGTTCCATGTGTTGTTAGATTTATTGTGAGTTATTTTGCATTATTTGTAGTCTAGAATTTGCCCGGAATGTGGTTCAAGGTGAAATCCTAGACTAACTTGGTTTGAAAATGATGTTATGCCTTCAATTTCCTACCCTTGCATATTTTCTCTAGTCAACCCCTTTTGAGCCTTTAAACTTTTTCTTTGGCAACCATGTTACAGGCTTTAACCCTTCGTTCTTTTACTGATCTATCCTTTTGTATCCTACCTCCCCAAGTACTTTGAAAGTGTAAACATAGTCTAAAAGCCTATGTTTGGGGGTGAAGGTTGGAAAATTTGTGATGTGGAAGTTGCTTAAAAGGTGAAAGGTAATAAAAACAAATAGTGGAACCTTCCTAGAGTGAGAGAGAGGGAGAGTACCCTAGAGTGAGAAGGTGTCCTTCAATAATTGTTCTTCAATTCTTGCCCAAGTTTTGGGTGATTAAGAAGGAAAACTCACTAGGTCTTCATCCTAGAGGAAAGATTCTACACCTTAACCCTCAATTTCGAATTTTGTCTAGAAATGAGTAATTAGCAAGATAATATTTGGGCATGAGAGTTTTTTATTTTACTTGCATATGTTATCAAAGGGTGTAGGAAGATTGTTGAGCTACAAATGGTAAAGATTGGGTTGTGGGATATGGAATCCTCCATAAAAAGGCCTTGAAAACTGAATGCCCACCTGGTGTTTGCTAAAATGCTAAAATGAGCCAGAACCATAATCATCTTCCTAATTTTGATTCAATTTGTTATATTTCTATAATAGATTGAAGTTGCTAAGAATTCCGGAATATTTTAGAGTTTAAGGAAGCTCAATTGATGTATGTTGGCTAAACTCTTCTCTTAGAATTGGATCCAACGATATTCATGTGAATTATGTAAGTCCCGAGTGGTTCATTATAAAATTGGCTATTCCGAGTAAGATTGGGTTGAAAGATATATGTTCAACAAGTATTCCATATGCCTATTTATGTTATGTTATCAATTGAAGATGTTTTAAAACATGGGCTGTGCATTAGAAATGTTCGACTTCAAGTTAATTTCAAACGGAGGCTATTATGCCAAATTATGTGAAGAATCTGTGTGTGCCTTAAACTCTTAATTGCTCACATGTGTACTACATGCCTTGATTTTAATTGTTGTTGTTGTTGTTAATGATGTTGATGTTAGAAAGTGAAAAGTTGAGCATGAAATACTAAATATGGCCAACGTGCCAAGAATGATCTTATAATTATGGCCATTTGTGCCAATGAAATGAAAATATATGAAATGGGATGATTGGTATAAAAAGGTTGATGTCTCGAATAAGACAGCCTAGCCGGTCGGGTCGTGATCGGTCACCATGCCGCACACATGGTGGTGATTGTGCTGGAAATTATAACTGAAATGGTGATTGTGGTCGATGTCCCTAATGGATAGCCTATTTGATCGGGTTGTGATCGGACTCCGTGTTAATGACGGTGGTATTGATATTGAGAGTAATTATGGTTGATGTCTCTAATGAGATAGCCTAGCTGGTCGGGTCTTGATCAGACTCCACACTGACAGTACAGTGGTACTGGTATTGTGAATAATAGTATTGTGGACAATGGTATATCGATACCAAAAATCTCCCAATGTGAGATATGCAATTTAATTGAAACACTATCTTGATCATAAATTGAGCTTTGATGTTGATTAAGGCTTCCATCAACATTATGATAATCTTGTTTGTATTATTTGTCATTCTATTGAAAGGGTGTTTAGTTATACATACTAGTGCTATTCGATAGTGCTAACGTCCCTTTTGCCGGGGGCGCTGCATCTTTAAATGGATGCAAGTGGTTCCACAGTAAGAGATATTAATCAATGATAGAAGTACACCTTCTTCCCAGCTGACTTGGTGAGCCCCACTTCATCCCGGGGTCATGAATCCTTTATACTTTGTGTATTCTGTTTGAGGTATAGCCGGGGCCTTATTGCCGGCATTATCATTGTACTCTTCTTTATCTATACGGGCAGCGTAGACATAGTGTGGGTTGTATGTTGGTCCTGGGAAGTCAAATTCGTTATGTTGTATTTGAATTACTATTTCCACTTCAGATTATGCAAAAATGTGTGGAACTGAGACTTTAAAAATGAAGTAAGTAATGGTAATAAATCGGAATTGCAGACGTGATAACTTTATTGTTTGATTAACGAAGAGATATATATTTTTTCTTTATTCACGAATGAGTTTGGGTAGAAGGAAATCTAATAGGCTTGCTCGGCTGGGTTCACTCAGTTGAGCGCCGATCGTGCTCCTCGATTTTGGGGCGTGACAATTACCTTCTGGTTGTCCAGAATCTTGCACAGTTTCTCATCAAGCTTAGTAGAATGCTGCGGTGCATGTGTGGATGATTGCCTTGCAACAGTACTAGATATCTCAGACAACTTTGAAGTAGCTTCCTGCATCCACTTGTTGACCTTCTCCAATTTCTGGGAGACTCGCAAAGCAGAAAGTGGGACTATAGGCTTGGGCACTAGCCTCAGAACCGGAGTAGGGACTATCCTATGAACTACGGAAGGAGATGTGGACGGAGCTGAAGATGGAGGCGGAGGCATAGCTACTACACTGGTAGAGGGCTCAGCTAATGTATATGGAATATCAGTTGTGTTAGAAACGACCACTATCGGCTCATCTAGCTGGCCTGTAGTAGTAGAAGGTTGAGCACTGTTCTTCGGGTTGGTCTGATCCTGCAACGAGTACCTCTCAAATGGATTCTTGGGATTTACTTTTGTATCAAATGGCTTTAGCTCTACCTTTGCATATGAGATTCGCTGTAATGGTACTGGAGTAGGGGTAAGTCATGTTAGCTGCTGCATTACCAAAGAGATTTTGGACGACATTAGAGCACCCACATTGATCGGGTACATGGCCATGATAAAAGCCACTAAAACCGCATGTGGAACAACCAAGTTGTTCTCATTCTGGCACGGGTCAAGCCTACTACACACAAAGGTCTACCAATCTTTTGCCTCAAAGCTCAATGTACTTCGCTGAATGGATACCCAAGCAGTAATCCATAGTAGAGGTGGTCTTAGTGCTAAGATCTCAGCAAGCCATGATCGGACCTCTTCTTTCAAGGCCAACTTCTATAGGTACACCTTTGGCTCCACGTCCTCAAATCCTAAGTACGCGTTCAGCGTGTGCTGATCAAACTTCATCTTAATGTTATGTACCTTGGTCACCTTTGTCCCCTTGTGAATGTGTGAAATGTTGGCATACAACTCGTGGAAAAGGTGATCCTTGACATCCACGAACTTCTAAGTAAATAACATCCATCCATTTCTTGTCCTGAACTGCAGGGTTGTATCTATCAAGATCCCTAAACAGAAACTGCCTCTCATGTGTCAATGATCTCAACGGCCACAACATCCGGAAATCGGTAAAAGTGACCAAACTCACAAATCTGTTTTACCAAGCTTCCTTCTTCTTTGTCCGCTCAACCCAGTAGATGTACCTTTTCCCCCTTTTCCATCATCTAGAATATCCTGCACACCGGACACCGGAGCAGCTGGCTCAGAGGCCTGGCTATCACTTTCCTATACCTCAGAAGTGCTGCGAGATGATGAAGGCACATTCAAAGGATCAAATTGCCTATGTCACCTGGACTGTGCAGCTGTCTATTCCTTGGGAATAGATACAGAGTTTCCCTCGGAAGCCTCCTTAGACGGGGTTAAAGAACCAGAGTCGGAGAGGTCTGCACCCATCCCTCTACCTGTTGTGGTCTTCTTCCAAATAGTCTTGGGCTCAATAAGGGGCAAGGCACCTCTACCTTGACCCCTAGAAGAGTCTCATCTACCTTTGGCAGTTTTGTCGCAACCTCATGATCGAACCATTGTTTGTATCAAAACAAAGAGGATTATTAGTTACACTTCATCATTCAATGCAACTATGACTTATGTATGCAAGGAAGAACAATGTTGACATAGTAGGGTTACAACAGGAAGACATGCTTGCAGAATATGGGATTTGCGGTGCGCATTTTTTTTATATGCGGCCGTGAAATGGGACTACGGACTACACATTTTCATGTGCGACCGCACTTCTGACAAGAAAGTTCAGTGGCTCAATTGCCTCCTCTCTGAAGACAGTGCGACAGCCAAAGTGCGGTTGCATAATTCATATGTAGCCCGCGGAATTTTAAGTGCGGTCCTCACTTTTGAGTAAGAGACGAGTCTCTATTAGCAGTGCGGACCCAAAGTGCAGCCTCAACGGTAATTTTGTAGTTTACACAATTAAAGTGTAGCCTCACAAAGTACTTTCCTTCACCAGTTACCAAAACAACCAAACCGCAGACTATACAAATTCAAGTGCTGCCACAAATTTCAAAATTAACGTGCAGTCAGTGCTTTTTCACTTAGGTTTTGCAATTACTTGTACAAATCAGTATGGGAACATGGTATTCACATCAAATCTAATTAACCTAACCCATTTTAGCATGTATTAATGACTACCCAGCACAGATCTATCCCACATGGACACACGGATTAACTCTAATAACAGATGGCCAAAAAGAAAGTGAAAATCTCAAAAATTAAACTAACACAAAATATTAATATGAAGTGAAGCATACAAGATGAAGTGAGTGTACTAGATCGTGTGTGCACATGAGTTTGTATGTGGTTGATAGTGAAAATCTCTTAGTAAAAGAAAAGAACTTGGGTTGCCTCCCAAGAAGAGACTGATTTAACATCGTGGCATGACGCAATGTCAAACCATTTTCAAGTGAAATAAATGACCGCCACCACGTGGCTCTCTCCAACTTTACCCAAGTAGTGCTTCACCCTATAAATATTGATGGAATACTTCATTGTTCTTCTTTTTCCAATCCAATGCATTGAAATGTATCACAACAACAATTTCAAACGAGCCACTCCGCTTGGACTTGAGTTTCTCGAAAATCATCCTCAACCTTGAGTTAAACAACAATAAAAGATCACCCACCTTGAACTCTTTATTCCAAATGTATTTGTCATGAAGATATTTCTTTTTTTCTCTGTACAAGGACGAACTCTTATATGCATGGTACCAGAACTTATCCAATTCATTCAAGTGTGCAACCATCAAGTTAGCGGGTACATCAAAATCAAGATTTCAGTTTCTTTGAAGCCCACATTGCCTTGTGCTTTAGTTCCATTGGAAGATGGCAAGCTTTCCCAAACACTAGCCGTTATGGAGACATTACGATAAGTGTAAGGTCCCGTAAATATTTCCTAAAACCTGGGGTTTCGTGGTGCCGAGGTATACGTATGTATTAATGATCGAGTTACATAATGTTTGTGTTGAACCGTGTCCTGGGGAGTTGAAGGAAAATGTTTGGCAGAATAGGGCATTTCTGCGGCCGCATAATGGTTGCAGAGTGAGGCAATAATTTGGTCCATTTTTGGATAACATTTTGCGACCCATTATGCGATCGCAAAATGATTTCACGGGCCGCACACTGATCGCATAACCAGAATGGAAATTTTGCGGAGGGAGGTTCTGTGACGCGTTATGTGACCGCATAATGGCTACAGAGTGGGGCAAATCAGCGCAGTTTTGGAGGGCCATTTCGCGGACTGTAGAAGCATTATGCGATCGCATATGCTACCACATATCCCATTTCAGAGTTTAATTTTGGGGTTTTATAAGCCGACCGCACTTCATTATTTAGACTGTATGGACTATTTCTGAAGGGAGAACATGATATTTTGACAGAGAGAAAAGGCTCTATAGCGGGAGAGAGTTCCTCAATCAATTATTCCCCAATTCTTACTCAAAATCTTGGAAGAATTAACAAGGGAAGCATACTAGATCTTCATCCTAGAGGTAAGATTCTACACCCAATCTATTAATTTCGAAATTTAACAAGAAATGGGCAATTAGTAAGATAATTCATGGGTGTGGGAGTGGCTTATTTTGCATGCATGATTGATCGTGGGATGTAGAGAGATTGTTGAGATAAAATAGTAAATTAAGTGTTGTGGGTTGAAGGAATCCTCCATAAAAGGACCTTGAAACCTTAATGTACACCTAGTGCTTGATAAAATGCTCAAATGAGCTAGAACCATGATCATCTTCTTAATTTTGTTTCAATTTTTTACTTTTCTAAAATAGATTTAAGTTGCTAAGATTTCTGGAACATTTTTGACTTAAGGAAGCTCAAGTGAGGTATGTTGGCTAAACTCATCTATTAAAAATTGAACCCCACAATATCCATGTAAGTCCCGAGTTACTCATTGTGAATCGATTACCCGAATAAGCTGGTGTCAACAGACATATGAAATCAATATGTAATTCAAATGCTCTTGTTATGTTGTACTACTATTTGAGAATGTTCAATGTATGCATATCTAAATTCCTTGACTTCAAGTTGTGTTTCAAATGAAAGCTAATCAAAGATTGTGTAAGAAATCGTGATGTGCCTAAAACTCCTTTTTGCTCAAATGTGTGCTTAAATGTCTTGAATAGAAATGCCTTGTTGTTGGAAAGTCCACGATGTTGGTTGAAAGTAAAATGGTTTACATGAAATACGAAACATGAAATACGAATCACCTAATGCAAAATGTGAAATATGAAACACGGCCAATGTGCCAAGAGAAATAATACAATTGTGACCATTAGTGCCAATGAAATGAAGAGATGTTCAAGATATATGAAATAGGATGATTGATATAAAAGGGTGGTGTCTCACATGAGATGGCATGTCTGATCGGGTAATAATCGAACACCATGCCGCACATATGGCAGTGACTGTGTTAGAAATTTTAACTGAAATTATAATTTAGTTGATGTCTAGCATGAGATGGCCTAGCCGATCGGGTTATGATCGAACGCCATGCCGTACACTTGGTGGTGATTGTGTTGGAAATCATAATCGAAATTGTGAATAGTGCCAACGAAATTGTAATCAAAATTGTGCCAAGAAAAACAATACAATTGTGACCACTAGTGCCAATGAAATGAAGATATGTGCAAGAAATAAGAAACGGAATAATTGATAGAAAAGGGTGATATCTCACATGAGATGGTCTTGGCGATTGGGTCATGATTGGACGCCATGGCGCACACATGGCAATGACTGTGTTAGAAATTGTAATTGAAATTGTGATTTGGTTGATATCTCGTATAAGGCGGCCTAGCTGATCGGGTCATGATCGGACCCCATGCCGCACACATGGTGGTGACTGTGTTGGAAATCGTAATTGAAATTGTGAATAGTGGTATACCAGTACCAAAGATTTCCCAACTTAAAATTTTGAAATTATTTAAAACTTATCTTATCTCTAATTTGATATTTGGTAATTGTTTGAGGATGTAACTGGTATTATGACTGTCGTTACTTGCATTACTTCTCATTTATTTGACAGAGTGTTTAGTCATATATACTAGTATTATTTAACAGTACTATCGTCCCTTTTGCCGAGGGGGCTGCATCTTTAATGGATGCAGGTATTTCCATAGCAGGCGGCATTGATCAGTGATAACACTACACTCATTGCCTAGTTGATTTGGTGAGCCCCAATTCACTCGAGGTCATGTATCTTTTGTTCATTTTATCTCCGTGTTTTGAGGTATAGCCGGGGACTTCTTTCCGGCACTATCATTGTACTCTTTTTTATCTAATAGAGGCTCCGTAGACATAGCGTGGGTGGTATGTTGGTGTGGGGAAAGTCAAAGTAGTAATGTTGTAATTGCATCACACGTTCCACATTAACTATGAATATGTATGTAATTTGGAAGCTTATAAATGATGTAACTACTGATAATGAATTGGTGTTGTTTATTTGATCTATCCCACTGATTAATTAATGAATTGGATTTTACTGTCATTCATGAGTAAGTTCGAGTAGAAGGTATTGTATAGTCTTGCTCCCCAAGTTCGGGGCGTGACAAATTTTGTATCAGAACCTAAGGTTTTAAAGTATCCTAGGATGTCTCAGAGCTATATCTAGGAGAGCCATTCTTATCAGTGTGTTGTCGGCCACATCTATAATTAGGAAGCTACTTGGACATTTAGGAATAATACCCTTCGTTGATGTTCTTGATCGTGCGATAAAGCTGATTATACCATTGTTCCTCCTTTAACTCGTGCATTGCTCTAACTTTCAGTAAATGGCGCCTAAGAAGAAGGCAAAAACTGGCCAGGGAGCCAATGTTATGCCATGGATGGAGGTTTATTCTATCATTGATGACGTGGGTGAACACCCGAGGGGAGAGGATATTCCCCAAGTTACTACACTGTCTGGTTTTACTATTCCTGCTCAAGCTGCACCAGTTCCTACATTTGATGAGGGTACAATGAATCTTCCAACTGATATTCTGGATCCACCTCTAGCCACAGCTTTCGATCCAGGTATTTCTGATGAGGATCTTAGGGGAGCCGTACAGATGTTGGTTCAAATAGTGGATTCCTTGGTCCAAAGGTCGAATGATGCCCCCACTTCTTCTAGTCAGCAAGGGGACTCTATTGGTTCCAGGGTTAACAGGTTTCTTTAGTTAGATCCTCCAGTGTTCACAGGTTATCCCGAGGAGGACCCACAGGACTTCATCGATGAAATGCACAAGACCCTCAGAGTTATGCGTGCTACTGAGACAATGGAGAGGAGTTGGCCTCCTAACACATGAAGGGGGGAGGGGCTATTTTTGGTTTGAGATGTGGGAGAACTCCCGCGAGGAGGAAAGCCCTCCGGCGAGGTGGAGTGAGTTTGCGGATGCTTTCATGGATCATTTCTTGCTCTCCGAGACTAAGGCAAACCCTGTTATAGAATTTGAGAACCTAAAATGGGGTAGCAAGAGTGTGTGGGAGCACTATATGGAATTTGCGCGCCTGCCCAAGTATGATATTTACATGTTGTCCACTATGGAGGCTAGAGTGCGCCAGTTTGTGTAGGGCCTTAGCCCCTATGTTATCAATGAGGCCGCTATAGCTACTTTGACTTCTGACATGAACTATGGGAAGATGGTAGCATTTTCTCAAGCTACAGAGAACCATAAGTTGAAGAACAGAATGGAGCGAGAGAGTAGTAGTAAGGCCCGATCCTCGGGAAACTTTGGGAATTCATTTGGTGGCAGAAGGTCAGCATTTACTGGGGGGTCATCGGGGCAATCCTAGTCTTTTGCTCAGTGTTCAGCCAGTGTACCGCCATCAGGGCCCAGTAAGAAGCAGTGGAGTCATTTCAGGCCCAGTCAAGGCAATAGTGGACCCCACCAGCAGGGCCAGTCCGGAGGGAGGTTCCAGTAGCAGCGAATGCCCCCGTGTCCTAGGTGTGGGAAGATGAACCTAGGAATATTTTATATGGACTTACCCATATGCTACGGTTCAGCACAACCAGCCAGTTCTGCAGCTACTACGTCCGCAGCACCCTCTCCAACCCAAGGCACTCCAGCACGCGCAGGGCGTGGTGCAGTTAGGGGTAGAGCGTAGAGATTGGGAGGACCCATCTGTTTCTATGCCATGAGTAGTCGACAAAGTGCAGAGGCTTTTCCAGACGTTGTCACATGTATATTGACTGTCTAATCTCACTGGTTCCACTTTGTCCTATGTTACTCATTATGTTGCTATGGACTTTCAAAATTAGCCAGTTGTTGAATGGAAGGGGGATAATGTGGTGCCGAAGGATAGGTTTATTTCTTACCGTAAGGCCACAAAGATGATTAAAAAGGGTGTATTGACCATTTGGTCCAAGTTACAGACACCGATGCTGAGGCACCTACACTCCAGTCTGTGCTAGTTGTGAATGAATTTCTTGAGGTCTTTCTTGATGAGCTCCCTAGGATTCCACCAGACAGGGTGATTGATTTTGGGATTGATATGATGCCAGGCATGTAGCCTATGTATATTGATGTAGATGCTGAGACACCTACACTCGAGCATGTGCCAATTGTGAATGAATTTCTAGAGGTCTTTCCTTATGAGCTCCCAAGGATTCCGCCAGACATGGAGATTGATTTTGGGATTAATGTAATGACAGGCAAGTAGCCTATATCTATCCCGCCCTACAGGATGGCACCAGGGGAATTTAAAGGAGCTAAAGTAACAATTGAAGGATTTGTTAGAGAAGGGCTTCATCCGACCGAGTGTGTCGCCTTATGGCATACCAATTCTATTTTTATGAAAGAAGGACTGGTCGCTAAGAATGTGTATTGACTACCGCAGGTCAACAATGTCACAATCAAAAACAAGTACCCATTACCGAGAATAGATGATTTGTTTGATCTGTTACAGGGTGCTAAGTACTTCTTCAAATTTTTTTTAAGATCTGGGTATCACCAATTAAAGATCAGGGAACAAGATATTCCGCAATAGCTTTCAGAACTCAATATGGGCACTTTGAATTTTAGGTAATGTCTTTTTGTCTAAGTAATGCTCCGGCAACTTTAACGGATCTTATAATTGAGTCTTCAAGCCTTTTATTAACTCCTTTGTGATAGTGTTCATTGACGATATCCTTGTATATTCACGAAGTCGAGAGGGCGACGCCGATCACCTCAGGGCAACTCTACACACTCTACATCAGCACCAGTTGTACGCAAAGTTTTCGAATTGTGAATTTTGTCTTGACTCTGTCATGTTCTTGGGTCATGTTGTCTCAAGGGAAGGAATTTAGGTGGATCCTCAGAAGACTGCAGTTGTGAAGAATTGGCCTAAACCTACTACTCCAACAGAGATTCATAGTTTCTTGGGCTTAGCTGGATATTACAGGAAGTTTGTGGAGGGGTTCTCTACTATTGCCTCTCCGTTGACTAATTTGATACAAAAGGCGGTTAAGTTCCAATGGTCAGATGCTTGTGAATGGAGCTTACAGGAGCTGAAATTAAGATTGACTACGACACCAGTGTTAGCCCAACCAGAGGGTACATATGGTTTTGTGTTGTATTGTGATGCTTCAAGAATCTGGCTTGGGTGTGTAAACCTGGAAAGGTAATATCTTATGCTTCTAGGCAACTAAAGAATCATGAAATGAACTATCCAACACATGACTTAGAACATGCAGCGGTGGTATTTGCATTGAAATTTTTGAATCATTATTTATGTAGGGTATATGTGGATATATTCACGTACCATAAGAGCCTTCAATATATTTTCAAATAGAAAGAATTGAATTTGAGGCAGAGAAGATGGTTGATGTTACTCAAAAACTTTGACCTCAATATTCTATATCACCAGAGAAAAGCCAATGTTGTGGCAGATGCTCTTAACCGGAAATCTATGGGTGGTTTGGCTCACTTGGAGGCACATCAAAGGCCGTTCTCCAAGGAGGTTCATCGATTGGCTAGTTTGGGAGTTCATCTTGCGGACTCTAGTGAAGGAGGGGTAATTATGCAAAATAGGGCTGAATCATCATTTGTTGTAGAAGTCAAATAGAAGCGATACGACGATCCATTGTTTGTACAATTGAAGGAGGGGAATAATAAACATAAGACTATGGCTTTTTCTCTTGGCATGGATGATGGTACACTAAGGTACCAAGGGTGGCTGTGTGTTCCAAATGTAGATGGTCTCCGAGAAAGAATCATGATTGAGGCTCGCACTTCCAGGTATTCCGTACACTTGGGCTCTACAAAGATGTATCATGATCTCAAGGAAGTCTATTGGTGAAATGACATGAAGAGTAATGTCCTAGACTTTGTGGCAAGATATCCGAGTTATCAGCAAGTAAAGGCCGAACATCAACGGCATAGTAAGTTGGCACAGAACATAGAAATTCCAATGCGGAAGTGGGAAATGATTAATATGGACTTTGTAGTGGGACTGTCATGCACGCCTCGCAAGTTCGACTCAATTTGGGTGATTGTGGATCGACTCACGAAATCAACACACTTTTTGCCAGTTTAATCTACCGACACAGCGGAATAGTATGCTCAATTGTATATCAAGGAAATAGTCAGGTTGCATGGCACTCTAGTTTCTATCATTTCGGATTGAGGGGCACAGTTCACGGCTAATTTTTGGAAGGAATTTCAGCAAGGTTTGGCTACTCAGGTGAATTGTAGCACAACCTTTCACCCACAGACTGAAGGGCAGGCAGAGCGGACTATTCACACGCTTGAGGATATGTTGCGCGCTTGTGTCCTTGACTTCAAGGGTAGCTGGGACGATCATTTTCCACCCATATAATATGCCTACAACAACAATTATCATGCTAGTATTCAGATGGCAACATTCAAGGCCGTATATGGTAGGAGATGTAGATCCCTCATTGGGTGGTTCGAGATTGGGGAAGCAGAATTAATAGAACTAGACCTCGTGCATCATGCTATGGATAAGGTTATGGTCTTTAAGGATCGGTTACAAACTGGTCAAAGTGGTCGAAAGTACTATTCGGATGTTCGTCGTAGAGATTTGGAGTTCAAAGAAGATGATTGGGTGTTGTTGAAGGTTCCCCCATGAAGGGTATAATGCGGTTTGGAAAGAAATGGAAATTGAGTCTGAGGTATGTCAGGCCATATAGAATCATTCCAAGGATTCGTCAGGTGGCGTACAAGCTTTAGCTACCACATGAGATGTCATTAGTGCACTCGATATTCCATATGTCTATGTTGAAGAAGGTAGTTGGAGATGCATCGTCTATTGTGCCAGTTGAGACTATTGGGGTAAATGAAGAACTGGCCTATGAAGAAACTCTAGTTGCCATTCTTGATAGGCAGGTCCGAAAGCTAAGAAATAAAGAAATTGACTCCGTGAAAGTGTTATGGTGAAACCAATAGGTTGAAGAGGCCACCTGGGAGGCCGAAGAAGAAATAAAAAAGAAGTACCCTCATTTGTTTGAATAAATATGTAATAGTTTCTATGAAATTACTTCCTATGAACTAAGTATCACTTCTACAGTTTATGCTCAGGGTGTTTCCTCTCTAGTAATATATTGCTTATGAGGCCAGGGTTGGTGGTGTTTGATATTGTATTACATTGTTGGTTTATGTACATGCTGTTAGGATTGGTTTTTGGGATTCTCTGATAGGTGGATTGGCCCAGTTACAAGGGAAACTCTGGTGAAATATTTGAAAATTTGGAGAGTTAGAAAAAATTTGGGTTTGGTAGTGTGTGTAGTAACAACTGGGTCGTGATGAGTTTTAAGGACGCATTTAGACCCTCATTCGAGAATGAATGATCTTAAGTGGGGGAGGATGTAAGGCCCCTTAAAGTTGTCCTAACACTCGGGGTTTCGTGGTGCCGAGGTAGGCGTATGAATTAATGGTAGTAGAGATTCTTTACTGCAAGCTTGCGAGCCGTGGTACATACTTTTTGGGTTTAACAGTGCACTGGGGAGTTGAAGGAAAATATATTGCAGAATATGGCATTTCTACGGCCCATTACGCGGCTGCAGAAATTGTCGCAGAGTGAGGCAGTCATTTGGCAGATTTTTGGATGTCATTTCATGGCCCATAATGCGACCGCAAAACAATTTCGCGGGCTGCACACTGATCGCAGAATAAACATGGAAATTTTGCGGAGGGAGGTTTTGCGGTAATTATGCGACCACAGAACAAGTCTGCAGACCACATAACGGTCTCGGAGTGGGGTAGACCAGCCCAGTTCCGGAGGGCCATTTTGCGGAGCATATCCCATTTTGGAGCTTCATTTTCGGGTTTTATAACCCGACCCCGCTTCGTTATTTAGACTCTATGGACCAATTTTGAAGGGAGAACTTTATATTTTGAGAGAGAAAAAACGCTCTAGAGAGGGAGAGAGTACCTCAATCAATTATTCCCCAATTTTACTCAAAATCATGGAAGAATTGACAAGGGAAGCACACTAGGTCTTAATCCTAGAGGTAAGATTCTACACACTATCTCTTAATTTCGAAATTTAACTAGAATTGGGAAATTAGTAAGATAATTCATGGGTATGGGAGTGGCTTATTTTGAATGCATGATTGATCATGGGTTGTACGGAGATTATTGAGCTAAAATAATAAAGAAGGGGTTGTGGGAGGAAGGAATCCTCCATAAAAGGACCTTGAAACATTAATGTACACCTAGTGCTTGATAAAATGCTCAAATGAGCTAGAACCATGAGAATCTTCCTAATTTTAGTTCAATTTGTTACTTTTCAAAAATAGATTGAAGTTGCTAAGATTTCCATAACATTTTAGAGTTAAGGAATCTCAAGTGAGGTATGTTGGCTAAACTCTTCTCTTAAAAATTGAACCCCACAATATCCATGTAAGTCCCGAGTTACTCATTGTGAATCGATTACCCAAATAAGCTGGTGTCCAGACATTCGTGATCAATAAGTAATTCAAATGCTCTTGTTATGTTGTACTACTATTTAATAATGTGTTCAAAGTATGGGTTGCATATCTAAATGCCCTAACTTCAAGTTGCGTTTCAAATGAAAGCTAAAGAAAGATTGTGTAAGAAATCATGATGTACCTAAGACTCCTTTTTGCTCAAATGTGTGCTTAAATGTCTTGAATAGAAATACCTTGTTGTTGGAAAGTCCATGATGATGGTTGAAAGTAAAAAGGTGTGCATGAAATACTAAACATGAAATACGAATCACATAATGCGAAATGTGAAATATGAAATACGACCAATGTGCCAAGAGAAATAATACAATTGTGACCATTAGGGCCAATGAAATAAAGATATGTGCAAGAAATATTAAACGAGATGATTGACAGAAAAGGATGATGTCTCACATGAGACGGCCTAGCCAATCGGGTCGTGATAGGATGCCATGCCTGATAAGTTGGTATTTCACCAACTTATCTCTTCTTGATACTTACGCTTTTGGATGATTTTGTTGGGAAACTAAGGCATTTATTGAGGTTTATTGGCATATTTTAGGTATCAAGTGACTTAGAAGAGATACGGAAGAAACCAAGTCAAAATGTGCTAAATTGAGGAAAAATGACTGCTGCCAGATATTGCTCTTCGCGATCGCAAACATTGATATGCGATCGCTGAAGGCCAGGAAATAATACATCGCGAATGCAAGGTAAAATATGCAAACGCGAAGAAGAGGCTGGTCAACTGCTCCCAAATGCTTTATGCGAACGCGTGATCTGGTCTGCGATCGCAATGCTTTACAGCATAACTCTACGCGATCGCAGGACTCTTTTCGCGATCGTGATTGACAAATCTGGACAGAAATCTAGGCAGTTTTAGAATTTCACGATTTTGACCCCAGACCATTTAATACACGACCTAGCTCATTTGTAAAACATCTTTGGCTTATTTTTCAGTTCCTAGGCTAGAGAGAACAAGTTTAGAAGCTAGGGTTCTTGTACACACACTTGGGTTTTGAAGATTTGAAGCATTTGGTTGAGAATTTCTTACTCATTTATGCTCATTTGTTCAGTTCGTTGCTTTGTATTATATATCTAAGTGTGTAGTATTTATTCCAACACTTGAATCTTGTTTATGGAAATATTCATATTTAAAGTGGGGATTAAATATCTTGTTGTGCTTATGTATTGAACGATTTTTATTTATTATGAAGTGAGTTATTATTTCTTTAATTATTCTTGTTCTTTAATGTTTCCAAAGGTATTAGCTAAACCTAGGACTGACCCATTAACATCAAATTAATTTTAGGAAAGATAATTTGGGGTTGGGAAAGGATAATTAACAAGAACTTGAGGCTTTAACCCTCACTTTATAGATTCTACCTAGGGATAGGATTGAACTACTTGTAGCCATATTCGAGTGTACTTAATCTCTTAATTGTTTTAGGGATAATTCAATTAGGAAGTCTTGTTAGTCTTTGGAAGAAGCTAATATAGAATATTACCCGAGGCTAATTAACATAAACTAGCTCATATTTGTAAAATCATGAAATACATTGGATCGTTACTTGAGTGTAATTCCCGATGCATCTATTCTTGTAGCCATTGATCATTTTACTTGCTTTCTAGGTTAGTTTACATTTTTGCATTTAGTGATAAATATTTTCACAATCACATTCTATGTGTTTGGCATTGTATAATAAGTGATAATTATCTTACATGCCCAATCGCCTACATATTGTTCTGTGTAAGATCCGATCCCGACTCATAGTTGGGTAAATTATATTACATGCGCTCATGTCCATTTACTTTGTAGTAGTGGATTTGGACGTCTTCAAATTTGTCGCCGTTGCCGGGGAACAATTTGGCGTAGTTAGGTTGCTTGAGAAATAAGCGTAAGTGCTATGGTCCAAACATGTAAATATTTGTGTAATTATTTTCTTATATTTGTTTATTGTTCTTCTTTATTTTCTTGTTTATTTTCATAATTTTTGAAAATGGCATCACATAATGAAAATTGGCCTTGTCCTTGTTGAGGAGGACCACACTCGTGGCAATTTTTTTTTAATTCTCCCGGGGGCGGATTGTGCGCACAATCTCAAACCCATGAGTGGAGTATTTGTGATAAGTGTAGTCGGCAAAATGATCATTGGGATAATTGTGCTTATTTGTCCTTCTTTTCCCCAAACCCCCACTATGATGATTCTACTTTTTGTGATGAAAATTATAGGGATATGGAAGTGGAAGAAATTGAGAATGGTCAAAATGGAGAGTCTAGGCTCATGTTAGAATGCCTACTTGAAGGAGGAAACAAAGAGCAAAATGCCTTGAAGCTTTAGAGGTCCAAAAAGCCTCGGAAGTGAATGATAGCCAAGAACCTTACTTAGAGGTTGAAGCTGCAAATCCTTCTTTAGCACTAGATCAAAACCAAGAAGAACTCTCAAATGCTCAAAATGAGAGGATGATGCTCATGTTGGAAGCCATTCTTGAAAATGAGGAGAAGCAAAGCTTGGTACTCGAGGACTTAAATCAAGCACTACATCCAAATGATGAGACTATCCACACTTTGGAAGATCAAATGAAATCATTGATTGAGGCTCATTATGCCTATCAATTTGAAAGTGTGGAAAGAGGTCAAGAAGCGTCCAACTCCGAGGAAGAAAGCGAGCTTTATTTTGAGGAATCAAGAATTGAACATCTGCCAACCGACTCCAGGAGCGTTAGTGATGCCACGAAAAATATGGAATTAGAGTCAACTAAAAAATTTGAAGAGATGTTTGAAAAGGACTCTAGTTCTAGGGACCATGAGGATGTCAAAATCCGGAAAGAATTGCACTTTGGAGCCTTGAGGTCACATTCCAAGCATTTCTTAACATTAGAATTGTGTGGTGATATGGGAATTGAACTACACGAGTAAATAAGGGAATGCGATGAGGAAAGACAAAGGCCATACATTTTACAGTTTGAAGGTACAATGAAGCAAAATGACATTCCTCACATGAAAGACAAGAAGAACAAAATGAAGAAGTTAATGCTTGGCTTGATCATCTACTTACCACCCCCCATCACTCTTGGTCACAAACTTGATTCCAAGTTAGGTGCCCAATTCATATCATCCAAGTGACAAAAGGAAGGAAAAATAAGGAGTTGTGAATAAAGGGAAGATTAAGTGTGGAATGAAAAGTGAAGAAAGGATGGAAAATATTTTTGAAGGAAGTGTGCTTTAATTGTTGCAAAGCGTAGTGCTTAGGGATGTTTTGAGTCACTCTTATCCAAATTGTGCCCTACCTCAACCAAAACCTACATTACAAATCCTTTAAGTCCTACTTTAATAGTGGAGAAATAAATGAATGGCAAAGCCCATGGAACTACTTTTGTCCATTTGAATATCTTTGTGAGAACGAGAGTTAATTCTTTCCATTTAATATCCCATATGTGTTTAAATTGCAATTTATAAGTTGGGATTCTCTCTTAAGTGTGAGGGCACATGAAAAGTTTGAGTTGTGAACTTAATCCAATCTCTAATTGGGAGGAATGAACAAAAGAAAATTGTTTGTGATAACGAGGCAAAATTTGAAGCTTTAGTGTCATGACTTGGTTGCCACTTTGATTAATGTGGTGTTTGAGCACTTGAATTGAAATGAAATTTGTGAGAAGTTGGTGATTCATATGCTTTAGATTAATTGTGGTGTTTGAGCACTTCCTAGCTTAATTGATGATTTTATTGAAGGATGTTCTTAGTTTTAAAATTGCTCGAGGACAAGCAATAGTTTAAGTTTGGGGGTTTGATAAGTTGGTATTTCACCAACTTATCTCTTCCTGATACTTGGGATTTTGGATGATTTTGTTGAGAAACTAAGGAATTTATTGAGGTTTATTGGCATATTTCAGGTATTAAGTAATTTAGAAGAGATACGTAAGACCCAAAGTCAAAATGTGCTAAATTGAGGAAAAATAACTACTGGCAGATAATGCTCTTCACGATCGCGAATATTGATATGCGATCGCAGAAGGTCAGGAAATAATACATCGCGAACGCAGGGCAAAATCTACGAACGCGAAGAAGAGGCTGGTCAACTGCTCCCAAATGCTCTATGCGAACACGTGTTCTGGTATGCGATCGCAATGCTTTACATCATAACTTTTCATGATCGCAGGACTCTGTTCGCGATAGCGATTGACATATCTGGGCAGAAATCTGGGGGCAGTTCTAGAATTTCACGATTTTGACCCAAAACCATTTAATACACGACCTAGCTCATTTGTTAAACATCTTTGGCTTATTTTTCAGTTCCTAGACTAGAGAAAACAAGTTTGGAAGCTAGGGTTCTTGCACACACACTTGGGTCTTGAAGATTTGAAGTTTTTAGTTGCGAATTACTTATTCATTTATGCTCATTTCTTAATTTCCTTGCGTTGTATTGTATTTCTAAGTGTGTAGTATTTATTCCAATACTTGAATCTTGTTTATGGAAATATTCATATTTAAAGTGTGGATTAAATATCTTGTTGTGCTTATGTATTGAACGATATTTATTTACTATGAAGTGAGTTATTGTTTCTTTAATTATTTTTGTTCTTTAATGTTTCCAAGGGGATTAGCTAACCCTAGGACTCACCCATTAACTTTGAATTAATTTTGGGAAAGATAATTTGGGGTTGGGAAAGGATAATTAACAAGAACTTGAGGCTTTAACCCTCACTTTATAGATTCTACCTAGGGATAGGATTGAACTACTTGTAGCCATATTCGGATGTGCTTAATCTCCTAATTGTTTTAGGGATAATTCAATTAGGAAGTCTGGTTATTCTTTAGAAGAAGCTAATATAGAATTATTATCCGAGGCTAATTAACATAAACTCGCTCGTATTTGTAAAATCGTGAAATACGTTGGATCGTTACTTGAGTGTAATTCCCGATGTATCTATTCTTGTAGACATTGATCATTTTACTTGCTTTTTAGGTTAGTTTACATTTTCGCATTTAGTGATAAATATTTTCACAATCACATTTTAAGTGTTTGCCATTGCAATAATAAGTGATAATTCTCTTACACGCCCAATCGCCTAAATATTGTTCTCTGGTGGGATTCGACCCGGACTCATAGTTGGGTAAATTATATTGCATGCGACCGTGTCCATTTACCTTTTAGTAGTGGATTTGGACGTCATCAATGCCGCACACATGGCGGTGACTGTGTTATAAATTGTAATTGAAATAGTGATTTGGTTGATGTCCCGCATGAGACGGCCTAGCTGATCGGGTCGTGATCGGACGCCGTGCCGCAACATGGTGGTGACTGTGTTTGAAATCGTAATCGAAATTGTGAATAGTGGTATACTAGTACCAAAGATTTCCCAACACAAAATTTGGAATTTTTTTTAAAACTTATCTTATCTCCAATTTGATATTTGGTAATTGTTTGAGGTGTTAAATTATATTATGAGTGTCCTTACTTGCATTACTTCTCATTTCTTTGAGAGAGTGTTTAGTCATATATACTAGTACTATTCAACAGTACTAACTTCCCTTTTGCTAGGGGCTGCATCTTTAATAGATGCAGGCGGTTCCACAGCAGGCGGCGCCCAGTTGAATTGGTGAGCCCCACTTCACTCGAGGTTATGTATCATTTATTCATTTTATCACCATGTTTTGAGGAATAGCCGGAGCCTTATTTCTAGAAATATCATTGTACTCTTTTGTATCTAATAGAGGCTCCGTAGACATAGCGTGGGTGGTATGTTGGTGTGGGAAAAGTCAAAGTAGTAATGTTGTAATTGTATCACACGTTCCACATTAACTATGAAAAAGTATGTAATTTGGAAGCTCTTAAGTGATGTAACTGCTGATAATGAATTGGGTGTAGTTGTTTACTTGATCCATCCTATTGATTAATTAATGAATTGGATTTTACTGTCATTCATGAGTAAGTTCGGGTAGAAGGTATTGTATAGTCTTTCTCCCTATGTTCTGGGCGTGACAAACTTTGTATCAGAGATTAAGGTTTTAAAGTGTCTTATTATGTCTTGCAGACGTGTCTAGTAGAGTCATTCTTATCGGTGTGTTATCGACCATATCTATAATTAGGAGGCTACTTGGACATTTAGGAATAATATGCTTCTTTGATGTTCTTGATCGTGCGATAAAGCTGATTGTACCATTGTTCCTCCTTTAACACGTGCATTGCTCTAACTTTCAGTAAATGGCTCCTAAGAAGAAGGCAAGAACTGGCCAAGGAGCCAATGTTATGCCAAGGATGGCGGTTTATTCTATCATTAATGATGTGGGTGAACACCCGAGAGGTGAGGATATTATCCTAGTTACTACACTGTCTGGTTTTACTATTCCTTCACTTGATGAGGGTACAATGAATCTTCCAACCGATATTCCGGATCCACGTCCAGCCCCAGCTTTCGGTCCTGGTGTTTCTAATGAGGATCTTAGGGGAGCCATACATATGTTGGATCAGATAATTTCTTCCCAAGTCCAGAGGTCGAATGATGCCCCCACTTCTTCTAGTCAGCAATGGGACTCTATTCGTTCTAGGGTTAACGAGTTTCTTTAGTTATATCCTCCAGTGTTTACAGGTACTGATCCCGAGGAGGACCCTTAAGACTTCATCGATGAAATGCATAAGACCCTTTGAGTTATACGTGCTACTAAGACAAAGGGAGTGGAGTTGGCCTCCTAACACCTGAAGGGAGGACTCCCGCGAGGAGGGAAGCCCTCCAGCGATGTGGAGTGAGTTTGCGGATGCTTTCATGGAAAATATCTTGCTTGCCGAGACTAAGGCAGCCCATGCCGTAGAATTTGAGAACCTAAAACAAGGTAGCAAGAGTGTGTGGGAGTACTATATGGAGTTAGCGCGCCTTCCCAAGTATGATATTCACATGTTGCCCATTATGGAGGCTATAGTGCGCCAGTTTGTGCAGGGCCTTAGCGCCTTGGTTATCAATGAGGCCGCTACAACTGCTTTGAATTATGACATAAATTATGGGAAGATGGTAACATTTGCTCAAGCTACAGAGAACCGTAAGTTGAAGAGAAGAATGGAGCGAGAGGGTAGTAGTAAGGCCTGGTCCACGGGCAACTTTGGGAATTCATTTGGTGGCAGTAGGTCAGAATTAAGGGGAGGTTCATCGAGGCCATCTCAGTCTTCAGCCAGTGCACCACCATCAAGGCCCAGTCAGCAGCAGTGGAGTCATTTCAGGCCCAGTAAGGGTAATAGTGGACCCCACCAGCAGGGCTGGTTTGGAGGGAGGTTCTAGCAGCAACGAAAGCCCCCGTGTCCTAGGTGTGGGAAGATGAACCTAGGAATCTGTTACATGGACATACCCATATGCTACGGGTGCGGATTGAGGGGTCACATTCATAGGGACTACTGTTCGTCCTCAGCCAGTTCTGCAGCAACTACATCCGCATCACCTCCTCCAGCCCGAGGCAGTCCAGCACCTGCAGGGCGTGGTGCAGTTAGGGGTGGAGTGCAGATATAGGGAGGACCCAACTGTTTCTATGCCATGAGTGGTCGCCAAAGTGCAAAGTCTTCTCAGACGTTGTCATAGGTATATTGACTATCCAATCTCGTGATGTGTATGCTCTTATTGATCCCGGTTCCACTTTGTCCTATGTTACTCATTGTGTTGCTATGGAATTTGGGATAGATCTGAAACAGCTTCATGAGCCATTCTCTGCATCTACTCTAGTTGGTGAGTCTATTGTGACCGCACGGGTTTATAGGGGTTCTGTTGTCATGGTGCTTGGTTGGGACACCATGGCCGATCTCATTGAATTGGGGATGGTTATTTTTCATGTAATAATGGGAATGGATTGGCTTTATTCATGTTTTTCCAAGCACGATTGCCGAACTAGAACTGTAAGGTTTGACTTTCCAAATAAGCCAGTTGTTGAATGGAAGGGGATAATGTGGTGCCGAATGGTAGATTAAAAAGGGTGTATTTACCATTTGGTCCGTGTTACGGACACCGATGCCAAGGCACCTACACTCGAGTTTATGCCAGTTGTGAATGAATTTCTAGAGGTCTTTCCTGATGTGCTCACTAGGATACCGCCTGACAGGGAGATTGATTTTGGGATTGATGTTATGCCAGGCACACAACCTATATTTATTGATGTTGATGCTGAGGCACCTATACTTGAGTCTGTGCCGGTTGTGAATGAATTTCTAAAGGTCTTTCCTCATGAGCTCCCTGTGATTCCGCCCGACATGGAGATTTATTATGGGGTTGATGTGATATGCCAGGCATGTAGCCTATATCTATTCCGCCCTACAGGATGGTACCAGCAGAATTAAATCAGATAAAGGAATAATTGAAGGATTTTTTAGAGAAGGGCTTCACCCGACCAAGTGTGTCACCTTATGGTGCACCAGTTCTATTTGTAAGAAATAAGGACTGGTCGCTAAGAATGTGTATTGACTACCGCAGGTCAACAATGTCACAATCAAAAACAAGTACCCATATCCAAGAATAGATGATTTGTTTGATCAGTTACAGGGTGCTAAGTACTTCTCCAAAATTTATTTAAGATCATGGTATCACCAATTGAAGATTAGGGAACAGGATATTCCGCAACAACTTTCATAATTCGGTATGGGCACTTTGAATTTTTGGTAATGTTTTTGGGCTAACTAATGCTCCGACAGATTTTATGGATCTTATAATTGAGTCTTCAAGCCTTTTATTGACTCCTTTGTGATAGTATTCATTGACGATAATCGCATATATTCACGAAGTCGAGAGGGCGACGCCGATCACCTCAGGGCAGCTCTACAGATTCTACATCAGCACCAGTTGTATGCGAAGTTTTTGAAATGTGAATTTTGGCTTGACTGTATCACGTTCTTGGGTCATATCATCTCAAGGGAAGGAATTAAGGTGGATCCTCAGAAGATTGCAGTTGTGAAGAATTGGCCTAGACCTACTACTCCAACAGAGATTCATAGTTTCTTGGGCTTAGCTGGATATTACATGAAGTTTGTGGAGGGGTTCTTTACTCTCGCTTTTCCGTTGACTAATTTGACGTAGAAGGCAATTAAGTTCCAATGGTCAGATGCTTGTGAAAGGAGATTCCAGTAGCCGAAATCAAAATTGACTACAGCGTTGGTGTTAACCCTACCAGAGGGTACATATGGGTTTGTGGTGTATTGTGATGCCTCGAGAATCTGGCTTGGGTGTGTATTGATGTACATTGCAAGGTAATAGCTTATGCTTCTAGGAAACTAAAGAATCATGAAAAGAACTATCCAACACATGACTTAGAATATGCGGCAGTGGTATTTTCATTGAAATTTTGATGTCATTATTTATATAGGGTCCATGTGGATATATTCATGTACCATAAGAGTCTTCAATACAATTTCAAACTGAAGGAAGAGAAGATGGATGGAGTTACTCAAAGATTACGACCTCGATATTCTATATCACCCGGGAAAAGCCAATGTTGTGGCAGATGCTCCTAGCCGAAAATCTATAGGTAGTTTGGCTCACTTGGAGGCACATCAAAGGTCGTTTGCCAAGGAGGTTCATAGATTGGCTAGTTTGGGATTTCGTCTTGCAGACTTTAGTGAAGTATGGGTAATTATGCAAACTAGGGCTGAATGATTGCTTGTTGTAGAAGTCAATGAGAAGCAATAAGATGATCCATTGTTGGTACAATTGAAGGAGGGGATTCATAAGCATAAGACTATGGATCGACTCACGAAATCAGCACACTTTTTGATAGTTAAATCTACTAAGTATTCCAAATGTAGATGGTCTCCGAGAAAGAATCATGACCGAGGCTCACACTTCCAGGTATTCCGTACACTTGGGCTCTACAAAGATGTTTCATGATCACAAGGAAGTCTATTGGAGAAATGACATGAAGACGAATGTCGCAGACTTTGTGGAAAGATGTTTGAGTTTTTAGCAAGTAAAGGTCGAACAACAACGGCCTAGTGGGTTGGCACGGAACATAGAAATTCCAATGTGGAACAGGGAAATGATTAATACGGACTTTGTGGTGGGACTATCGCGCACGCCGTGCAAGTTCGACTCAATTTGGGTGATTGTGGATCGACTCACGAAATCAGCACACTTTTTGATTGTTAAATCTACTGACACGGCGGAACATTATACTTAGTTGTATATCAAAGAAATAGTCAGGTTGCATGGCCCTCCAGTTTCTATCATTTCAGATTGAGGGGCACAGTTCACAGCTAATATTTGGAAGGAATATCAGCAAGGTTTGGGTACTCAGGTGAATCCAAGCTTTCACCCGAAGACTGACGGGTAGGCAGAGCGGACTATTCAGACGCTTGAGGATATGTTGCGCGCTTGGGTCCCTGATTTCAAGGGTAGCTAGGACGATAATTTTCCTCTCATAGAATTTGCCTACAACAACAGTTATCATGCTAGTATTCATATGGCCACATTCGAGGCCGTATATGGTAGGAGATGTAGATCCCTCATTGGGTGGTTCGATATTGGGGAAGCGAAATTAATAGGACCAGACCTCATGCATCAAGTTATGGAGAAGATTAAGGTCATTAAGGATTAGTTGCAAACTGCTCAAAGTCCTCGAAAGTCCTATTTGGATGTTCGTCGTAGACATTTGAAGTTCAAAGAAGATGATTGGGTGTTGTTAAAGGTTTCCCCCATGAAGGGTATAATGTGGTTTGGAAAGAAAGGGAAATTGAGTCCGAGGTATGTCGGGCCTTACAGATTCAGAGGATTTGTCATGTGGCATAAAAGATTGAGCTACCACGTGAGATGTCATTAGTGCATCTGGTATTCCATCTGTCTATATTAAAGAAGGTAGTTGGAGATCCGTCGGCTATTGTGCCAGTTGAAACTATTGAGCTAAATGAAGAACTGACCTATGAAGGAACTTTTTTTGCCATTCTTGATAGTTAGGTCCAAAAGCTAAAAAATAAATAAATTGCCTCCGAGAAAGTGTTATTGTCACGACCCAAACCAATGGGCTGTGACGTGCACTCGGTACCTTACTCAACCGAGTACCAACATAACGTATCTTTTTGTGTCGTACTGTCATAGATAACTGAGCCGGAGAGGCTTCCGTGAGATAAGTAAAATAAAACATGAAATACCAACTTATACGTAAGATATACAGGCCTATAAGACCAATGTGATCCATTATATAGTTAAAACATAGGTTGACAAGGCCATACAAGTATCTATATACATGACATCTGTATACAAGCCTCAAAAAGTACATAAATATCATAAAGGTTGGGACAGAGCACCGGCATACCAATCAATACATGTCCTAATCATATTGACCAAATAGCAACTCCAGAGCAGATGGAGCGCACCAACACCTTCCGCTAAGTTGATAGCCTACTTGGAGGACACTTGACCGGTATATCGGGACTTGCAGGCATGAAACAAAGCGTCCCTAGGAAAAGGGGCATCAGTACAAATAATGTACCGAGTATGTAAGGAATGAAATCAGCAAATAATAGACATGAGAGAAACATGGAGTAAAAGACTCAACATGTATATCTGAATAGCTTTGTGAATCATTTAATATTATAATGTCATGCATATGCGTATAAATGTAATGCCATGCATGGGTATATGCGTTCATAACATCATCAAGCCTCTGAGGGCATCCCATCATATCATTTCGGCCACTGTGGGCAACATCATCAACGTATACCAGCTGATCAGGTGGTGGTGCTTATATAACGCCATAGCCTTTTCCCATATCCCATATACATATATACGCGTATATAACGCCATCTTGTTATGGGTCAATGTACAAGTATAAATGAATGCAATGCATGAGAAATTACGTCAATAAAATTGTTCGAAGTGTCATAACACCACTATGCCTCTAATTAATATCATGAAGTAAACTTTATCAACTTACTTTTTTGTGAGACCCATGAACAAATGATAGAATAAATGGACACATGAGGAATCAAGAACATAGTCATCTCTAGTATCTCTATGAATAGAGTCTTTTATGGAAATTGTGCATTTGCTCGTTTCGTTTGTGTCGTATATATAATACCAAAAGAAAGAAGGGATAGCCTTAACATACCTGAACCGATTCTCTTGACAATCCCTCCAACATATGTTGATTGCGACAAAACATGTAATAGCGGATCAAAGTAGGGAAAAACCGTATGATATTCTTGAGAAAGGTTGCACCGTGCTCCCTTAATATTTGAAATTCACGTTGCACTTGTAGGGGTTTATAAAATTCCCTTGAGAATTCCATCCGTTCCATCAAGCCTAATGTAACACCCCGGAAAAATTCGAAGTACTTAAGTGTAAAGCCCGGTAAAGTTTGCAAAGAAAATAATGTTTCATGGTGCCGGACTAGGCTTACGTGTTTGAGGATTGTACAGAGTTCGGGAGGATCCGGCCATTTCTATGCTATGAGGGGTCATCAAAATTCAAAGGCTTCTCCAGATGTTGTCACAGGTATATTGACTGTCCAATCACATGAAGTATATGCTCTTATTGATCCCTGTTCCACTTTGTCATATGTCACACCTTATGTTGCTTTGGAATTTGGGATAGACCCAGAACAACTGTATGAGCCGTTCTCTGTATCTACTCTGGTTGGTGAGTCGATTTTAGCCACGCGGGTTTATAGGGATTTTGTTGTTACGTTGCATGGTCGGGACACCGTGGCCGATCTTATTGAATTGAGAATGGTCGATTTTGATGTGATAATGCGGATGGATTGGCTTTATTTTTGTTTTGCCAAGCTTGATTGCCTAACCAGAACTGTTAGGTTCGAATTTCTAAATGAGCTAGTTATTGAGTGGAAGGGTGATGATGTAGTCCCGAAAGGAAAATGATCAACAAGGGATGTATTTACCATTTTGTCTGGGTTACGGACACCGATACTGATGCACGTACACTTTGAGTCTGTGCCTGTTGTGAATGAATTTTCGGGAGTCTTTCCGGATGAACTCCCTGGGATCTCACCAGACAGGGAGATTGATTTTGGGATTGATGTGATGCCAGACACGTATCCTATATCTATTCCACCCTACAGAATGGCACCGGTAGAACTGAAGGAGCTAAAGGAACAATTGAGAGATTTGCTAGAAAAGGGTTTTATCCAGCCAAGTATGTCGCCTTGGGGCACACCGGTCCTTTTTGTAAGAAAGAAAGATGGGTCACTGAGAATGTGTGTTGACTATCGGCAACTTAATAAGGTCACAATCAAGAATAAGTACGCACTGCCAAGGATAGATGACTTGTTTGATCAATTGCAAGGTGCCAGGTACTTCTCCAAAATCGATTTACGATCCGGGTATCACCATTTGAAGATCAGGGAGCGGGATATTCCGAAAACAGCTTTTAGAACCCTGTATGGGCACTTTGAGTTTCTAGTAATGTCTTTTGGGCTAACAAATGCTCCAGCAGTCTTCATGGATCTTATGAATCGCATTTTTAAGCCATTCCTCCACTCCTTTGTGATAGTGTTCATTGACGATATTCTTGTATATTCACGAAGTCAGGAGGACCATGCTGACCATATCAGGGTAGTTTTGCAAACCCTACATCAGCACCAGTTATATGCAAAGTTTTCAGAGTGTGAATTTTGGCTTGAATCAGTCATATTCTTGGGTCATGTAGTTTCTAGTGAGGGAATTAAGGTTGATCCTCAGAAAATTTCAGCTGTGAAGAATTGGCCGAGGCCTACAACTCCAATAGAGATTCGTAGTTTCTTAAGCTTAGCTGGATATTACAGAAAGTTTGTGGAGGGGTTTTCTACTCTTGCCTCTCCATGGACTAAATTGACGAAGAAGGCAATTAAGTTCCAATGGTCAGATTCTTGTGAAAAGAGTTTCCAGGAATTGAAGGCAAGATTGACTATGGCACCGGTGTTGACCCTACCAAAGGGTATAGATGGATTTGTGGTATATTGTGATGCTTCAATGATCGGGATTAGGTGTGTATTAATGCAACATGGGAAGGCGATAGATTATGATTCTAGGCCACTAAAGAATCATGAAAAGAACTATCCAACACATGACTTAGAACTCGCAGCGGTGGTATTGGCATTGAAAATTTGGCGTCATGGATTATTATTGTTGTTGTAGATTAAAGTGAGATGAGATAATTTCAGCGTGGCCATTGGATATACTATGATAAGACATGTTAAGGCTATCTCTCTCTTTGTTCCTTTTGGCATGATGCATATGATACAAACGAAACGAGCAAACATGCAACTTTCACAAATGACTCAATTCTTAGAAGTAATAGGGATGCCTATGTTCTTTATTACCCCTGTGTCCTGTTATTATATCGTCTGTTCATGGGTCTTAGAAATACATAAGTTGATAAATTTTATTTCACAATATTAAACGAAGGCATATTTATCTTTTAACATTTTGAGAGATCTTATTGACTTACTTCATTATTCATTGAATTCATATATACATGTACATTCACCCATGACCAGATGGCGGTATATACGCGTATATTATATGTATATGGGGTATGGGAAAAGGTTTCGGTGTTATATATCCACCAGCCACCTGATCAACTGGCATACGTTTATGATTTCACCCACTAAGGCCGAGATGATATGATGGGATCCCTTAGAGGCTTGATGATGTTATGTACGCATATACCTATGCATGATATGAAATTTATACTCATATACATGACACTATGAAGATTTCACGATTACTGAGCAATTCAGACTTACAAATTGAGTCCTTTACTCCATGTTTCTTTCACGTCTTTTATATACTTGTTTTCATGCCTTACATACTCAGTACTTTATTAGTATTGAAGTCCCTTTTACCTGGGGACGCTACGTTTCATGCCCGTAAGTCCTGATAGATAGGTTGACAGTCCTCCTTGTAGGATATCTGTTCAATGGAAGGTGTTGGTGCACTCCACTTGCTCTGGAGTTGCCTTTTTGGTCAGTATGCTCTAGACATGTATTGATTGGTATGGCGGAGCCCTGTCCCAACCATTACGATTTTTATGTACTCTAAGAGGCTTGTAGACAGATGTCATGTATATGGGTACATGTATGGCCTTGTCGGCCTATGTTTTGAGTGTACAAATGATCATGTCGTCCATATAGGCCCTTATGTCCCATGTATAAGTTTCTATATCATGCTGGATCATCCTATGTCAAGTATTCCTTTATGTTTCATTCTGGTTATCTCATGACAACCCTTCTATCATATTTATCCATGATGGTGTGATACGAAAGATACTTTACGTTGGTACTCGGTTGAGTAAGGCACAGGGTGCCCTTCGCGGCCCTCCGATTTGGGTTGTGACAATAAGGCCGTCTAAGGAGCCATCTAAATACTCGATAGGTATTTGTTGTTGTAGGAGTACTCTGCAAGTAGTAGAAATTGATCCCATGAACCCCTGAAATTTATAACATAGGCACATAGCATATCCTCCAAGATCAGAATAGTGCGCTCGGAGTGCCCGTCTATCTGGGGTTTAAAATGTTTTACTCAACTCAACTTGTGTGTCTAACTCATGCTGCACAGTTTTCCAAAAATACAATGTGAAGAGCGTGCCTCGATTGCAGATAATGTACACCAGAACACCATGGATACGGACAATCTCACGGATATAGATCTGAGCCAGCTGCTCTAAAGAATATGTAGGCACAACCGGAATGAAGTGTGCAGACTCGGTCAGTCTATCCATAATAACCAACACTGTGTCAAATTTCTTCAAAGTTTGTAGGAGCCCAACAATGAATTCCATGGTAATACGATCCCACTTCCACTATAGAATCTCAAGTCTCTGAAGCAAATCGCCCGACCTCTAATGCTCGTACTTCACTTGCTGACATCTCAAACACCGACCCACATACTCTACTATATCTTTCTTCATTCTTCTCCACCAATAGTGCTGACTCAAATCCTGATACATCTTGGTGACACATAGATGAATGGAATATCGCGAAGTGTGAGCCTCCTCAAGGATAGACTCATGAAACCCATCCACATTGGGAAC
This sequence comes from Nicotiana tabacum, assembly GCF_000715075.1. Classification (NCBI taxonomy): domain Eukaryota; kingdom Viridiplantae; phylum Streptophyta; class Magnoliopsida; order Solanales; family Solanaceae; genus Nicotiana; species Nicotiana tabacum. The sequence goes on along the minus strand of NC_134101.1, from coordinate 185,247 downwards.
ACATATACGGCCCTACATCCGCAACACCCCATTATCTCTAATAGAAACCTCCTTGGCATTGCCTTGATGCATTGTGTCCTTAAGGGCAAGCAAATAGGGGTCGTCATACTGATGCGCTCTAATGCGCTCATACATGTAAGCCCGAGAAACCACGCAAGCAAGTGTCACGCCCCAAACTCAGGTTCGCGACCGGTGCTCAACCGAGAGAACCCGACCGAGCAAGCTAGTTCATTACCTTCTAGTTGAACTGATTCAAGAAAAACAGTAAAACCCAATTTATTAATCAAGCGGTGAGGAGGATCAAGTAAAACACAACTCAAACTCGTTATCAGTAGTTACATCATTTATAAGTTTCAAAATACATAATCTTTTATAGTTTGGTGTGGAACGTGTCACATAATTACAATATTACCAATTTGACTTTCCCCATACCAACATACCACCCATGCTATTGTCACGCCCCAACCTCGGGAAGCGCGACCGGTGCTCAATCGAGTGAACCCGGTCGAGCGAGCCTGTTAGATACTTTCTACCCAACTCACCCATGATTAAGAGAATACATGATTTCAAAAATTATACATTAGGAAGTCCATACACACAATGCTAAATCGTTTCATTAGCTATTTCATCTTTAAGTCTCAAAATACACATATTCATATAGTTTGAGTGGAACAAGTGATCAAACACAACATATCTTGTTTAACATTCCCAACACCCAAATACCAACCCACATAGTATCTACGGAGCCTTTGAAAGATATAAAAGAGTCTATGATAGTGCCAGTGACAAGGCCCCGGCTATACCTTGAGACGTGATAATAACAAGAATAAAAGATATAATACGTGACCCTGGGATGAAGTGGGGCTCACCAAGTCTACTGAGAAGAGGATGTACCGTTATCACTGATCAACATTGCATGCTATGTAACCATCTGCATCCATTTAAAGAGGCAGCGCCCCGGCAAAAGGGACATTAGTACCGTCGAATAGCACTAATATGTATAGCTAAACACCATCTCAATAGAATGAATTATAATACAAGGGGGAACAATCAAGATTTCAATAAGAGCTTCAAATAATATTAAAACATCAAGTTAAGGATCACATAAGTTTTTACGTCAATTTCCGCATTATTTGGTTGGGTGATATTTAGTGCTGATATTCCATAATTCAGAATAACACCGTATTCTTACACGGAGTCTGATCATGACGCGATCGGCTAGGTCGTCTCACTTTAGACATCAACCATAACCACAATTTCAATTATCATTTTTAGCATAGTTACCACCATGTGTGCGGTATGGCGTTCGATCACGGCCCGATAGGCTAGGCCATCTCACCCAAGACGTTACCTTTTTCAGTCAATCATCTCACATCATACTTCTTTCATATCTTTTTGATTTATTGGCACTAGTGATCATGATTACAAAGTCATTCTTGGAACTTGGTCGTATCTCATAATTTCAGTTCCCTTTTCCATATTCTAACATCATTATCATTATCAACAACAATAAGGCTTTCCATTCAAGACATTAAATTCACATAAGAGCAATTTGGGAATCTTAGGCACATAGGGGCTTTTTATACAATTTGGCATAACCTTTATTCGATCTTGACATGAACACCGGGGATTCGATTCTAAGAAGAAGGGGGTTTAGCGAACATTCCTCAATTGAGCTTCTCAAACTCTAAAATGATCCGGAATTCTTAGCAACTTCAATCTATTTTATAAATATAACAAGTTGGACCAAAATTAGGAAGATGATCATGATTTTAGTTCATTTTAGCATATTATCAAACACTAGGTGTACATTAAGGTTTCAAGGTCCTTTTGTGGAAGATTCCATAATTCCCCAACCTATTCTCTACCATTTTTATCTCACAACCTTTCCACATACTTCAAGAATACATGCATGCAAGACAACAACCCCCACACCCAATAATTGTCTCTCTAATTATTCCATTTTTTGTAAATTTTTTAAATTGAGAGCTAGGACATAGATTCTTACCTTTAGGATGAAGGCTCCTTTGTTAATCCTCAATGATTGAGCAAGAATTGATGGGTACTAGGTTGAAGGTCACTCCCCCACTATAGGAACTCTCTCTCACTCTAAAATATTAGAAATGTGCTGAAAATGAGCTATGGCTTATGTTTTAACGAATTAGGGTCGGGTTTGAAAACCCTAAAATTGAAGCCCCAGATTAGGTTATGTGGTGGTATATGCAACCGAATAATGGTTATGTGGTCCGCATATCGGTCGCATAATTTGGGTGCCAAAACTAGAAAGGAACTGACCAGGTATGCGGTCACTATACGGCTCGCAGACCCGTTCTGCGATCCCATAATGCACCGAGACTTGTTTTGCGATCGCATAATGCACCGCAGAACCTCCCTCCGTAAAATTCCAAAGGGGGATATGCGACAAGAGTGCGGCCCGCGAAATGGTTATGCGGTCGCATAATGGTCCACGAAAATCACATCGAGATGACCCAGAAAACAGCCCCACTCTATGACCCGTCTGCGGTCTGCAGAGTGGTCCTGCCCCATGTCCATTTGTTCAAATGATACATAATTCATAGAAGGTAACCCTTAGAATTTTCACATGACACAAATTAATAAATACATGTCTATTCAAACAAATAAGGATACTTTTTCTTCATTTCTTCCTCGGCCTACCAAGTAGCCTCTTCAACTTGTTGGTTTCGCCAAAACACTTTCACGGAGGCAATTTCTTTATTTCTAAACTTCCAGACTTGCCTATCAAGAATGGCAACTCGAATTTCTTCATATGATAGTTCTTCATTAACCTTAATGGCCTCAACCGGTACAATAGCTGACGGATCTCCAACTACCTTCTTCAACATAGACACACGGAATGCCGGGTGCACTAATGACATCTCAGGTGGTAGCTCAAGCTTGTATGCTACCTCACCGATCCTCCGAATGATTCTGTATGGTCCTACATACCTCGGACTCAACTTTCCTTTCTTACCAAATCGCATTACACCTTTCATGGGGGAAATTTTCAAGATTACCCAATCATTTTCTTTGATCTCCAAATCCCTACGACAAACATCCAAATAGGACTTCTGACGACTCTGAGCAGTCTCCAACCGCTCCTTAATTATTTTAACTTTTTCCGTAGCCTGATGTACAAGGTCTGGCCCTATCAACTCTGCTTCCCCAATTACTAACAACCCAATGAGAGATCTACATCTCCTACCATATAATTCCTCAAATGGTGCCATTTGAATAATAGCATGAAAGTTGTTATTATAATCAAACTCTATGAGTGGAAAATGATCATCCCAGCTGCCATTGAAGTCGAGAACACAAGAATGCAACATTTCCTCAAGCATATAAATAGTCCGCTCTACTTGCCCATCGGTCTGTGGATAGAAGGTTATACTAAGATTCACCTAAGTACCCAAACCTCGCTGAAATTTCTTCCAAAAATTCGCCGTGATTTGAACCCCTTAATTGGAAATGATAAAAACTGGAGTGCCATGTAGCCTAACAAATTCCTTTTTATACAACTGAGCAAACTGTTCTGCTATGTCAGTAGATTTACCTGGCAAGAAATGAGCTGATTTTGTGAGCCGATCCACAATCACCCAAATTGAGTAAAACTTGCACGGAGTGCGTGGTAATCCTACCAGAAAATCAATATTAATCATTTCCCATTTCCATATTGGAATTTCTATGCTCTGTGCCAACCCATCAGGCCGTTGGTGTTCATCCTTCACTTGCTGACAATTCGGACATCTTGCCACAAAGTCCGCCACATTCCTTTTCATGTCATTCCACCAATAGACTTCCTTGATATCATGATACATCTTCGTAGAACCTGGGTGCACGGAATACCTAGAAGTGTGAGCCTCAGTCATGATTCTTTCCCGGAGATCATCTAAATTTGGAACATATAGCCGCCCTTGGTAACTTAGTGTACCCTCATCCATGCCAAGAGTAAAAGCTATAGTTTTATGTTTTTGAATCCCCTCTTTCAATTGCACCAAAAATGGATCGTTGTATTGCTTCTCTTTGACTTCCGCAAGGAGCGATGATTCAGCCCTATTTTGCACAATTACCCCTCCTTCATTAGAGTGTACAAGACAAACTCCCAAACTATCCAATCGATGCAATTCCCTGGTCAACGACCTTTGACATACCTCCAAGTGAACCAAACTACCCATAGAATTCCGGCTAAGAGCATGCATCACAACAATGGCTGTCCCCGGGTGATATAGAATATCGATGTCGTAATCCTTGTGTAACTCAAGCATCTTCTCTGCGTCAGATTCAACTCATTTTGTTTGAAAATATATTGAAGACTCTTGTGGTCCGTGAATACATCCACATAGACCCCATACAAATAATGACCAATTCTGTGTTGCATTAACACACTATAACCTTACTGTGTTGCATTAACAAACATCCAAGCCCAATTCTTGAAGAATCACAATATACAAAAAATTCATCTGCCCCATCTGGCAGGGTCAACATCGACACCATAGTCAATCTTAATTTCAACTTCTGGAAGCTCCTTTTACAAGCATCAGACCATTGGAACTTAACCGCTTTCTAAGTTAATTTAGTCAACGGAGAGGCAAGAGTAGAGAACCCCTCCACAAACTTCATGTAATACCTTGCTAAGCCCAAGAAACTACGAATATCGGTTGGCGTTGTGTATCTAGGCTAATTATTTACTACTGCCGTCTTTTGAGGATCAACCTTAATTCCTTCTCTGGAGACAACATGACATAAGAATGTGATAAACTCGAGCCAAAATTCACATTTTGAAAATTTCACATACAATTGGTGCTGATGAAGAGTCTGCAAAACTGCCCTTAGATGATCGGCGTGGTCCTCTTGACCTCGTGAATACACAAGAATATTGTCAATGAATATTATCAAAAAGGAATCGAGAAAGGGCTTGAAAACCCGATTCAAAAGATCCATGAAAGTCACCAGTTCATTTGTTAGCCTAAAAGACATTACCAGTAATTCAAAGTGCCCATACCGGGTCCTGGAAGCTATTTTCGGAATATCTTGATCCCTCATCTTCAATTGATGGTACCCAGACCGTAAATCAATTTTAGAGAAGTACCTAGCACCCTGTACCTGATCAAACAAATCATCTATTCTTGGTAATTTGTATTTGATTTTGATTGTGACCTTGTTGAGCTCTCGGTAGTCAATACACATACATAGTGACCCATCTTTCTTCCATACCAAGAGAACCGGTGCGCCCCATGGTGACACACTCGGTCAGATGAAACCCTTCTCTAACAAATCCTTCACCTGTTCCTTCAGCTCCTTCAATTCTACCGGTGCCATCCTATATGTTGGAATAGATATAGGCTGCATGCCTGGCATCACATCAATCACAAAATCAATTTCCCAGTCTGGCAAAATCCTAGGGAGCTCATCAGGAAAGACCTCTGGAAATTCATTCACAAGTGTCACAAATTCGAGCGTAGGCATCTCAGCATCGGTGTTCGTAACTCGGACCAAATGATAGATACACCCCTTATTAATCATCTTCGTGGACTTAAGGTAATAAATAAACCTACCCTTTGGCATCACATTATCCCCCTTCCACTCAATGATTGGCTCATTAGGAAGTTCAAACCTCACAATTCGGCAATCGAGCTTGGCAAAACATGAATAAAGCCAATCCATTCCCATAATTACATCAAAGTCGGCCATCCTCAATTCGATGAGATCGGCCATGGTATCCTGACCACGTACCGTGACAACACAACCACTATAAACCCGTGCAGCCATAATAGACTCGCCAACCGGAGTAGATACAGAGAACGACTCAGGAAGTTGTTCTGGTTCTATCCCAAATTCCATAGCAACATAAGGGGTAACATAGGACAAGGTGGAACCGGCATCAATAAGAGCATATACATCATGAGATTGGATAGTCAATATACCTATGACAACATCTGGTGAAGCCTCTGCACTCTGGCGACCACTCAAAGCATATAAACGGTTGGGTCCTCCTTAACTCTGCGCACCACCCCTAGTTGCACCAAACCCTACTGGTGCTGGAGTGCCTCGAGCTGGAGTGGGTGCTGAAGATATAGCAGCTGCAGAATTTGATGGTTGTGTTGTGCCCCTGCCCGCACCCTAGCGGTATGAACGACATTCCCTCTTAATATGACCCCTCAATCCGCACCCACAACATATAGGTAGGTCCGCGTAGCAGATTCCAAGGTGCATCTTCTCACACCTAGGGCATGAAGGACTCCGTTGTTGCTGGAATCTCCCTCTTAATCGGCCCTGCTGGTGGGGTCCCCTGCTACCCTAATTGGGCTTGTAACGACTCCCGTGCTGCTGATTGGGCCTTGCTGGCGGTGCACTAGTTGAAGACTGAGCAACAGACTGGGATGGCCATGATGACCCTCCCCTGAAAGCTGATGTTCCCCCACCAAATGACTCCCCAAAGTTGCCCGCCGACCAGGCCTTGCTGGTACCCTATCGCTCCATTATGTTCTTCAACTTACGATTTTCTGTAGCTTGAGAAAATTCTACCATCTTCCCATAGTTCATATCTTAATTCTAGACAGTTGTAGTAGGCTCATGGATAACCAAGGGGCTAAAGCCCTGCACAAACTGGCGCACTCTAGCCTCCATAGTAGGCAACATGAGAATGGCATAATTAGACAGACGCGTGAACTCAATCTGATAGTCCCACACACTCTTACTTCCTTGCTTAAGGTTGTCAAAGTGTGCGGCATGAGCTGCCCTAGTCTCGGCCAGCAAGAAATGGTCCATAAAAGCGTCAGCAAACTCACTCCACCTCACTGAAGGGCTCCCCTCCTCGCGAGAGTCCTCCCACAGGTCAAACCAAGAATAGGCCACCCCTTTCAGGCGGTAGGTGGCCAACTCCACTACCTCCATCCCAGTAGCGCGCATAACTCAGAGAGACTTATGCATCTCATCAATAAAGTCTTGTGGGTCCTCCTCGGGATTAGCACCTGTGAACACCGGAGGATCCAACTTAAGAAACATGTTCACCGTGGAACCACTAGAATCCCCTTGTTGGCTAAATGAAGTGGGTGCAACATTTGATCTCCAGGCTTGAGAAGCCACTATTTGTGTCAACATCTGGATAACTCCCCTATGATCCCCGTCAGAAATACCGAAACCGGAAGATGGGGATGGAGGTGGAACCGAAATATAAGTTAAAGGATCTGTTGCACCCTCAGTATGTGCAGGAACTAGTGTGGCCTGGTTAGGTGCAGTGGAATCAGGTAGTGTAGCAGTCGAGGGATTATCCTCACCCCTCAGGTATTCACCCGCATCATCAAATAAAGGGTCAACTGCCACTCCTAAGGCGGCATTGGCTCCTTGGCCAGTTCTTGCTTTCTTCTTAGGTGCCATGTATTGAAAGTTAAAGAAATGCACGAGTTAGAGGAGGAACAGTTTCACAATAAGTTTCATCGCATGATCCAGAATATCAAAGAAGGGTATTTTTTCTAATTGTCCAAGTAGCCTCCAACTTATAAATGTGGTCGACAACACACCGATAAGAAGGACTCTACTAGACATGGCTCCGAGACATCCTAGGACACTTGTAAAACCTTAGGCTCGGATACTAAGTTTATCACACCCTAACCTCAGGAAGCGCGACCGGTGCTCAACCGAGTGAAACCGGTCGAGCAAGCCTGTTAGATACTTTCTACCCAACTAACCCATGATCAAGAGAAGACATGATTTCATAAATTATACAGTAGGAAGTCCATACACACAATACTAAATTTTCATTAGCTATTTCGCCTTTAAGTCACAAAATACACATAGCATATAGTTTGAGTGGAACAACAGATCAAACACAACATAACTTGTTTAACACTCCCAACACCCAAATACAAACCCACATAGTGTCTACAGAGCCTCTAAAATAAAGAAAAGAGTCTATGATAGTGCCGGCGACAAGGCCCCGGCTATACCATAAGACTTGATAATAACATGAACAAAAGATATAATACATGACCCTAGGATGAAGTGGGGCTCACCAAGTCTGCTGAGAAGAGGAGGTACCACTATGGCTGATTAACATTGCCTGCTATGTAACCACTTGCATCCATTTAAAGATGCAGCGCCCTCGGCAAAAGGGACGTTAGTACCGTCGAATAGCACTAGTATGTACAGCTAAACACCATCTCAATAGAATGTATAATAATATAAGGGGGAACAGTCAAGAATTCAATAAGAGCTTTAAATAATATTAAAACATCAAGTTAAGGATCACATAAGTTTTCACGTCAATTCCTACGTTATTAGGTTGGGTGATCTTTAGTGCCAATATTCCAAAATTCACAATACCACCGTATTCTTGCACGGAGTCCGATCACCACCCGATCGGCTAGGTCGTCTCACTTGAGACATCAACCTTAACCATAATTTCAATTATCATTTTCAGCATAGTCACCACCATGTGTGCGTCATGGCATCCGATCACGGGCCGATCGGCTAGGCCGTCTCACCCAAGACATTACCTTTTTTCGTCAATCATCTCACATCATACTTCTTTCATATCTTTTCGATTCATTGGCACTAGTGATCATGATTACAAAGACATTCTTGGCACTTGGCCGCATTTTGTAACTCCAGTTCCCTTTTCCATATTCAAACTTCATTATCATTATCAACAACAATAAGTCTTTCCGTTCAAGACATTAAATTCATATAAGAGCGATTTGGGAATCTTAGGCACATAGAGGCTTTTCATACAATTTGGCTAAACCTTTATTCGATCTTGACATGAAGTCTTAACATTTCTACCACATATTCCACATTTTGAACACATCCTCAAATGTCAAGATGACATGATGAAGAATTTAGAATAAATATTGAACTTACATCCTTCAACAAAACCATATTAGGAATAGCCAATTCAATAATGATCAATGACTTAGATACAATTACATGAACACCGGGGATTCGATTGTAAGAAGAAGGGGGTTTTGCCAACATACCTCAATTGAGCTTCTCAAACTCTAAAATGATCCGGAATTCTTAGCAACTTCAATCTATTCTAGAAATATAACAAGTTGGACCAAAATTGGAAAGGAACTGACCAGGTCTGCGGTCACTATGCGGCTCGCAGACTTGTTCTGTGGTCGCATAATGCACCACAAAACTATTCTGCGATCGCATAATGCACCGCAGAACCTCCCTCTAAAAAATCCCAAAGCGGGATATGCGACAAGAGAGCGGCCTGCGAAATGGTTATGCGTTCGCATAATGGGCCGCGAAAATCACATCCAGACGACCCAGAAAACTGCCCCACTCTGCAACCCGTCTGCGGTCCGCATAGTGGTTCAGTGGCCGCATAATGCGGCACAGAAATGCCCACTTCTTCCCAACATTTGTCTTCAACTCCCTAGTGTACTGTTCAATCCAAAAAGTCTGAACCGCGGCTCGTAAGATCGCCGTGAAGAATTTCTACTATTGTTAACCTCTACGCCTACTCCGGAATCACGGAACCCCAGTTTTTAGGAAACTTTTTGCGGGGCATTAAAACTATGTCTACGGAGCCTCTATTAGATACAAAAGAGTACAATGATATTGCCGGAAACAAGGCTCCGGCTATATGTCAAAACATTATGATAAAATGAACAAAAGACACATGACCCCGAGTGAAGTGGGGCTCACCAAATCAATTGGGAATAGAGTGTAGTGCTATCGCTAATCAGTGTCGCATACTGCGGAATCACCTACATCCATTAAAGATGCAGTGCCCCCGGCAAAAGGGACGTTAGTACTATTGAATAGAACTAGTATATATGACTAAGCACTCTCTCAATGAAACGAGCAGTAATGCAAGTAAAGACAGTCATAATATCAGTTAAAGACGCAAACAATTACCAAATATCATATTAGAGATAAGATAAGTTCTAAATAAATTTCAAAATTTTAAGTTGGGAAAGCTTTAGTACCGGTATACCACTATTGACAATTTCGATAATGATTTCCAATATAGGCACCACCATGTGTGCTGCATGGCGTCCGATCAAGACCTGATCGGCTAGGACGTCTCATGCGAGACATCAACCAAATCACAATTTCAATTATAATTCTAAAACAGTCAGTGCCATGTGTGCGACATGACGTCGTTTCACGACCCGATTGGGTAGGACATCTCATGTGAGACATCACCCTTTTCTATCAATCATTCTGTTTCATATTTCTTCCACATCTCTTCATTTCATTGCCACTAATGGTCACAATTGTATTATTTCTCTTGGCATATTTGTCGTGTTGCATATTTCATTTTTCACATTACATGATTCGTATTTCATGTATTTTATTTCATGCACACCTTTTTACTTTCAACCATCATCATGGACTTTCCAACAACAAGTCATTTATATTCAAGACATCTAAGCACACATTTGAGCAAATAGAAGTTTTAGGCACATTACGATTTCTTACACAAGCTTTCATTAGATTTCCTTTGAAACACAACTTAAGGTTATGGTATTTAGATATGCAAGACCTACTTTGAACACATTCTCAAATAGTAGAACAACATCACAAGAACATTTGAATTACATATTGATCACGGATGTCTTTTGACACCAGCTTATCCGAGTAATCGATTCACAATAAGCAACTCGGGACTTACATTGATATTGTGGGGTTAGTTTTAAGAAAAGAGTTTAGTCAACATACCTTACTTGAGCTTTCTTAACTCTAAATATTCCAGAAATCTTAGCAACTTCAATCTATTTTAGAAAAGTAGCAAATTCAACAAAAATTTGGAAGATGATCATGGTTATAGCTCATTTAAGCATTTTATCAAGCACTAGGTGTACTGGCTGAAGACTGAGCAAAAGACTGGGATGGCCCTAATGACTCTCCCCGGAATGTTGACCTACTGCCACCAAATTAATTCCCAAAGTTGCCCACAGACCGGGCCTTACTGCTCCTCTCTCGCTCAATTATGTTCTTCAAGTTACGGTTCTATGTAGCTTGAGCAAATGCTACCATCTCTCCATAGTTCATGTCAAAATTCAAGGCAGCTGTAGCGGCCTCATTGATAACCAAAGGGCTATGGCCCTGCACAAACCGACACACTCTAGCCTCCATAGAGGGCAATATGTGAATAGCATATTTGGACTGGCGCGCAAACTACATATGGTACTCCCACACATTCTTGCTACCCTGTTTTAGGTTCTCAAACTCTGCAGCACGGGCTGCCTTAGTCTCGTCAGGCAAAAAATTATCCATGAAAGCATCGGCAAACTCACTCCACCTCGCCGAAGGGCTCCCCTCCCCACGGGAGTCCTCCCATATCTCAAACCAAGAATAGGGCACCCCCTTCAGGCGGTAGGAGGCCAGCTCCAATCCCTCTGCCTTAGTAGCACGCATAACACTGAGGGTCTTGTGCATCTCATCGATGAAATCCTGGGGATCCTCCTCGGGATTAGTACCCGTGAACACTGGAGGATCTAACTGAAGAAACCTATTAGCCTGGAACCAATAGATTTCCCTTGATGACTAGAAGAAGTGGGTGCAACATTCGACATCTAGGACTGGGAAGCCACTCTCTGAGCAAACATCAGTATGGCTCTACTAAGATCCCCATCAGAAACACCGGGACCAGAAGCTTGGGCTGGAGGTAGAACTGGAATATTAAGTGGGGGATTCATTGCACCCTTGTCAGGTGTAGGAACTGGTGCACCCTGAGCAGGAATAGTACAACCAGGCGGTGTAGTAATCGAGGGAATATCCTCACCCCTCGGGTGTTCACCCGCATCATCAATGATACAATCAACTGCCACTCCTAGGGTAACATCGACTGCTTCACCAGTTCTTGCCTTCATCTTAGGCGTCGTTTACTGAAAGTTAGAGCAATGCACGAGTTAAAGGAGGAACAATCATACCATCAACTTTATCGCCTGATCAAGAACATCAAAGAAGGGTATTATTCCTAAATGTCCAAGTAGCCTCCTAATTATAGATGTGGTCGACAACACACCGATAAGAAGGACTCTACTAGACATGTCTCTGAGACATCCTAAGACATTTTAAAACATTAGGATCTGATACCAGATTTGTCACGCCCCAAACTCGGGGAGTGCGACCGACGCTCAACCGAGTGAACCCGTCAAGAAAGCATGTTGAATACTTTATACCCAAACTCGCCCATGATTTAATGAGAACACGTATCTTTGTTAATTAACCAATAAGGAGATCATGTAGACAATATCAAATTCATTACCATTAGTTACATCATTTAATAAGCCATAAAATGCACACATTCTCATGGTTTGAAGTGGAACAAGTGATCAAAACACAACATAATTTGTTTGACATTTCCAGCACCCATATACACCCACTCTATGTCTACGGAGCCTCTAATAAATACAAAGAGTATAATGATAGTGCCGGCAATAGGGCTTTGGCTATACCTTAAAATATAATGATATAATGAACAAAATATACATGACCCCAACCGAAGTGGGGCTCACCAAGTCAGTTGGGAAGAGTGTGTGTCGCTATCATTGATTAGTACAACCTGCTGTGAAACCACCTATATCCATGAAAGATGCAGTCCCTCCAAAAAAAGGGACGTTAGTACTGTCGAATAGTATTAGTATATATGACTAAACACCCTCTCATAAGAACGAACAGTAATGCAAGTTAGGACAATCATGATATTAATTAAAGCCTCAAGAAGTTACCAAATATCAAATTAGGAATGCGATAAGTTTTCAAGTAAATTTCCACATTTTAAGTTGGGAGACCTTTAGTACCGATATACCACTGTTCAAAGTTTTGATTACAATTTCCAATATACTCACCACTATGTGTAGGGCATGGCGTCCGATCACGACTAGATCGGCAAGGCCGTCTCATGTGAGACATCATCCTTTTCTATCAATCATCCCGTTTCATATTTCATGCACATCTCTTCATTTTATTAGAACTAGTGGTCACAATTGTATTATTTCTCTTGGCATGTTGGTCGTGTTTTATATTTCACATTGTGCATTACGTATTTCGTATTACATGTTTCATATTTCATGTACACCTTTGTACTTTAAACCTTCATCATGGACTTTCCAACAACAAGGCATTTCTATTCAAGAAATTTAAGCACACATATGAGCAAATAGGAGTCTTATGTGCATTACGATTTCTTACATAATTTTCATTAGCTTTCACTTGAAACACAACTTGAAGTCAAGGCATTTAGATATGCAACCCATACTTTGAACACATTCTCAAATAGTAGTACAACATAACAAGAGCATTGAATTACATATTGATCATGGATGTCTTTTAACACCAGCTTATCCGGGTAATCGATTCACAATAAGTAACTCGGCACTTACATGGATATCGTTTGGTTCAATTTTAAGAGAAGAGTTTAGCCAACCTACATCACTTGAGCTTCTTTAGACTGTAAAATATCCCGTAATTCTAAGCAACTTCGATTTATATTAGAAATGTAACAAATTAAATCAAAATTAGGAATATGATCATGGTTCTAGCTCATTCGAGCATTTTATCAAACACTAGGTGCATATTAAGGTTTCATTGTCCTTTTATGGAGGATTTCATCTTCCCAGAACCCATCCCTTGCCATTTTTAGGTCAACAATCTCCCTCATCCCTTGATAACACATGCATGCAAAATAAACAACTCCCATACCCATGAATTATCTTACTAATTGCCCATTTCTAGTTAAATTTCAAAATTAAGGGTTAGGGTGTAAAATCTTACCTCTAGGATTAAGACCTAGTGTGCTTTCCTTATTAATCTTCCAAGATTTGAGTACAAATTGGTGGATGAATCTTAGGAACTCCTTTTCTCACTCTATGACACTCCCTCTCTCTAGAAATATATGTTTTTCCCCTTTAAAATGATCCCCAAGGGAGTTTTATTAGAATGGGGCCAGGTTCAAAAATTAGAAAAATAGGAACCCCGACAAAGGTCTATGGTCGCATATGCGACCGCATAATGCTTTGTGGTTCGTGAAATGGCACTTCGGAACTGGGCACCACTGCATGGGTATGCGGCCGTTTTGCGATCACATAATTGGCCACGAAATGACATCCAAAAGTTGCCCACTTGACTGCCTCACTTTGTGGCCATTTTGCAGCCTGGAAAGTGATTCTGCAGCCGCATAGTGGGTCGTAGAAATGCCTTTTTCTGCAAATCATTTTCCTTCAACTCCCTAGCGTACTGTTCAACCAAAAATTTCGTACCGTGACTATCATTAACACATACACCTACCTCGGCACCACGAAACCCCAGGTTTAGGTAAACGTTTACAAGGCCTGAGGTATACAGTGGTTTATGGGCTTTCAGACGACGTGGTTCATGCTAGGATCTATTGCGGTGATCTTTGTTTTAGGATCGTAGTGTTCCGATAAGGAGAATTGTTAACTTAAAGGCAAGTTGAGGAGGATTCGAAGAAATTGGTCAGCTTGGTAGTGTAGGGTCAGTAGAGTAATAAAGGTAATTTGTTCCTTTGGTGTAGTGATGCTTTACGGGTGTTTTGTGCCAATACACTTGGGTTTGACGGCTTGCGTGACTTGGTTAAGTTGGGAAAATTCGGTTCTAATTGTTTAGTTATGCGTGGACGAGTTTCGAATAGTTCTTGATAGTGTCGAGGATGGCTTGGGCTGGATGTATGCCTATGGCATAATGAACATGTTGTCTGTTATAATATTTCTCTTGTATGGGGTCACGAGTTATAGATAGCATGGACGGTTTCAAATGTTTACAAGAATGCTAGCATTATCTGGTACAACCTAAGAAGAGTGCACACTCCAAAAGGCGCATTGTGCTTTGACTTGTAGATGTCTGACATGTATTACGCTAATGACCTGATTGATTGAATACTGATGGTCAGATTTATCTATGTGGAAATAAAGAATTATGGAAGTATTTCTCATGGAACGATTGTGTATGATGAATATGTCAGTAATTTGAATAATGTAGTTGGGATCGTGAGATTATGGTATTCTAGGGATTTGAAGACGAAGAGGATTCTCAAAGGCATGTGTTATAGATCCATTATTGTGCAAATTTCTATTGTTATCTACCTATTTTGGAAGGATCGAAATTTATTTGGAGGCCATTGGTGGGCCTAATGAGAGTGTGTGTTCTACATCGGTCAGATTTGTCTACCCAACACAGTTATTGTGGATGGATGTGTTATCGTTTGGAGTGGAGGTTATTCGTGTTCTGATATGTTCCATGTGTTACTCTCATATGCTATGATGGGTTTTGATTTGTTGATTACTTTTACCTGATGCGATTCTGTTGGGGGCCTTGTGGAAAAATTTGAGTGAGATAATTCTCGGGGTGTTGAATGGTTGATTGCGCCTTGGTTGTGGTCTTTCTATTTGTGGTATATTGTGCTATCCATTTTTCCATGGTTATGGTCATGCACTTCGTGCGTTTGTTGTTGATATGTATATGGTTGTTGATAGCGAGCATCATGACTCGACGTATCCTATGTGTACAGGTGTTTCGATTGGGTCACGCATCATATCAAAGTTATGTTGGGATATGATCCTTTGGGCTTAATTCTTGTGTTGTTTTTCTCCCTTGTGTGATGGCTTCATTGCATTGCGCTTCATGGTGGTATCTGTTGAGCTTGCGGGGCGGTTCTCTCATTTGATTCTCTTCAATTACTGGGTACATCAAATTTGTCGCTTGTTTGGTGCACGTATTGCATGGTGTGCGACTCTAGGTGGGATTTGTGTGGCATATTGGTAGAGCAGTTTGTATTGGATGAAGTGAAGCTATCGGGCCCGAATGTAGTGCCATCAGATTTGATTAAGCTATGTTTAGAACTACAGTGTCTTTAGTCAGCCTATATTTTGGCTTTGGTTCTCGTCGGGCAAGAAAGCTCCATGACTGGTTGATGTGATAGGGGTTATGCATTTCTGTGTGTTTCTTTCATCATTGGTTGTGTTCGAAGATTTGGAACAAGGTTTGTATTGATAAGATGTTAGATACTGGTACAATATTTGATATTTGAATGACTATTGTGGTCAGAAGCTATGGCTATATGTATCTAAGTAATTGGGAATATCATTTGAATACACTTGGGATATGGTTACGGCTTGATGCAGCTTAATACTGAATTATACAGCATATAGATGCGAGAATCATGTGAGCTTGGAGATTGGGTTCTAAGGGTTGTGAGCTAATGTTAAGGTAATGATCATCAATTAGATTATGTTGTCAGACTTATATAGATTGGGATGAAGTGCGATCACCTATGTGTATGGGCATGGTGAGTTTATACTGTGACTTGATGGCTTTGGGACGATTCTTCGCACATTCGAGGATCAACATGTTTAAGTAAGGGAGAATGTATTGACCCGACAAGTTGTTATGAGAATTTGTATTCAGTTAGGTTGTTTGAGGTCATGCGTAGAAATGTATGGTGTATTATGACTTGTGTGTATCGTTTGTTTTTGTTCCTCAGCAGTTCGTTATTGATTTAGAAGAATGATTCTCAATAAGAAAGCTTTAAGTTAGAAGAGTTAACCAAGCTTGATTTTTGTGTATTTGACCTCGGGACCGAGTTTTTATTATTACAGTAGGGCCATATGGTAATTTTTGACTTAGTCATATGCCTGAAATTGGATTCGAAGGTTTCTAGGCTGATTTGGTACTTTTGGCGAAAGTTGACAATTTGAAGGTTTAGAATTTTCCTAAGTTTCCATGGTTTGACTTTATGTCTATCGGGATCGGATTTTGGTTCTGTGACTTTGTACGAATCCGTTTTTTCATTTGGAACATGCCTGCAAAATTTGGTGTCATTCTAAGTTTGTTTAGTAGGAATTAGACGTATGTTGTCGTTTTGCAATTGTTAAGTTTCATTGTAATTTTTGTGTGTTCTATTGTCTGATTCATGGTTTTGGACGTTATTTTGGTATTTTGATCACGCAAGTGAGTTCGAATGATGATTATGTACTTGTGCAAATGGTTGGAGTGGAGCCCTGAGGGCTCGAGTGAGTTTTGGACGCGTACCGGAGAGTTTGAGAGAGGTTAGGATTTTTTCAGGTGTTTTGTTCTTCGCATTTGTGAGGAAATGGTTGCATTTGTGATTACCGCATTTATGAAATCCTGCTCGCTTTTGCGATGTTGCGTTAGGGGACCAACTTTTGCAGTTACGGAACTAATATCAAATTTGCAATGGGTTCTGAGTTCGTATATGCGAGCCTGCTAGGTTCGCATTTGCGGACTAGTTGTTGCATTCACGATAGGCTCTTTGCATTTGCGATGCCTGTGTGGCATTTGCGAACCTCTTGTCGCAAATGCGATATCTGCAGCTGATTACATGTAGTGTATTTCAGGACTTAGCTTCATTCATCACATTTTTGAGCCCTATTGGGTAAGTGATTTTGATCCTTTTTTGTTACATAACATGATCGTTTAGGAGATTTAACAACTAATCCATGAAATTTAAAGAGAAGTTTTTGGAAATCTTTTCAACAACAACAACCCAGTAAAATCCCACAGATGGAGTATGGGAGGTTAGAATGTACTTAGACCTTACCCCTACCCCAAAGGGGTAGAGAGGGTATTTCTAGGAGACCATCAACTCAAGAAGAAAAAAATAGACAACAAAGTCTGTGACAACAACAAAAATCAGAAAAATAATATAAGCATCATAGAAAAAAGAAAATAGATGGAAAAGTAATAACAACAACCAGTAATAATGCCACAGTATAGTGAAAAAATGGAAACAATAGTGCGGCGTTAACATACACCACTAATAGTCCAAGACAATACCCTAAGAGACTAATCCCCCCTTCAGAACGAAGGAGAAAAATGCTCGACTCCTTCCTAACCTTCAACCCTAATGCTCGACCTCCACACCTTCCTATAAAGAGCCATGTCCTCGAAACTCTAAAGCTGAACCAGTCCTGCCTGATCAATTCACCCCAATACTTCTTAGTCCTCCCTCAACCTCTTATAATAACTGCCAAAGCCAACCGCTGAAACCTCCTAACCGGATCATCTTGGCTTCTCATCTGCACGTGCCCGAACCATCTAACCCTCACTTCCCGGATCTTGTCATCTATGGGAGCCATGCCCTACATCTCCTGAATATCTTCATTCCTAATCTTATCCAACCTAGTGTGCCCACACATCCATCTGAACATCCCCATCTCTCCTTCTTTCATCTTCTTGATATGGGAATTATTGACTGACCAACACTCTACCCCATAATATATGGCCAATCTAGCCACCTCTCAGTGGCACATTCTTGTCACACAGTACTACAGATGATAACCTTCATTTCATCCACCCCACCCCTATATGATGCGTGACATCCTCATCTATCTCTCTACCCCCTGGATAATTAACCCAATGTATTTGAAACTACCTCCTTTGGAGATGACTCGTGAGTCAAGCCTCACGTCAAAGTTTGCTTCTTACGTCACGTCACTGAACTTAGACTCTAGATATTCAGTCTTAGTCCTACTCAACTTCAAACCTTTAGACTTGAGGGTTTGTCTCCAAACCTCCAACCTCTCATTAACGCCTCCTATCGTCTCATCAATCAAAACTATATCATCAGCAAATAACATACACCAAGGCACCTCCCCTTCTGTATATGATGTAATAAGCTCGCAGCTTTACAAGACTCAGAGGGTCTCCCCTAAGTACTACAAGGAAAGACTAGCTGAGTAAATAAGGAAGAAAGCATCAACCTAAGCATAGTAAATTGAAGAAGAAATGGTCTTGCAACAACAATCTCACTACAACATTGGATGCACTCCATAAGAAAGTGGCACCTATCGTGACTAATGAACGGAAGTCAAAAGTGATATTTGAAATCATATGAGTTACAAGGAATTCCAGTATTCATGGGCAGTAAGATAAGCTAAGTATCCATGCAGTAAGTAGCAGAACGACCAGGAAAAGTAATTACTTACATTTAAAGAAAACTGAGAAGGCATGGAAGGAAGTATATGGTACAAACAAGTTAAAGGAAAGTTGCGAGTAGTTTGAATAGATATGTGTAGGTCGCAAGCTAAAGTACGGTAGAGCAACAAGGTTTTAGCTAGATAGGAGTAAGGATTAGAAAAGATGAGTGAGAAGGTGACAAGAATAGGTAAGGCCTTGGGATTAAGACCATCAAAACGAGAGAGTTGATGGTTTCCTTAAGCTATAAAAAGCTCCGTATAGCCTGAATGAACTGAGAGGAGTCTAAGACTATGAACAATTAGAAAAGATGAAATGTTGCCCTGGTAGTAGAATAAGGGTGTAATTGTGATAGATAAGAGGAGGACATTTATGCCTTTGATTGAGTAATGATTTAAAAAAATGGATATCATGAATTGCAAAGATTAGAATACCCCCTGTAAGATGAAACACATTTGCATACTATGAACTAAGGTTATTGATGTATAGTATCGTCCCTATGTGGATCATGCAAATCACTTCAAATGTTCCCCGATGCGACTTGTACCCTAGTGACAATGTATTACGTAAGAGGTTTCAAGTTATCAGTGGTTAATTATGGATCAATATTAAGTTGAATCAACAATGGATGGATAAATGTTACAAAGTATGAGATGAGATTAGGCCATCAGTCTTAAGATGAACAGTGATGAGAAAGCATTAGAGGACTTAGATTTATACACATAGGATAAGCTGCGAGAGAGTAACCTGGAGTTGGGCAGTAGATCTCGGTAATAATAAACTGAAGCAAGTGTTATGGTATAGTATAACCGACCTAGATTCAGTAAAGCCATAAGCATAGATAACTTAGGCTTGTGAAACAAGATATAGAAATAGTCGTAAGTTCGACAAAGTACCAAGCAAAGGACTTCAGTACACCTATAGATTCCTAGAAGGATATCTTGTCATAGTTCTATACATGTTCACAAAGTGCGGCCTAGAGATTGGCTAAAGGCTGGAGGAAAAAGAAGAGAAGGGTCATATAGTCGCACATACAAGGACAAAGTCATACAGGATGCATGATAGAAGGTAACAATAGTCATACTGTTGAATGAATTCCGACCACAAGTCATGGTGTGAGAAAGAGGCCTAAAGGGGGGAATGCCCTGGCCTACGGATTTATTCGTAGAACAGTTGCATAGATGGCAAGGACAGTATTAAAATATTCATAAGAGTAATAGGTTTTGAGACTGATAAGCGCATAAGTCAACATTCGAAGATGAATGTTCCAAAGGGGGGAATGATGTTACCTTCCATATTTTCATACATGAGAGTACATCGTAAGACAATTGATGTATGCTCAGAAATGAGATTATATTTGAAAGAACATAAATTAAGTTAATCATGTTACCTTGGAGGTTACAAATATTTAAGATCATGAATAACAAGTACAAGAGAGTAGGATGGCTTAGAACCTAAACAAAGTTGGGAATGTTATAACATGTACTTTGGGGATGAGTCTAGGGTTATTAACATGATAAAGAGGTTATGTTATGATTTATTTTAGTCATATGATAGTCTTCTGTTATGTTTTGAAGCTAAGCGAGTTGTGGAACCAAAGTTGTCAAAGTTCATCAAACATTACATTCATAAATGAACGGAAAATTAGGTCAAAATAGTGGAGCTCTTATCCAATATACAAGAAATTACGGGATTCTGCACCTAAAAAATAGAATATTTATGAGTCTAGTTTCTAACACATTAAAGCATTTGTCGATACGACATCAGAGTATAGAGATATTTGCATTTACGCGAGACTGCACTAGCAGCTCCCAATGGGACCCACTTAGGTGTTGTACGATAGTTGCATCTTTCGTAGCTTAACGATAGCATTATTATCATTGTTGTAGATTAAAGTGCGATGAGACATTTTAAACGTGGTCACTGGATAGACTGTGATAAGGCATGTTAAGGCTATTTCTTCTTTCCTTTTAGCAAGAACCACATGATACAAAGGAAACGAGCAACACATGCAACTTTCACAAATGACTCTATACTTACAATTAATAGGGGTGCCTATGTTCTTGATTCCCCCTGTGTCCTGTTATTATATCGTCTATTCATGGGTCTCAGAAAATACATAAGTTGATAAATTTTATTTCACGATATTAAACGAAGGCATATTTCGCTTATGACATTCCGAGAGATCTTATTGACTTACTTCATTATGCATTGCATTCATATATACATGTACATTTACCCATGATCATATGGCATTATATACGCGTATATTATATGTATATATGGTATGGGGAAAGGTTACAGTGTTATATATGCACCAGCCACTTGATCAACTACCATACATTTATGATTTCGCCCATTGAGGCAGAGATGATACGATGGGAGGCCCTCAGAGGCTTGATGATGTTATGTATGCATATACCTATGCATGATATGAAATTTATACCTATATACATTACACTATGAAGATTTCATGATTACTGAGGTATTTAGACTTACAAATCGAGCCATTTACTCCATATTTCTTTCACGTCTTTTATATACTTCTTTTCATGCCTTACATACTCCGTACTGTATTAGTACTGAAGTCCCTTTTTCCTGGGGACACAGAGTTTCATGCTCGTAAATCCCGATAGATAGGTTGATAGTCCTCCTAGTAGGCTATCTACTCAGTGGAAGGTGTTGTTGCACTCCACTTGCTCCGGAGTTGCCTATTTTGTTAGTATGCTCTAGGCATGTATTGATTGGTATGGCGGGGCCCTGTCCCGACCATTATGATTTTTATGTACTCTTAGAGGCTTGTAGACAAATGTCATGTATATGGGTACTTGTATGGCCTTGTCGGCCTATATTTTGAGTGTATAAATGTTCGTAACGGTCTTATAGGCCCTTATGTCACATGTATTAGTTTCTATATCATGCTGGATCGTCCTATGTCGAGTATTCCTTTACATTTTATTCTAGTTATTTCATGATGGACCTTATGTCCTATTTACCCATGATGGTGTGATAAGAAACATACGTTACATTGGTACTCGGTTAAGTAAGGCATAGGGTGCCCTTCGCGGCCCTCCGATTTGGGTTGTGACAATAAGGCCTTCTAAAGAGCCATCTAAATACTCAATAGGTAGTTGTTGTTGTAGGCGAACTCTGCAAGCAGTAGAAACTAATCCCATGCACCCCCGAAATCCATAACATAGGCACATAACATATCCTCCAAGATCAGAATGGTTCGCTCGGACTGCCCATCTATCTGGGGTTTAAAATGTTCTACTCAACTCAACTTGTGTGCCTAACTCACGCTGCACAGCTCTCCAAA
The DNA here is from genome assembly GCF_000715075.1 of Nicotiana tabacum. Lineage (NCBI taxonomy): Eukaryota > Viridiplantae > Streptophyta > Magnoliopsida > Solanales > Solanaceae > Nicotiana > Nicotiana tabacum. The sequence goes on along the minus strand of NC_134101.1, from coordinate 162,998 downwards.
AATACAATGTGAAGACCATTCCTCGATCGAAGATAATGTACACTGGCACACCATGGAGATGAAGAATCTCACAGATATAGATCTGAGCCAGAGGCTCTGAAGAATAGGTAGGCACAACCGGAATGAAGTGTGCAGTCTTGGTCAGTCTATCCACAATAACCCACACTGCGTCAAATTTCTTCAAAGTCTATGGGAGCCCAAAAACGAAATTCATGGTAATATGATCCCACTTTCTCTGAAGCAAATCGCCCGACCTCTGATGCTCACACTTTACCTGCTGATAGCTCAAACACCAAGCCACATACTCTACTATAACTTTCTTCATTCTTCTCCACTAATAGTGCTGACTTAAATCCTGATACACCTTGGTGACACCTGGATGAATGGAATACCGCGAAGTGCGAGCCTCCTCAAGGATAGACTCATGAACCCCATCCACATTAGGCACACATATTCGACCCTACATCCATAACACCTTATCATCTCTAATAGAAACCTCCTTGGTATCGTCGTTATGCATTGTATCCTTAAGGGAAAGAAAATAGGGGACTTCATATTGACGCGCTCTAATGGCTCATACAGAGAATACCGAGAAACCACACAAGCACGTGTCACGCCCCAAACTCAGGGTGCGCGACTGGCGCTCAACCGAGCAAGCCTGTACATTACCTTCTACCCAAACTTATTCAAGAATAACAGTAAAATCCAATTCATTAATTAAGCGGTGAGAAGGATAAAGTAAATAACAACTAAAACTCGTTATCGGTAGTTACATCATTTATAAGTTTCAAAATACATATACTTTCACAGTTTGATGTGGAACGTGTGATACAATTACAATATTACCAATTTGATTTTCCCCATACCAACATACCATCCACGCTATGTCTACGGAGCCTCTATTAGATACAAAAGAGTACAATTATAGTGCCCGCAACAAGGCTCCGTCTATACCTCAAAACATGGTGATAAAATGAACAAAAGATACATGACCCTGAGTGAAGTGGGGCTCACCAAATCACCTGCTATGGAACCATCAACATCCATTAAAGATGCAGCGCCCCCGACAAAAGGGACGTTAGTACTGTTGAATAGTACTAGTATATATGACTAAACACTCTATCAAAGAAACGAGCAGTAATGCAAGTAACGACAGTCATAATGTCAATTAAAGCCTCAAACAATTACCAAATATCAAATTAGAGATAAGATAAGTTTAAAATAAATTTCCAAATTTTAAGTTGGGAAATCTTTGGTACTGGTATACCACTATTCACAATTTCGATTACGATTTCCGACAGAGTTACCACCATGTATGCGGCATGGCATCCGATCACGACCCGATCAGCTAGGATGTCTCATGCGAGACATCAACCAAATCACAATTTCAATTACCATTCTAACACAATCACCACCATGTGTGCGGCATGTCGTCCGATCACGACCCGATCGGCTAGGCCATCTTATGCAATACATCAACCAAATCACAATTGCAATTACAATTCTAACACACTCACCGCCATGTGTTCGGCATGGCTTCTGATCACGACCCGATCGGGTAGGCAGTCTCATGTAAGACATCACCCTTTTCTATCAATTACCCTGTTTCATATTTTTGCACATCTCTTAATTTCATTGGCACTAATGGTCACAGTTGTATTATTTCTCTTGGCACATTTATCGTGTATCATATTTAACATTTCATATTTCACATTTCGCAATACGTGATTCGTATTTCATGTTTCGTATTTCATGCACACCTTTTTACTTTCAACCATCATCATGGACTTTCCAACAGCAAGGCATTTCTATTCAAGACATTTAAGCACATATTTGAGCAAATAGGAGTTTTAGGCACATTACAGTTTCTTACACAAGCTTTCATTAGCTTTCCTTTGAAATAATACTTGAGGTGAAGGCATTTAGATATGCAAGCACTACTTTGAACACATTCTCAAATAGTAGTACAACATAACAATAGCATTTTAATTACATAGTGATCACGGATGTCTTTTGACACTAGCTTATGCGGGTAATCGATTCACAATAAGCAACTCGGGACTTACATGGATATTGTGGGGTTAGATTTTAAGAGAAGAGTTTAGCCAACATACCTTACTTGAGCTTCCTTAACTCTAAATGTTCCAGAAATCTTAGCAACTTCAATCTATTTTAGAAAATTAGCAAATTGAACCAAAATTAGGATAATGATCATGGTTCTAGCTCATTTGAGCATTTTATCAAGCACTAGGTGTACATTAAGGTTTCAATGTCTTTTTATGGAGGATTCCTTCATCCTACAACCCATTCTTTACTATTTTCGCTCAACAATCTCCCTACATCCCATGATGAACCATGCATGCAAAATAAGCCACTCTCATACCCATGAAACAATTAATGAAGATTATCAGTATCACAATTCGGGCAGAGAAATAAGTTCTTGACTATAGCGTGACTACTAGAAGGAAAACTTAGACCCCAGAGTAATACAAATCAGTATGTGCTGGTGAACAAGGTAAACAAAACATGAATATGGGACTGAGTGATTTGATAACAGTCGGCATCATGAGAATTTCAGAGATTGCATTTGTGCGATAAGAATGGACGACAGAAGAATAACCTTTAAAGTTCATCTAGGAAGACGCTTCCCTAAAGTAAGCAATGTGAGCAAAGTTAAGCTTAAGGGACTATGTGTCCCAGTTACACTAAGTGTCACCCTCGTGAGTAAGGAATTTTATTATCCTGTACAGAAGGATTTTTGCAAGGCAAGTAAGGCTCATCGATGATGGGAAAATACTCTAAAGATGAAGAGGTAAAACATCTATACGTAGATTATCGTAGAACTAAATCTTAGTACTCCCCTAAAGGGGGGAATATGGAGTGATGTGGTATTAGGTCATAATTAAGGGGTTCTAGTAACTGTGAAATGGTAAAGGAAGAATGCGATAAAAATGAAAAGGGGGTGGGATTGCACTTATTCAAATCCTATAGATATGCTACGATTCCAGAACATTATGCAAGCACGATATCAAGGAGAGGAAGTAAGGGTTCCGACCGGGATGTTATTGATGAAGAAGGAGCCAGTGCGAGACGTAAGTTAAAACAACGGAAATAACCCAAGAAAGATTACAAGAAATATTGATATGAAAATGCACCAACGAGTAGTTAGTAGTTGATTCAGGAAGAGTCTAGTTATCGCTAGACAAGAGGATACAAATAAATCAACATATCGTGAAAGATAAATGTATTGAACCCCAGCATAGGGAATTTAGTCTTGCAGATACGAGATCGCAATTGTTGGAAAAAAAATTCAAATAGGAGTTGGGGTAATTAAAGGTACTGTATGAGTGTTACGAAAATAAAAGAGAGTACCACTGGGAAGACAGTCAAAATATCAGTTTAGTAGCAACCCTACAAGCACAAGGGCGTGGAGATAAGTAACAACAGATAATTATAGGTGAGGTAGGACATCAAAAACTCCATTGAGTATATGATGTAATAAGCTCGCAACTTTACAAGAGTCAAAGGGTCCTCCCTAAGTACTCTAATGAAAGACTAGCTGAGGAAATAAGGAAGAAAGCCTCAACCTAAACATAGTAACTTGAAGGAGAAATGGTCATGTAAAAAGAGTCTCACTCCAATATCGTATGCACTCCATAAAAATGTGGCACCTACCATGGCTTATGAACGAGAAGTAAAATCAAAAGTAATATTCGAGATCATATGAGTTGCGACAAAGGCTGATCAGAAGGAAGAGGAAACTACTGAGTCACATCAACTAAGTAAATCAGGAGCCTGATTATTGGACCAATAAAATTATAGAAATCGTGGTTGAGAACATTGCAGAGTCACTCTTAGTATCAGAGGTACAAGAGAGATAGTACAACAACCATATTCTATAACGGCTCTACGATAAAGCTAGTTAGAAGAATACCAGACTCATAAGAAGTCAGTATGAAGCTCCTACCAGATTGTGTATGGGCCGTAGGTGCAAGTATTATAATAGATCTTCAAGTTGTGGATATGAATTATACCTATGTGAAAGGGAGGTCATGAAATAGATAGAAGATGTGGCAAGATTTTAAGGTAAGTAAGGTAAAGGTGGACAACGTATGAGATACTCAAATACACAAGGTTGTGAATAGTACACTCTTTGGATAGACGGCTAGAAGCGTTGGCATTCAGTATCCATGAATAATTGCGGCGTCGTCAGTGGCATATTTTCCAGCCTATATTTTGTATGTATCGAGAGGTCTAGTTAAAAGAGTAAACAAGAGCTAGAGACGATGTGACATCTCGCTTGATGTTCCAGACGATACGACAAGGTTTTAGGAAGACTTGAGTAAGGATAAGGAAAGGCGAGTAAGAAAGTGACGAGAATGGATAAGTCCTCAGGATTAAGCCCATGAAAACAAAAGAGCTAATGGTTTCTCTACGTTATAGAAAGTTCAGTATAGCCTGAATCAACTCAAAGGAGTCCAAGACTAATAGCATTTAGAAGAGATGGAGTGCTGCCCTGGTAGTAGAATAAGGGTGTAATTGTGATAGATAAAGGATGATGTTTGGGCTTTCGATTGAGTAATGATTTGAAGAAAAAAAAAGAAGGGAATTTCATGAATTGTACATGATTAAAATACCCACGTAAGGTGAATCACATTGGGATGCTATGAAATACGGTTATGGAAGTATGGTATCGCCCCCAGGTCGATCTGGAAAATCACTTCAAATGTTCCTCAATGCAACGTGAGCCCTAGTGATTACGCAAAAGATTTCAAGTTATTAGTGGTAGATTGTAGATCAATATTGAGGTGAATCAACAATGGTTGGATAAAAGTTACAAAGTATGAGATGAGATTAGGCCGTTATTCTGAAGATTAACAGTAATGAGGAAGCATTAAAGGACTTAGATTTATACATATGGGATAGTCAACGAGAGTAACCTAGATTTTGGTAGCAGACCTCATTAACAGTAATTTGAAGTAAGAGTTACGGTATAGTATGACCTACTTAGATGCAGTAAAGCCATAGACGCCTAGAGGGACAACTTATCATAATTCCATATATGTTCACAAGTGAGGCCTAGAGATTGGCTAAATGCGGGAGGAAAAAGTAGAGAAGAGTCGCATAAGCCCACGTACAAGGACAAAGTCGTACATACTGCATGATAGAAGGTAACAATAGTTACGAGATTGGAAGAATTCCGACCACAAGTCATGGTGTGAGAAAGAGGCCTAAAGGGGGGAATGCAAGGACAATATTAAAACCATTCGTAAGAGCTATCCAGTTATGAGACCGATAAGTGCATCTGTCAACATTTGAGGATGAATATTCCAAAGGGGGAATGATGTTACACCTCACAGTATTACGTCGACGTTACACCTAATAGTATTGTATGTTGGATTTGTCGTAAGATAATTGACATCAGTTCAAGGACACGATTATTTTGAGATTATAAGTATTATTCTATTTACAATAAGTGATAAGTAAAGCCGTGAAGGTCAAAGGGTAAACAAGTGGAAGAAAATGAGTTTCGTCGAAGTTTGACATTTTGAGATAAATTACGATCCAAGATATAATACCCCATATTCATGGACTAGTGCCATACAAGGTACGATATGACCATGATCGTAATGTGTATAAAGTGTGTTAAAAGTGATTAGTATTTTAAGTAATTTGAGATAATTTTTAATTATGTGGGTAATTGATTAATTATTGATTAGTGGGAGATTAATGAGTTAACAAATCAATTGGAAAAATTGTGGATAAGCCTAAAGGGCCCGCAACGTGGAAGCAAGTCAATTAGGTGATAAGTGACTCTTTGGTTTAGATATTAGGTGGCATTTTAGGGGATTTTTGGGCAAAAGTCATCCTTATCAAGTGGGGACCACAACCCACAAATTATAAGTGATCTTCCTAAATCATTAAGTGGGATGTTATGTTTTGCTAAGCTTGCTAAGTAACGAAGGAGACTCAAATAATTCGTTTGAAACTTCACAATACTATAGCATCGTGAATTGCAAATTCCAAGGGAGCCCGATACAATCTTTCTCAAGAATATCATACGGATATTTCCCTACTCTCATTTGACTATACGTGTTTTTCTCAAAAGACGTGTGTAATAGAGATTGTTAAGAGAATCAGCTCAGGTATACTGTAGCTATCCTTTCTTTCCTTTTGTCATGATCTATATGATACAAACGAAACGAGCAAATAAGCAACTTTCATCAATAACTCTATTCATAGAAGCGCTAGGGGTGCCTATGTTCTTGATTCCCCATATGAATTATTATTATTTCTTCTATTCATGAGTCACAAAAAAATACGTATTTGATAAAGTTTATCCAAAAGACATATTGATCTTATGACATTCCGAGAAATCTTATTAACGTATTTCTTATGCATTTCATTCATTTATACATGTTCATTGACCCATGCCAGATGGCGTTATATGCATGTATATTATATGTATATGGGATATGGGAAAAGGTTACGGTGTTATATACGCACCACCACCTGATCAGCTGGTATATGTTGATGATATGATGGGATGCCCTCAGAGGCTTGATGATGTTATGTACACATATACCTATGCATGATATGACATTTATACGTATATTCATGACATTTAAAATATGAAAGGCTTTACAGAGCTATTCAAACTTACATGTTGAGTCTTTTCCTCCATGTTTCTCTCATGTCTTTTATTTACTGATTTTCATTCCTTACATACTCGGTACATTATTTGTACTAACGTCCCATTTGCCTGGGGATGCTGTGTTTCATGCCCGCAGGTCCCGATAGACAAGTTGAGAGTCCTCTAAATAGGCTATCAGCTCAGCAGAAGGTGTCGGTGTGCTCCATTTGCTCCGGAGTTGCTTATTTGGTCAGTATGATTTGGACATGTAATTATTAATATGGCGAGGCCCTGTCCCGACTTTTATGGTATTTATATACTCTAAAAGGCTTGTAGACATATGTCATGTACATGAAAGATTGTGTGGCCTTGTCGGCCTATGTTTAGTGTATGGGTGATCAGTTTGGTATTATAGGCCTGTATGTCATATGTATAAGTTTGTATTACATGTTGGGTCGTCCAATGACGAGTATTTCCTCATGTTTTATTCTACTTATCTCATGACAGCCTCTCTGGCTCATTTACATATGATGGTATGATACGAGAGATATGTTATGTTGGTGTAGACAATAAATTTGCGTCAAGAAAATAATCGAGACCGAAAAATATCGCAACAATCCTAGTATTTGATTTTAAATATTTTGAGTGTAAAATCTCTATGAATCCTCCTATTCTTCTTTGCAATAGTAAATAAATTCAAGGGAATTTGAGCATGATCTTGAATCTATATTTATTTCCACGAACGATGATCTTGAATTCAACTAACACGAACTTTGATTTGAACCCGTACTCCTTGAATCTTGATTTGTTCTTTGTTCTTGACCTTGAACTTGATTTTTTAAACCTGAACTTGATTGCTTGAAGCTTGAAACTTGTAGAGAAATTTGCGGCGTTTGATCCACGATCTCTCTCTTGCTTCTTGTTATAACTTCTGGTCTCTTTTCTGGGTTATGAAGACCCTATTTATAGTTGTGGAAGGGAGGAGTTGTGATAAGAACAAACACTTTCCGACCAATCAAATTGAAGTGTGACATGGACGCATTTGATTGGCCAGAACATGTCACTTGCACACATGGCGCGATTTCATTAGCCCAAAATATTTATTTGGACTAATAGATTTAAAAAATGGTCCAATTTATTTTACTGAATTTAGATCCAATAAATTCTATATTCCTACAAATGACCCCTGCTTCAAGACTTGTTGAGATATAGGCTTGTCGTAACCGAAAACGGGTCACGAAGTATTACTAATTTGTCAAATTTGTCACGTGCCAGAGTAGAATGCAGAATACTACCCATGTAATTTGTTACATATATAACCAATCAATTACCTGAACAATGTAATAATCATTTACCTTTGAATGAGGACAAGGACAAAACCATGCAAACTACTAATTTAAAATAAGTTGTAGCGCCAGTGCATCTCCATATCTCAGTAGGAAACTAAAATCAAGACTTATTGTAATGATTAGATCACATTCCTTTTTTATTGCAATGATTAGAAAACTTCACACAATTTGAATGCATTTCTATTATAAACTTCACATTCAAAACCATCAGACGTTATTTGAATACAAAACTTCACACAATTTGAATACAAGTCGTAGCCACCAGTCATTTCAATTCCAAATAGCAATTTGAGTTACTTTATGATTCCTGTGATTGCTGCCGAGACGAGACCAATCCTATTACGAAGTCACAATGAAGTAATCGAATTCTATCCGGAGTGAAAAATACGCAATCCCACACCGGCAATTCACCTCCAAGAACTGCCTTATGACTTCTATAAATACAATACTCTTTATTCTATTAGTTCCACTTTCAGCGTTTGCAGACCACTTTAACTACTTTTGACGACTTGGAAGCATTGACGCGAAGGTAATTTCTTCTTATTTTCTTGTGCTTTCTTTATTCTATTGTCCTTTTTTGTTGGTGAAACAAGAAGGATTTGTTCTTATTTAACAAGATGATCCATGCATGAAGAATACCATCATAGGGTGTGAGGGGATGAGTACTCATCCTTGCCCGAATATCAGAGAGATTAATCTCAATGTGGCCCGACTACCGGAGGGATTACTCTCAATGTGGCTCGACTACCGAAGAGATTACTCTCAAAATATGGCTCGACTACCGGAGAGATTACACTCAAAATGCCCTGACTATCAGAGAGATTACTCTCAAAATGACCCGACTATCAGTGAGATTACTCTCAATGTGGCCCGACTACCAGAGAGATTACTCTCAATATGGCTCGACTACTGGAGATATTACTCTCAAAATGACCCGACTACCGGAGAGATTACTCTTAATGTAGCCTGACTACCGGAGAGATTATTCTCAATATGCCTCGACTATCGGAGAGATTACTCTCAATGTGCCTCGACTATCAGAGAGATTACTCTCAATGTGCCCCGGCTATCAGAGAGATTACTCTCAAGAGACTTACATGTCCACCTTAAGATTGGAAAATATAGTTTCCTTTTAAAAACAAACCCACGAAGAGGCCAACTTAAAGTGTAAAGGGACTTATATGTCCACCTTAAGATTGGAAAGTTAGGGTTTCTTTTTAAGGACAAACCCACGAAGAGGCCAACATAAGGTGCAAAAGGACTTATATGTCCACCTTAAGATTCGAAAGTTATAGTTTCCTTTTAAGGACAAACCTACGAAGAGGCCAACTTAAGGTGCAAATGGAATTATATGTCCACCTTAAGATTGGAAAATTATAAAACTTCAATTAGAAGACTTCGTGGACTTGACGACATTGACTTGAATATTTGGAAACTTTGATGATTTGGTGGACTTTGCAGACTTCAACTTGAAGAGTGGCGAACGTGAAGACTTCAACTTGAAGACCGACAGATTTGAAGATTTCAACTTGGAGACTTCAACTTGAAGACTGACGGACTTGAAGACTTCAAATTGGAGACATGGAGGGTTTAAACATTTCAACTTGAAGACCAGCAAACTTGAAGACTGGAGGACTTATATATTTCGTGAACATGAAGACTATAATCGCCCTATTGAAGACTATAATCGCCCTATTGAACATAGTCAATCCCTGAACTTTAGTGCAAATACTTGGAAGCCTCCTAAAAGACTATAATCGCCCTATTGAAGACATTGGTTTATCATGAAGGCTTGCCCCCTCTAAGTCATATGAGATCCAAAGTTCAAAAGAAGAATGAAATTTTAGCCTGATTTTCAAGTGTTGTTTGAGTGAATTATTTCGATCATACTTCATTTGGACAACGACTAGGGAAATATGTATCTTTCGAACTTATGCGACTGAACTCAGAATGAAACTCTAAGCTGCCTACGTACCTCGGTGAAGAAGATCAAGTCATACCGTAGTTCATAATGGGTGGATTTGGTTTTTTATGTCCTAACTTTTCCTTAGGCCGCCCCTTTTGAGGTTTTCAACCTAGTAGACTTTTTTTTGTGTCCTAACTTTTTCCTAGGCCGCCCCTTTTGAGGTTTTCAACCTAGCAGACTTTTTTTTTGTGTCCTAATTTTTTCCTAGGCCGCCCCTTTCTAGGTTTTCAACCTAGCGGACTTTTATTTTATGACCTAACTTTTTCCTAGGCCGCCCCTTTCGATGTTATCAACCTAGCGGACTTTGTTTTTCTTTTTGTTTGTATGGGCCGTACACAGTATAGATTCATGCGGGCTAGGAGTGTAGGAACATGCAGTTTAGGCTCATGCGTCAAGGAGCATTGCAACTTCAAGGATAATACTTCTTCAAAAACTTACCATTGATAGGGCCGATTCTCATGCCATCTGCATCAACTAGCTTGTAAGCCCCACTTGAATAAGCTTCTTGTACGACATACGGCCCATCCAATTTTGAAGTGAACTTCCCTAAAGGTTTATGGGAAGTAATTATGGGTCTTCGTACGACAAGGACTTGATCTCCTACTTGAAAGGATCTCAGGCGAACTCTTTTATTGAAGGCGCGAGACAATCGAGCTTGATAACATTCAAGACTCTGCTGAGCTTCCAACCTTTTCTCATCAAGAGCCTCCAACTCTGCTAATCGAAGTCGAGAATTTTCTTCATCAGTGATGCCTTCTTTAATAGCTAATCGTAATGAAGGTATTTGACACTCGAGTGGCAAGATGGCTTCAACTCCATAAATGAGTGCATAAGGGGTCGCTTGTGTTGGCGTGCGGTGAGTTGTCTGATATGCCCACAGAGCTTCCTCCATACAGTCATGCCAATCCCGTTTGGAATTGGACACGACTTTCTTTAACAAGTTGCATAGAGTTTTGTTCAATGCCTCAGCTAGACCACTCGCGGCAGCATTATACATCGAAGAGTTACGTTGCTTGAAGCCAAAGAGATCACAAATCTTTTCCATTAACCTATTATCGAATGGCTTTCCATTATCTGTTATTATGTAACGAGGAATGCCAACGCGATAGATTATGTTTACTCGGATGAAACTTGCAAAAGTTTCCTTCTTTACCTCTTTAAGAGCAACAGCTTCAGCCCATTTTGAGAAGTAGTCAGTTACAGCCAAGATGTACAGGTGTCCACCAGAGGACTTTGGCAGTGGTCCAACAACATCCAATCCCCAAGCGTCAAACGGCCAGGATGCCACAGTCGGGTGCAACACTTCAGGAGGTTGACGAATAAAATTTGTATGGAATTAACAAGCCTTGCATCTTTGAGCGTAGTCCAAGCAATATTTTACCATTGTTGGCCAATAATATCCCATCCTTTTTATATGGAAGTAGAGCTTTGGTCCAGACTGGTGTGACCCACATACCTCAGAATGTGCCTCTTAGAAAGCTTGGAGTGGTTCTTCTTCCCCTAAGCATCGCAAGAGTACTCCCTCGAATGACCTTCTGTATATAGTATATTTGTAGTAAAGGAAGCGAGGTGCATGACGATGGATTTTAGTCCTTCTTCTCAAATTTTCTGGAAGTATCCGATAACATAAGTAGTCGATAATGGGTTATCACCATTCTTCTTTCTCAACTTTAGAAACAGCGACAAGATGCTTAAGTTCATTTTCTTCACCTTTAGCCTCATTTGGCGGCGGTACCACCCATTTTTGGAAGATAGTAACTTGCGCTTGATCAGGCAGGGTTAACGACAAAGCTAGGGCAGCTAAAGCATCAGCCTTCTTATTTTCTTTTCTTGGCACATGCTGAATAGTCACATCACCGAGCCACCCCATTAATTTTTTAGCATAATCATGATATGGGCGTAGTTTAGTCTTCTTGACCTCGTAACTACCTAGAAGCTAATGGACCACTAACTGAGAGTCACCAAAGACTTGCAATTGCAACTGCTTCATTTCGACAGCAATTTCAAGCTCAAGTATTAGTGCTTGATACTCAGCAATGTTGTTAGAGCAGAGTTCCGTCAACGTAAAAGAGTAGGGAAGAACATCACCTTGAGAAGTGACAAATACTACACCAGCACCAGCTCCTCCACGATGTGCAGCACCATCAAAGTACATATTCCATGGAGGCTGAACTTCAATAACCATTGAGTCCTCATCAGGCAGTTCGTCAGTTAGCTCCCAATCATCAGGTATAGGGTGATCTGCCAAGAAGTTTGCTAACGCTTGTCCTTTTATAGCCTTTTGAGGGATGTACACATTTTCAAATTGTTGAAACTGGAGGTACCACCTTGCTAGCAATCACTAAGGATAGGTTTTGATATTACGAACTTGAAGGGATTTGCTCTAGAAACCAAATGAACGACATGAGCTTGAAAGTAGTGCTTCAACTTTTGGATTGAGAAGACTAGCGCCAAACATAACTTTTCAATTGGCGAATAATTTAGCTCATTTGGTATCATCATCCTGCTCAAGTAGTAAAGGGAGTTTTCCTACCCTTCACTATTTTGTTGGGCCAACAACGCTCCAACAGACCTTTCTTGTGTTGAAATGTATAGTATCAGCGGCTTTCCAAGTACAGGGGCTGCCAAAACTGGAGGCTTCATCAAGTTGGATTTAATGCTCTCAAAGGCATTGCTACACGCTTGGTCCCATTTGAAAGGGACACCTTTCTTCACAAGGCGACTAAATGGTTGGCACCTCCCTGTTAGGTTTGAGATGAATCTCCTAAGGTACGCTAACTTTCCTTGCAGACTTTCCAATTCGTGAATATTCTGAGGCTCAGGCATTTTCAAGATTGTATCTACTTTGGCTTGATCAATTGCAATCCCTCGATGACGGACAATGAAACCAAGGAACTTTTCGGAAGTAACTCCAAAGGTGCATTTCAATGGATTCGTCCAAAGTTGGTACCTCCGGAGCAACTCAAACACCATTCTCGAGTCTTTCAAATGGTCGCTCTTATCTCTTGATTTTACCACCAAGTCGTCAACATATCATTCGACATTCTTGTGGAGAAAATCATCAAACATATTCTTCATAGCCCTTTGGTAAGTAGCACCAGCATTTTTCAAGCCAAAAGGCATTACCTTGTAGCAATAGATGCACTTGGGGGTGCGGAATGTAGTAAGCTCTTCATCTTTTGATTCCATGCAAATTTGGTTATAGCCTGATGAACCATCCATAAACGACATTGCCTCATACCCAGTAGTACCATCGATCATCAGCTCTGGAATAGGAAGCGGGAATTCATCTTTGGGACACGCATTGTTGAGATCCCTAAAGTCGACGCACACTCGAATATGGCCATTCTTCTTCCTTACAGGGACAATACTTGAAACCCACGTTGGGTATTTGACTTCCCGAATAAATCCAGCTTCAATGAGTTTGTTAACTTCGGTTTCAATCAGGGGAACCAAGTCTGGCCTAAAGTGCCTTTGAGATTTCTTAATAGGACGAGCACCATTCTTGACCGCAAGATGATGGACTGCTACTTTAGGGTCCAAGCCAGAAATTTCTTTGTAACTCCAAGCAAAGACATCCCTAAACTCTTTGAGTAACTCAATATAAGTGCTTTCTTCATCAACTTCTAGTAAAGCACTTAGGTAGGTGGGTCTTGGATCTTCATCGGTGCTAAGGTTAACTTCTTTTAAGGCATCAACTGTAGTATTCACTCCTTCTTCGAGTTCATGTGGAGCATCATTCGCATCTTTATCTTCTTGAGGGTCCCCATCATTGAAGGATATGTGATAACATGGTGAGAAATCATCCAATTTATCGGCATCCTCCATTAGAGATAAAACACCATGCTCGCCTTTTGCAGTAACATGATACGAAGAACCCATACTCTCTTCGTCTTCATCACGTTCTTTAGTGTAGACCACACTGTATGGCTTCACCTTCAGTACCTCATCACACGAAATCATGACTTTTGTTTGTCGCTTCATTCTAGAAGGAACCAAACTTTGGAAATCTTTAGAGAGCTTCTGAATTTTGGGCAAAGCAGCTGTTTTTGTATTTTGGTAATTTCTCTGGAACTTATTCCCCTTCTTAAATGGACCCAATCTCTCAAATACAGAAATTCTCACAGTTTATTTTCCAAGTCGATCAAAGACAAAAGGCTTGTTAGAAGCAGTATATTCGTCTTCTATAGTGATATAATTGATGCGTGTCCTTCTTATGGAGATGTGCACTGGTGACGGTTGCTTGTATCCCAAACCTTCACGTGGTTTCCTCGTCGCATCTTTTGATGGGAGCTTCCCTAACTTTGACAGCTCATTGGGATTGTATCCAGCCTTTACAAATACCCTGTAAGCATTAGGATCAAAACCTTCATCTGTTCACTTTGTAGGGAGTGCCATATTCTACAAACGGTTTTGGGCTACAAACCCTGCAAGTGGCTTTGAGGACAACTTTACTGCCTCAATTCGTTTTATCGGAAGAGTTTACTCCTTTAGCGTGTTAGTTTGGAGATTAGATGATTCGCCTTCATATTTCTTTCTTTTAGGGACATATTGGAGTGCAGGACTTACTTTCTTGCCATAAGACGCAATATCTCCCCTATGAGATTTATTCACGTTGGGTTGTACCTCCTCAGTAGTAGCTTTGGCGCTACCAGCAATCACCTCAGCTCTTTTAGTTTTTGGCTCATCATTCTTGCTTTTCATGCCATCCTTAGCTTTTAGCTCCTTCACAATGCGGTTCTTCAAGTAAAACTTTGCATCGGCGAAGCGTGACTCAGCCTCGATGAATGGCTCATCATCAGCAACTATCTTCTTCTGGACTTCACCCTCGCAATACTTCAAACATTGATGGTAGGTAGATGGAACCACTTTATTCTCATGTATCCAAGGCCTTCCGAGCAAGACGTTGTATGAAGTCTTTGCATCGATCACATGCAACCATGCACTTGATTGCATATGTTCAATGGTAATTTCCAACCTGATCACACCTATGGCTCTTTGCCCCCCTTGGTTGAATCCTTGGATCATCACTCGACTTTCTGATAGTTCGTTCATGGGAATACCAAGTTCTTTCACAGTGCGAATTGGCAAAATGTTCACTGAGGATCCTCCGTCAACCAAAATTCAATTTACCCTTTCATCACGCATATAGCCAACTAGGTACAATGGGCAATTATGAAGAGTGTCACCTAGCAGAAGATCGTCATTTGTGAATGTGACTTTTCCTCACAAGCATTAACTTCTTGAGGAGTGGACTCGATGAGCTTTTTCGAAGATGTTGCCAATAGTAGGTCATCACTCTTTTCGTTCCCTTGATCAACATGACAACAAGAGGCACCGATACCCCCATGGGAAATCTTCATGCGGAACCAACTTGGTAAAAACTCCTCCAAGGTCACTAGATTTCGTGTCTTTTGAGAGTGGTGCACCTCCGCTTTTGCTTTCTTTAAGTGCGTAATCGGATTCCATCTCCTTGGTCTTTTTATCATCATTTTCCTTGTTGGTTATTCTACTGATTCTTTTCGTGGGCTCCTTTTGTGGTGCCTACGACGTGTCACCAACGTCCAACCTTCATCATCATTAGGTTTATTGCCATCATCTTTGTCGTTCTCTAGTAATTCTTCATCTTTACTTTCTTGAAAACCACATAATTCATCCGGACTGAATGAGCCAAAGGTGATAGATACTTGGTTTGTGCTTGCTTTCTCATCTTCAAGCACAATCTTCTTTTCGTGAGCCAAGTCCTTAACTATGTCCTTGAAGACAAAGCACTTCTCCAGAGGATGGCTTACAAGTCGATGGTATTTGCAGTAATTTGGGTCATTTGTTTTCCCAGCTTCATTTGGCCGCTTAATCTCTGGAAGCTTAATGAGATTTAACTCGAGGAGTTCTTCGAAAGTGGCTGGCTCATTAGAATCCAGAAATGAGTACTTTTTCTCTTCCATTTCTTTTAGAGCCAACTTTCCACTTGGCGTATCTTGAAACGAAGTGGATTTCATACTCTGCTTCTTGCTCACCTTCGTCGTGAACTTCACAGGTGATGTGTTGACATTCATAGCTTCTTTGTTTTTAGATCTTGGTTCAAACTTGCTCTATTTTCTGACTTCTTGCTTGTCGTTCCCTTTGCGAGGTTCATAGATGGGTAGCCTTTCATTTCCAGTGAAGGCTAATCTTGAAACATTAGCCTTTCCCGGATGATATAAAATATAAATGTCATAATCCTTGAGTAATTCAAGCAATCTTCTCTGGCTTAGATTCATCTCCTTCTGTTTGAAAATATATTGGAGGCTCTTATGGTCCGTAAATATATCCACATGGACCCCATATCATTACGCAACGAAAGATGCAACTATCGTACAACGAACGACAAGCTTATTTATTATTAAAACGGACAGCATCTCCCTTGTTTTCCTTTCTTTCCCCAAGTCCATAAAAATAACAAGATCACATACAACCTTCAATATATACTTTCAGTACCAAAACACATCGAACAGCCCAACAACACAATTCACCCTACACAACAATAAGGGCACAAATGTCACCAACAGAACTACTACTTAACACGACGAACGGTAAGCTTGGATTGGAACCAAACCCCAACTCTTTTTACCATATCCCCTATACTTAAAGCACCTTCAAACAGTCCAGAATATAAAAACATATATTGGCATGACATTGCAACCTTATATTCATCATAAAAGTAACATCAAGCAACCCAACAACATGTTACAACATTATGGACAACTTCTAAGTATCGTGTGGTTGCTTATTCTCCTATTGAAAACATCATCAACATAATAAAAATATTTACCAGCATAACAACAATACGAACATTATAACCAAGCCATTCCCCGTGATTTCCATCCATATGAAGTCATATACACTACTCCAAAATAGTCCAATAAGAGACAACAACTTCTTATACAACTTCAAGTTTTATCTTGTAATTCTTCATCCAAATAACTTAACCAACGCATATATAAGCTTAAGGCCAGGAAATAGAGTGTTATACATACCTTAAATAATTAGAAAAAACTCAAACCAAAGAATCCCTTAGCTTACAAGCACCCTTAATGGCATCACAACACCATATAGACTCTTTTCTTTACTTAGGCTAACTTTTGAGGATAGGTCTAGGTAAAACCACCTTGGATTAGACTTGGAACCTTAGAGAGCTGTTAGAGAGGTGTTGAGAGAGTTTGGGAAATTTCCTTGGTCAAAAATAGCCAAAAAATGAGGCGTACAAGCCCGTTAAAATGTTCAAGGGTCGTCCACCACCTAAGTGTATCCCATTGGGAGCTGCTAGTGTAGTCTCGCAAAAATGCGAATATCTCTATACTCTGATGTTGTATTGACAAAAGATTTAATGTGTAAGCACAATAGTGTAACATCTTTACCTCAATATTTGCCTCAAAAGTACCACGCATTATTTATAACCCGCTCACTTACTCTAACATAGAGGTCAACGACATTGCCTTTCCTTCTTGAATCAAGTGCCCTCACACAATAATAGAGAGTAGTTCCACACAATAAAATATAAGAACAATTAGGAACTCAAGATAGAAAGAATTTGCTCACTCTCGGAAACAACATTCATATGCCACAAAAGATGAACCATAAGCTTGCCCGTAGTGTACTACTCTACTAATCGAGTTCATTCAGTCAAGGATCAAGTAGGACTTTAGTTGGTTGTAATGTAGGCTGCTGGACGGGTAAGATACATTTAGATATAAGAGTGACTACACCTCCCTAAGCACTTTAATACATGTACTCTAACATTCAAAACCCCACACTTATGTCAAACCAAAACTCCACCTTCATATCAATATACATCGACTCCCAAATTATTTAAGCACAATTACATCAAGAGTTACCACTTATCCATGAAAGTTTTTCAAAACAATACAACTATTTTTTCTTTCTTTTTTCAATTCAAGTGATTCTTCCATTTTCAAAACAATGCACCTTTCTCATTATTTCATTAGTTCAAATCAAAAGCCAAACCATCCACCCCACACTTCAACTTTTATAAAGTTCATAACAATTTCAAGTGCTCACGAGAGGTACAAGGTTCAAATAGCTGGTCAATTCAAGCAAATGAGTAAAGCTTCTAATGTGGTTGCCAAAAAAAACAGGATTACGGGCTCAAAGGGGTTAACTAAGATACATAACAATTAGGTGGGTAAAAGCATAAAACTGGCTCAACAAGGAAATGCCTATATCATTTCCAAGACTGAACAAAACTACTATTTCGCTTTGCAAACACACGTGGCAAGTTATAGACATCAAATGCAAAGCATATAATAACACAAAACCTCACACAAACATGGCACATAACTCACTCAAGATCGAATTATCAAGACACTCTAGTCAAAGCAGTTAAGTAAAGTAAAGCTCATACCATTTAAGGAACTTATACAAGACTGAAAAATTGATCCTAAGCGTCACAACTAAAGCACTCACTATTCTCAAGGCATAATAAAGTCAAGAAATATTTCTTTCATTTCAAATCATAGCACAAGGTTTCTTACTTCTACAAAATAAAAACTAACTACACCCGATTCAAACAAAACCCTTGGAAAAGAATCGCGACACAAAGAAAAACCAAGGGGGAATTGACACAATACCTAACAAAAGATTATTTTTTGCCTTTTTCTTTCGACTTTAATCCCTCAAGAAACCTGGCGAATGATATCCATCGTCAGGAAAAATCAAAAAATTTAAAAGTTTTATGTTTTTTTCAATTTGTTTCTACTACTCAAACTATCAAAAGCAAAAACAATAAAACTAACTAAAGCAAAAACTAAGACTAATATACATACAATATACAATTATCCTCCACGCCACACTTTAAGTTGTGGCATGTCCCCATAGCACACAATTAAAAAGCATAAGGTAGAGGAAACTTACATGAATATCTAGTCAAGGTATGAATCAAAGTCGGGATCCATTCCATGCGCCCGAACTAGTGCAAACATCCATGCAGACAACTTCTTTTCATTCTTTTTGGGGTACATCCCACACTTATCTTTTTCACTCAATGCAACCTTCTCTTTCACATTAGTCACATTCCACTCAACACTTGCAGCTGGCTTCTCCTTTTTCACTGCCTTTTCTACATCCATCTTGAACGTTACAGTTTCTCCCCCCACTCTATGCATCAGGTTTGTCTCATGTATATCTAATATTGGTCTACCTATTGCTAATAATGGTCTTCCTAGGATGAGGGGTATCTCCTTATTCTCCTCCATCTTCACCACTATAAAGTCTACTGGAAATACAAACTTATCCACCCACACTAAGACATCTTCAACTATCCCCTCGGGTGTTATCTGTTTTTTATCTGACAGCTGCAATGATATTGGTGTAGACCTTATCTCTCCAATCTCATTCTCTAGTTTCCTGTAAATTTATAAAGGCATTAGATTCATTGAGGCACCTGAATCACATAAAGATTTATCAAAGTTAAGAGTTCCTAAAGAGCAAGGTATAGAATCTCCACACTTTTGTGGGAGTTTGTTTTGCATGATTGCACTGCAATGCTCTGTGAGCTTGCCTACCGATGTCTCTTCTATCTTCATCTTCTTTGTAAGGATCTCCTTCAAGAACTTTGCATAAACTTGCATTTGTGAGAGAACTTTGGTGAATGGCAGGTTTAAATTAACATGTCTCAGCATATCTAAAAATCTCTTAAACTGCTTGTCCAACTTTTCTCTATAGAGCTTTTAGGGAAAATGTAGAGCAGGCATGTGCTTGGTCTCTTCATTAGAGTCTTCCTTTCTTGAAGTTTCCCCCTTCTTCTTTTTCTCTTCTCCCTTCTTACCTTTCTTCTTATTACCATCTTCGATTTTCAGCTCCTCCCTACTTTCTTTTTCAGGTATCACCTTTTTTGGATTGGAGTGGGATCTTTCAATACTTGCGTGCTTCTCAGGGTCATAACATTTACCGTTTCTTTGGGATTCTTTTCAGTATCAGCTGGTACAGTACCTGGGATTCTTTCAGACAATATATTTGCAACTTGTCGCACTTGTCTCTCCAAGTTACGCAAATCTGTTCCAAGTTCTTTAATAGTTTCACCATGAGCATCTAATATCTCAATTGGCTGTTGAGACTGAAACTGCGGCCTCTCTACTGAAATCTGGAATTATTTTATTGCCATGCATTTGCTGTACCGCCAGGTGAAATCCATAAAAAATCAGGGTGCTTCTGACCCATTGCATTGAAATTATAATTACCATAACATTCACTTCCTCCATAGTAGCTTGACACTCATGAGTAGGGTGTCCTCTTCGACATATATCACAGGCTACATGAGGCTCGTTATGTATCGAGGCTTAAGATTCCTCATTTCTTTGGCCATGGCATCAAGTTGTACCTGCACATATGTGTTAGTATCAACTTGGTGAACACCAGTTGATCTTCTTCTTTCAGTAATCTCTGAGGGCCACTGATTTGCATCTTCAGATAACTCATCTAGAATTGTGACTATCGCCTTTAGATTATTTTTCATCAATGGACCTCCAGCTGCATTGCTCAATGTTCTATGTGAGGTAGGTGTCAATCCATCCCAAAAGTCATGGAAGTTGCATCCAGAGTCCGACTCCGCTATGTTGACACTTTCGCACAATCTCCTTAAACCTCTCCCAAGCTTGAAACACAGTTTCAGTCTCGTTCTGGTTGAAGTTATGGATTTCTCTTCTAAACTTGCCCGTCTTAGCTGAGAAGAAATATTTAGCAAGAAATTTTCTGGTTATCTCCTCCCATGTTCTAATTGATCCCTGGGTCAAGCTTCGAATCCAATGCTTTGCATCATCTTTGAGAGTGAAGGGGAATGCCCTTAGGTAAACTGCATCTTGTGACACATCATTATATTGAAAGGTGTTCATGATCTCCTTGAAGTCTCATTAGATCATTGTTTGGATCTTTGTTCTGCTTTCCTCTAAAAGCACAAAATTGTTGAAGTGTTTGAAGTAACCCTTGCTTTAACTCGAAATTATTAGCTGCAACTGGGGGTGGTCTCACCCCGTAGGGTTGATTCTATGCCATTCTCTGAGTCCTCTCTTCTTCATATGCAATTTCTATATCTCTAATAGCTGCTTCTTCAGCATCCCTTGCAGTTTTTTCTCTTCGTTGGGCTGCCTCCATCGTAGCCAAATCTACATTATCATCATCTCCGGCCATGTTTTCTTTGGTTGAGGATTTCCCAACCTTCTCTATATTCTCAAGGAGATTTCTTTCCTTCATCAACTGTCACAGTTATCTCTCTATTTCTGGCTCGAATGGTTGCACTTCTTTCCCAGACAATCGAGTCATGCACCTGTCACGCCCCAAAACCAAGCAGCGCGACCGGCGCTCAACCGAGTGAACCCGACTGAGCAAGCCTGTTAGATTCCTTCTACCCAAACTCATTCATGAATAAAGATAATATATGTTTTCCTTAATTAAATAATAAAGTGATCATGTCTGTAATTACAAACTTATTACCAGAAGTTTCAAAAAATTTAAAGTCTCGAATGGACAAGTAATACAACCACAACATATAATAGTTTGTCTTTCCCAGCACTAATAAACAACCCACATTATGTCTATGGAGCTTCTATAGATAAATAAGAGTACAATTATAATGCCGACAACAAGGCCTCGGCTATACCTCAAATCGAATACACAAAGTACAAAAGATTCATGACCCCAAAATGACCAATATCTCTTGCTGTGAAACCACCTGCATCCATTGAATGATGCAGCGCCCCGGCAAAAGGGACATAAGTACTGTCGAATAGCACTAGTATGTATAACTAAACACCCTCTCAATAGAATGACAAATAATACAAACAAGATTATCATAATATCAATGAAAGCCTTAATTAACATCAAATCTCAATTTAGGATCAAGGCAATGTTCAAATTAATTTCCATATCTCACATTGGGAGATATTTAGTATCGATATACCATTGTACACAATACCAGTACCACCGTATTCTCAAAACGGAGTCCGATCACGACCCGATAGGCTAGGCTATCTCATTAGAGACATCAACCACAATTTCTTTCAGTATCAGTACCACCGTCTTTAACACGGAGTCCGATCACGACCCGATCGGCTAGGCTATCCTTTAGGGACATCGACCACAATCACAATTTCAATTACAATTTCTAGCACAATCACCACCATGTGTGCGACATGGTGTCCGATCATGACCCGACCGGCTAGGCTGTCTTATTTGAGACATCAACCTTTTTATATCAATCATCATATTTCATAATACTTTCACATCTTTTCATTTCATTGGCACTAGTGGCCATAATTATAAGATCATTCTTGGCACGTTGGCCATATTCAGCATTTCATGCTCACTCAATCAATTTCAAATATCATCCTCATCATCAACAACAATCACAATTCAAATCAAAGTGTGTTGTACACATGTGAGCCATTTAGAGTCTAATGCACATAAAGAGGCATAGTAGCCTTCATTTGAACTTGACTTAAAGTCAAAACATTATTAATGCACAGCCCATTTTTTAACACATCGTCAATTGGTAACATAACACGAATAGAGCATTTGGGATGCTTGTTGAACATATATCTTTCATCCCAATCTTACTCGGAAATACAAATTTAATAATGAATCACACGGGACATACATAATTTACATGAATATCGTATGATTCAATTCTAAGAGAAGGGTTTAGCCAACATACCTCAATTGAGATTTCTTAAACTCTAAAACGTTCCGGAATTCTTAGCAACTTCAATCTATTTTAGAAATATAACAATTTGAATCAAAATTAGGAAGATAATCATGGTTCTAGCTCATTTGAGCATTTTATCAAACACTAGGTGTGCACAAGGTTTCAAGGTCCTTTTAGGGAGGATTCCATTATCCAACGACCCAATCTTTACCATGCTTAGTTCAACAATCTTCCTACACCCCTTGATATCACATGCAGGTAAAATAATCAACTCTTATGCCCAAAACTTATCTTGCTAATTACCCATATTCAGATGATTTCGAAATTAGGGTTTAGGGTGTAGAATCTTACCTCTAGGATGAAGACCTAGTGAGCTTGCCTTCTTAATCGTCCAAAACTTGAGCAAGAATTGAAGAACAATTATTGAAGAACACCTTTTCACTCTAGGGCACTCTCTCTCACTCTAAAATTTCAGATTATATCTCCAAAATTGCCCAAAACGTGTATTTAACGAAGTAGGGTCAGGTTTTAAAAACCCAAAAATGAAGCTCCGAAATAGGTTCTGCAGTAGCATATGCGACCGCATAATGGTTATGCGGACCGCATATCGGTCGCATAATTGGTGCCAAAAATGACCAAATATCTGCCTGAGTCTGCGGTCACTATGTGGTCTGCATAACTGTTCTGTGGTCGCATAGTGCACCACATAACAGTTATTTTGTTGCATAGTCGACTGCATAATTGCTTCCAATTGACCCAATTAACTGGCTCACTCTGCGACCATTATGCGGTCCGCAGAGTGATTCTGCAGTCGCATAATGAACCGCAAAAATGCACTTAGGATCATTCGTCCCTGAATGAGGGTCAAAATTTGTTATTAGCATCTTATACAACTCAATTTTTCATACCACATACCAGCAGCCCCAAATTTTACTTACTCCCTAAATTTGCAAAAATTTCGCCAGAGTTTCCTTTGTAACTAGGCCTATCCATATGTCAGAGAGCCCCAGAAACATATCCTAACAACATATAGGTAATCCAACAACGTAACATAATACAAAACAACACCAATTGTGGCCTTACAAGCAATGTATTTCCAGAAAGGAACACCCTTAACGCCAATTGTACAGTTCATACAAAATTCATAGAAACTAAGTCTTATAATTTTCCTTGATCATAACTTTATAAATACATAGTTATTCAAACAAATAAAGATACTTTTTCTTCATTTCTTTCTCGGCCTCCCAAGTAGCCTCTTCAACCTGTTGGTTTCGCCACAATTCTTTCATGGAGGCAATTTCTTTATTTCTCAATTCTCGGACTTGCCGATCAATAATAGAAACCAGAATCTTTTTGTAAGTCAATTTTTCATTTACCTCAATAGTCTCAACCGGAACAATGAGTGTCGGATCTCCAACTACTTTCTTCAACATAGACACATGAAACGCTTGGTGTACTAATGACATCTCAGTTGGTAGCTCGACCTTGTACACCACCTCACCGGTCATATGAATGATTTTGTACGGTCCGACATACCTCGGACTCAATTTCCCTTTCTTACCAAATCGCATTACCCCTTTCATGGGGGAAACTTTCAAGAATACCCAATCATCTTCTTTGAACTCCAAAACCCTATGACGAACATCCGAATAGGATTTCTAATGACTCTGAGCAGTCTTCAACCCCTCCTTATTGATTTTAACTTTTTCCATAGCTTGATGCACGAGGTCTGGCCCTATCAACTCTGCTTTCCCAATTTCAAACCACCCAATGGGAGATCTACATCTCCTACCATATAAAGCCTCAAACGACGCCATTTGAATGCTAGCGTGATAGCTATTATTGTAGGAAAATTCTATGATTGGTAAATGATCATCCCAACTACCTTTGAAGTCTAGAACACAAGCACGCAATATATCCTCAAGCGTCTGAATAGTCCGCTCTACCTGCCCGTCAGTCTGCGGGTGAAAGGCTGTACTAAGATTTACCTGAGTACCCAAACCTTGCTGAAATGTCTTCCAAAAATTAGCAGTGACTATTTCTTTGACCTCGTGCATGCAACCTGACTATTTCTTTGATATACAACTGAGCATACTGCTCCGCTATGTCTGTAGACTTAACTGGCAAAAAGTGTGATGACTTCGTGAGTCGATCCACAATCACCCAAATTGCGTCATACTTGCACGAAGTGCGCGGTAATCCTACCACAAAGTCCATATTAATCATTTCCCACTTTCACATTGGAATTTCTATGTTTTGTGCCCACCAGGCCTTTGGTGTTCATCCTTCACTTGCTAACAATTCGAACATCTTGCCACAAAGTCCGCCACATTCTTCTTCATATCATTCCACCAATAGACTTTCTTAAGTTCATGATACATTTTTGTAGAACCTGGGTGTACTGAATACCTAGAAGTGTGAGCAAGCCTGTTAGATTCCTTCTACCCAAACCCATTCATGAATAAAGATAATATATATTTTCCTTAATTAAACAATAAAGTGATCATGTCTGTAATTACAAAATTATTACCAAAAGTTTCAAAAATTTTAAAGTCTAGAATGGACAAGTAATACAAACACAACATATCATAGTTTGTCTTTCCCAGCACCAATAAACAACCCACACTATGTCTACGGAGCTTCTATAGATAAATAAAAGTACAATGATAATGCCGATAATAAGGTCTCTGCTATACCTCAAACTGAATACACAAAGTACAAAAGATTAATGATCCCAAAATGACCAATATCTCTTGCTGTGGAGCCATCTGCATCCATTGAAAGATGCAGCGCCCCCGGCAAAAGGGACGTAAGTACGGTCGAATCGCACTAGTATGTATAACTAAGCACCCTCTCAATAGAATGACAAATAATACAAACAATATTATCATAATTTCAATGAAAGACTTAATTAACATCAAACCTCAATTTCGGATCAAGACAGTGTTCAAATTAATTTCCATATCTCACATTGGGAGATTTTTAGTATCGAATATACCATTGTACACAATACTAGTACCGCCGTATTCTCAGTATGGAGTCTGATCATGACCCGATCGGCTAGGCTATCTCATTAGAGACATCAACCATAATTATTCTCAATATCAATACCACCGTATTTAACACGGAGTCCGATCACGACCCGATCGGCTAGGCTATCCATTAGGGACATCGACCAAAATCACAATTTCAATTACAATATCCAGCACAATCACCTCCATGTGTGTGACATGGTGTCCGATCACGACCCGATCAGTTAGGCTGTCTTATTTGAGACATCAACCTTTTTATATCAATCATCGCGTTTCATAATACTTTCACATCTTTTCATTTCATTGGCACTAGTGGCCATAATTATAAGATCATTCTTGGCACGTTGGCCCTATTCAGTATTTCATGCTCACCTTATCAATTTCAAATATCATCCTCACCATCAACAACAAACACAATTCAAATCAAAGTGTTTTGGACACATGTGAGCAATTTTGAGTCTAATGCACATAAAGAGGCATAATAGCCTTCATTTGAACTTGACTTAAAGTCGAAACATTATTAATGCACAGCCCATATTTTAACACATCCTCAATTGGTAACATAAGACGAATAGAGTCTTTGGGATGCTTGTTGAACATTTATCTTTCAAGCCAATCTTACTCGGAATAGCCAATTTCATAATGAATCACTCGGGACTTACATAATTGACATGAATATCGTGGGATTCAGTTCTAAGAGAAGAGTTTAGCCAACATACCTTAATTGAGCTTCCTTAAACTCTAAAACTTTTCGGAATTCTTAGCAAGTTCGGTCTATTTTAGAAATATAACAAATTAAATCAAAATTAGGAAGATGATCATGGTCAAGCTCATTTGAGCATATTATCAAACACTAGGTGTGCACAAGGTTTTAAGGTCCTTTTTTGGAGGATTCCATCATCCCACAACCCAATCTTTACCATGCTTAGTTCAACAATCTTCCTACACCCCTTGATATCACATGCATGTAAAATAATCAACTCTCATTCCCAAATATTATCTTGCTAATTACTCATTTTCATATGATTTCGAAATTAGAGTTTAGGGTGTAAAATCTTACCTCTAGGATGAAGACCTAGTGAGCTTGCCTTCTTAATCTTCCAAAACTTGAGCAAGAACGGAAGAACAATTATTGAAGAATACCTTCTCACTCTAGGGCACCCTCTCTCACTCTACAATGTCAGATTATATCTCAACAATGGACCAAAATGTGTATTTAACGAAGTAGGGTTGAGTTTTAAAAACTCAAAAATGAAGCTCCGTAACAGCTTCTACGATCGCATATGCGACCGCATAATGGTTATGTGGACTACATATCGGTCGCATAATTGGTGTCCAAATAGACCAAATATCTGCCTGAGTCTGCGGTCACTATGCGGTCCTCTTAACTGTTCTGCGGTCGCATAGTGCACCGCATAATAGTTATGTGGTCGCATAGTCGATCGCATAATTGCTTCCAACTGACCCAATTAACTGCCTCACTCTGCGGCCATTATGCGGTCCGCAGAGTGATTTTACTGTCGTATAATGGATCGCAGAAATGCACTTTTCTGCCAAAAAGTTTCCTTTACATTCGGGTGCATTGTTAAACCCAATTCGGCACCACAAAATATTATTTTCTTTTGTAAAATTTTACGGGGCCTTACAGCACTAGTCTAACTTGTAGCTTGTGCATAGTCAAAGAACACCAACCGTAAAAAGAGAAAAAGAAAAGAAAATGAAAAATTCCTTAATTAGCACTACAAACTATTTCCAACACTATTGATTGCCAATCCCCGACAACGACGTCAAAATTTGACGAGTGCAAAACACACACTTTAATATGCTCGATAAACGAATATAGTAAAAAATATAGCATCGTATCTACAATGATTGGAGTTAAATAGTATTTTTGTAGCTTATAGCTAGATTGCTATCGAGGATGATCAACAATTGAGATTTGTGTAATTAAAACTAAAGTTAACTAAGAATCTAAACTTTTGGTTAATGACAATTGACGCAGGTAGTGAGCAAAGAAGGTTATTAATTGGGAAAAGATATGGTCGATAGGATAGGTGCAAGACAAATGTTGGGATTTAACTCTAGATAATTTACTTCTAATGTTCAAGTGATTCTCTAGAATTCACTAGTTTATTAATTCAATTGTTTAGTAGAAACTCCTCTCTAGATTAAGTCTCAACCTCACAAGATAAACTAATTTAAGATCGGCGAAGATATGCACGAGATAGTAGTGGATTGGTCTTTAGGATAACCTCTCTAGATTATCCTCCTAACTAGGTTTAATAAGCAATTCAATTAGCCTCTTTTGATTACTAATAAGAATTAATGAATTCAACGAACAAGATAGAATGCAAGAATATCACAAGTTATGCCTTTCTGGATTATCACAAGTGAATATAGATGCAACGATTAAAACATCCAAAATGATGCTATACATAAAAACTAGAGTTAATATCCACAAACAAGTATCAATACACCAAATCCATCAAACCCTAAAAAGAACTACTCCATAAATATGGAGCAATTCATCACAACAATGCTTAAATAAAAGGAAAACATAAAACGATCCAAACTCTTGTCTTGAGTAAGGATTGAATGATGAAATCCTTGTGCTTTTGCTTCTCCACCTCCTCCTTGGCTTCCTTAGGTCTGAGATGTGTCCAAAGTCCTAAAATAACGTTTTTACATGTATTTATACTTAGTAGAGTCGTGCCTAGACAAAAACACCTTTTCCTATGCGAAATAGGATTCCAACTCTGTAAAAATAGCACAGGCGCGCCGCATGGGGCAACGCGCCAGGTGGATATGTAATGGGATTGGTCAAAGAGCGTGCAAAATTGACTTGTCCAGAATTGGGGCAGCCGCAGCTGTAAAGCCCCGTAAAAATTTCTAAAAGGAAAAATAACATTTCGTGGTGCCGAATTAAATTTTACGAGTTGAGTAAAGGAAACTTTTTGGAAAAAGAGTACGTTTCTACGGCCCACTATGTGGTCGCAGAATCACTCTGTGGACCGCATAATGGCCGCAGAGTGAGGCAGTGTGAGGCAGGGGTGTGCCATTTTGGAGGTCAATTTTGCTGCGCATTATGCGACCGCTGACCAGTTATGCGGTGCACTATGCGACCGCATAATAGGTCTGTGGGCCGCATAATGACCGCATACCGAGTCAGTCATGCCTAGTTCCAGAGGCCAATTATGCGGCATGTTCTGCGGACCACATATCCATTATGCGGTCACATATGCGACCGCAGATCCTGTCCTGGGGCTTCATTTTTGGGGTTTTTATAACCCGACAATACTTCACTATATATACGCAAAAAAATATTTTAGAGTGAGAAAGAGTGCTTAGTGTGGGGGAGTAACCGTAAACCTATTATCCATCAATTCTTGCTCAATCATTGAGGATTAACAAAGAAAGCCTTCATCCTAAAGGTAAGAATCTATGTCCTAGCTCTCAATTTCGAAATTTTACCAAAAAAGGGATAAATAGAAAGGCAATTATTGGGTGTGGGGGTTGTTATCTTGCATGCATATGTTATCAAAGAATGTGAAAAGATTATGAGCTAAAAAGGTTGGGGAATGATGGAATCTTACACAAAAGTTCCTTAAAAACATTAATGCACACCTAGTGTTTGATAATGTACTCAAATGAGCTAGAATCATGACCATCTTCCTAATTTTTGCCCAACTTGTTATATTTCTAAAATAGATCGAAATGCTAAGAATTCCGGAATATTTTAAAGTTTAAAGGAAGCTCAATTGAGGTATGTTGGCTAAACTCTTCTTTAAGAATTGGAACGCCAATATCCTTGTAAGTTCCAAGATATTTATTACAAGTTGAGTATTTCGAATAAGTTTTGTGACAAAGATATATGTTTAATTTTTCTTTCAAATGCTCTCATGATATTGTAATATAAATTGAGGATGTGTTCCAAACTATGGATTGTGTATCTACGTGTTATGATTCAAAGTCGTTATTTTTGTGGAAAACTATTTTGCCTAATTGTGTAGAGAATGTGATTGGGGTTACACCTCCACCCACATACATTGGGGGTTAGGCGGCAATGCCGCTATGTGTATGATTTTTGTATTGTTGTTGCACCACTACCCACATATATATATTGGGGTGAGGCAGCATGAACGCTTTGTGTAGGTATTGGTATCGTTAATGCATTTACACCCGCATATACATTGGGTGAGGCGGTGGGGCTGCTTTGCATGAAAATGGGTATTGTGTTTACACCCCCACCCGCATACATTGGGGTGAGGCGGCAATGCCGCTTGAGTAGAGTTTTGGTATTATGTATACACCTCCACCTGCATATATTGGGGTGAGGCGGCGCGGCCGCTTTGTGTGGTAATGGTTACAGGGGATCTCATATTGAATTCTATAAATGTTAATGACAACTCTTGATGAGCTTGTTTGGGTTTAACCGACTATCTATGCTATTATATTGTCGCCTTGGTTCATCATGTTCCTATTGTATTTTCGAGTTCTTAAATTGGTGTTTGTCTTTCATACTAGTACTATTCGACATGTACTAACCTCCCTTTTGCCAGGGGCGCTGCATCTTTAATGGATGCAAGTGGTTCCACAAGCAGAGGATACTAACAAGTGATAGTAGTGCTCATTCTTCCTAGCTGACTTGGTGAGCCCCGTCTCATTACGGGGTTGTGTATTTTTTGTTTCGTATGAGTTATTGTGTTTTGAGGTATAGTCGGAGCCTTGTTGTTGGCACCATCATTGTACTCTTTGGTATTTTTAGAGGCTCCGTAGTCTAAGTGTGGGTTGTACATGGGTTCTAGAAAAGTTAAACAAGTTATGTTGTGTTTTGATCACTTCTTCCACTCAAACTATAAGAATATGTGTATTTTGAGACTTAAAAGTGAAGTGACTAATGAAGCGATTTAGTATTGTATGTATGAAAGTCCTACTGTCTAATTAATGAAATCATATCTTCTCTTGATCATGCGTGAGTTGGGTAAAAAGTATCTAACAGGCTTGCTCGACCGAGTTCACTCGGTTGAGCGCCGGTCGCGCTCCCTGCGTTTTGGGCTTGACAAACTTGGTATCAGAGCCTAAGGTTTTAAAGTGTCTTAGGATTTCTCGGAACCATGTCTAGTAGAGTCCTTCTTATCTGTGTGTTGTCGACCACATCTCTAATTAGGATGCTACTTGGGCATTTAGGAATAATACCCTTCTTTCATGTTCTCGATCGTGCATCAAAGCTGACTGTAAGATTTTTCCTCCTTTAACTCATGGGTTGTTCTAATTTACATTACTTGGCACCTAAGAAGAGGGCAAGAACTGGCATTCGATCCTATATTTGATGATGCTGGTGAGCACCTGAGGGGTGAGGATATTTCCCCAGTTACTACACTACCTGATTCTACCATAATTGATCAGACCACACCTGTCCATACGCCTACTGAAGGTGCAACAGTTCCTCCAACCGATATTCCAGTTCCACCTCCAGCTCCAGCTTCCGATTCTGGTGTTTCTGATGTTGATCTTAGGGGAGCCATACAGATGTTGGCACAAATATTGGCTTCTCAGGCCCAGAGATCGAGTGTTGGGCCTACTTCTTCTAGTCATCCAGGGGAATCTGGTAGTTCCAAGGTGAACAAGTTTCTTTAGTTAGATCCTTTAGTGTTTACGGGTACCGATCCTAATGAGGACCCTCAGGACTTCATTGATGAGATGCACAAGACTCTTTGGCTTATGCATGCTACATAGACGGAGGGAGTAGAGTTGGCCTCCTACCGCCTAATAAGGGTGGCCTATTCTTGATTTGAGTTGTAGGAGGAATCCCGTAAGGAGGGATGCCCGTCGGCAAGGTGGGATGAGTTCACAGATGCCTTTATGGATCATTTCTTGCCTGCCGAAACTAAGGCAGCCCGTGCCACCGAGTTTGAAAGCCTGAAGTAGGGTAGTATGATTGTGTGGGAGTACCATATGGAGTTTGCATGCCTGTCCAAGTATGTTATTCACATGATGCCCACTATAAAGGCTAGAGTGTGCCGGTTTGTGTAGGGCCTTAGCCCCTTGGTTATTAAAGAGGCCTCTACAACTGCCTTGAATTCCGATATGAACTATGGTAAGATGGTGGCATTAGCTCAAGCCACAGAGACCCATAAATTGAAGTATATAATGGAGCGTCAAAGTAACAATAAGGCCCGGTCCGCGGGGAACGTGGGTGGTAGTAGGTCGGCATTCAGGGGAGGGTCATCAGGACCATCTCAATCATTCGCTCAGTCTTCGATGAGTGCCCAGTCATCTAGATGCAGTCAAGGCAACATGGGACCCCACATGGCAGGGTCGGCCCGACAAAATGTTTCACCAGCGGAGGCTCCCATACCCTAAGTGTGGGAGGGTGCATTTTGGGTCCTGCTTCATGGACCTACCTATATGCTATGGGTGCGGTGTGAGGGGTCACATTCAGAAGGATTGCCACTCGTCCCGCCGAAACATGGGACCTCCAGCTCGAGGCACTACATCCACAGCACCTCCAGCTCGAGGCACCCCAACACCTGCAGGGCGTGGTGCAGCTAAGGGTGGTGCACAGTATTCAGGAGGACCCAACAGATTTTATGCTATGCGGAGGAGTCGGGATTAAGAGGCTTCTCCAGATGTTGTCACCGGTATATTGTCTATCCAATCCCATGATGTATATGCTCTTATTGATCCTAGTTCAACTTTATCATATGTCACTCCTTATGTTGCTATGGAATTTGGGATAGAACCGGAACAGCTTCATGAGCCGTTCTCTGTGTCTACTCCGGTTTGTGAGTCTATTTTAGCCGCGCGGTTTTATAGTGATTGTATTGTCACGTTGCGTGGTCGGGACACCATGGCCGATCTTATTGAATTGATAATTGTCGATTTTGATGTAATAATGGGGATGGATTGACTTTATTCATGTTTTGCCAATGAGCAAGTCATTGAGTGGAAGGGTGTTGATGTAGTGCCTAAGGGTAGGTTTATTTCATACCTTAAGGCCACGAAAATGATCAACAAGGGGTGTATTTACCATTTGGTCCGGGTTACGGGCACCGATGCTGAGGCATCTACACTTGAGTCCGTGCATGTTGTGAATGAATTTTCGGGAGTCTTTCCGGATGAAATCCCTGGGATTCCATTAGACAGGGAGATTGAGTTTGGGATTGATGTGATGCCAGACACGCATCCTATATATATTCCACCCTATAGGATGACACCGGCAGAATTGAAGGAGCTAAAGGAATAATTGAGGGATTTGTTAGAGAAGGGTTTCATCCGACTGAGTGTGTCACGATGGGGCACACCAGTTCTCTTTGTGAGGAAGAAAGATGGATCACTGAGGATGTGTATTGACTACCGGCAGCTTAACAAAGTCTCAATCAAAAACAAATACCCATTACCAAGAATAGATGATTTGTTTGATCAGTTACATGATGCTAGGTACTTCTCCAAAATTGATTTATAGTCCGGGTACCACCAATTGAAGATCAGGGAGCACGATATTCCGAAAACAACTTTTAGGACCCGATATGGGCACTTTGAATTGCTGGTAATGTCTTTTGGGCTAACAAATGCCCCAGCGGTTTTCATGGATCTTATGAATCGGGTTTTCAAGCCTTTTCTCGATTCCTTTGTGGCAGTTTTCATTGACAATATTCTTGTGTATTTGCAAGGTCGAGAGGACCATGTCGATCATCTCAGGGCAGTTTTGCAGACTCTTCATCAGCACCAATTGTACGCAAAATTTTCAAAATGTGAGTTTTGGCTCGAATCTGTCACCTTCTTGGGTCATGTTGTCTCCAGAGAAGGAATTGAGGTCGATCCTCAAAATATTGCAGCGGTGAAGAATTGGCTTAGACCTACAACGCCAACCAAGAATCGCAGTTTCTTGGGCATAGCAGGGTATTATAGGAAGTTTGTGGAGGGGTTCTCTACTGTTGCCTCTCTGTTGACTAAATTGACTCAGAAAACGGTTAAGTTCCAATGGTCCAATTCTTGTGAAATGAGCTTCCAGTAGTTGAAATCAAGATTGACTACGGCACCGGTGTTGACCTTACCAGAGGGTGCAAATGGATTGGTGGTATATTGTGATGCTTCAAGAATTGGGCTTGGGTGTGTATTAATGCAATAGGGCAAGGTGATAGCTTATGCTTCCAAGCAACTCAAGAATCCTGAAAAGAATTATCCAACACATGACTTAGAACTTGCGGAGGTGATTTTTGCATTAAAGATTTGGCGTCATTATTTGTATGGGGTCCATGTGGATGTGTTCATGGACCACAAGAGTCTTAAATATATCTTTAAACAAAAAGAGTTGAATCTGAGGTAGAGAAGATGGTTTGAGTTACTCAAGGATTACGACATCGATATTTTGTATCACCCGGGGAAAGCCAATGTTGTGGCGGATGCTCTTAGCTGGAAATCTATAGGTAGTTTTTCTCACTTGGAGGCATGTCAAAGGACGTTGGCCAAGGAAGTTTATCGATTGGCTAGTTTGGGAGTTCGTCTTGCGGACTATAACGAAGGAGGGGTAATTGTACAAAATAGTGCTAAATCATCGCTTGTTGTGGAAGTCAAAGAGAAGCCATACAAAGATTTTTTTTTGGTGAAATTGAAGGAGGGGATTCAAAAACATAAAACTATGGCTTTTACTCTTGGTACCAAAAACATAAAAGCATGGATTATGGTACACTAAGGTACCAAGGGCGGCTATGTGTTCCAAATGTAGATGATCTCCGAAAAAGAATCATGACCAAGGATCACACTTCTAGGTATTCCGTGCACCCAAGTTCTACGAAATGTATCATGATTTCACGGAAGTCTATTGGTCGAATGACATGAAAAGGAATGTGGCGGACTTTGTGGCAAGGTGTCCGAATTGTCAGCAAGTAAAGGCTGAACACCAACGGCATGGTGGGTTGGCACAAAACATAGATATTTCAGTGTGGAAGTGGGACATGACTAATATGGATATTTTGGTAGGATTACCACGCACTCAGCGCAAGTTTGACTCAACTTGGGTGATTGTGGATCGGATCACGAAATCAGCACACTTCTTGCCAGTTAAATCTACCGACACAGTGGAATAGTATGCTCAATTATATATCAAGGAAACAGTCATGCTAATTGGTACTCCAGTTTTGATCATTTCCGATCGAGGGGCTCAGTTCACGGCAAATGTTTGGAAGAAATTTGATCAAGATTTGGGTACTCAGGTGAATCTTAGTACAACCTTCCATCCACAGACCGACGGGCAAACAGAGAGGACTATTTAGAAGCTTGAGGACATATTGCATGCTTGTGTTATCGACTTCAAGGGTAGTTGGGGTGATCATTTGCCACCCATCAAGTTTGTTTTGTAACAACAACTTTCATGCTAGTATTCGAATGGCACCATTTGAGGCATTATATGGTAGGAGATGTAGATCTCCCATTGGGTGGTTCAAGATTGGGGAAGCAGAGTTGATCGGGCCAGACCTCGTGCATCAGGCTATAAAAAAAGTTAAGATCATTAAGGAGCGGTTGAAGACTGCTCAGAGTCGTGAGAAGTCCTATTCGGATGTTCGTCGTAGGGATTTTTAAGTCAAAGAAGATGACTGGGTATTCTTGAAAATTCCCCCCATGAAAGGTGTAATGCGATTTGGTAAGAAAGGGAAATTGAGTCCGAGGTATGTCAGACTGTACAGAATCATTCAGAGGATCGGTGAGGTGGCGTACAAGCTTGAGCTACCACCTGAGATGTCATTAGTGAACCTGGTATTCCATGTGTCTATGTTCAAGAAGGTAGTTGGAGATCCGTCAGCTATTGTGCCGGTTGAGACTATTGAAGTTAATGAAGAATTGTCATATGAAGAAATTCCAATTGGCATTCTTGATAGGCAAGTCCGAAAGTTGAGGAATAAAAAAATTGCCTTTGTGAAGGTGTTGTGGCGAATCCAGCAAGTTGAAGAGTCTACTTGGGAGCCCGAGGAAGAAATGAAAAAGAAGTATCCTTACTTGTTTGTATAAACTATGTGACCTTTTTATAAAACTGTCGCTTATGGATTCTTGTATCACTTATTCAATTATTGTAAAGGTGCTTCTTTCTAAATATATTGTATGTAAGGCCACGTTTGGTGTTGTTATGAGTTATGTTACGTCATTGGTTTATGTATATATTTTAAAGATATGTTTCTGGGGCTCTCTGACAGGTGGATAGGCCTAGTTACAGGGAAAACTCTGGCGAAACTTTTGGGAATTGAGGGAGTTAGTCAAATTTGGGGCTGATGGTGTGTGGTATGAAAACTGAGTTGCATAAGATGCTAATAGTGAACCTTGACCCTCATTCGAGGACGAATGATCATAAGTGGAGGAGAATGTAAGGCCACGTAAAAATTACACAAAGAAAAAATAATTCTTCGTGGTGCAGAATTGATTTTTCCATAATAGCTCGCCGCGGTTTGGACATTTTAGGTCGAACAATGCACTAGAGAGTAAAGGAAATTTTTTGGCAAAAGATGATATTTCTGCGGCCCACTATGCGGTTGCAAAATACCTCTGCGGACCGCATAATGGTAGTAGAGTGAGGCAGTGCGAGGCATGGATGGGCCATTTTGGAGGTCAGGTTTGCGGCGCATTATGCAACCGCATACCAGTTCTTCGGTGCACTATGCGACCGCAGAACATGTCTGCAGGTCGCATAATTACCGCAAACCGAGACAGTCATACCTAGTTCTGGAGGCCAATTATGCGGCCTGTTCTATGGACCGCACATCCATTATGCGATCGCATATGTGACCGCAGATCCTGTCCCGGGGCTTCATTTTTTTGGTTTTTATAACCCGACCCTATTTCGTTATGTATACGCAAAGGACCATATTTTGAGCAAAAATCTGATACTTCTAGAATGAGAAAGAGTGCTTAGTGTCGGTCAATTACCACATTTAGGCGTGTACACACTCGTCACCTTGCGTACACGGCTTCCACATATCATAATTAACACAAAACAACACCAATCCTATGAGATAATTCCCCCACACAAAGTTAGGCAAGACTCTTACCTCACAACATGCTAACTCAACCCACTAGTAAGCCTTTCCTGCCATTATCCAACTCTGAAAGGCTCGAATCTAGCCAAAACAACTTCATACCATAAATACAAACTATAGGAACTATTCCGAAAAATAAAGTTGCAATCTTTAAAAAGAAACACAAAGTCAACTCAAAAAGTCAACCCCGCGCCCGCCTCTCGGAACCCGACCAAACTTACAAAATCCGAACACCTGTTCGATAACAAGTCCAACCATACAAGAATTACTCAAATCTGACTTCAAATTGCCTTTCAAATCCCCAAATTTTAGTTTAAGAAGTTTCACAATTTTTCCCAAAATTTTCCAAGTCAAATCACTAATTAGATGACAAAAATAACAATGGATTCATGTAATATAGCCAAATCCGGGTTAGAATCACTTACCCCAATGATTTCCTAGAAAATATCTCAAAACATCGCCATAAACTTAGCTCTCTAACTCCAAAAGATGAAAATGAGATAAAACCCTCGAACACTCCCTTTTCTGCCCAGCGATTTTTGATTTTACAGGCACACTGTCGCACTTGCGGAAAAATCCATTGCAAATGCGATTTCAACTAATTCCATGAATTTCCGCTTCTGCAGACAAAATACTCACACCTGCGAGCCCGCTTCTATGGAGCCTCGACCGCACCTGCATTGCTTCACAAGCTCCTTACAGTTGTGCGTCTGTGAAATAACACTTGCGCCTGGGGATGCGCATCTGCGCCCAGGTGTCCGCACCAGTGAACCCAGGCCTTGGCTGGCCTTCTCCATTTCTAGGATGTACCCTCACACACCTGCATGTCCGCACCCACGGCCAAAGCCTCTGTCGGTGCGATGACACCAGAAGAACATACCTCACCAATTCAACCAAGTCCAAAATTATTCCGAATTCAATCCGAATCACACCCGGGGCCCTCGAGAACCCTTCCTAATATATCAAAACATTCCAAAACACATAACGGACCTACCTGTCACGCCCCAAAATCGGGGAGCGTGACCAGCGCTCAACCGAGTGAACCTAGCCGAGCAAGCCTGTTAGATTTCCTTCTACCCAAACTCATCCATAAATGGAGATAATACATATTTTCATTAATTAGCCAATAAGGTGATCATGACTACAAAACCAATTCATTACCAATAGTTTCATCATTTTAAAGTCTCAAATTTCACACACACTTTTCATAACAAGTAATACAACCACAACATAACATTGTTTGACCTTCCCAACACCAATATACAACACACACTATGTCTACGGAGCCTCTATAGATAAAGAAGAGTACTATGATAATGCCGGCAACAAAGCACCGACTATACGTCAAACACAATACACAAGGAACAAAAGATACATTACCCCGAAATGAAGTGGGGCTCACCAAGTC
Organism: Nicotiana tabacum; assembly: GCF_000715075.1. Taxonomy (NCBI): domain Eukaryota; kingdom Viridiplantae; phylum Streptophyta; class Magnoliopsida; order Solanales; family Solanaceae; genus Nicotiana; species Nicotiana tabacum. The sequence goes on along the minus strand of NC_134101.1, from coordinate 124,888 downwards.
AGATGGGAAGAGGGGGTACCGCTGTCACTGATCAATGTCTCCTGCTGTGGAACCACCTGCATCCATTAAAGATGCAGCGCCCCAGGCAAAAGGGACATTAGTACCGTCGAATAGCACTAGTATGTATAATTAAACACCTTCTCAATAGAATGAATAATATTATGAGGAGGAACAATCATAAAATCAATGGAAGCCTCGAACAATACCAAAACATCAAGTTAGAACCACATAAAATTTCAAGTAAATTTCCATATTTTTAAGTTGGAGATCCTTAGTGCCGATGTATCATCATTCACAATACCATTATTCATAATACCAATACCACCGTACTTTTAGCCCGATGTCCGATCACGACCTTATCGGCTAGGCCATCTCAATAGAGACGTAAACCACAATCACTCTCAATACCAATACGACCGTACTTTTTGCACGGAGTCCTATCACGACCCGGTCGGCTAGGCCAACTCATTAGATATATCAACCACAATCACAATTTCAATTACAATTTCCAATACAATCACCACCATGTGTGCGGTATGGCGTCCGATCACGACCCGATCGGCTAGGCCGTCTTATTCGAGACATCAACATTTTTATATCTGTCATTTCATTTCATACTTCTTTCACATCTTTTCATTTCATTGGCACTAGTGGCCACAATTATAATATCATTCTTGGCACTTGGCCGCATTTCATATTTCAAATTCTTTTTCCACTTTCAAATGTCATCATCGTCATCAACAACAACAAGGCTTTTCAATTCAAGACTTTAAATACTCATGGGAGAAACTAAGAATCTTAGGCACATAGAGACTTTTCACACAATTTGGCATAACAACCTTTATTCGTACTTGACTTGAAGTCTTAACATTTTCAACGCACATCCCATACTTTGAACACATCCTCAAAAGATAAGATAACATGATAAAAGTATTTGGAATTCATATTGAACATATATCTTTCAACACAAGCATATTCGGAATGGCCAATTTTATAATGATCAATTCGGGACTTACACAAATTACACGAACACCGTGGGATTCAATTCTAAGAGAAGAGTTTAGCCAACATACCTCAATTGAGCTTCCTTAAACTCGAAAATGTTTTGGAATTCCTAGCAACTTCAATCTATTTTAGAAATATAACAAGTTGAACCAAAATTAGGAAGATGATCATGGTTCTAGCTCATTTGAGCATTTTATCAAACACTAGGTGTGCATTAAGGTTTCAAATTCCTTTTATGGAGGATTACATCATACCACAACCCATTCTTCACCATTTTTATCTCACAATCTTCCTACACCCTTTGATAACACATGCATGCAAAATAAACAACTCCCATACCCGAGAATTGTCTTGCTAATTACCCATTTTTAGATAAATTTCGAAATTTAGGGCTAGGGTGTAAAATCTTACCTATAGGATGAAGACCTAGTGAGTTTTCCTTGTTACTCTTCAAATATTTGAGCTAGAATTGAAGGACAATTTGTTGAAGATCACTCCTCCACTCTAGGGAACTCTCTCACTCTCAAAATATCAGGTTTTAGCTCAAAAATGACTTAACCGCTCTCTCTACTCGGGCTTGGGGTTATTTAATGGGCTCCTACGCACACGACCGCGCACCTGGGCAAGTAGCCGTGCACGCAAGGCAGAAACTCCCAAATATGTGCGGCCGCGTATGTGGTCGTGCATATGACATAGGTCAAGCACAATAGCAATAACTTTCTATATACATATCCAAAGGACGAACGGTTTGATGCGTTGGTAACTAGACTCAAGCAGCTTTAATTTGATAGGTATGTAACATCCTAAGTCTTTATAGTTGGGTAGTAGCATGCATTTGAAGTATGATGTTGTTCGAATTGAGACATCCTTTCCTTGTAATGTATCAAACTTGTTCCACACAAATTCTTTCCATTCACAAAACTCCTTAGTATGTTCCAACACATCTTAAACACATATTTTCATTTCAAAATGATGTGGTTCTATCCCATGGGTCTCCTTTGATACTCGAACACGTTATTCCCAAATATTGTTGGTGCACCTTAAAATCTTAAATCATTAGGAAATTTTAATGGGGCCTTACACTACCAGAGGCCAAAAATCACATCAAACAACATCAATTCTACGAATCGTAGCCTAGTTCAAGCCTATTAAAACTATGAACATCCGACTTCCAAAACTATTGCCGATTCATACCAAAATAACTCCGATTGACCTCACAATTTGCACACAATTCATAAATGACATGGCGGATCTATTCCAATTTCCATAATTGCAATCCGACTCCAATATCTATAAAGTCAACTCCCGGTCAAACTTCTCAACATTCTAAACCTTCAACTTTCTAACTTTAGCCAATTCAAGCCGAAACGACATATGGACCTCCAAATCACTATCTGGACATGCTACTAAGTTTAAAATCACCATTTGGAGCTATTGGAACAGTCAGAACTCCATTCCGGAGTCGTCTAAATAAAAGTAAACCAAATTTGGGACTAAGTGTCCCATTTCACTATGAAAGTCACCCGAACATAAACCAAACACTCCCAGAAAGACACATAACCATAATACAGCATAGAGGAGAAAATAAATAGGGGATCAGAGGAAAAATACTTAAAACGGCAGGCCGGGTCGTTACAGTGATCACGAGGAGTAAGTCGCAAGCAGGTAGAGTGTTATGGATGGCAGGAGAAATGCACTTCGAGTTCGCAAAGTGGTGACGCATTTGCAAAGCGTTGGATCGGAGTGGTCATCGTGATCACGAGTGGACGGACGCATTCATGTAGAAGGGTGAGTTCAGCTTAGGTGTCAGACAGTAAACCTTCACAACTGCAATGTTGTTTCCTTGCTCGTGTCGTTCAAGAGTGTGTTGTGCTTTGTGCTTGCAACCATGGGCTCACGTTCGCATAAAGTCTTTTTGGAGGACGGGGAAGTTTTTTCTTCGTGATCGCAAGGATATGTTCGCGATCGCGAAGGGTATTCCTTGGCAGACTATTTAACATCTCTATTTCAAGGGTTTGGTCACTATACCACATTTTGAGTTAGAGAGCTCAATTTTGGGCAATTTGGGAGGGGATTTTATCACGATTTGGGTTAGGGTAAGTAATTTTTACTCGAATTTGTTTATATTCCATGATTCTTTCATTGTTTTAGCATTTAATTGGTTAATTAAAGTGATGAAATTGGTGACTTTGGTAAAAAAATTCCTAAAGTTAAAATTTAGGATTTGTAGGCCATTTTAGGTCAGAATTGGATGAAATTGGTATGGTTGAACTTGCAAGTGAATGGGTGTTCAGAGTTTGTGAGTTTGATTGGATTCCAAGGTGCGGACTCGGGGTTGAATTTTCGGGTTGACGTTTTGATTTTGATAAAGATCGAAGCTTTATTATTTGAAGTTGTTTTCTACAACATTATTTGATGATATTAAGTTGTTTGTGACTAGATTCGAATTGTTCAGAGGCCGATTTGCGTGGGAAGGAATTTTTGAAGTATTGACTCGTGCGTTTTGAGGTAAGTAGCATATCTAATCTTGGATTTGAGGGTAATTAACCCTGGGAACTATGTTACATGAGTCATATTAATATGACGCACATTCTAGGTGTCGGGAATGGGTGCGTGCACCGAGGTATTCATGATTAGGGGTGGTTTTAGACTATTATGAGATTTGTTTTGCTATTGTGCCTTGTTATATCCGTGTCTTCTCGACTTGTAAGGTTATTTGGGCAATGATTCATGTTAGAAACCATGTCTAGGCTATGTGCTATTTTTTTGAAACATGATTAGGCTTGTTCTTGCTGTTTATGATCTATTTGGCTAAATTGCACTCATAATCTCAGTCACGATGGTATGTATGTGTGTGATATCTTTGTCTTAGTACTTTCTTATTTGATTCTTCACATGTTGTTGGTGCCTCATATGTATAACACTGTTTAACAGAGTTTTGTGAGATGTGATTATCTAAGACTTGATCAGTTAATGACTGAGCTTGGGCCATATAGCCGATTTGGTATTGATTTTGAGGTGACGTGTACGCCATGCTCACATTGGGCTAAGTGTTATTGTTTTGGGGTGACGCGTGCACTAGGCGACAATCGCGAACCTCATATGTGAATGCGAAGAACAAGTTTATCCAACCTAAATTCCCTTATCTACGAACGTGATGGCTCCCTCGGGAATGTGATGAACAATGACCCCAAGTGATAAAATACCCATCACTATCGCATATGTTCTCCTGAGATCACGAAGCACAACCGGAGCATAAGAAAAATAAGATAAACCAGCAGCTCATGCCACCTCCGAAATCAATTCGAAACATACACCAGCCCCTTGGAACCCCATCTGAACATACCAACAAGTCCCAAAATATAAAACGGACCTACTCGAGACCTCCCATCACACAAAATAACATGAAAATCACGAATCATCAATCATGATCAATCTATTAAGTTCATAGACTTCAAACTTCGAACCAAGCATCCGATTCAAACCGAACCAATACGGAATCTAACCGAATGTTTCACACCAGTGAAAATGACATAACAAACATATTCCAACTGTTAGAGCAACAATACAAATCCGATAAAATCGAAGTCAACTCCTGGTCAAACTTGTGAACTTCTAAACCTTCAAGTTGCTAACCTTCTCCAATTTGAGCCAAAACCTTCTAGAAACAACAAAATGCAAACCCAGGCATACGTACAAGTCCAAATCACCATCCAGACCTAGTGGAACCATAAAAACTCTGATCCAAGGTCAAATACACAAAATTCAAACTTGGTCAACTCTTCCAACTTAAAGATTTCTAGTTGAGAATCATTCTTCCAAATCATTCCCGAACCACCCAAAAACCAAAACCCATGATAGATGTAACTCATAATACACCATATGAAGCTACTCGTAACCTCGAGCAACCGAACTGAATACAAATGGTCAAAACGACCAGTCAGATCGTTACACAGAGATGTCAAGCATCTAAGGTTGTATTCAATTTATCGAAGCCAAAAACAATGGAGCGTAGCTTCACCCTTGGAAGAATTGTTGCCCGGCCTTATTGGTTTAGATGACCTTTGGACAGATCGTGCCTCCTTCCAAACCTTTACTTTCTTTGCTTAACCCTTTCATGTTAGCTTGGATATATAATATAGGTCCATATAAGGGAACACTACCATAAATTGTCACAAGCTTACTTATTAAATGTTACACCCCATGTTTTCGTACATGAAAGTACACCATGAGTAAATTGATATAAGCTCGGAAATGAGATTATTTTTGAGGTAATAAATATTATGTTATTTCAAACAAGTGATAAGTAAATTCGTGAAGGTTAGAGGGTAAACAAATCAAAGAAAATGAGTTTCGTCGAAGTTTGATATTCTGGGATAAAATACAGTCCGAGCTATAATACCCGGTATTTATGGACTAGTGCCATAAAAAATACCACATGACCATAATAGTAAGGTGTATAAGGTGTGTTAAAAGTGAGTATTATTTTAAATAATTTGAGATGATTCTTAATTATGTGAATAATTTGTTAAGTATTAGTTAATGGGGGAATTAACTAGTTAATTATTAATCTAGGTTGATTAACTAAAGTCTTTGGATAAAGACCAAGCCCAAAACGTCGCATCAAGCCACTTTCCAAACAAATGACTCTTAGTCATATGTGATTAGGTGGCAAACTAATTACATAACATTTCATTCTTAACATTTTCAATACCAAAGACCCTATCAGATGCTAAACTCATTTCTAGCATTTTGAATTCAATGACCCTACCATCAGATGCTAAACTCATTTCTAATATTTTTATTACAAAGACCCTACAATCAGATGCTAGCAAAAATACTACAACGTGACTTCTTGCAACCAAACGATTCCAACGAGATTTAGCAACGTAAAGTTTTGCGGTTCTAAAGGAGTACGGTGCGACCTTTTTCAAAAGTATCATATGGATCTTTCCCTACTCCAGGTATGTTAAGGCTATCCCTTCTTTCTTTTTGGCATGATTCAAATAATACAAATGAAACAAGCAAAATACGCAACTTTCATAAATGACTCTATTCATAGAAATACTAGGGGTGTTTATATTTTTGATTCCCCATGTGAATTATTATTATATATTTTGTTCATGGGTCTCAAAAAAATACGTATTTGATAAAGTTTAGCCGAAAGGTATATTGAATTTTATGGCATTCCGAGAAAATCTTATTAACGTATTTCTTACGCATTTCATGTATTTATACATGTACATCGACCCATAACCAGATGGCGTTATATACGCATATATATGTATATTATATTGATATGGGATATCGGTAAAGGTTGCGGCGTTATATACGCACCACCACCTGATCAGCTGGTATACGTTGATGATTTGCCCACAGTGGCCGAGATGATATGATGGGATGCCCTCAGAGGCTTGATGATGTTATGAACACATGTACCTATGCACGACATGACATTCATATGCATATGCATGACACTATGAGTATTTCATCATGTACAGAGTTATTCAGAATTTCATGTCGAGTATTTTACTCCATGTTTCTCTCATGTCTATTATTTACTGAATTTCATTCCTTACATACTCGGTACATTATTTGTACTGACGTCCCTTTTGCCTGGGGACGCTACGTCTCATGCCCGCAGGTCCTGATAGATAGGTCGAGAGTGCTCCAAGTAGGCTATGAGCTCCGCGGAAGATGTTGGCGCACTCCATTGCTCCAGAGTTGCTTATTTGGTCAGTATGATTAGTACATGTATTGGTTGGTACGACGGGGTAAGTCCCGACCTTTATGATAAGTATGTACTCTTAGAGGCTTGTACATAGATGTCATGTATACGGATATTTGTATGGCCTTGTTGGCCTATATTTAAAGTATATAATAGATCACGTTGGCCATATAGGCCCGTATGTCACAGGTATAAATTTCTATATCGGGTTGGGTCGTTCTATGTTGGGTATTCCCTCATGTTCACTTTGGTTGTATCATAACACGCCTTCTGGCCCATTTATCTATGATAATGTAATAAGAAAATACGTTACATTGGTACTCGGTTGAGTAAGGTATGGTGTGCCCGTCGCGGCCCATTAGTTTGGGTCGTGACATTAAACAATTAGGGGTTTGGGATATGAGACGCATGAGAATTATTGAGATTATTAAAATATAGGTTACAAAGATAAAGAGGTGTGAGTTATGAAGATAGCAATTTTCAAACAATATATTAAATAAAAAATAATGAATACCCAATAAAAGAAGAAAAAAAGATAAATACTATATGTTTGGCTTAAGAGAGATGCCACCTCACTTTCCTAGTGCCCTCTTTCATATATACTAAAAACTTTTATCCACATTTCGCGCAATCTTAAATCAAAAATAAAATATGCAATATAGATAATGTCTTAAAATTATAAGAGAGAATAATGTCTTAAATTTATAAGAGAAAATCAATCTTTACGGAGTAACCAAATATTCCTTGACGATCTGATTAATTCTGCCATGTATTATTATATATAATTGATATATTTACAACAAAAAAACTTGTGTATTGTTAGTTAAATTTTCTTCTTCAAACACTTAAAAGTCAAAGTCAAAACCTTAAATATAATATTCATTAATACCTCTAGCATCATCTAAATGAAAAAACTCCCTTGTCTTACCATTAAAAGGTTGTACATAAAGCATATATGGTTTGATACGAATTAGCTTTGTGAATTCAAGGGAAACAAGTGGTTTGAGAAATTGAACAAACGTACAAAGTACATGAGAATAACATATATGTTTTATGTCACGATCCAAATCCCACTATATACCGTTATGGTGCCTACCGTTGTCGTTAGGCAAGCAAATAATTAAATCATCACATTGATATTTAATCCAAAATGCTATTCGAAACAATTAAAGAAATAAGGAGTGGATAACATTCGTTTTAAAGATAATATAAATATTATTATTTTCAATGTTCAAAAAGGGTTAAAATATAAATCAGAAAATCATAGCGGGATACAATTAAGAGCAAAAATTTAGATCTCAAAAATCCGGTGTCACAAGTACATGACCATCTACCAGAATATACGATACTACTACAACAACTATCTGGAATTGGAAGTATACAGAATACAATAAATGGATAGATCAGGGACTTTGTGTGCTGCGGATCGTACATAGAAAGCAGCTCACCACAAAGTCTCCTCAGCAACTGCACTTACGCGCCCAAATAACCACCAAAAGTGCCTGTCTCAATACCTGCACAATTAGTGCAGAAGTGTGGCATGAGTACATAAATCAACACGTACCTAGTAAGCATCTAGTCTAACCCCTACGAAGTAGTGACGAGGGGTCGACATCGACACTTAGTAGTGGTCCAATAAATCATGTATAATGAAAGTAGACATGCATGAAGCATAGGAAGTAAAATTTTTAGAGAATATATAGATACGTGATGACCCATAAATGAATGGTAAATATGAAGTTCACAAATACGGGATACTTCCTGTAACGTCCCGGCTGGTCATTCTGAATATTTTAGCCCCATTCCCTATTTATTGCTCCGCTATGTTCAATTGTGGTTATGTGACTTATCGAGGTAATTGGTTTCGTTTCGGGTGTGTTTCAGATTAATCTGGAACACATAGTCTTAAAGTTGAAAGAGTTGACCGAAGTTTGACTTTTGTGTAGATGACTCGGAATGGAGTGTTGATGGTTTTAATAGCTTCGTATGGTAATTTTTTATTTAGGCGTATGTCATAATGTTGACTTGAAGTTCTGTAGGTTGATTTGTTGCTTTTTGGCGAATGTTGGCAAGTTGAAGGTTTGGAAGTAGGTTTGACCGAGGATTGACTTTATTGATATCGGGCTCGGATTGTGATTCCGGTAGTTGGTGTAGGTTGGTTTTATCATTCGGGATATGCATGCAAAATATGAGCTCATTCGAAGTAGGTTATATATGGTTCCGCATTAGTTTTGGAAGTTGAATGTTCATTAGTTTAATAGACTTGAATTGAGGTGTGATTCATTGATTTTATGTTGTTTGATGTGATTTAAGGCCTCGAATAGGTTCGTGTTTTATATTGGGACTTGATAGTATGTTCGGACAGGGTCCTGGGGGCCCTAGGTGTGTATCGGGTTGAGTTCGGACCTATTGGCACTTAGAAGGAATGCTAAGGAATGTTGGAGTCTGGTGCAACCGCACCAGCGATAATTGGGCCGCAGGTGCGGAACCATAGAAGTGGCCCACTGACCGCATATGTGAGAAGGGGCTGGATGAGCTGGGGCCGTAGGTGCGGTGGATCTTGCACAGGTGCGCAACCGCATATGAGAATTTCTTCCGTAGCAGCAGAGTTTGGTTTGTTGGCTTAGGACCGCAGGTGCGGTCATTTTCCGCAGAAGCTGATGCGTAGAATTGGAATTCACTGAGTTAGTGAGGGGCCGCACCTGTGATTGTTTTTCGCAGATACAGAGCCGCAGAAGCGGCAATTGGCCCGCATGTGCGAAATGCCTGGGCAGAAATAGAGAAGATCGAGGGTTTTATTTCATTTTCCACATTTTGAGCTAGAGAGCTCGGTTTTGGGTTAATTTTAGGGTATTTTCAAGGATTGGATCAAGTTAAGTGTTTTTGACTTATATTTGTTTATTAGTCATGATTCAATCATTGTTTGTATCATTTAATTAGTGATTTGAGTTGCAGAAATTGGGGGATTTTGTAAAAACTTTCCTAAACCTTATATTGAGGTTAGAAGGTCGATTTGAGGACAGAATTGGATAAGTGTTATACGGTTGGACTCGTAGCGGAATGGGTATTCGAATTTTATATGACTGGTCGAGTTCCGAGGTGCGGGCTTATTGTTGAATTTTTTATTTTCTTTAAAGATAGAAACTTTATTATCCGGAATTACTTCATATGGCTTGAATATATGGTATTAAGTTATTTTGGCTAGATTTGAGATGTCCAGAGTTGGATTTTCTCGGGAAAGGCTTATTCGTGGACTAATTTACCTTGTTTGAGGTAAGTATCTTGCCTAACTTTGTGTGGGGGAATTACCCCTTATGACTTGGGTTGATTTTTATTATTTGAATTACGTGAAAGACGTGTACACGAGGTGACAAGTGTGTACATAGGCTTATATGTGGTATTTTTACCGGTTTAGACTCTTAGGACCTTTCATACATTTGATTAGAAATAGTAATATCATGTTATATCATCCATTGTTAAATTGCTATTACATGCTTTACTTTATGTTGTTATCACATGCTGTATCTTTTATTGTCAAACATGCTCTTATGTGGCAAGTTATTCTTATTTGGAGTTGTTATATCTCTTATTGTCATGTTACCTCTTTTATTGTCGAGTTATTCTTATTTGGAGTTGTTATTTCATGATATATTTTCGTATCGAGTTATTCCATGCATTTAGATCGAGATACTATTTCACACCATCCCTTTTATTGATAAGTTGACGTTGTTCATTTAAATAGGAAATTGTCATTTTGTGGAAATACCTTCATTTTGAGTTACAGACGCTTGATGTTATGAATGCTATTATCACATTGAGGTTGAAGTTGTTGAATAATGAGATATCTTCCCTTATTGAGTAATTCTTATTCTTTTTTTATTATTGAGATTCTTGTTCACATTGTGGTTGAGCCGTGGGCTATATGTTGTGGAAACTTTGGTATTGTTGATTTTGGCAAGTTGTGGCATATGGTCACTTTTTGTGCGAGTTTTTATTGTGTTGTGATATTGATGAGCATGTGGCGGTATAAGGATAGGGGTTTATGTGCATGTGGCGGCATAAAGTGGGATTTATGTGCGTGTTGCTAGTAGGGGAATTATATGAAGCCACGCGGCAACATAAGGGGGCTAAAGTGCGTGTAGCTATTTCGGAAAAAATATTTTAAAAAATATCAAAATGTAAGGCTCACGCGGTGGTATAAGAAAAGATTGTGATTGTGATTTTGAAATGAGGTTATGAGCTATGGTACCTCGATTGTGATTCTTGTTGTACATTCTATGTTAAAAAGGCTTGTTGATTGACCAATTCTTGATGTTTCCTTCTTGTCTTACATGTATTTGTCTGTATTTGATTACTTGTTGTTCTCATCATTTGTTTATTTCAGTTTTTTTTCTTATCCTAGTAGGTGTCTTGACCTGGACTCATGACTACTCGACCGAGGTTAAGCTTGATACTTATTGGGTACCATTGTGGTGTACTCATACTACACTTCTGCACATTGTTGTGCAGATCCAGGTACATTTACTCATTTCGGACGCCAGTGATCGCTCAGTTATCTTTCCGGAGACTTCAAGGTCTCTGCTTCGACAATGTCACGCCCCAAATTTGGGGAGCATGACCGGCGGTCAACCGAGTGAACCCAGTCGAGCAAGCATACGTTACATCAACCTCTCATCATAACTCATGCATGATTTATCAAAACATAATTAGATCTTGACTTTCATATTGAATACATTTAGCTCAATGGCCCATAAATGTTTTTGTCATGATGGTTAGACAGCTTTATAATTAGCTGTAAATACTGTGAACATAAATACATGATGAAACTCAAAAATAAACTACATGACCCACAGTGTACATGAAGCTTCTATGACAATAGATACCGAAGTACATAAAACCAACTAGACTCGAATGCCCACTGGAATTGTAGCGGGCTCACCATAATCTGTTGTGCAGAAGATTCCTATCAAAGATCCATATCATCCTGTAGAAGTATACCTGCATCCATTAAAAGATGCAACACCCCCGGCAAAAAGGACGTGAGTACATGTGGAATAGTACTCACATGTAAGGCAAACAGAAAAACATATGGAATCATGGTAATTCAATAAGAGGCATATGAAATACATCAAAAACTACGAAACATCCCATAGATTAACATTTTCAAGTCTCGTTATACTTACATCGTTTTAAACTTCTTTTAGGATTAACTTAGCCATATGAACTATGCGTGGAATACATAATATAAAGTAATTAAAACAACATGTACAAACAAGGCCAATAAAAATGGCACACAATGTCTATGTACAATGCGTTTTACTAGACCGTCCATATCCCTCTCTTATCTTACCCCTATGCATTTCATAGACCGTCCTTAGTGTTCACATATCATATTATACATAGAACGTTCATAGGATTCCACACACAATACACATATACATTTCATAGACCGTTCATAGGATTTGATACCCAATGCACCTCTGTGTTTCATAGACCGTTCATAGAATTTATTTACACAATACACATGTGCGTTTCATAGACCGTTCTTAGGATACACATATACCATAAAATATGTCACGCCCCGAACTCGGGGAGCGCGACCAGCGCTCAACCGTGTGAACCCAACCAAGAAAGCGTGTTAGATTTCCTTCTACCCAAACTTATCCATGAATAAAGAGGAGATGCACTCCATTAATCAAACACTGAAAAGATTTCATTAACAACTCCCATTTCATTTCCATTAGCAGCTTCATTTATAATTTCCAAAATATTACAAGTTTATAGATATAATGAAAAATATGTTTTCCAAGTACCAACATTTCTAGTTCAATTCCACACATCAAACACCACCCACAACTTGTCTACGGAGCTTCTAAGTAAAATAAAAGAGTAATATGAAAATGTCGGCAACAAGGCCCCGACTATACATTAAAACACAATGTACAACTCAAATGACATCAGGCCCAGAATAGAGTAGGGCTCAGCAAAATCTGCTGAATAGAGAGTGACTGCTAACAAGGACCAAAGATGCCCACTAAAGAACCACCTGCATCCATTAAAGATGCAGCGCCCCCGGCAAAAAGGACATTAATACATATGGAATAGTACTAGTATGTAAACCTAAATGTCCTCTTTCAAATTAGAATGTCAATGTAAGAAAGGGAAAACCATGGAAAGAACAATCAACAACCAATGATATTCAAATGCCAAGTTAAAACATAATAATTCCCAAAATATAAAGATAACACTGCGAAGTGATAATCAAAATATGATGATAATATTATTTTTTGTTGGGAGATCTTTAGCACCGATATACCACTGTTCACAATATTAATGTTGACAATACCAATATTCACAATACCAATACCACCATACATTTAGCACGGAGTCTGATCACGACCCGATCGGCTAGGCCATCTCATTAGAGACATCAACCACAATCACTCTCAATAACAATACCACCGTACTTTTTGCACGGAGTCCAATCATGATTCGATCAGCTAGGCCATCTCATTAGAGACATCAACCACAATCACAATTTCAATTACAATTTCTAGCACAATCACCACCATGTGTGCGGCATGGTGTCCGGTCACGACCCGATCGGCTAGGCCATCTCACCACAATGTCGTTGGATCGGCATCATCCTTTTCTATCAATCCTCTCATCCCAGTTAAGGGGAATAATTTTATCACATCAATATTATCCCAAATAAGGGGAATAATCACAATCCATTCATACACCGGCACGTGTAGTTTCGGGGTTAGCTTATTTCAACCTACCCTTCCTTGGTGACTATCGATACTCCCAAAAATATTATTATTGTTTTTGCACATAAAGGTAACCTAGGTACAAATGTATTTACCTCACTATCTTTTACATTGTATGAATCTCCACTAGTATTTTCAACCAATAACAACAATATTCCCTGGGCTCTTTTTCCCATTCACAAGATTCTTTATTCAAGGCACGTTGGCCGTATTTGATATTCCAAACTTTCATTTCTTCCCTATCATGTATCATCATCATAAATATCAACATATATAATATTCCGAAAATCACAACTTTAAGTTCATTTGAAATGAATAATTTAAGCACAATAGATTTCTTTTCGAGAAATGGAATAAAATAATTGGCAATTGATGCGCAAGTTAAAATAATCAACACCTAACACACCATTTATACTTGAAATACATTTCCCCAAAAAGGGAAATACAATATTTCCACTTACGAATATGAAAGAATGCAAAACACATTGAAAATGCTCACAAAGCATAGCATTTGTTAAAACAGCCACATATGGGCATGACTTGCGTTCATAAGCTTTTCGGCAATTCTGTTTTGGCAGTCAATTTTGGAACAGTTGAATCAAAGCTCATTTCATAATCTTACTCACATCATCTTATTTCATTGGAACCATTGGCCATGAGTATAACTTTCACTCTTGGCACGTTGGCCACGCTTTATATCCCCAATTCACTTATTTCACTTCCAACCATCTTTATAGATTGTCAACAATAAGGCATATTGAGATTTTCTCACACAATTTGGCATCATAGCCATCATTTGAAACATGACTCAAAGACATAGCATTTTAATACACATATCATTCTTGAACACATTCCCAAAGGATAACATAATGTGATAGGAACGTTCTTAACACGTTTTGAATACATAATTCTCGACACTTTGCTTATTCAGGACAATCAAATTTATTGGGAACATCTTGTAACGTAGAATAAGGAACTTGATACAACCATACTTGAAACTTACGGGAACATCCTGTAATTCAATTCTAAGAGACTAGTTTAGCTAACATACCTGAAATTCGCCCCTTAATGATACTACAATGATCCACTACACTAAGAAACTTCAATCTACAATAACAACATCCAATGGGAACAACATTAGTAAAAATTTCCATAGTTTATGCCATTTAGGCATTTTATCAAACACCTAGTAGGCATGAATCTCTACATCACTTAGCCATAGAATTAGTTCATCCAACTACTACCATTTACGAACAATTTATCCCACCATTTTTAAACAATTCATAACATCCAACAGCACATATATGACCATCCATCCACACCCAACAAATACAATTCCATCAAATAATCACCTTTCAATCTCTACAATGGTTATGTAGTTAAATTGGGAACTTATGGCTTCCAATCACCATGCCATAAGTTCTAATACTTAATTCATACTCATGTTCCCATAATACATCCATACATGTAAGTCTAAGGGTGTAGGATTACCTTTTGGAAGAAATCTTGCAAAACCCTCCTTTGAGTTCTTGAAGAAATTTCTTGAAGATCTAAGTATTTTATGTGTAGATTTCATCAATACTAGTGTAGAAATGATGGAAATTCACACCAAGGTAATGGGGATTGCTTACCTTGAAGAAGAGAGGAGTTGGTGGTCTTGAGAGAGTGGAGAAGAGCTCCAAAATTTGTCAAAGTGAAGTGGGAAAAATGAACCCCGAAATTATAGTTATAGGCCCAGATTTGTGGGTTTTGGATGTTGCACCAGATGCTATGGCAGCACTTCACTGCCAGCCCTTCTTTCGGATACGGCCTCGGATACATCGCATCCGTTGTTCACTCCTCTGCCAGCCTTTGGTAATTTGCTCATAACTTCTTGAATAAATATCCAAATGAGGAACGGTTTGAAGCTTTAGAAATTAGACTCAGAGGGATTTAATTTGATAGGTATATCACAACCAAAGTCTTTATATTGAGGGATTTCTATTTTTTTGAAGTTGGGTCTTGTGTTAATCGAGACATCCTTTCCACTTAATGTATCCAACTTGTTCCAAAAAAATTCCTACCATTCCCAAAACTCTTTATTATGTTCCAACACACCTTAAACATATATTTGCATTTCAAAGTGATATGGTCCTATCCCATAGGTCTCCTTTAATACTCGAATATGTTCTCCTCAAATACAGCTGGCGCAATTTAAAATATTAAATCATTAGGAAATTTTTAATGGGGCCTTATATTCTCCCCCGCTTAGGATCATTTGTCCTCGAATGAGGGTAAAAATTCACCATTAGCACCCAACGTGACTCAGTTGCTATAACACACACCAGCAGTTCTAAATTTTTGACTAACTCCCTAAATTTACAAAATTTTCGCCAGAGTCTCCCCTGTAATTAGGGCCTATCCACCTGTCAGAGATTGTCACGACCCAATTTCTCCCTCCGTGAACCGTCGTGACGGCACCTAGTCTCTACGACTAGGTGAGCCTAATACTTTGCGGAAATGAAACAAAAACATGAACATTAACTATTAACAGTAACAAATATCTAATAAGCAACTGAATGCCACTCAGCATATACAATTATCACCTCTGAAGAAGTACGAAAACATTCCCAAAACCCGAAAACCCGCAAGTCACAAGTTGCTAAGAAGTCTTAACTCCTATATACATCATTTCTACAAAAGGAAAGAAAAATGAACATAGGGGGATAGAGGGGGACTCCGAGGATTTGCAGGCGGAGACAGATGTACCTTGAAGTCTCCAATAAGAGGCAGCAACTGCAACGAGTGATAAGGATGGTAAGATGAGCCTGGATCTGCACACGAAAAACATGTGCAGGAAAGGGCGTGAGTACACCACAACGGTACCCAGTAAGTGTCAAGCCTAACCTCGGTTGAGTAGTGACGAGATCAGGTCAGGGCCATACTGGAATAAATATAATGAAATAAGACAGAATGAAATATCGCAGTAAAAATAAATACGAAAATCTAATAGGAATAGAATTAATGAAAGACAACAGCTCAGAACACAATGATAACAACAGAGGATCTCCCGAGATACCGTCTCGTAGTCCCAAACGTAAATTTGCAGGGGGATCTCCCGGAATAGCGTTCCGTAGTTCCAAAATAAATATGCTGAGTAGGGGGGTCTTCCGGAATACCGTTCCGTAGTCCCAAAGTAAATATGCAGTACAAGGGGATCTCCCAGAATACCTTTACGTAGTCCCAAAGTAAATATGGAGTACAGGGGGATCCCCCGGAATACCGTTCCATAATCCCAAAGTTGCAAGAAATCAGGAAGAAATCCTACAGTTCAGACTACGTTCAAGTCAAGGAAAGCAGGAAATTTCACTAAACATGTTGCACAGAGTTCAAATAGGAAGTTAAAGAAGTAGGCATGCTATTCTAGTCTAAACAAGATAGTTGCATATGCTAGTGTGTTTCAAATAACGAGAAAACAAGTTATGACTTAGTGAAAAATAGAGTTTTACAACAAATAGCTCGTGTACGTACTCGTCACCTCACGTACACGGCGCTCACATATCAAACAGTACCAATCCTAAGGGGGGTTCCCCCACACAAGGTTAGGCAAGACACTTACTTCGAACCAAGCTCAAATCAATCCATCACAATGCTCTTTCCACGAATATCCGACTCCGAGTGGGCTAAATCTAGCCAACATCAATTATATAACATAAATATAGCTACAAGAAACTAATCTAGCTAACGAAGTCAAAGCTAAGGTAAGAAATTAGAAAAATGCCCAAAAGGTCTCCCCGGGCCTACGTCTTGGAAAAGGGTAAATGTTACCAAATAATAACACCCATTTACTCACGAGTTCACTCGTACAAAAATCATCCAAAACCGACGCCTAATTCCCACTCAAAACTCATATTTTTGGTTGGGGAACTTTTCCCCCAATTCCCCAATTTCCTCACTCAAATTTCCCTAATTTAATGAAGAAAATAACTATGGATTAATGACATATGATCAAAATAGGATTAGGAATCGTTACCCACTGATTTCCTCTGAAAGACTCGAGAAACATCGCCTTCCTCTGAGCTCTCAATCAAATTTTGTGTTATGAAATTTCAACCCTCGAATCTGCCTTTTTCTGCCCAGCGATTATCGCACCAGCGGGCCAAGGATCGCATCTGCAGTTCTACACCTTCGATATTCCCATCGCAGGTGCGGCTTTTCACTTAAAGTACCTTGTCCGCATCTACGATCAAGAGGTCGCACCTGCGGACCTTTGTCCGCTTCTGCAGTCCCAGACCGCTCTTGCGGTTCCTTCACTCGCACCCGCAGGCATCGCAGATGCGGAACAACACTCGCACCTGCGATCCTAGACCTCCTTCCCATTTCCGCTTCTACGGTTCCATAGCCGCTTCTATGGCTCCGCACCTGCGGCCCAAAGTGCGTAGGTGCGGTGACACTAGATACATCAATATCAGCAGCTTCACCTAAGTCCAAATCAACTCATTAAGCACCCGAAACTCACCCGAGGCCCCCGGGACCTCAACCAAACATACCAACCAATCCTAAATACCATACAAACTTAGTCGAGCCTTCAAATCACATCGAACAACATCAAAAACACGAATTACGCGTGGATTCAAGCCCAAGGAACTTTGAAATTTCCCAAATCTACAAACGATGTCAAAACCTATCAAATCTCGTCTGAATGACCTCAAACTTTGCCCACATGTCGATAATGACACAACAAACCTACTCTGACTTCCGGAATTCCATTCCGGGTCCGATATCAAAATTTTCACTGCCGACAAAAATCGCAAAAATTCCAATTTTCACAAATTCAAGCCTAAATCTACTACAAACCTCCAAAACACTATCCGGACACGCCCCTAAGTCCAAAATCACCTTACGAAGCTAACAGAGTCATAAAACTTCAAATACGAGGTGGTTACACATAAGTCGACATCCGGTCGACTTTTCCAACTTAAGCTTCCCAATAAGAGACTAAGTGTCTCAATTCATTTCAAAACCAATGCAAACTCTCTCGGTAATGCAAAAGAGCAGAATAAGATAAGGGGGAAATAATTAATAAGGGATCGGGGCTGTAACTCTCAAAATGACTGGCCAGGACGTTACATCCTTCCCGTCTAAAAACAATCGTTCGTCCTCAAACGAGCATAAAGACATACCTGAAGCCGTGAAAATATGAGTATAACAGTTGCGCATATCCTGCTCGGTCTCCCAAGTCAACTCCTCGACTCGCTGATCCCTCCACTGGACCTTTACCGAAGCAATGTTCTTTGACCTTAGTTTTCTGACCTGCCTGACCAAGATAGCCATTGGCGTGTTGGGGAGGTTGCTTGACCGGGTTGTGTCTCACGACACCTATGAACCTAGAACTCTGATACCAACTTGTCATGATGCAATTTATCCCTCCGTGAACCATCGTGATGGCACCTAGTCTCTACGACTAGTTAAGCCTAACACTTTGCGGAAATGAAACAAAATCATGAACTTTAACTACTAACAGTAACAAATATCTAATAAGCAACTGAATGCCACTCAACATATACAATTATCACCTCTGAGGAAGTACGAAAACATTCCCAAAACCCGGAAACCCGCAAGTCACAAGCTGCTAAGAAGTCTTAACTCTTTTATACATCATTTCTACAGAAGGAAAGAAAAATGAACATAGGGGGATATAGGGGGACTCCGAGGATCTTCGGGCGTGGGCAGATGTATCTTGAAGTCTCCAATAAGCAGCAGCAACTGCAACTAGTTATAAGGTTGGTAAGATGAACCTGGATCTGCACACGAAAAACATGTGCAGGAAAGGGTGTGAGTACACCACAACGGTACCTAGTAAGTGCCAAGCCTAACCTCGGTCGAGTAGTGAAGAGATTAGGTTAGGGCCCTACTGGTATAAATATAATGAAATAAGACAGAATGAAATATTACACAAAAAATAAATACGGAAATCTAACAGGAATACAATCAATGAAAGATAACAACTCAGAACTCCCCTGGAATCATGTTACTATAAGACGGTATCTCGGGAGATCCCCTATAACTCTCAAAACGACCGGTTTGGTCGTTACAGAGATTCGCAAAACCACCCTAGCAACATATCCATAACTCAACAAAGCATCACAGTATATATCAATAACACTGATCTACATTAAGGGTGTTACATTAACATAAGTGGTATCTAGACATGAGTTACACATATTTAATCATTACACATAACAATTAACCTTTTGAACCACAACCATTTGGTTATACAAGCAAGTGAGAATACTTCCTTTACTTTGACAGAGGCAGATATCAATTTCAGGACTTATCAAACAGGAATGACAACTAGGTATCTTTTATAAGACAATTACCCATTAACTTCACCTTCAATAGATTCCACCGGAACGATAGGCAAAGGATTTCTAACAACCTTCTGGAACCTAGATACATGATGCATCGGGTGCATGGAGACAATGATGGGAAAACATCATGCTTGTAGTTTCACCCATTTCCTTCAATATTCAATAAGGCCTAATATGACTACACATACTTTACCTTCCTTAACAATTCACCCAATATATTGATTGAGAAAATATTGAGAATATCCTGCTCACTTTCTTCAACTCTAAATCCCTATGGCAAACAACCAAAACAAAACCTTTGGCGACCTCCAACAGTTACTCTAAGGTGTGCTATCTTGAATATGACCATAAAACTTCCTATCAAATATATTTGATCATGGTATGATGCTTCTTCTTTGACATGTTTGAAACTTCAACCCCCATAGGTTACTATAAATAATAACAACATGGTTAAAGATTGGGCTGGAATTATTCAAGAATCCATTAATGTGCTGAGTAGGGCATTTCAAGAGGTTATATCCTAAGAGACATGAAGGTTAATACCATTAGCACTGACATGGTTAATCATTGCGATGACATCATTTTTTCAACAAATGAGGCATAGAGTTGCCTAGTAGGCATTGATAATGTAGGGACCATGTTCATGATTCTGAGATTCAAAATAAATGAGTCATTTTAGACATGTGACATATGGGAGGCATGGTCGGGAGGATAAAGACGTTAGCGTCAGTTATTCTTGGAAGACTATGAGTCATGAAAAGGACAACAACAATTGTTTCATTCCATATATGCCTTGTTCGGCAATAGTATGCCTCAAAGAGAAATAGCCAAGTACGTGACACCAGTCGCCTTCTGGAGTGTAGGGAAAATCAGTTCAACTCAAAATGAGAATATTTTGGCACCCTGAATGTGCTATGGGTTTCAAAATGCATGGAATTGCATTATGCTTTTAACATTAACTAGCACAAAGAATAGATATGCCACAAGCACATGAGGTTTAAAAAGAAGTTGACCACTTGCGAGATTATTATCATTCTGACAGCTCATCCCTTGCCAGTAGTTTATCCTATATGAGAGGACTAAAGATATGGCAAACTTGTCTTTCAAATCAATATGCTCATCATATGTGCCAAAATCTGAAAGCATATAATTTCAACCTTTCACGAGTGAAACCACATAGCTAGGACATCGTAAAATTGGGGTGAAATTATGTATTGGTCAGAGATAATGAACACTTTGCTATGAGCTAGACATGTTTCTACCATAACAACTCTCAAGCTTCCATATCAGACCACTTGACAGGCAACTACAATACTAAAAACAAAGTGAGTTGCTCACCGAGGCATGCTCTAGGTGGACATGAAAGTCATATTGAGATGGGCGAACAAAAAGATCTTCTTGTGACGAATTTGTAAGAAATATTTCAGATTTCCTAGAAACTTTATGCTGAGAAGTGACCCCTTTCAATTTACAGGTACACATATGATAGGTGTTGAGATATGCTCTCATGTTACTAGACAATGAAAATGATTCACGAAAATATTCACAAAGGAGTAAAGTAACTGTTCCAATCATAGGAGCCACAAACACCAGAGAGAGTGGCTCAAGAAGGATCTGAAGGCTAGGCCGCTATACATTGGATTTGATACCACATAGGTAAACTTTATGACTGTACATGCATAAGCACAAGTGAGCAGATGTTATCCATTTGAATAAAAAGGTTATGTAAGAAATTCATCAGGTATAGTCTCTTGTTGATAATTTAGGAAAGCAAGTGGGAAGTATTAATCCTAGAGTTATAACTCAATCCAAAGAAATAATTATAGAGCTCAGTTCCACCTGAGATTGTAAGTAAGAGAATTTGTGATAGAGTGGCTTCACGAATAATGCGTCTCATTCAGAAAGTAAGTACATGCAATGTTTATAAATGTATTAAGGAATGACTCACTTTGTGATTTTAGATTGATATGGAAATACCTTAATTGATGCCCCTCGACTCCACATTCACAACATGCATTGGTACCGTAGTGACATACCCCCCGAATGATATCTCTTACACTTAAAGCAATGGGGATGAGGTCCGCTAAACTAACTCGCCCCACTGACCTGATATTTACCCTTTTTATATACATAAAAAACATTCCCCTATCCTTCCTCCAAGCCTTCATGGCGGGAGTAACAATCTCTATACCGGTTTGTTATGTGGGCCATTGGTCCCTAACACACTCTTGAGCGTACACACAACACGTTGCAAAATGTTCCTGCCTGCATATCGGGCAGACTGGGATGGGTGTAACCAACCTAAGGGCTTTTGTTCTTCATATGCCCCCTCTTTCCACAACCATAATGTATTTCAAGAATCATCCAACATAAACTCGAGTGGATCTTCTTTCATATCAATTCCGTCTTATTGATGCCAATAATCCTCTTTCATTTCTTAGGTGCTCTCACCACATATTCCCGTGGCGCGGTAACATTAATAGGAACAAGGACACTTCCCCTAGCAACTGGTTCATTCAATACCTCTTCCCTGCCTCGAACCCGTGGGTTACTTATATGGAAAATGAGATATGATGAGGAAATTAACTTCCTATCTTGAGCTCTATCGCACAATATGGAGTATCAAAGAAACGTGAAATTCCTAAATGTCCAAGTATCCTCCTTATTATAGATGTGGTCGACAACACACCGATAAGAAGGACTCTATTAGACGCGGCCCCAGGACATCCTAGGACACTGTAAACCTTAGGCTACGATATCAAGTTTGTCACGCCCCGAACTCGGGGAGTGCTACCAGCAGTCAACTGAGTGAACCCGGCCAAGCAAGCCTGTTAGATTTCCGTCTACCCAAACTCATCCATGAATAAAGAGGAGATGTACTCCATTAATCAAACACTAAAAGGATTTCATTAACAACTCTTACTTCATTTCCATTAGCAGCTTCATTTATAATTTCCAAAATATTACATGTTTATAGATATAATAAAAAACATGTTTGCCAAGTAACAGCATTTCTAGTTCAATTCCACACATCCAACACCACCCACAACCTGTCTATGGAGCCTCTAAGAACAATAGAAGAGTAATATGAGAATGCCGGCAACAAGGCCCCGGCTATACCTTAAAACACAATGTACAACTCAAATGACATCATGCCCGGAATAGAGTAGGGGTCACCAAAATCTGCTGAATAGAGAGTGACTGCTAACGAGGACCAAAGTTGCCCGCTGATGAACCACCTGCATCCATTAAGGATGCAGTGCCCCGAGCAAAAGGGACGTTAATACATATGCAATAGTACTAATATGTAAGGCTAATTGTCCTATTTCAAATTAGAATGTCAATATAAGAAAGGGAAAACCATGGAAACAACAATCATCAACCAATGATATTCAAATGCCAAGTTAAAACATAATAATTCCCCAAATATGAAGATAATACTGTGAAGTGATAATCAAAATATGATGATAATATTATTTTCGGTTGGGAGATCTTTAGCACCGATATACCACTATTCACAATACCATTGTTCACAATTCCAATGTTCACAATACCAATGTTCACAATACCAATGGTCATAATATCAATATTCACAATACCAATACCACCATACTTTTAGCATGGAGTCTGATCACGACCCGATTGGCTAGGCCATCTCATTAGAGACATCAACCACAATCACTCTCAATACCAATACCACCATACCTTTAGCACGGAGTCCCATCACAACCCGATCGGCTAGGCCATCTCATTAGATACATCAACCATAATCACAATTTCAATTAAAATTTCCAGCACAATCACCACCATTTGTGCGGCATGGTGTCCGATCACGACCCGATCGGCTAGGCCATCTCACCACAATGTCATATGGATCGACATCGTCCGTTTCTATAAATCGTCTCATCATAATTAAGGGGAATAATTTTATCACATCAATATCATCCCAAATAAGGGGAATAATCACAATCTATTCCTACACTGGTATGTGTAGTTTCTAGGTTAGGTTATTTCAACCTACCCTTCCTTGGTGACTATCGATACTCCCAAAAATATTATTATATTTTTTGAACACAAAGGTAATATAGGTACAAATATATTTACCTCACCATCTTTCACATTGTATGAATCTCCACTAGTATTTTCAACCAATAACAACAACAATATTCACATAGCTCTTTTGGCCATTCACAAGATTCTTTATTCAAGGCGCGGTGGCCATATTTTATATTCCACACTTTTATTTCTTCCCTCTCATGTGTCATCATCATAAATATCAATATATATAATATTTTGGAAATCAAAACTTTAAGTTCATTAGAATGAACAATTTAAGCATAATAGATTTCTTTTCGAGAAATAGAGTAAACTAATTGGCAACTGATGTGCAAGTTAAAATCATCAACACATAATACACTATTTATTCTTGAAATAATTTTCCCTAAAAAGGGTAATACACAATTTCCACTCATGAATATGTAAGAAAGCAAAACACATTGAAAATACTCACAAAGCATAGCATTTGCTAAAACAACCACATATGGGTACGACTTGAGTTCATAAGCATTTAGGCAATTCTATTTTCGAAGTCAATTATGGTACAGTTGAATCAAAGCTCATTTCATAATCTTTCTCACATCAGCTCATTTCATAACTTTCACTCTTGGCACGTGGGCCACACTTTATATCCCCAATTCACTTATTTCACTTCCAACCATCTTTGTAGATTATCAACAATAAGACATTTTCAATCAAGACATTAGGTACACATATGAGCAATTAAGAGTCTTAAGCATATTGAGATTTTCTTACACAATTTGGCATCATAGCCTTCATTTGAAACATGACCCAAAGACATAGAATTTTATTACACATATCATTCTTCAACACATTCCCAAAGGATAAAATAATGTGATAGGAATGTTCGTAACACGTTTTGAATATATAATTCTCGACGCTATGCTTATTCGGGACAATCAAATTTATTGGGAACATCTCGGAACATAGAATAAGGAACTTGAGACAACCATACTTGAAACTTACGTGGAATTCAAATCTAAGAGAGTAGTTTAGCCAACATACCTTAAATTCGCCCCTTAATGATACTACAGTGGTCCACTACACTAAGAAACTTCAATATACAATAACAACATCCAATGGGAAAAACATTAGTAACAAATTCCATAGTTTAGGCCATTTAGGCATTTTATCAAACACTTAGTAGGCATGAATCTCTACATCTCTTAAACATAGAATTAGTTCATCCAACTACTACCATTTACCAACAATTTATCTCACCATCATTCTTAAACAATTCATAACTTCCAACATCACATACATGACTATCCATCCATACTCAGCCAACAAAATCCCATCAAATAATCACCTTTCAATCTCTACAATGGTTATGTATTTAAATTGGGAACTTATGGCTTCCAATCACCATACCATAAGTTCTAATTCTTAATTCATACACATGTTCCCATAATATATCCATACATGTAAGTCTTAAGGTGTAGGATTACCTTTTGGAAGAAATCTTGCAAAGCCCTCCTTTGAGTTCTTGAAGATCTAAGTATTTTATGTGTAGATTTCATCAATACTAGTATAGAAATGATGGAATTTCACACCAAGATAATAGGAATTGCTTACCTTGAACAAGAGGGGAGTTGGTGGTCTTGAGAGAGTGGAGAAGAGCTCCAAAATTTGTCCATGTGAAGTGGGGAAAATGAACCCCGAAATCTGGGTTTCGGATGCTTCCCCGGATGCTATGGTAGCACTTCACTGCTAGCCCTTCTTTCGGATGCAGCCTCGGATGCTTCGCATCCGCAGTTCACTCCTCTGCCAGCCTTTGGTAGTTTGGTCATAACATCTTGTAGGACTGTCCAAATGACGAACGGTTTGAAGAGTTAGAAACTAGACTCAGAGGGCTTTAATTGGATAGGTAACAACCTAAGTCTTTATATTGAGGGATTTCTATTCGTTTGAAGTTGGGTCTTGTGCTAATTGAGACATCCTTTCCACTTAATTTATCAAACTTGTTCCACACAAATTCTTACCATACACAAAACACTTTATTATGTTCCAACACACCTTAAACATATATTTTCATTTCAAAATGATGTGGTCCTATCCCATAGGTATCATTTAATACTTGAATACGTTATCCTCAAATACCGCTGGTGCACTTTAAAATCTTAAATCATTAGGAAATTTTTAATGGGGCTTTACACAATACACATGTGCATTTCATAGATCGTTCACAGTGTTTACTTACGCAATACACATGTGCGTTTCATAGACCGTTCACATGATTCACATATACCATACCATAAACCTGTGCGTTTCATAGACCATTCACAGTGTTGATTCATACTATATTATACACCTATACATTTCATAGCCCATCCATAGGGTTCACATATTATACACATATGTGTTGCATAGCCCGTCCATAGTGTTCATAACACATCATTATGAACATAACCACTTATAAACTCAAAGCGTGTAATTAACATTACATTAAGGTCATAAGTTCTCGGATCATTGGAACACTTCATGATCTTGCTCGTCATGGAGAATCATAGCTCATTACATTAGCATATGCATGGTTAATCAATAAGTCAATTTCTATGGCACATGAGCCCAATTTCTTTTCTGAAGGTTCGTCATCATTTAGCATAGGACATCTCCCTTTCATCTCATTATTCACTCACTTGACATCTTGAGGTCATTCTCTAAGTTCATGTTTCTTGATGACTTGACATCGAAGTCATTTACATACATTATTTCATAAGTATACAACTATAGTTTAACCATTGGGACATACAACATCTTATAAATTTCATTCAGGCAAACGACCACATTTCATGTTCATACTATTACTTCATTAGTACTTTCAACTATTTACAACACCATTCTTTCATTGGATCCCTTTTCCATACATATTATTCTTCATTCATGGCACGATGGTCGTATCTCATATTGTATACTTTCATTTCATTACTTTCAAGGCTCATCATTATAAACATCAACATAGAGAATATTCTTGAAGTACCTTTCCCCAAAAGGGCAATAGACAATTTCAACTTATAAATATGTAAAGGCTTAAAACACATTGGAAATACCTACCAAGCCTAGCATTAGTTAGAACAACCACATTTGGACATGACTTGAATACATAAGCTTTTGGGTAATTCTATTTTCGGAGTCAATTGGGAATAGTTGAATCAATGCTCATTTCATAATATTTCACACACCATTTCATTTCGTTGGTGCTATTAGTAACAAGTATAACTTTCATTCTTGGCACAGTGTTCAGACTTTATATCACCAAACTATCTACTTCACACTTTATATCCTCAACTCACTAGTTCATACTTTATATCCCCAACTCATTACTTCACACTTTATATCCCTAACTCACTACTTTCACTTTCAAGCATCAATATAGATTACCGACAATGAGGAATCACTAATCACGACTTTTAGTACACCTATGAGCAATTAAGAGTCTTATGCACATTGAGACTTCTTACACAATTTGGCATAATAGCCTTCATTTGAAACACTACTTGGAGTCATAATATTTTTATACCCAACTCATGCTTTGAACACATTCCCGAAGGATAACATCATATGATAAGAGCATCCGAAACACATTTTGAACATATACCTTTCAACACAAAGCTTATTCGGAATAGTTGGTTTATAAAGAATAACTCGAGACTTACAACAACATCATGGAATTCAATTCTAGGAAAGAAGTTTATCCAACATACCTGGCCTTGAGCTTTCCTTAAATTACTACAACATTCCGGAAATTCTAGCAATCCCAATCTATTTTGAGACATAACAAAATTGAACACAAATTAAGAAGATATTCATGGTTTCAGCTCATTGAGCATTTTATCAAACGCTAGGTGTGCAAATTTGGCTACACGGTTCTTCTACAATATTTCTTTCATTATTCAACCCAATCTTTACTTATTTGAGCTCATAAATTTTCCCACAAACCTTATTGGTACAAGCATATATAAATAATACTTTTACACACAAGAATCGTACTCCCAATCATCCATCTTTTACCCCAAACTTGAAGTTGAAGACTAGGGGTTTGAATCTTACCTCTTGAGTTAAACTCTATTGAGATTTCCGTGTATATCTTCAAATATGTGAGCAAGAATCGAAGGAAAATTTTATGAATATCACTCTCCCACTCTAGGGCACTCTCTCACTCTTAAAATATCAGGTTCTAGCTGAAAAATGAATTAACCCCTCTCTCTACCCAGCCTTGGGGTTATTTAATGGTCTCCTACATGCACGGCCATGCACTGGGGCAAGTGGCCGCATATCTGGCCACGCACACAAGGCAGAAACTCCAAAATATGTGCGGCCGTGCATCTGCGCGCATATGACATAGGTCCAGTAAAATGGCCATAACATTCTGTAGAAATATCCAAATGACGAACGGTTTGATGCGTTGGAAACTATACTCAAAGGTATTTAATTAGATAAGTAGCTCACCTCATAAGCCTTTATAATTTGGTATCATCATGCGTTTGAAGTAGGATGGTGTGCGAATTGAGACATCCTTTACACTTAATGTATCAAACTTGTTCCACACAAGTTCTTGCGACTCACAAAACTCCTTAGTATGTTCCAACACACATTACACATATATTTGCATTTCAAGATGATGTGGTTCTATCCCATGGGTATCCTTTAATACTCGAATACGTTATTCCCGAATACCGTTGGATCACTTTAAAATCTTAAATTATTAGGATATTTTTAACGGGGCTTTACATTCTCCCCCTCTTAGGTTCATTCATCCTCTAATTAGGAGTAGAGTCCACCCTGAACACCTAACATAACTCGACTCTTCTTTCAAACATTTCAAGCCCCCAAATTTGACTAACTCCAAAATGTTTCAGAAATTTCGACAGAGTCTCCCCTGTAACTAGGCATATCCACCAGTCAGAGAATCATAGAAATCAATCATAAATAACATATATATAATACCACATTGCACCATATACATGAAATCAACAATCATGACTCTCGAGGCTAACTGTATGACCTTGCTTACCTTGGTCGTATCCTTGACTTTTCCTTCCTCCATTACGAGGATAATTGGGCACCTCACACATTGTGCCTATCCTGTGCGTCATTCCTTTAACCCTTAGGCCTTAATCATTTCGTAGCACGATGTGCAAACATTCCTTGATATTAACAAGGGAACTCGGACACTAACTCAGAACCTTAACGCACGATCGAGGATAGAAGAAGAGAAACATTTCCAAAATGTCGTTGTAGCCTCCTTATTAGAAGTGTGGCCGTCAACACACCCATGATAGGGACTCGACTAACACAACTTTATGACACCTTAGGACTCCTAAACCATGCTCTGATACCAAGTTTGTCATGCCCCGAACTTGGGAAGCGTTACCGGCGCTCAACCGAATGAACCCAGTCGAGCAAGCCTACGTTACATCAACCTCCCATCATAACTCATGAATGATGTATCAAAACATAATTAGAGCATGATGGTTACACATCTTTATTAAATGACCCAATGGCCATTTATTAAAACATACTTTCAAATTCAATACATTTAACCCAATGGCCCAAAAATTCTTTTCTCATGATGGTTACACATCTTTATAAATAGCTGTAAATAATGTGAACATAAATACATGACGAAACTCAAAACTTAATTAAATGACCCACATTGTACATGGAGCTTCTATGACAATAGATACCTAAGTACATAAAACCAACTAGACTCGAATGCCCACAGGAATTGTAGCAGGCTCACGATAATCTGTTGTGCAAAAGATTCCTATCAAAGATCCATATCATCCTATAGAAGTATACCTACATCCATTAAAAGATGCAGTACCCCCGGCAAAAAGGACGTGAGTACATGTGGAATAGTACTCGCATGTAAGGCAAACAGAACAACATATCAAATCATGGTAATTCAATAAGAGGCGTATAAAGTACATCAAAAACTATGAAACATCCCATAGATTCACATTTTCAGGTCTCGTTATGCTTACATCATTTTAAACTTCTTTTAGGATTACCTGAGCCATATGAACTATGCGTGGAATACATAATATAAAGTAATTGAAACAATATGTACAAACAAGGCCAATGAAAATGGCACATAATGTCTGCGTTAACAATGCATGTTACTAGATCGTCCATATCCCTCTCTTATCTTACCCCTATGCATTTCATAGACCGTCCTTAGTGTTCACATATCATATTATACATAGACCGTTCATAGGATTCCAAACACAATACACCTATGTGTTTCTTAGACCGTTCATAGGATTTCATACACAATACACCTATGCATTTCATAGACTATTCATAGGATTTACTTACACAATACACTTGTGTATTCATAGACTGTTCACAGGATTCACATATACCATGTAATACACATGTGTGTTTCATAGATTGTTCGCAGTGTTTACTTACACAATACACCTGTGCGTTTCATAGACCGTTCACAGTGTTTACTTATATAATACACCTGTGCATTTCATAGACCGTTCACAGTTTTTACTTACACAATACACCTGTGCGTTTCATAGACCGTTTACATGATTCACATATACCATACAATACACCTGTGTGTTTCATAGACCGTTCACTGTGTTCATTCATATTATATTATACACCTATGCATTTCATAACCCGTCCATAGGGTTCACATATTATACACATATGCGTTTCATATCCCGTCTATAGGGTTCATAACACATCATTATGCACATAACCAGTTATAAACTCAAAGCGGCATGATTAACATTATATTAAGGTCATAAGTTCCCGGATCATTGGAACACTTCATGTTCATGCTCATCATAGAGAAACATAGCTCATTACATTAGCACATGCATAGTGAATCAATAAGTCAATTTCAATGGCACATGAGCCCAATTTCTTTTCTTAAGGTTCACCATCATTTACCATAGGACATCTCCCTTTCATCTTGTTATTCACTCACTTGACATCTTGAGGTAATTATCTAAGTTCATGATTCTTGATGACTTGACATCGAAGTCATTTACATACATTATTTCAGAAGCATAAAAATATAGTTGAAACCATTGGGGCATACAACACCTCATAACTCTCATTCAGGAAAACGACCACATTTCATGTTCATACTAGCACTTCATTAGTACTTTCAACTATTTACAACACCATTCTTTCAT
This sequence comes from Nicotiana tabacum, assembly GCF_000715075.1. Classification (NCBI taxonomy): domain Eukaryota; kingdom Viridiplantae; phylum Streptophyta; class Magnoliopsida; order Solanales; family Solanaceae; genus Nicotiana; species Nicotiana tabacum. The sequence continues at coordinate 93,798 of NC_134101.1, read as the reverse complement.
TGGATCCCTTTTCCATACATATTATATAGCCTACTAGGAGGACTGTCAACCTGTCTATCGGGACTTACGGGCATGAAACGCAGCCTCCCCAGGCAAAAGGGACTTCAGTACTAATAAAGTACTGAGTATGTAAGTCATGAAAAGAAGTATATGAAAGACGTGAAAGAAACATGGAGTAAAGGACTCAATTTGTATATCTGAATAGCTCAGTAATCATAAAATCTTCATAGTGTCATGTATATGGGTATAAATGTCATATCATGCATAGGTATATGCGTACATAACATCATCAAGCCTCTGAGGGCATCCCATCATATCATCTCGGTCTCAGTGGGAAAAATCATAAACATATGCCAGTTGATCAGGTGGCTGATGCATATATAACACCGTAACCTTTCCCCATAACACATATACATATAATATACGCGTATATAACGCCATTTTTAAAAGTTGCATGTACATATATATATGAATGCAATGCATAATGAAGTAAGTCAATAAGATCTCTCAGAACGTCATAAGATAAATATACATTCATTTAATATTGTGAAATAAAATTTATCAACTTATGTATTTTCTGAGACCCATGAACAGACGATATAATAATAGGACACATGGATAATCAAGAACATAGGCATCCCTATTACTTCTAAGAATAGAGTCATTTTGAAAGTTGCATGTTTGCTCGTTTCATTTTTATCATATGGATCATGCTAAAATGAAAGAAGAGATAGCCTTAATATGCCTTATCACAGTATGTCTAATGACCATGTTGAAATCGTCTCATCACACTTTAATCTACAACAACGATTATAATTGTATCGTTAAGCTACGAAAGATACAACTATCATACAACGAACGGCAAGCTTATTTATTATTAAAACGACAGCATCTCCCTTGTTTTCCTTTCTTTCCCCAAGTCCATAAAAATAACTAGATCACATACGACCTTCAACTATATACTTTCAGCACCACAACACACAAATAACACAACAACACAATTCACCCTACACAACAACAAGTGCACAAATGTCACCAACCGAACTACTACATAACACGACGAGCGGTAAGCTTCAATTGGAACCAAACCCCAACTCTTATTACCATCTCCCCTATACTTAAAACACCTTCAAACAGTCCAGAATATAAAAACATATATTGGCATGACATTGCAACCTTATATCCATCATAAAGTAACATCAAGCAACCCAACAACATATTACAATAATATGGACAACTTCTAGGTATTGTGTGGTTGCTTAATCTCCTATTTAAAACATCATCAACATACTAAAAATATTTACGAGCATAACAACAATACGAACATTATAACCAAGCCATTCCCCATGATTTCTAGCCATACAAAGTCATATACACAACTCCAAAATAGTCAAATAAGAGAAATAACTTCTTATACAAGTTCAAGTTCTATCTTGTAATTCTTCATCCAAATAACTTAACCAACGCATATATAAGCTTAAGCCCAAGAAATAGAGTGTTATACATACCTTAAATAATCAGAAGAAACTCGAACCAACGCTTCCCTTAGCTTACAAGCACCCTTAATGGCATCACAACACCATAGCGACTCTTTTCTTCACTTAGGCTAACTTTTGAGGATAGGTCTAGGTAAATCCACCCTGGATTAGACTTGGAACCTTAGAAAGCTGTTAGAGAGGTGTTCAGAGAGTTTGGGAAATTTCCCTGGTCGAAAATAGCCAAAAATGAGGCGTCCAACCCTGTTAATATGTTCAAGGGTTGTCCACCACCTAAGTGGGTCCCATTGGGAGCTGCTAGTGCAGTCTAACGAAAAAGTGAATATCTCTATACTCTGATGTCATATCGATAAATGGTTTAATGTGTAGGAATAATAGTGTAACATCTTCACCTCAAGATTTGCCTCAAAAGTACCACACATTATTTATAACCCGTTCATTTACTCTAACATAGAGGTCGACGACATTGCCTTTCTTTCTTGAATCAAGTGCCCTCACACAACAATAGAGAGTAGTTCCACACAATAAAATTTAAGAACAATTAGGAACTCAAGATAGAAAGAATTTGCTCACTCTCAGAAACAACATTCATATGCGACAAAAGATGAACCATAAGCTTGACCGTAGTGTACTACTCTACTAATCGAGTTCATTCAGTCAAGGATCAAGTAGGACTTTAATTGGTTATAATATAGGCAGCGGGACGGGTAGGATACATTTAGATATAAGAGTGACTACACCTCCCTAAGCACTTTAATACATGTACTCTAACATTCAAAACCACACACTTATGTCAAACCAAAACTCCACCTTCACATCAATATACATCAACTCCCAAATTATTTAAGCACAATTACATCAAGTGTTACCACTTATCCATTAAAGTTTTTCACAATAATACAACTATTTTTTCTTTCTTTTTTCAATTCAAGTGGCTCTTACGTTTTCAAAACAGTGCACCTTTCTCCTTATTTCGTTAGTTCCACTCAAAAGCCAAACCATCCATCCCACACTTCAACTTTTACAAAGTTAATAACAATTTCTAGTGCTCAGGAGAGGTACAAGGTTCAACTAGGTGGTCAAATCAAACAAATGAGTAAAGGTTCTAATGTGGTTGCCAAAGAAATAAAATTACATGCTCAAAGGGGTTAACTAAGATACATAACAATTAGGTGGGTAAAAGCATATAACTGACTCAACAAAGAAATGTCTATTTCACTTCCAAGACTGAACAAAACGACTATTTTGCTTTGCAAACACACGTCGCAAGTTCTAGACATCAAATGCAATGCATATAATAACACAAAACCTCACCCACACATGGAACATAACTCACTCAAGATTGGATTATCAAGACACTTTAGTCAAAGCAGTTAAGTAAAGTTAAGCTCATATCATTTAAGGCACTTATACAAGAGTGAAAAACTGAGCCTAAGCGTCACAACTAAAGAACTTGCTATTCTCAAGGCACAATAAAGTCAAGAGATATTGCTTTTATTTCAAATCACAGCACAAGGTTTCCTACTTCTACAAAATAAAAACTAACTACACGTGATTCAAATAAAACCCTTGGAAAAGAATCGCGGCACAAAATAAAACCAAGGGGGAATTGATAAACTACCTAACAAAAGATTTTTTTTGTCTTTTTCTTTCGACTTTAATCTCTCAAGAAACCTGTCGAATGACATCCATTGTCGGGAAAAATCAAAATTTTTAAAATTTTTATGTTTTTTTCAATTTGTTTCTACTACTCAAACTAAAAAAGCAAAAACAATCAAACTAACCAAAGAGAAAAGTAAGACTAATATACATACAACATACAAATATCCCCCACCCCACACTTTAAGTTGTGGCATGTACCCATGGCACACAATTAAAAAGCATAAGGTAGAGCAAACTTCCTTGAATATCTAGTCGGGGTCTGAATCAAAGTCGGGATCCATTCCACGCGCCCGAACTTGTGCACACATCCATGCAGACAACTTATTTCCAGCCTTCATGGGGTACACCCCACACTTATCTTTTTCACTCAATGCAGCCTTCTCCTTCACACCCTTCACCTTGCACTCAACATTGCAGCTAGCTTCTCCTTTTTCACCCCTTTTTCTACATCCATCTTGAACATTACAGTCTCCCCCCCCCCACTCTAAGCATGAGATTTTTCTCATGTATTTCTAATATTGCTCTACTTGTTTCGAATGATGGTCTTTCTAGGATGAGGGGTATCTCCTTATTCTCCTCCATCTTCATCACTATAAAGTCTAATGGAAATAAAAACTTATCCACCAACACTATGATAACTTCAACTATCCAGTCGGGTGTTATATGTTTTTTATCTGCTAGGTGCAATGATATTGGTGCAGACATTATCTCTCCAATCACATTCTCTAGTTTTTTGTAAATTGACAAAGGCATTAGATTCATTTAGGCACCAGAATCACACAATGATTTATCAAAGTTAAGAGTGCCTAAAAATCAAGGTTTGTGGGAGTTTGTTTTTCAAGATTGCACGGCCATGCGCTATGAGCTTGACTACCGATGTCTCTTCTATCCTCATCTTCTTTGTAAGGATCTCCTTCAAAAACTTTGCATAAGCTTGCATTTGTGAGAGAACAACGGTGAATGGCAGGTTTACGTTAACATGTATCAGCATATCTAAAAATCTCTCAAACTGCTTGTCCAACTTTTCTCTATATAGCTTTTAGGGAAAAGGTAGAGCAGGCATGTGCTTGGTCTCTTCATTAGAGTCCTCTCTTCTTGAAGTTTCCTCCCTCTTCTTTTTCTATACTCCCTTCTTACCTTTCTTCTTCTTACCATTTTCAATTTTAGCTCCTCCCCACTTTCTTTTTTAGGTATTACCTCTTTTTGTACTAGAGCGGGATCTTTCAATACTTGCGTTCTTCTCAAGGTCACAATATTTACCGTTTCTTTATGATTCTTTTCAGTATCAGCTGGTAGAGTACCTGTGATTCTTTTAGACAATTTATTTGCAATTTGTCTCACCTGTCTCTCCAAGTTACGCAAATCTATTCTAAGTTCTTTAATAGTTGCACCATGAGAATCTAATCTCTCATCTATCTTGATAATGAAAGACTTCATCAAATCTTTTAACCGATTCTAAATTGGTTGTTGAGACTGAAACTGCCGGCATCTCCTAAAATCTGGAGGTATTTTGTTGCCATGCATTTATTGTACCCCCAGGTGAACTCCATGAAACACTGGGGTTCTTCTGACCCATGGCATTGAAATTATAATTACCCACAGCATTTACTTCCTCTATGGTAGCTTGACACTCATGAGTAGGGTGTCCTCTTCGACATATATCACAGGCTGCATGAGGCTCGTTATGTATCGAGGCTAAAATCAGATTCCTTATTTCTTTGTCCATGGCCTCAAGTAGCACCTGCACAGATGTGTTAGTATCAACCTGGTGAACACTAGTTGATATTCTTCTTTCAGCAATCTCCGACGGCTACTGATTTCGATCTTCAGATAACTTATCTAGAATTGTGACTATCTCTCCTCTAGAGTCTTCTTCATCAACGGACCTCTAGAAGCATTGCTCAATGTTCTACGTGAGGTCGGTGTCAATCCATCCCAAAAGTCCTGGAGTTGCATCCAGAGTTCAACTCCGCTATGTTGACACTTTCACACTATCTCCTTAAACCTCTCCCAAGATTCAAACACAGTTTCAGTCTCGTTCTCGCAAAACTTATGGATTTCTCTTATAAACTTGCCCGTTTTAGCTAATGAGAAATATTTGTCAGGACATTTTCTGGTAATCTCCTCCCATGTTCTAAGTGATCCCTGTGGCAAGCTTCAAAGTCAATGCTTGCATCATCTTTGATAATGAAGGGGAATCTTAGGTAAACTACATCTTGTGACACACCATTATATTGAAAGGTGTTCATGATCTCCTCGAAGTCCATTAGATGATTGTTTGGATTTCGTTCTACTTTCCTCTGAAAACACAACAATTTTGAAGGGTTTGAAGTAACCCTTGCTTCAAGTTGAAATTATTAGCTGCAACTGGGTGTCGTCTCACACTTGATAACACTTGGCCGGGAGCTATGTTTTCGATTTGGTCGGCACCCAAGGGCTGATTCTGTGCCATTCTCCGAGTCCTTTCTTCTTCATATGAAACTTCTGCGTCTCTAATAGCTGCTTCTTCAGCATCCCTTATAGCTTTTTCTCTTTGCTAGGCTGCCTCGATTGCAGCCAAATCTATATTTTCATCATCTCCGACCATATTTTCTTTGCTTGAGGGTTTCCCAACCTTCTTTATTTTCTCAGGGAGATTTCCTTCCTTCCTCAATTGTCGCAGTTGTCTCTCTATTTCTGGCTCGTATGGTTGCACTTCTTTCCCAGACAATCGAGTCATGCACCAATCTAACCTATAGCCTGCGCATAGCCTCCCTATTACAAGGCTTTATTTGTGGCCTGTAGTGCCTCAAAATTCGTCACCATTCCACTTTTAATCCCTTCTTCTATTCTTTCTCCTATCTTGATGAAGTCGGAGAATTTGTGATTTTCAATAACCATAAGCCTTTCACAGTACTGCGGGTCTTGAGCTCTGACAAAGAACTTATTCATTTGTTCTTCTTCATGTGATGGTCTTACTTTCACGGCTTCAGATCTCCACCGAGTAGCATATTCGCGAAAGGTTTCTGTTGGATTCTTCTTGAGGTTTTGAATGTATAAAATATTTGGTGCATTTTTTGTGTTGAACCTGAATCTATCCATGAAATCTGACGCCATGCTTACCAAATTAACCCACTTTTCGAGTTCTGACTTATATACCAGGACAACGCATCTCCGGTGAGGCTTCGCGTGAACAGTCTCATACGAATTCGTTCATCTTTGCCCACTCCTATAAGTTTGTCCCAATATGTCCTCAGATGCACTTTTGGATCACCAGTTCCATCGAATATTATAAATTTGGTAGGTTTGTGCCCCTCCGACAGCTCTACATCTGGCTGAATGCACAAGTCCTCATAATTTAAATCTTTAATGCCTTTACCACATTCGACACTTTGAACTCTGTAATTAGCTTCTTGAGTTCTTCTGCCATGTTCCTAATAAGAAGGTCTTTCTCAGTTGATTCAAGTATGTATAGGGTTTGTTGCGGGGTATGGGGTAAGGTCTACACATATATCGGGTTGCTTTGGTGGACTCCAGGGATCTGGGCATAACGGTGATCATTTGTTGAGTTTTGGAGGTCAAGAGTGGGTTGTGGTATATTCTGGGGAGTATGATAAGTGGTAGTCTGCGGGTATTAGGTTAAGTGGTGATGATGTTGCTACGGAGTTGGTATTGGAAGAGGGTTAGGATTTTGAGGAGGTGTAGGGTATTGGGGTGGTGCAGGAGGGTTTGGTGGCGGGTTTTGGTTTTGTGGGTTTTGTGGTGCTTGGTTCTGGGTATTTGGATTTTGTTGGTCAATATCAGGGACATTTAGAGTGAGATAGAGGTTTGCCAAGTTCCGGACCTACTCAAGTTCTCCTTGTGGCTCCAAAATCTTTTGTTTGAGACGTAAGACCGGTTCATTCTATGTCGGGGTGCTCCGACCATCTGAAGTTTCGACATTCTCAGCTATAGTAGTGTTGTCCTTCCTGATACCACTCAAATCATCCATTTTCCCTTTCCCTTTGCTTTTTCCCTTAGGATGACTTGGTGGAGGAGGAGGTGGAGGACCTCTGGATCTAGTGTGATATGCTGACGATGCCAGTATGCACAAACCAACCTTGGGGAATGGGAATAATCAAAAAGAAGAAAAGCAAAAGGTAACCGAGTTAATAAGGGGTATTGAAAGAATGCTTGCAATATTAAACATGTTTTGAAAAATCATGTAATAATTCGCGTCCTAATTTGGGGACCTCGTTGTGCCCGAGGTAGGCCTAAGCGACACATAGACTTGGAGAAAATTGATGCCAATAATTGCATCATTTCATTAATGTGAAAATGAGCCAAACCTTCACTAAATTGACAATAATAATAAAGTTACTAATGGCATTTAGCCTTATTACAATTGAAATCTAAAACTAGTCTCGAAAACAATAAAGGACATTATTTGATAGTCTACTTGGTTACTGAAGGACCTTCTCCGTGCTTGGCTCTCAAAAACCCTTTCGCCAAGCCTTCTATATTTGTCTTGTGCCTCAGCAACATCATCGATCATCCTACTATCCAAATTGGCTTGAAGTCTCCCTCTATATCATCTACCAACCATGATGAATAGAAATACACATGACCAACATGGTACTTGTCTGGCTTGATAGTCTCTCTTTCCACAATGACCTTCTGGTTCCACATATATTGCGCCTCGAACTTGAAAGGAATAATCTCCCCTTTGATATCTGCCTTGTACTGGACCATGTTGGAAACCCGAGGTATGACCTATTTTCTTCTTGCTTGTCTCGTTACCCTTATAGGAGCATAAGGATAAATGCCTCACAACCCAATCAATACCAAATGCGTAGTATCCCTTGACCTGATGATGAACTCACTACTAGGAAACCACTCAAACATCCAATGTACCTTCTCGTCTGTCAGATTGCTGAAGAAAGGTACCCAACTTAAAGCACTTCCGGGCTATGCAAACCTATCTGGGATGAATGTCATTTTCTTTAGATGGTGGGAAACTATGTAGTCATTCAATGGCCATCGCAAAGCTCTTGACGATATTATTCCCTCTGAAAGTGTTCCAATAACCAAACTTGCAATAATAGATTACAACCTTCAAAATGTACGAATCCCTTCTTGCACCGATCTAGAGCGCGGTACAGTTTAGCAAGGATCATAGGGATGATGGTGTAGGTTTGCCCCTCGATGCCTTCCATTAAAGTTCTTGAAACCATAGCTAAACGAGTCTGAATCCTTCCCCCTCTCATTGGAAATATCTACAAACCCAAGAAGTAGATGATGAATTAATAGACTCAGCGGTGTGTCCAACCTAGGGAGGTAATGGCAAGTACCTCATGATGAAGACAGTACGATTTACTATGCCCATAACACTCAAAAAGAAACCCAAAAGGGATGTAGAATTTCTTTAAGCAAAACAATTCTTCATTTTTCTTAAAGCCCAACATCTTTAGAAAACCGCGAGGGGTGCGATTCTCTGGTACTAGTAACCCCAGAATATCCCATGGTAGCTTAGAAAAACCTCATATTTCTTCTAAGAGAGGAGTCATTTCTATGTCACCAAATCGGAAGACCGCTCTTTTCTCATCCATGAACATGGTAGCAGCCTCAATCAAACCTCTATTTGGTTGGATATTAAGAAAAGATGACAAGTCACCAAGTACTCTTCTCACATGATTCTTGTCGCAAGGCGCAAGGTCTTTCCACCAATCAAGTAGGAGAGGTGGGATGTTTTGGACCATATCGAACCTGGGGACTTCGTGTTTCATTTTCTGCAAAAAAATAAAGTTAGCCCTTTCCCCCTACAGATTTGACCACTTACACAATAATGATCAACATACTGGCATATTTTCTCCAAGTAATGCACATAACATGGTGGCGCCCATTGGGATTATGAAAATCCCGTCGGGCTTTGATATTGGAGTAAGGTTTCTAGAAAGGTTTAGACAGGTACTATCAAGTGGAAAACTTGAGAGGGAAAGGCACGGGACCGTCGACTGCATTGCTGATCGACTTGTGCACCACAAATACGCCTTTCCGATTTTAAAAAAAAGGTAATTTTGGAAGAGCGCGGACACACATCAAGTGCCGCTTTATTGATAACTGTCATGAGTGGAGTTTGATCTGGAGCATGCTTTATGTAGAAATAACACATTGTCAAGTATTTGCATGATAAATATGTAAAAGCAGTAAATACAATAGTAAGGTAAACATAGGAAATATAGAAAGGAAAGACAAAAGGAAAGAGTCAGTTTAGTTCATGGAATATATGCAAGGATGTAATAAAGCAGATATGGGAATATGGATAGGAGAGGAATGATATGGCAGTCTTAGACAAGATAAAAGGAAGAGTGATCACATCAAATAAAGGTGAACGGGGAAGGGATGTGCATGTCATAACATATTTAAACAAATAAAGATGAACGGGGAAATTTAAACAAATAAAGGTGAATAGGGGAAGGGATATGTATGTAATAGCAAATTTAAACAAATAAAGGTGAATAAGGGAAGTGCATGTAATAAAGAAAGTAATCCACGTAAGTCAAGTTCATTATGGTAAGATCCTACTGTCACACCCCCTATTTTGTTTTTTCATTCTCACGAAAGTGGGCTTCGACATTGGGACAACTCTTTTCAGTGGGAAGTAAAGTGTGAAAAGAAGAATAGTCGCCACCTAACGATTTTTAAGGTACGTTAGGGCACCTATCATGTAGATAACTCTATTCGACTAGTAAATGTCACCAAAGATCGGGTAAGGGGTCAAATTACCTCAAAGAGAAGGTGTTAGGCACTCTTCGAGGTCCATAACTGTGGGTCCCAACTGAACTCAATTATGTGGATTCTAATTAGGCAAGATGATTAAATAACAAAGAGAATTAAAGTTCAAAGAGTTTCATTATAACACAATGAGAATTGGTAAAAATATTAAGGACTAAGGATACAATTATAACGGTCTATATTAGATGACTAAGTGTATAAAGAGAAAAGGGGTGTCCTAAGTTGTTTAGCCTAAAGGATCACCCCGTGCAACATAAATAATATTTCGCAACTCCTTTTAGATAGGAGTTGCTCATATTATTCAGCAAACACAGACTATCATCTCCTGCTACCTGATTACTATGTTGAAGTTGTTTACTTAAAGCGTTCTAATTCAATTCCAGGTCGTGTCCTATGCGTGCACTACTTTGGCTACTCAAAATGATAAAACTAAGCGACATTCGAAACAAGTAGGACTTCACGTGAGGTCAGTTGAAGGCCCAAGTTAGCCTCCACACATAAAACTAATGCACGCAGATAGATTTTACATTAGGTAGTAGATAACCCAGAATTGAGGCAAATTAGAATCATTGAGCCCTATAGACATGGTTTCTATGTGACATTGATTTTAAGCGCACATGCAATGCAGATTATGTTAGAACAATGAATTTACGGATTATAGGTGTTACAATTCCTATAGGCATAATCTCTAAATGAGGCAATAAAGTCTTTTCAAAGTTTGAAATAATTACCTGCGTTTGATTTTATTAGCATACTTTCTGGGCGAATAACAACATCCAATAAGCAGGATTTCTAAGAGTTGGTAATTGAAACTAATTCTATAATATTGTGTCCCTATAGGCATGTTTTCTAGGGGAGTAATATGATAACAATAACAATAGAAAATTAGTCAATTAAAGTCATATATGCATGATTTCTAGATGGGCATTAGTGATCCTATAGGCATGCTGTCTAGTAACACACAACAATAGATATGGGGAACAAATAAAGTACTTAAGCTCGTGTTTTGATAGTAAACATGTTGAGTGAGTATGTGATTACTATAGGCATGCTCTCTACTAGTGTGCAACACATAAGAGTCAAACTAACAAATAGAGCACATAAGTCCTATAGGCATGCTTTCTACCTATTGTGCGAGAATTAAAGTACCTTGTCCCTTTTATTAATCACCCTATCTGTTCAATTACAAGATTATTACACACCCAGAATTAAATCTGAATAATTACGTAAGCAGACCACTATAGGCCCAATGATAGGCCGAGTACAGATAACCCAGTATTTTCCAGGCCTTCGACAATTCTAGTAGCCTCGAATTCCAACTCATAAGATTGGTCTAATAAGTCTAGATGCAACAGTCAAGCCCACTCATGGGTAACAGAAAGTCATTCCTAGTCTTATAGCTCTCAATAATGAATAAAACAAAACGATAGACACGGGCTACCGCTATGGAATCTCCCAATAGGGGTAAACTCTTAAGCATAGTACAAAATCACGAAACTCACCCATATGTGAAGCAACATAGGAGGACTCACCCCGATAAGAAGAACCGAAACAAAATATGAATGATGCTCCTCTATAACAAATCAAAACAATACTTGTACGACATCATCCAGTGCAGCGGCCTCATCCCTATCGTATAAAGTACATCAACGGACCGAGCCCCCCCTCTTGGGCGCCCTCTACCCACCTAACCTACACCCCAAGCTGGCAGTGCAGTGATATCAACAACTCAAGAAGAACGCATAGCCTGGATACCCCGCCGTGACACATATGTTCGGAGTCTAGGACAATCTCGCACCATATGGCTAGTATCTCCACACTCAAAGCAGCATGTCCGCTGGCATGGCTGTGGAAGCTGTCCTGCACGGGCACTTTGAGACACATGGATATCTGAAGCACCGCGCAAATCCTGAAGTGAAAACTGAATAGAGTGACCCACAAAACATCTACCATGGCGTACCTTGCCTCCAAAATAGGGACTAGTAGATCCTCACGGTTTGCAAGGCCTCTTAGCCTCTCTGTCCTTTCTCTACTAAACCCGTATGTCCTCTCCCTCCTAGTCTCGCATGCCCTCTAGTCGGCGAGCGATTTCTACCACTTGCTGAAATGGAACATCCTACTCCAACTCTCGAGCCATGCTAAACTGGATATCATGGTTGAGCCCCTCAAGGAACCTGCAGACTTTCTCTCTAATTGTAGAAACCAAAGCAGGTGCATGTCTGGTGAAATCACTGAATTTGACGTCATACTGTGACACTAACATAGTGTCCTAGCACAGCTTCTCAAACTCCACGTGCCAGGAATCCCGAAGAGTACGGGGAACATATTCCCTCAAGAACAACTTTGAAAACCAATCCCATGTGAGTAAAGTTGCCTTGGACGTGCTACCCAATGCGTACATTCGCCACCACTGATATGTCGCTCCCTTAAGATGGAATGTTGTAAAAACAACCCCACTCGTCTCCACAATACCCATGGTGTGGAGAAAATGGTGGCACTCCTCTAGGAAACCATGCGCATCCTCTAAAGCGAAACCACTGAAGGTAGGAAGGTAATACTTCTTGAACCTTGCAAGTCTAAGCTGTTCTTCCTCAGATGTTGCTTCCCTAATCACGGGCTGAACTGGAAACCCTATATGTACCGGCACCATACCTGGAAAATGACCAATGTGAGCCCGCTGCTCTAAGGTGCGGGCGGCGCGAGTTTGAGCTCCTCCCCTGGTCTGTGAAGTAGCTAGTGCAGCCAGAATCAACCCCGCCTAAGCCGATGTACAAAACATGCTCAAGATCTATGCTAAGGTATCTTGAAGTCCGGGGGAAACAACAGGCACCTCCGGTGCTTGTCCCCCAATAGGAGCTACTGGCAGCTCCTCAACTACTGCTCTGGTAGGTGCTCTAGCTATAGCACGTGCTCTTCCTCGGCCACTGCCTCTGCCCCTGCCCTGGCCTCTAGCAACACTGTCTCTATAGGCAGGGTCAACACTAACCCCAGCTCGTGTCCTCGTCATATGTGAGAGAATATAATGACAAAGGCTAAAACTCTGAGTTGTCTCACCCGATAAGAACCATAGACAAATTCTAAGTTGGCTAGTGACGTTATTCTTCCCAATATACCGTAATCAAATCCGATAGCACTTATTCCAGGTCTAATAACCTCATCCCAAGTAGTGCTTCACCCGGTGACCATTGAATCAAAATACTTCATCTTTCTTGTTCTTCAAGTCTATGCACCAAAAGGTGCCACACCAATAATTTCAAATGGACCACTCCACTTGGTTTTTAACTTCCTAGGAAACATTTTCAACCTTGAGTTAATCAACAATAATAGATCGCCCACCTTGAACTCTTTGTTCCAAGTGTATTTCTCATGGAGATATTTCATCTTTTCTTTGTAAAAGGACGAACTCGCATATGCATGGTACAGAAACTCATCCAATTCATTCAAATATGCACGCCTCAAGTTAGCGGCTATATCCTAATCAAGATTAAACTTCATTAGAGCCCACATTGCTTTGTGCTCTAGTTCAACTGAAAAAAAAACAAGCTTTGTGGAACACCACTTTAAACACAATGAATTTCTTTCCAAGAAATGGAGTAAATAGATTGGCAACCGGTATGGAGACATCCCAATAGGCATTTTGTAATACGTCCGATAAGCCCATAACGCACCATCAAGCTTCTTGGACCAATCCGTTCGATTGGCATTCACCGATTTAGACAAGATACTCTTTATCTCCCAGTTGAAGGCTTCCACTTGCCCATTATCTTGTGGGTGAGAGGGTGTCATGACCTTGTGAGTAACACCATACTTGCTGAGTAAAGTGTCAAAAGCTTTGTTGCAAAAGTGTGACCCCCCATTGCTTATGATTGCACGTGAAGTACCAAATCTTATGAAAATATTCTTTTTCAAGAAAGACACTACACTTATCGCCTCATTGTTGGGTAAAGTGACAACCTCAACCCATTTGGACACACAATCCACCACGAACAAGATGTAGGTATTTCCACAATGGGCCCACGATGTCAATGCCCCAAACATCGAAAATATCAATCTAAAAAATGGTTGTCAGAGGCATTTAATTTTTCCTTGAGATTCCACCGGCCCATTGACATTCATCATATCTTTTCACCAACTCACTAGCATCCTTGTAAAGAGCAGCCCAATAGAAACCACAACTAAGCACTTTGGCCACCACTCTTGCTCCGCAATGATGACCACCATATGGCGAAGAGTGACAAGCCCCAAGAATATCACCTTTCTCGTCTTCCGGTACTCACCTCCTAATTATCCTGTCCGTACAAATTCGAAAAAGGTATGGTTCATCTTAATAATAATCTTGACAATCCCTTTTGAGCTTCTTCCTTTGGCTTGAAGAGAACTCATCCGAAATGATTCCACGCACAAGAAAATTTGCCAAGTCCACTAACCATGGCACATCTTTCATTTAAATTGGCTAAGGTTGCTCTTCCGGGAAGGAGTCATTTATTTCAAGTCCATCATGTGGCCTCCCCTCCTCCTCCAAACAAGACAAGTGATCCGGCACTTCGTTGTCACTACCTTTCCTATCTTGGATGTCAACATCAAATTCTTGCCACAAAAGTACCCATCTCATCAACCGAGCTTTGGAGTCCTTTTTGCTCATAAGATAATGAAGCTCCGCATGTTCCATGTGGACAATAACTTTGGTACCCATCAAGTACGGGCGAAACTTCTCAATTTCAAACACAATAACGATATAGTGGACTTGGGCGCTATTCATGGTCATACTAGCATAGTAGACCAAATTGAAAATCTTGTTGATATGTTGCCCCAGATCAGCCCTCACGACTACGTCACTTGCATCACACATGAGTTCAAAAGGCACACTCCAATTTGGAGCGGTGATGATGGGAGTAGTTTACTAAACTTGAGCTTTAACAATTCAAAAGCTCTCACGCAATCATCATTGAACAATGGGTTCACCACTTTAGAGAAATCATTGATAAAGCATCGGTAAAAACCCGTATAGCCTAGGAAACTCTGCACACCCTTCACCAAAGTTGGGGGGTGAAGATTAGAAATCACCTGAATCTTTGCCTTGTCAACTTTACTTCCATTCCTTTAGCTTTTATGGCCATGGAGAATACCTTCCTCAACCATGAGGAAGACAACCATGAGTACCAAGTTGGTTTCGTCACATCTAGCGAGCACTTTGTCCAAATTTGCAAGACAATCATCAAACGAATCCCCAACCACCGAGAAGTCATCCATGAAAACTTCAAGGTAGTCCTCCACCATGTCCGTGAAAATAGCCATCATACACCGTTGAAAAGTCACTGGTGCATTGCACAAAGCAAATGGCTTCCTCATGAAAGAAAAAGTGCCACATGGACATATAACTGTTGTTTTTTTATCTTCTAGAGCAATGAGAATTTGGTTGTAGCCCGAGTACCCATCAAGAAAGCAGTATAAAGCACGACCAGCCAATCTATCGAGCATTTGATCTAAGAAAGGAAGTGGAAAGTTATCCTTTCTTGTTACTTTGTTGAGCTTGCGATTATACATACACACCTTCTATCTGGTCACCATTCTTGTAGGCATCAATTCATTCTTATCATTGGTGACCACCGTCATGCCCCCTTCTTTGGGACACATCAAACCGGAGAGGTCCATGAACTATGAGAGATAGGGTAGAAAACCCCGGCATCCAACCATTTAATAATCTCCTTCTTGACAACTTCTGGCATAGCCTCATTGAGTCTTCTTTGATGTATAATGAATGGTTTAGCGCCATCCTCCAACTTGATCTTATGCATGAAAAAGGTGGGGCTTATACCTAAATATCCGCCAAGGTCCACCCAATAGTCTTTCTCCTCTTTTGTAACAATGCCAATGTGGAATCTACCTACACGTTAGTCAAACAAGAGGAAAGAATAACCGATAAAGTAGAATAAGGGCCAAGAAATTCATAACAAAGGTGTGGAGGCAATGGCTTCAACTCCAAGGTAGGTGGCTCTTCAATAGAAGGATTTGTAGGAAGAGTTCCTATTTTCAAGATGAAAAGACAATTTCTGGGGTGCATAGTTGTACGACACTATTCCCTTTAAAGAGTTCACACATTCCATGAAACCATCCATCTCGCCATCGTCAAAGTTGAGCAAGACGTCCTCCAACATATAACCAACATTGATAGTATCACTTGTATCATCAACAATAACATCAGTCACCAAATCCACAAGAGAACACACCTCATTGCTATTTGGTTACCACATGGACAAACACACATGGAATACCACTTTTTCATCACCAACCCGGAAAGTGAGTTCTCAGGCTTCAACAACACAAAGATCCTTACCCGTAGCAAGTAGAGGTATTCCAAGAATAATTGTCACTTCATAATCACCTTCACAATCTTGAATGACAAAGTTCGCTAGAAGAATGAATTTATCAACCAGGACCAAAACATCTTCAATCACACCCAACGACCTTTTCATGCTACGATCGGCCATTTGCAATCTCATAGAAGTGGGTATTGGTTGTCCAATCCACAAAGTCTTCAAAACTAAATATGGCATCAAATTTGTACTTGCCCCAAGATCACAAAGAGATTTACCAAACTCGAAACTTCCAACTGTACAAGGAATCATGAAATCACTGGGATCCTCCAACTCAGGAGTCATTGAATGAACAATCGCTCTCACTTGATGAGTGACTTTGATATTCAAAAAATTCATCGACCACTTCTTTGTCACAAGATCATTCATAATCTTTGCATAACTGTGCATTTGTTCCAAACCTTCTACCAATGACACATTGATTGAAAGACTCTTCATCAATTGAATGAACTTCTTGAATTGATTCTTACCATTTTACTTGGAAAGCCTTTGATGGTATGGAGGTGGAGGATTAGGCAATGGTGCCCTTGACTTTTGCACTACTATCTCCGGTATGCCAATGATGTGTTCCCTAGACGGGTTCACCTCTTCTTGAGTCTCTTCCCCACTATTGGGGGCCTTTGTAAACCCGACCCCCCGGCGGCCTTGATTGCTACCCCAACCACGTTGGTTGTTGCCTCCCCAATTTCCTTGGTTGTTTCCACTAAAGTTTCTTTGATTGTTGTTGCTATGGCAATTCTCTTGATTGTTAGAACACCAATTGCCATGATTGTTTTGTTGTCGCCATTGTTGTTGGTTTGGGCCTTGGAAGTTGTTTCTTTTCCCTTGAAAACTGTTGACATATTGCACTTCCTCCTCTTGTTCTTTATAAGAATCATCTTGAACAAAACCTCTATCACCTTGTATATAGTTCTGCACTCGGGTTTTCATTTGTGGACCGTTAGTCCTCTTCTTGTTCACCATAACATCCACTCTCTCTATAGCATGAACTTTCTTAGGGGCTTGCACTTGATTTAGTTGAGCCATTGCTAGTTGAGTCATGGTAGTGGTCAATTCGTCAATGGCTTGCCCAAGGTCTTGCAATTATCTGTGGAGGTGGATTATATCCGGATCACCTTGTGGGACATTGGCACGGGATTGCCAAGCCGATGACGTCTTCGCTATCTCAACTAGAATGCCACACGCCTCCGCATAAGGCCAAGTCATAATATTCCCAGCGGCTAGTTGATTCACTACACATTGATTGGTTGCGTTAATCCCAGATAAAAGGTTTGTTGCAACATGTTTTCCGTCATTTCATTGCTGGTACATTCCTTAACTATTGTTCCATAGAGCTCCCAAATTTTGTATAGTGGTTTATTCGGCTCTTATTTGAATGACAAAATCTCATCTAGAAGTGTAGCCATGTGCCCGGGAGATAAAAACTTAGCAATGAAATTGGCCTCCAACTCAACCCAAGTGTGAATTGAATGGTTCACCAAGCGTTCCAACCAATCAAAAGATTTCCCTTGTAGAGAGAAGGGAAAAAGCCTTATCCTCAATGCATCCTCAGAAATATTAGTTTGCTTGCTCCCCCAACATGTATCCAGATAGATGGTTTTAGACATTTAGCCTCAAGCCTTCTATGCTTGCTTTATCAATGATTTCTCTAAAGTGGTGAACCAATTGTGGAAGCTCCTTAAGAAATATGCCAAGTTCAATTTCAATGATGATTGCATGAGAGCTTTTGAATTGTTAAAGCTCAAGTTTACTACCACTCCCATCATCACCGCTCCAAATTGAAGTGTGCCTTTTGAACTCATGTGTGATGCAAGTGACGTAGCGGTGAGGGCTGATTTGGGGCAACGTATGAACAAGATTTACCATTCGGTCTACTATGCTAGTAAGACCATGAATAGTGCCCAAGTCAACTATATTGTTATTGTGTTTGAAATTGAGACGTTTCGCCCGTACTTGATGGGTACCAAATTTATTGTCCACACGGACCATGCGGTGCTTCATTATCTTATGAGCAAAAAGGACTCCAAAGGTCGGTTGATGAGATGGGTACTCTTATGGCAAGAATTTGATGTTGACATCTAAGATAGGAAAGGTAGTGACAACGAAGCGGCAGACCACTTATCTCGTTTGGAGAAGGAGGGGAGGCCACATGATGGACGTGAAATAAATGACTCCTTCCCCGAAGAGCAACCTTTGGAAATTTCAATGAAAGATTGCCATGGTTAGCGGAATTGGATAATTTTCTTGTGCGTGGAATCATTTCGGATGAGTTCTCTTCAATCCAAAGGAAGAAGCTCAAAAGAGATTTTCAAGATTATTATTAAGATGAACCATACCTTTTTCGGATTTGTACGAACGGGATAATTAGGAGGTGTGTACCGGAAAAGGAGCAAGGTGATATTCTTGGGGCTTGTCACTCTTCGCCATAGGGTGGTCATCATTGTGGAGCAAGAATGACGGCCAAAGTGCTTAGTTGTGGTTTCTATTGGACTGATCTTTACAAGGATGCTAGTGAGTTGGTGAAAGGATGTGATGAATGTCAACGGGCTGGTGAAATCTCAAGGAAAAGTTAAATGCCTCTCACAACCATTTATGAGAGTGATATTTGTTATGTTTGGGGCATCGACATCATGGGCCCTTTGGTGAGCTCTTGTGGAAATACCTACATCTTGGTCAAGGTGGATTGTGTGTCCAAATGGGTTGAGTCTATCACTTTACCCAACAATGAGGCGAGAAGTGTAGTGGTTTTATTGAAGAAGAATATTTTCACAAGATTTGGTACTTTACGTGCAATCATAAGCAATGGGGGGTCACACTTTTGAAACAAAGCTTTTGACACTTTATTTAGCAAGTATGGTTTTACTCACAAGGTCATGGCTCCCTCTCACCCACAAGATAATGGGCAAGTGGAATCCTCCAACCGGGAGATAAAGAGTATCTTGTCTAAAACAGTGAATGCTAATCAGACGGATTGGTCTAAGAACCTTGATAATGCATTATGGGCTTATCAGACGTATTACAAAACACCTATCGGGATGTCTCCATATCGGTTTCCAATCAATTTACTCCATTTCTTGGAAAGAAATTCATTGTGTTTAAAGTGGTGTTCGACAAAGCTTGTCCTCTTCCGGTGGAACTAGAGCACAAGGCAATGTGGGCTCTAAAGAAGTTTAATCTTGATTGGGATGTAGCCGCTAACTCGAGGGGCGCACATTTGAATGAATTGGATGAGTTTCGGTACCATGCATATGCGAGTTCATCCTTTTACAAAGAAAAAATGAAATATCTTCATGACAAATACATTTGGAACAAATAGTTCAAGGTGGGCGATCGAGTATTGTTGTTTAACTCAAGGTTGAGAATGTTTCTCGGGAAGCTAAAATCCAAGTGGAGTGGTCCATTTAAAATTGTCGGTGTGACACATTTTGTTGCATTTGACTTGAAGAATAAGAAAGGTGAAGTATGCTGAGTCAATGGTCACCGGGTGAAGCACTACTTGGGCAAGGTTGGAGATAGCCACACGGTGTCGATCATTTATTTCACTTGAGGGAGCTTTGACATTGCTTCTTCCTGTGACGTTAAATTGGGTGCTTATTGGAAGGCAACCCATGTTCTTTTCTTTGTTCGGACCGCACAATTATGATCTTGCAAAAGTGTAAAAATGTCAACTCTTTGAAGTTTGAGCCTGTCAGTGTGAGGCTAATTTGCGACTACAAGAGGAAATCTACGGCCACACCTAAAAATGTGCGAACCACACATTAAGATAAGAGAATTCTGACCCATGTGATAGAGTGTGGACCGCACATGGAAATATGCGGTTGCACTTGACTCCTTTTCCCTGTTAATATTCTTAGTATAAATAGAAATCTTGAGTTCATTTTACACTTTTCCCTTTCCTCAAAATCGTTGTTACTCTGCAAGTTTCCTGAGAGATTTTCACTTGGCTAACAAGAAATTGGGCTAGTTAAGTATTTGAATAGCCTAAATAAAGGGTTTGAACTAGAGATGGGGAAAACCCGACATGAGCTCATAGCAACTATTTAGTTTGATACTCATTTGGGCTTGAGAAAGCCAAATTGAGAAAAATCACTCTATGGTTGAGAAGTATTGAGTGGGTAACTTAGAGTTGAGAGCTATAATACACCCCAATTACTAAAACAAGTGTTACCATAATAAACTCATTAGTAGAACACCTAGGCAAAGGTTACATCCCGAGGCCTTTTTACCTACATGAAAACAACCAAAAACAATTAGTCAATGTCTAATTTTGTTTCTCTAGTTGATCATTGATAGTGTAGTTTATAAAAGAAATTAGCAAAACCAGCTTGATTGGAAATATATTTAAGCTGTTTCATCTTCACGCATCAAATATACTCCAACACCCATTTTTAGCTCCCTGAGAAAATCGACCCCGACTCATAGTTGGGTACTATTCTTCCAATGATCTCTTCCACTCTTTGTTGAGTGTGGATTGGGAGGGGATCCATTTTTAGCGCCGTTGTTAGGGAGCTTAAACGTTGTTAGCTATATATTTGAGTGTGTTTTTGGCTTATCTTCTTTCCCTTCCGTGTTACGAACGTGTTTAAGAAATATTACGTACTATCATGGCAAACAATGAGCTCAGAAATATGCCTCTGGGGGACTTGGACGGTGAGGAGGAACAACTCGATGAGGTACGTCAAGACAACAAGCCCGTTCCACCCCCTCCTCCACCATATCCACCACAAGCATCTCCATACCATATATTTCCCAACGAAGGTTATGCTAGTGCAATAGTCCCTCCCCGTATTAGGGAGGGCAACTTCCAAATCACCAATGTGCTGCTCACTTTGCTTGAGCAGCAGAGTTTCCTTTCCGGTGCTCCAACTCGAAATGCTTACAAACTTTTGAAAGGCTTTCTATATACATGCTGGGGGAGCAAGAAAACTAATGTTTCCGAGGATTCATTGAGGCTAAGGATTTTTCCCTTCTCTCTACGAGGGAAATCTTTAGATTGGTTGGAACGTTTGTTGAACCATTCAATTCACACTTGGGATAAGTTGGTGGCCAAGTTCATTGCTATGTTTTTGTCTCCCGGGCACATAGCTACACTTCTAAATGAGATCTTGGAATTCAAATAAGAGCCGAATGAACCACTACACTAAATTTAGGAGCGCTACGGAACAATAGTTAAGGGATGTACCAGCAACAATATGATGGAAAACATGGTGTAACAAACCTTTTATCGTGGGATTAACACAACCAAAAAATGCGTAGTGATTCAACTAGCCATTGGAAACATTATGACTCGGGTTTATACGGAGGCATGTGATATTCTAGACGATATGGTGAAGACGTCATCGGCTTGGCTATCCCGTGCCAATGTCCCATAAGGTGATCCGAATATAAATCAAGTGCAATCCCCTAAGAAAGTTCATGCTATGGAAATAGTGAATGTTATGGTGAACAAGAAGCGGACTAACGCTCCACAAATGAAAACTCGAGTGGAGAACTATATGCAATGTGATGGAGGTTTTATTCAAGATGATTCTTATAAGGAACAAGAGGAGGAAGTGCAATATGTCAAAAATTATCAAGGGCAATGAAACAACTTCCATGGCCCAAACCAACAATAATGGCGACAACAAAACAATCATGGCAATTGGAGTTCTAACACCAAGGGAATTGGCATAACAACAACAATCAAAGAAACTTTAGTTGAAACAGCCAAGGAAATTGGGGAGGCAACAACCAACGTGGTTGGGGTAACAATCAATGCCGCCTGGGGGTGGGTTTACAAAGGCCCCCAATGTATCAACAACTGAGCAACCCACCAAAAGAATGCTCATTCAGATGCCCAACTTTCCTCACACAACACATTAATCCGCAATCTAGAAGTTCAAAGGGGCAAATCTCTTAAGCTTTAAATTCTTGTACTAAGGGTGCAGTAACAAGTGACACGGTGGTAAACCCAAAGGGTGGTAACAATATGGGACATGCTATGGTGGTTATCACAAGAAGTGGAAGACGCAGGAATGCACCCACCTCAAGTGGAAGGTGACTTGCTGATGCTAATAATGTAATGCAAGAAGAATAGATCCCGAACAATGTTGCTTAACCAAATGAGGAAGTTCGAGTTGATATATATGATAGTGTGGAAGAGACTCAAGAGGAGGTGAACCCGTCTAGGGAACACATCATTGACAAACCGGAGCTAGTAGTGCAAAAGTCAAGGGCACCATTGCCTAATCCTCCACCTCCATACCATCAAAGACTTGCCAAATAAAATGTTGAGAATCAATTCAATAAGTTAATTCAAATGATGAAGACTCTTTCAATCAATGTGTCATTGGTAGAAGGTTTGGAACAACTGCCTAGTTATGCAAAGTTTATGAAAGATCTTGTGACAAAGAAGTGGTCGATGAATTTTGTGACTATCAAAGTCACTCATCAAGTGAGAGAGATTGTTCATTCAATGGCTCCTAAGTTGGAGGATCCCGGTGCTTTCATGATTCCTTGTACAATTGGAAGTGCCGAGTTTGGTAAAGATCTTTGTGATCTTGGGGCAAGTACAAATTTGATGCCCTATTCAGTTTTAAAGAATTTATGGATTGGACAACCCATACCCACTTCTATGAGATTGCAAATGGCCGATCGTAGCATGAAAAGGCCGTTGGGTATGATTGAAGATGTTTTGGTCCGGGTTGATAAATGCATTCTTCTAGCGGACTTTGTTATTCAAGATTGTTAAGGTGATTACAATTATTCTTGGAAAACCTTTCCTTGCTACGGGTAAGGCTCTTTATGCTGTTGAAGCCGGAGAACTCACTTTCTGGGTTGGTGATGAAAAAGTGGTATTCCATTTGTGTATGGCCATGTGGCAACCAAATAGCAATGAGGTGTGTTCTCTTGTGGATTTGGTGACTGATGTTATTGATGATGATATAAGTGATACTATCAATGTTGGTGATATGTTGGAGGACGTGTTGCTCAACTTTGATGATGATGAGACGGATGGTATAATGGAATGTGTGAACTCTTTAAATTGAATAATGTCGTACAACTATGCACCGCGAAAATTGTCTTTGGATCTTGAAAATAGGAAGACTCTTCCTAAAAAGCCTTTTATTAAAGATCCACCTACCTTGGAGTTGAAGCCATTGCCTCAACACCTTTGTTATGAATTTCTTGGCCCTTGTTCAACTTTACCGGTTTTTCGTTCCTCTTGTTTGACTAACGTGCAGGTAGATTCCACATTGGCAGTGTTACAAAAGAGGAAGAAGTCTATTAGGTGGACCTTGGTGGATATTTGGGGTATAAGCCCCACCTTTTGCATACATAAGATCAAGTTGGAGGATAGCGCTAAACCATCCATTGTACATCAAAGAAGACTCAATGAGGCTTTGTAAGAAGTTGTCAAGAAGGAGATTATCAAGTGGTTGGATGAAGGGGTTTTCTACCCTATCTCCGATAGTTCATGGACCTCTCCAGTTCGATGTGTCCCAAAGAAGGGGGCACGATGGCGGTCACCAATGATAAGAATGAATTGATTCATAGAAGAACGGTGACTGGATGGAGGGTGTGTATGTATAATCGCAAGCTCAACAACGTAACAAGGAAGAATAGCTTTCCAGTTCCTTTATTAGATCAAATGATCGATAGATTGGTTGGTCGTGCTTTATACTGGTTTGTGCAATGCACCGGTGAATTTTCAAGGGTGTATGATGGCTATTTTCACGGACATGATGGAGGACTACCTTGAAGTTTTCATGGATGACTTCTTGGTGGTTGAGGATTCTTTTGATGATTGTCCTGCAAATTTGGAATAAGTGTTTGCTAGATGTGACAAAACCAACTTGGTACTCATTATTGTCTTCCTCATAGTTGAGGAAGGTGTTATCCTTGGCCATAAAATCTCAAGGAATGGAAGTGAAGTTGACAAGGCAAAGATTCAGGTGATTTCTAATCTTCCACCCCCAACTTCGGTGAAGGGTGTGCGGAGTTTCCTAGGCCATGCGGGTTATTACTGGCTCTTTATCAATGATTTCTCTAAAGTGGTGAATCCATTGTGCAAGCTCCTTGATAAATATGCCAAGTTCAATTTCAATGATGATTGCATGAGAACTTTTGAATTGTTAATGCTCAAGTTTATAACTACTACCATCATCACCGCTCCAAATTTGAGTGTGCCTTTTGAACTCATGTATGATGAAAGTGACATAGCGGTGAGGGCTGATTTGGGGCAACGTATCAACAAGATTTTCCATTTGGACTACTATGCTAGTAAGACTATGAATAGTGCCCAAGTTATTGTCCACACGGACCATGCGGTGCTTCATTATCTTATGAGCAAAAAGGACTCCAAAGCTCGGTTGATGATATGGGTACTCTTGTGGCAAGAATTTGTTGTTGACATCCAAGATAGGAAAGGTAGTGACAACGAAGTGGCGGACCACTTGTCTCGTTTGGAGGAGGAGGGGAGGCCACATGATGGACTTGAAATAAATGAATCCTTCCCCGAAGAGCAACCTTTGGAAATTTAAATGAATGATGTGCCATGGTTAGCGGACTTGGCAAATTTTCTTGTGCATGGAATCATCTCGGATGAGTTCTCTTCAATCCAAAGGAAGAAGCTCAAAAGGGATTGTCAAGATTATTATTAAGATAAACCAAACCTTTTTCGGATTTTTACGGACGTGATAATTAGGAGGTGTGTACAGGAAGAGGAGCAAGGTGATATTCTTGGGGCTTGTTACTCTTCGCCATATGGTGGTCATCATTGTGGAGCAAGAACGACGGCCAAAGTGCTTAGTTGTGGTTTCTATTGGGATGCTGTTTACAAGGATGCTAGTGAGTTGGTGCAAGAACGGGCTGGTGGAATCTCAAGGACCATTTTTGAGATCGATATTTTCAATGTTTAGGGCATTGACATCGTGGTCCCTTTTGTGAGCTCTTGTGGAAATACCTACATTTTGGTCGTGGTGGATTTTACCTATTTGAAAACAACAAAAAACAATTAGTCAATTTCTAGTTTCCTTTCTCTAGTTGATCATTGACAGTATAGTTTATAGAAGTAATTAGAAAAACCAACTTGATTGGAAGTGTATTTAAGTTGTTTCATCTCCACGCATCAAGGACAGACTCTAACACCCATTGTTATCTCCCTGGGGATATCGACCCTGACTCATAATTGCGTACTATTCTTCTAATGACCTCTTCCACACATTGTTGAGTGTGGATTGGGAGTGGATCATATATTGTGCTATCCATTTATCTATGGTTTTAGTCATGTACTTCGCGTGTTTGTTGTTATTTCACATATAGTTATTGAATTTAGAGCACCATGGCATGAGGTATTCCATATGGATCGGTGTTCAGATTGGGTCATGCATCACATTAGAGTAAGTTGGAATATGATCCTTTTTCTTATTTCATGTATATTGTTCCTCCTTTGTGTGACGGGTTCATAGAATTGCGACTTGCAGTTGTATTTGTTCTTCTTGCGGCATGGTTCTCTTATTTATTTTTCTTTCCATTATTGGGTACATTCGAGTTGTTACCTATTTAGTGCAAGTGTTGCACTTAATGTGGATCAAGGCGTTTCTTGTGTGGCATGTCGGTTGAGCAGCTTATGTTGGATGAGATGAGGTTATTGGAGCTTGAATAAGTGCTAACAGATTTGATTACAATATGTTGGAAATAATAATGTCACTAGCCAGCTTAGAATTCGGCTATGGTCCTTTTCGGGTGAGACAACTCGGAGTTTGAGCCTTTGTCATTCTATTCACTCACGTATGGTGAGGACATGAGCTGGAGTTACTAATGACCCTACCCCCATAGCCGGTGTTCCTAGAGGTTGGGGCAGGTGTAGAGGCAGAGGCCGAAGAGGAGCACGTGCTATAGCTAGATCACCTATTAGAGCAGTAGTTGATGAGATGTTAGTAGCTCCTTTTAGGGGACAGGCACCGGAGGTGACTGGTGTTGCCCCAGACATCTTGAGACCTTAGCACAATTACTAAGCATGTTTGGTACATTAGCTCAGACGGGGGTTGATTCCGGCGCACCAGCTACTTCACAGACTAGGGGAGAAGCTCAAACTCCCACTGCTCGCACCTTAGAGTAGCGAGCTCACATTTGTTAGGTTCCAGGTGTGGTGCCGGCACAGCCAGGTTTTCCAGTTCAACCCATGATTAGGGCAGCAACATCTGAGGAAGAACAACTTAGACTTGCAAGGTTCAAGAAGTATGACCTTTCCACCTTCAGTGGTTTGGCTTCAGAAGTTGCACATGGTTTCCTAGAGGAGTGCCAGCGTTTTTTCCGCACTATGGGTATTGTAGAGACGAGTGGGGTTATTTTTACTACATTCCAGTTTACGGGAGCAGCATATCAGTGGTGGCGAACGTACGAGTTGGGTAGCAGGGCCAAGGCAACTTCACTCACATGGGATCGGTTTTTCAGAGTTCTTCTTGAGGATATATATTCCTCAGACTCTTCGGGATGCCTGGCGCATGGAGTTGGAGTAGCTGCGCCAAGGCACTATGTTAGTGTCTCAGTATGCCATCAAATTCAGTGATTTGTCCAGACATGCACCTGCTTTGGTTTCTACAGTTAGAGAGCAAGTCTGAAGGTTCATTGAGGGGCTCAACCATGATATCTGGTTTAGCATGGCTCGGGAGTTGGAGTCGGATGTTCCATTTTAGAAGGTGGTAAATATCGATCGCCAACTAAAGGGCATGCAGGACTAGGAGGGACAGGACATATAGGTTGAGAAGAGAGAGGACAGGGAGGCTAAGAGATTCACTTTGACAAAAACACACAACCGCAGCGTGTGAGGCGGCATGTGGGGCGCAGCGGCTGCCCAAATTATGCTCTAGTCAATTTTGCACGCTCTCTGACCAATCCCACTACAGCCCTGCCAGGCGCATCGCCTCATGCGGCGCGCCTGTGCAATATTTACAGAGCTGGAATCCTATTTTGCATAGGAAAAGGTGTTTTTGTCTGTCCACGACCCTACTAAATATAAATACATGTAAAAACGTTATTTTTAGGACTTTTGACACATCTTATACCCAAGGAAGCCAAGGAGGAGGTGGAGAAGAAAAAGCACAAGTATTTCATCATCAAATCCTCACTCAAACAAGAGTTTGGATCGTTTTATGTTTTCCTTTTATTTAAACATTGTTGTGATGGATTTCTCCATATTTATGGCGTAGTTCTCTTTAGGGTTTGATGGATTTGATGTATTGATACTTGTTTGTGGATATTAACTCTAGTTTTTATGTATAGCATCCTTTTGGATGTTTTAATCGTTGCATCTATATTCACTTGTTCATTTAATTGAGAGAGGCATAACTTGTGATATTCTTGCATTCTATCTTGTTGGTTGAATTCATTAATTCCTCTTAGTAATTGAAAGGGGCTAATTGAATTGTTGATTAAACTTAGTTAGGAGAATAATCGAGAGAGGTTCTCCTAAGGACCAATCCACTACTATCTCGTGCATATCTTCACTGATCATCAATTAGTGTATCTTGTGAGGTTGAGACTTAATCGAGAGAGGAGTTTCTACTAAGCAATTGAATTAATAAACTAGTGAATTCGAGAGACTCACTTCATCATTAGAAGTAAATCCCAACATTTGTCTTGCACCTATCCTACCAACCCTATTTTCTCCCAATTGATAACCTTCTTTGCTGACTACTTGCGGCAATTATCATTAGCCAAAAGTTTAGATTCTTAGTTAACTTTAGTTTTAATTACAGAAATCTCACTTATTGATCATCTTGGATAGTTATCTAGCTATAAACTACAAAAATACTATTTAACTCCAAACCTTATGGATACAATATTATATTTTACTATATTCGTTTATCGAGCATATTTAGGTGTGTGTTTTTCGCTCGTCAAATTTTGACGTTGTTGTCGGGGATTGGCAATCAATAGTGTTGGAAATAGTTTGTAGTGCTAATTCAGGAATTTTTCTTTTTCTTTTATTTTTCTCTTTTTACAGTTGATGTTTTTTGACTATGTGTAGGCTACAGGTTAGATTGGTGCATAACTTGATCGTCTGGGAATGAAGTGCAACCATACAATCCAGAATTGGAGAGACAATTGCGACAGTTGAGGAGGGAAAGAAATCTCCCTGAGTATGTAAAGAAGTTCGGGAAATCCTCAACAAAATAAAACATGGCCAGAGATGATGATAATGTAGATTTGGCTGCGATGGAGGCAACTCAACGAAGAGAAAAGCAGAAAGGGATGCTAAAGACGAAGCTATTAGAGATGCAGAAATTGCAAATGAATAAGTGAGGACTCGGAGAATGGCACAGAATCAGCCCTTGGGTGCAGACCAAATAGGAAACATAGCTCTCGGCCAAGGGTTATCAAATGTGAGACCACCCCCAGTTGCAGCTAAAAATTTCGAGTTGAAGCAAGGGTTACTTCAAACCCTTCAAAATTGTTGTGTCTTCAGAAGAAAGCAGAACGAAGATCCAAACAATCATCTAATGGACTTCGAGGAGATTATTAACACCTTTCAATATAATGGTGTGTCACAAGATGCAGTTTACCTAAGGGCATTCCCCTTCACTCTCAAAGATGATGCAAAACATTAACTTCGATGCTTGCCCCAGGATAAATTAGAACATGGGAGGTGATGACCAGAAAATTTCTTGCTAAATATTTCTCTTCAGCTAAGATGGGCAAGTTTATAAGAGAAATCCATAACTTCTGCCAGAGCGAGACTGAAATTGTGTTTGAAGCTTGGGAGAGGTTTAAGGAGATTGTGCGAAAGTGTCAACATCGCGGAGTTGAACTCTGGATGCAACTCCAGGACTCTTGGGCTTGATTGACACCGACCTCACGTAGAACATTGAGCAATGCTGCTGGAGGTCCATTGATGAAAAATACTCCAGACGAGTTAGTTACAGTTCTAGATGAGTTATCTGAAGATGTAAATTAGTAGCCCTCGGAGATTGCTGAAAGAAGAAGATCAACTGGTGTTCACTCGGTTGATACTAACACATCTCTGCAGGTACAACTTGATGCCATGGCCAAAGAAATAAGAAATCTGACCTTAGCCTCGATACATAACGAGCCTCATGCAGCCTGTGATATATGTCGAAGAGGACACCCTACTCATGATTGTCTAGCTACCATGGAGGAAGTGAATGCTATGGGTAATTATAATTTCAATGCAATGGGTTAGAAGCACCCTGATATTTCATGGAGTTCACCTGGGGGTACAACAAATGCATGGCAACAAAATAACTCCATATTTTAGGAGAGGTCGCAGTCTGAGTCTCAACAGCCAATTTAGATTGTGTTAGAATATTTGATGAAGTCTTTCATTATTATGATAGATGAGATATTAGATGCTCATGGTGAAACTATTAAAGAACTTGGAAAAGATTTGCTTAACATGGAGAGTCAAGTGTGACAAATTGCAAATATATTGTCTGAAAGAATCATAGGTACTCTACCAGTCTATACTGAAAAGAATCCCAAAGAAACGGTAAATATTGTGACCTTGAGAAGCACGCAAGTATTGAAAGATCCCACTCCAATCCAAAAAGAGGTAATACCTGAAAAAGAAAGTGGGGAGGAGCTGAAAATTGAAGACGGTAAGAAGAAGAAAGGTAAGAAGGGAGTAGAGAAAAAGAAGGAGGAGGAAACTTCAAGAATGGAGGAATCTAATGAAGAGACCAAGCACATGCCTGCTTTACCTTTTCCCTAAAAGCTCTACATAGAAAAGTTGGACAATCAGTTTGAGGGATTTTTAGATATGCTGAGACAGATTAATGTAAACAAGCCATTCACCGAAGTTCTCTCACAAATGCAAGCTTATGCAAAGTTCTTAATGGAGATCCTTACAAAGAAGAGGAAGATAGAAGAGACATTGGTAGTCAAGCTCACAGAGCATTGCAATGCAATCTTTCAAAACAAACTCCCACAAAAGTGTGGAGATCCAGGGAGTTTTACTATACCTTACTTTTTAGGCACTCTTAACTTTGATAAATATTTATGTGATTCTGGTGCCTCGATGAAACTAATGCCTTTGTCAATTGATAGGAAACTAGAGATTGAGATTGGAGAGATAAGGTATGCACCAATATCAATTTGCAGCTGGTAGATCAAAAATAGATAACACCCGAGCGGAGAGTTGAAGATGTCTTAGTGTGGGTGGATAAGTTTGTACTTCTAGTAGACATTATAGTGGTGAAGATGGAGGAGAATAAGAAGATACCCCTAATACTAGAGTGGGGGTTGAGACTGTAACATTCAAGATGGATGTAGAAAAGGGGGTGAAAAAGGAGAAGCCAGCTACAAGTGTTGAGTGGAGGGTGAAGGGTGTGAAAGAGAAGGCTGCATTGAGTGAAAAAGATAAGTGTGGGGTGTAGCCCAAGAAGGCTGAAAAGAAGTTATCTGCATGGATGTGTGCAATAGTTCGGGCGCGTGGAATGGATCCCGACTTTGATTCAGATCCCGACTAGATATTCAGGGACGTTTCCTCTACCTTATGCTTTTTAATTGTGTGAAATAGGGACATGCCACAACTTAATGTGTAGGGTGGGGGATATTTGTATGTTGTATGTATATTCGTCTTAGTTGTTGCTTTAGTTAGATTGATTTGTTTTGCTTTTGTTAGTTTGAGTAGTAGAAACAAATTGAAAAAAACATGAAAATTTAAAATTTTTTTATTTTTCCTGACGATAGATATCATTCGACAAGTTTCTTGAGGGATTAAAGTCGAAAGAAAAAGACAAAAAAAAATCTTTTGTTAGGTAGTGTATCAATTCCCCCTTGGTTTTTCTTTGTGCCGCGATTCTTTTCCAAGGGTTTTGTTTGAATCGGTGTAGTTATTTTTTATTTTGTAGAAATAGGAAACCTTATGCTGTGATATTTTGCCTTGAGAATAGTAAGTGCTTTATTTGTGACGCTTAGGCTCAGTTTTTCACTCTTGTATAAGTGCCTTAAATGGTATGAGATTACTTTTACTTAACTGCTTTGACTAGAGTGTCTTGATAATCCAATCTTGAGTGAGTTATGTGCCATATGTGTGTGAGGTTTTGTGTTATTATATGCATTGCATTTGATGTCTAGAACTTGCCACGTGTGTTTGCAAAGCGAAATAGTAGTTTTGTTCAGTCTTGGAAGTAATATATGCATTTCTTTGTTGAGCCAGTTATATGGTTTTAACCACCTAATTGTTATGTATATTAGTTAACCCCTTTGAGCCTGTAATCCTATTTCTTTGGCAACCACATTAGAAGCTTTACTCATTTGTTTGAATTGACCATCTATTTGAACCTTGTACCTCTCGTGAGCACTTGAAATTGTTATGAACTGTGTAAAAGTTAAAGTGTGGGGTTGGTGGTTTGGCTTTTGAGTGGAACTAATGAAATAAGGAGAAAGATGCACTGTTTTGAAAATGTAAGAGCCACTTGAATTGAAAAAAGAAATAAAAAATAGTTGTATTGTTGTAAGAAACTTTCATGGATAAGTGGTAACTCTTGATGTAATTATGCTTAAATAATTAGGGAGTTGATGTATATTGACGTGAAGGTGGAGTTTTGGTTTGACATAAGTGTGGGGTTTTGAATGTTAGAGTACATGTATTAAAGTACTTAGGGAGGTGTAGTAACTCTTATATCTAAATGTATCATACCCGTCCCGGAACCTACATTACGACCAATTAAAGTCCTACTTGATCCTTTACTGAATGAACTCGATTAGTAGAGTAGTACAATACGGGAAAGCTTATGGTTCATCTTTTATGGAATATGAATGTTGTTTCTGAGAGTGATCAAATTCTTTCTATATTGAGTTCCTAATTGTTCTTAAATTTTGTTGGGTGGAACTACTCTCTATTGTTGTGTGAGGGCACTTGATTCAAGAAGGAAAGGCAATGTCGTTGACCTCTATGTTAGAGTATGTGAGCGGGCTATAAATAATGCGTGGTTCTTTTGAGTCAAATCCTGAGGTGAATATGTTACACTATTGTGCTTACACATTAAACCGTTTATCGATACGACATCAGAGTATAGAGATATTCGTATTTTTGCGAGACTGCAATAGCAGCTCCCAATGGGACCCACTTAGGAGGTGGACAACCCTTGAACATTTTAATGAGGTTGGACGCCTCATTTTTGGCTATTTTCGACCAAGATAATTTCCCAAACTCTCTCAACACCTCTCTAACAGCTCTCCAAGGTTCCAAGTCTAATCCAAGGTGGTTTTACCTAGACCTATCCTTAAAAGTTAGCCTAAGTGAAGAAAAGAGTCTCGATGGTGTTGTGATGCCATTAAGGGTGCTTGTGAGCTAAAGGAAGCTTTGGTTCGAGTTTTTTCTGATTATTTAAGGTATTTATAACACTTTATTTCTTGGGCTTAAGCTTATACATGCGTTGGTTGAGTTATTTGGATGAAGAATTACAAGATAGAACCTGAAGTTGTATAAGAAGTTGTTGTCTCTTATTGGACTATTTTGGAGTTGTGTATATGACTTCATATGGCTGGAAACTCGTGGGGAATGTCTTGGTTATAATGTTCGTATTGTTATTATGCTTGTAAATATTTTTAGTATGTTGATGATGTTTTAAATAGGAGAATAAGCAACCACACAATACCTAGAAGTTGTCCATATTGTTGTAATATGTTGTTGGGTTGCTTGATGTTACTTTCATGATGGATATAAGGTTGCAATGTCATGCCAATGTATGTTTTTATATTCTGGACTGTTTGAAGGTGTTTTAAGTGTAGGGGAGATGGTAAAAAGAGTTGGGGTTTTGTTCCAATCCAAGCTTACCGCTCGTCGTGTTAAGTAGTAATTTTGATGGTGACATTTGTGCACTTGTTGTTGTGTAGGGTGAATTGTGTTGTTGGGCTGTTCGGTGTGTTGTGGTACTGAAAGTATATAGTTGAAGGTCGTATGTGATCTTGTTGTTTTTATGGACATGAGGAAAGAAAGGAAAACAAGGGAGATGCTGCCCATTGTAATAATAAATAATCTTGTCGTTCGTTGAACGATAGTTGCATCTTTCATATATGAACGATAGCATTACTATCGTTGTTGTAGATTAAAGTGTGATGAGACAATTTCAACATGGTCATTGGATAGACTGTGATAAGGCATGTTAAGGCTATCTCTTCTTTC
This sequence comes from Nicotiana tabacum, assembly GCF_000715075.1. NCBI lineage: Eukaryota > Viridiplantae > Streptophyta > Magnoliopsida > Solanales > Solanaceae > Nicotiana > Nicotiana tabacum. The sequence goes on along the minus strand of NC_134101.1, from coordinate 60,379 downwards.
CTTTTTGAATGATCCATATGATACAAACAAAACGAGCAAACATGCAACTTTTACAAATGGTGTTATATACGCGTATATTTTATGTATATGTGTTATGGGGAAAGGTTACGATGTTATATATGCACCATCCACCTGATCAACTAGCATATGTTTATGATTTCGCCCACTGAGGCCGAGATGATATGATGGAATGCCCTCAGAGGCTTGATGATGTTATGTATGCATATACCTATGCATGACATGACCTTTATACCCATATACATGACACTATGAAGATTTCATGATTACTGAGCTTTTCAGACTTACAAATTGGGTCCTTTACTCCAGGTTTCTTTCACGTCTTTTATATACTTCTTTGCATGCCTTACATACTCAGTAATTTATTAGTACTAAATTCCCTTTTGCCCGGGGATGCTGAGTTTCATGCTTGTATGTCCCGATAGATAGGATGACAGTCCTCCTAGTAGGCTATCTGCTCAGTGTAAGGTATTGGTGCACTCCACTTGCTCCGGAGTTGCCTATTTGGTCAGTATGCTCTAGGCATGTATTGATTTGTATAGCGGGGCCCTGTCCCGACCATTATGATTTTTATTTACCCTTAGAAGCTTGTAGACAGATGTCATGTATATGGGTACTTGTATGCCCTTGTAGGCCTATGTATTGAGTCTACAAATGATCATGTCGCCCTTATAGACCCTTATGTCATATGTATAAGTTTCTATATCATGGTGGATCGTCATATGTCGAGTATTCATTTACATTTTATTCTGGTTATCTCATGATGACCCTTCTGTCCTATTTACCCATGATGGTGTGATAAGTAAGATACGTTACGTTGGTACTCGGATGAGTAAGGCACAAGGTGCCCTTCGCGGCCCTCCGATTTGGGTTGTGACAATAAGGCCTTCTAAGGAGCCACCTAAATACTCGATTGGTAGCTATTGTTGTAGGCAAACAATGCAAGAAGTAGAAACTAATCCCATGAACCCCCGAAATCCATAACACATGCACATAGCATATCCTCAAGGATCAGAATCTTGCGCTCAGACTCCTCGTCTATCTTGGGTTTGAAATGTTCTACTCAACTCAACTCGTGTGGCTAATTCATGCTACATAGCTCTTCAAACATACAATGTGAAAAGCGTTCCAATGATTAGAGATAATGCACACCGGCACACCATGGAGATGAACAATCTCATAGATGGAGACAAACAATCTCACGGATATTGGTAGGCACAACCGGAATGAAGTGTGCAGACTTGGTCAGTTTATCCACAATAACCCACACTGCATCAAATTTCTTCAAAGTCTGTGGGAGACCAACAATGAAATCCATGGTAATACGATCCCACTTCCACTTTGGAATCTCTAGTCTCTGAAGCAAATCACTCGATCTCTGATGCTTGTACTTCACCTGCTGACAGCTCAAACATCGAGCCACTTACTCTACTATATCATTCTTCATTCTTCTTTACCAATAGTGCTGACTCAAATCCTGATACATCTTGGTGACACCTGGATGAATAGAATACCGCGAAGTGTGAGCCTCCTCAAGGATAGACTCATGAAACCCATCCACACTGGGCACACATATCCGGCCCTACATCCGTAACACCCCATCATCTCTAATAGAAACCTCCTTGGCATACTGACGTGCTCTAATGCGCTCATATAGAGAAGACTGGGAAACCACGCAAGAAAGTGTCCCGCCCCAAACTCAGGGTGCGCGATCGGCGCTCAACCGAGATAACCCGACCGAGCAAGCCTGTACATTACCTTCTACCCAAACTTATTCAAGAATAATAGTAAAATCCAATTTATTAATTAAGCAGTGAGGAGGATCAAGTAAACAACAATTCAAACTCGTTATCAGTAGTTACATCATTTATATCTTTCAAAATACATACTCTTTCATAGTTTGATGTGGAACATGTGATACAATTACAACATTATCAAATTGACATTCCCCATACCAACATACCACCCACACTATGTCCACGGAGCCTCTATTAGATACAAAAGAGTACAATGATAGCGTCGGCAACAAGGCTCCAGCTATACCTCAAAACGTGGTGATAAAATGAACAAAATATACATGACTCCGAGTGAAGTGGGGCTCACCAAATCAGCAATGAAAAGAGTGTAGTGCTATCGCTTATCAGTGTTGTCTGCTGTGGAACCACCTGCATTCATTAAAGATGCAGCGCCCCCGACAAAAGGGACGTTAGTACTGTTGAATAGTAACGGTATATATACTAAATACTCTCTAAAAGAAACAAGCAGTAATGCAAGTAAGGACAGTCGTAATATCAGTTAAAGCCTCAAAAAATTATCAAATATCAAATTAGAGATAAGATAAGTTTTATATAAATTTCCAAATTTTAAGTTGGGAAATCATTGGTACCGTTATACCACTATTCACAATTTTGATTACGATTTACAACACAGTCACCACCATGTGTGCGGCATGGCGTCCGATCACGACCCGATCAGCTAGGACGTCTCATGTGAGACATCAACCAAATCACAATTTCAATTACCATTCTAACACAGTCAGTGCCATGTGTGCGGCATGGTGTCCGATCACGACCCGATCGGCTAGGCCGTCTCATGGGATACATCAACCAAATCACAATTTCAATTACAATTCTAACACAGTCACTACCATATGTGTGGCATGGCATCCATCCGATCACGACCCGATCGGGTAGGCCGTTTTATGTGAGACATCACCCTTTTCTATCAATCACCTCGTTTCATATTTCTTGCACATCTCTTCATTTCATTGGCACTAATGGTAACAATTGAATTATATCTCTTGGCACATTTGTCGTGTTTCATATTTCACATTTCATATTGCACATTTCGCATTACGTGATTCGTATTTCATGCACACCTTTTTACTTTCGGGAATGAGATTATTTTGCGATTATAAGCATTATGCTATTTCAAACAAGTGATGACTAAATTCGTGAAGGAGAGAGGGTAAGCAAATCGAAGAAAATGAATTTTGTCGAACTTTGACATTTTGAGATAAAATACGGCCTGAGCTAAAATACCTGGTATTTATGGACTAATACCATACAAGGTGCCACATGGCCATGGTAGTGAGGTGTATAAAGTGTGTTAAAAGTGAGTAGTATTTTAAGTAAATTGAGATAATTCTTAATTACGTGGGTAATTGGTTAATTATTGAGTAATGGGATATTAACAAATTAACTAATGAGTTATGGGATAAAATTAAAATCCCCCACCCCCAAGTGGCAGCAAGCCACTACCAAAAAAAATATGACTCTTAGTAATTATGGGTATGTGGCAACCGGTTCCAACATAAGGATTTCTAAATCCAAGAAAGTTACATATCTTTGAACCATTAAAAGATATATATCTTGGTAAAATCATGACCAAGGAGATAAGGTGACCCTATACTTATCTTCCAACATTCTGAAAAGATTAGTAAGGCTCTACATAAGGGAAGGATCAAATTCAAAGATAGATAGGATACTACGTATCTTTAAATTCATATTCAAAGATATCAAATTCATTTCTTTGGCAGGGATTACATGGAAAGAAAGAACAAGGAATATAGGAGAGGGAACTTTTGAAGTTCATATGAGACCTCACGTTAACTATAGTGACGGTAGTCTTAGATTTGTAAATAGATTCATACGAAATTGCACTATGTAATAACAACGGGTTTTTGCAACTCTAAGGGAGTACGGTAAAATCCTTCTCAAGAATATCATACGGATTTTTTCCTACTCCATGTATGTTAAGGCTATCACTTCTTTCTTTTTGGCATGATCCAAATTATACAGAAGAAACGAGCAAACGCACAGTTTTCATAAACGACTCTATTCATAGAAAGACTAGGGGTCTCTATGTTCTTGATTCCCTATGTGACATATTATTATATGTTCTGTTCATGGGTCTTAGAATGATACGAAGTTGATAAAGTTTATCCGAATGGAATATTGAGATTATTAACATATTTCCAAGCATTTCATTCATTTATACATGTACATTGACCCATGACCAGATGGCATCATATATGCGTATATATGTATATTAAATTTATATGGGATATGGAAAAAAGGTTATGGCGTTATAAGATGGATTCATGAAATATAACCAAAACTGAGTAGAGAACACTTAACCCAATCCTTATAGTGAAAATCGCCCCCAAAATCGCCCAAATCCGAGCTCCCCAACTCAAAATATGACAGAATAAACAAACCCTAATTTTTCAGCCAGTTATTCGGCCTCGTTTCTCGTGCCAAACGATCCCGAAACATGCTTTTTATGCCTCCAATTGATTCCTTGGGATATTTTAGTCAAGTTAGGCTTTTGAATTACTAAATTGGACCTTATAATAAAGGAGATATGTAGGTTTTAATATTTGCAAATCGTGCAGATTTTTAAATACACCAACATTGGCAATTTCGTAATTAATATGAAAAATCTGGCAGCCTAATTCTTAGTAAAATGACCATAAACTTCTTATACGATCTCCAAATTCGACGATTCTTTTTGCTACAGGTCCATAATAATGATACGAATCTAATGCTTCAATCAAAAAAAACATCGGAACTCATTTGTTTAATATGATATAATTTATGCTTGATGAAACGACGTCGAAACATAAGAAAAACGAGTGCAACACAACCCAAACCTATCCGAAACTCACCTGAGGCCTCGGGACCTCAACTAATAATTCCAAAAAGTCATATATCACTAACCAAACTTAGTCAAACCTTCGGAATACCCAAAACAACACCAAAACACCAAATCAACCTCCTGTTCAAGCCTAAGAACTTCTAAATTTCCAACTTTCGCCAATTCTAGCCTAATTATGCCACGGACCTCCAAATTACATTCCGGACACACTCCTAAGTCTAAAATCACCCAACCAAGCTAATCGAATCATAAAAATCCACATCTGAATTCGTTTACTCATAAGTCAACTTTTGGTTGACTTTTCGAACTTAACTTTCTAACTAAGAGACTAAGTGTTCATTTCACTCAAAAACTACTCCAGACCCAAACCTACCAACTCGATACAACTCAACACTGCTAAACAACACATAATGAAGCAGGAATGGGGAAACAGGGCTATAAATCTCGGAACGACTGGCCGGATCGTTACAGGTAGGTCAAAAGAAGGAAAAGACGAGAAGTGACAGGCCTTGAGACAACAAATAAGTATAGGCCATAGAGTCATATCCTCACTTCGAGAAATATGTTCGTGACTCCAACACAACTACCGGAAGGAAAGGTTAGACCCCAGAATAATAGAAGTCAGTACGGGCTGGTGAACAAGACAAACTAAACGTGAATTAGGGACTGAGTGATTGGATAATAGTCGGCATCATGAGAGTGTCAGATTTTATTCCGGCAATAATAGAATGGACAACAGAAGAAGAGTCATGAGAAATTCGGAAAATGGTTATTCAGGAAGACGCTTCCCTAAAGCAAGCAATGTGAGCAAAGTTAAGCTTAACGGACTATGTGTTCCAGTTACACTAAGTGCCACCCGCACGAGTAAGGAATTTCAATATACTTGGTACAGAAGGATTACCGCAAGAGAGTAATGGTCATCGATAGTGTGAGAAGACTCCAATGATGAAGAGGTAAAGCATCTATAGGTGGATCAATCATACAGCCGTAGAAGACTCCAGTATAAGTCAAAAGAAGGAATTGAGTCTAGGTCATAGACAAAGGATTTAATTATCAGAAGATTGTGTCATAGATATTCCATAGCGCCCCTGAAAGGCTAAAGTAATAACTAATACCGTAAGACACAGATCAGAAGATAGCTTAAGCCTAGATAAAGGCTGATCATAAGGAAGAGGAAACTAAAGAGTTACAACAACGAAGTAAATTAGGAGTCCGATTATTGGACCCAAAAAATTATAGAAATCGTAATTGAGAACATTGCAGGATCGCTCTTAATATCAGAGGTACAAGCGAGATAGTACAGCAGCCATATTCTATAATGGTCTACGATAAAGTCAATTAGAAGAGTACCGGCCTCATAAGAAGTTAATATGAAGCTCCCACCGGAGTGTGTATGCACTAGAGGTGCAACTATTATAATAGAGCTTCAAGTCGCGGATGTGAATTATACCTATATGGAAGGGAGGTCATGAAAGAGATAGAAGATGTGATGCGAGATTTTAAGTTAAGTAAGGTAAAGATGAACAACATACGAGATATTCAAATGCAGAAGGTTGCGAATAATCCATACTGCAGATAGAAGTCTAGAAGTGCTGGGATTCAATATTCAGGAATGGCAGCATCGTTGTCAGTGGCATATCTCCCAACCTATGGTTTTTGAGTATCAAGAGGTCTAATTAAGAGAGTAAAGAAGAGTTAGAGATGATGTGATATCTCGCTTGATGTTCCATGATAACATAAGGAAATCTATGGTTCAAGCAAGTTAAAGGAAGGTTGCGAGTAGTATAAATAGATACGTATAGGTCGCAAGCTAAAGTATAGTAAAGTGACAAGGATTTATGACAGGAATAAGGATAAGAAAGGGCGAGTGAGAAGGTGACAAGAATGGATAAGTCCTCAGGATTAAGCCCATGAAAGCAAGAGAGTTGATGATTTCTCTAAGTTATAGGAAGCTCAGTATAGCCTGAATGAACTCAAAGGAGTCTAAGACTAATAGCATTTAAAAGAGATGGAATGTTGCCCTGATGGTAAAATGAGGGTATACTTGTGATAAATGAAGGATAACGTTTGGGCCTTCGATTGAGTGATGATTTGAAGGGATTTCATGAATTATACAAGATTAAAATACCCATGTAAGTGAGTCACATTAGGATGCTATAAAGTACGGTAAAAGAAGACCAGGATACATTGCAAGCTGGAAATTGAAAAGGCGTGCAATCACGTTCAATGGATTTTTCTCTTGAATTTGTTTAAGGGGGTAGATTGTAGATCAACATTGAGGTAAATCAACAAAGGATGGACAAAATTCACAAAGTATGAGATGAGATTAGGCTGGCATTCTTAAGATCAACAGTAATGATGAAGTATTAAAGGACTTAGATTTATACATATGGGATAAGCAACGAATGTAACCTAGAGTTTGGTAGCAGACCTCAGTAACGATAAATCGATGTAAGAGTTATGGTACCGTATGACCTACTTAGATGTAGTAAAAAATCATGCTGATGAATAGCCAAGTCTAGGAAATAAGATAAAGCAATATTCGTAAGTTCGACAAAGTACCAAGCAAAGAACTTCAGTACACCTATAGATGCCCAGAGGGACATCTAGTCAAGTTCTGTATATGTCAAGGCCTAGAGATTGGCTAAAAGCTAATGAGAAGAGTTGCATAGGTGCACATACAAGGATAAAGTCGTACAGGCTGCATGACAGAAGGTAGCAACAGATTCCGACCACAAGTCGTGGTGTGAGAAAGAGACCTAAAGGGGGGAATGCCCTGGTCTTTAGATTTATTCACAGAACACTTGCCTAGATAGCAATGAGAGTACTAAAGTATTCTCAAGAGTTATAGGTTATGATAATGATAAATGCATAAGTCAGCATTCGAGGACGAATGTTCCAAAGGGGAGACTCATATTACACCCCATATTTTCATACGTGAAAGTATGCCATAAATAAATTGATGAAAGCTCGGAAATGAGTTATTACATCCCGTATTTTCGTACGTTAAAGTTTTGTCGTAAGTTAATTGACGTATGTTCGGGAATGGGATTATTTTGCGATTATGAGCATTATGCTATTACATACAAATGATGAGTAAATTCGTTAAGGAGAGAGGGTAAGCAAATCGAAGAAAATGAATTTCGTCAAAATTTGACATTTTGGGATAAAATACGGCCCGAGCTATAATACCCGGTATTTATTGACTAATACCATACAAGGTACCACATGGCCATGGTAGTAAGGTGTATAAAGTGTGTTAAAAGTGAGTAGTATTTTAAGTAAATTGAGATAATTCTTATTTACGTGGGTAATTGGTTAATTATTGAGTAACGAGATATTACCTAATTAACTAATGAGTTATGGGATAAAATTAAAATCCCCCACCCCCACGTGGCAGCAAGCCACTACCCAAAACAATATGACTCTTAGTCATTATGGGTATATGGCAACCAATTCCAACATAAGGATTTCTAAATCAAAGAAAGTTACATATCTTTGAACCATTAAAAGATATATATCTTGGTAAAATCATGACCAAGGATATAAGGTGACCCTATACTTATCTTCCAGCATTCTGAAAAGAATAGCAAGGCTCTACATAAGGCAAGGATCAAATTCAAAGATAGATAGGATACTACGTATCTTTCAATTCATATTCAAAGATATCAAATTCATTTCTTTGGCAAGGATTACATGGAAAGGAATAACAAGGAATATAGGCGAGGGAACTTTTGAAGTCCATATGAGACCTCACGTTAACTATAGTGACAATAGTCTTAGGTTTTTAAATAGATTCATACGAAATTGCACTATGTAATAACAACGGGATTTGGAAACTCTAAGGGAGTATGGTGCAATTCTTCTCAAGAATATCATACGGATTTTTCCCTACTCTAGGTATGTTAAGGGTATCCCTGCTTTCTTTTTGGCATGATCCAAATTATACAGAAGAAACGAGCAAACACATAGTTTTCATAAATGACTCTATTCATAGAAAGACTAGGGGTCTCTATGTTTTTGATTCCCTATGTGACATATTATTATATGTTCTGTTCATGTGTCTTAGAATGATAAAAAGTTGATAAAGTTTATCCGAAAGGAATATTGAGATTATTAACATATTTCCATGTATTTCATTCATTTATACATGTACATTGACCCATGACCAGATGCATTATATATGCGTATATATGTATATTATATTTATATGGGATATGGGAAAAAGGTTACGGCGTTATATACGCACCACCACCTGATCAGCTGGTATACGTTGATGATTTGCCCATAGTGGCCGAAATGATATGATGGGATGCCTTCAGAGGCTTGATGGTGTTATGAACGCATATACCTATGCATGGTATGACTTTACACACATATGCATGACATTATAAAAATGAAATGGCTCACAGAGCTATGCAAATATACATGTCGAGTCTTTTACTCCATGTTTCTCTGATGTCTATTATTATTGATTTTCATTCCTTACATACTCAGTACATTATTTGTACTGACGTCCCTTTTGCCTGGGGACACTGCATTTCATGCCCGCATGTCCCAATATATAGGTTGAGAGCCCTCCAAGTAGGCTATCAGCTCAGCGGAAGATGTTGGTGCTCTCCATTTGCTGCGGAGTTGCTTGTTTGGTTATTATGGTTTAGACGTGTATTGTTTGGTATGGCAGTACTCTGTCCTGACCTTTATGAAAATTATGTATCCTTAGAGGCTTGTAGACAGATTTCATGTGTCTGAAAGATTGTACGGCTTTGTCGACCTATGTTTTGAGTTTATTAATGATCATGTTGGCCTATTAGACCCATATGTCACATGTATATGATGATGTAATAAGAAAGATATGTTACATTGGTACTTGGTTGAGTAAGGCACAGGGTGCCAGTCGCGGCCCATCAGTTTGGGTCGTGACACATAATATATTTCAAGAATCATCTAACATAAACTCGAGTGGCTGTTCTTTCATATCAATTCTGGCTTATTGATGCCAATAATCCTCTTTCATTTCTTAGGTGCTCTCACCACATATTCCGGTGGGATGGTAACATTAATAGGAACAAGGACACTTCCCCTAGCAACTGGTTCTTTCAACACATCCTCGTTGCCTCGAACCCATGGGTTACTAAGTGGAAAATGAGATATGACGAGGACATTAACTTCGTATCTTGAGCTCTATCGCACGATATGGAGTATCAAAGAAGTGTGAAATTCCTAAATGTCCAAGTAGCCTCCTCATTATAGATGTGGTCTAAAACACACCAATAAGAAGGACTCTACTAGACACGGCTCCGGAATATCCTAGGACACATTAAAACCTTAGGCTCTGATACCAAGTTTGTCATGCCCCGAAATCGGGGAGCGCAACCGGCGCTCAACCGAGTGAACCCGGCCAAGCAAGCTTATTAGATTTTCTTCTACCCAAACTCATCCATGAATAAAAAGGAGATGTACTCCATTAATTAAACACTGAAAATATTTCATTAACAACTCCCATTTCATTTCCATTAGCAGCTTCATTTATAATTTCTAAAATATTACAAATTTATTGATATAATGAAAAAGATATTTGCCAAGTACCAACATTTCTAGTTCAATTATCCACATCAAACACCACCCACAACCTGTCTACGGAGTCTATAAGTACAACAGAAGAGTAATATGAAAATGCTGGCAACAAGGCCCCGTCTATACATTAAAACACAATGTATAACTCAAATGAGATCAGGCCCGAAATAGAGTAGGGCTCAGCAAAATCTGCTGAATAGAGAGTGACTGCTAACGAGGACCAAAGCTACCCGTTGATGATCCACCTGCATCCATTAAAGATGCAACACCCTTTGCAAAAAGGACGTTAGTACATATGGAATAGTACTTGTATGTAAAGCTAATTGTCGTCTTTCAAATTAGAATATCAATGTATGAAACGGAAAATCATGGAAACAACAATCAACAACCAATGATATTCAAATGCCATGTTAAAACATAATAATTCCCAAAATATGAAGATAATACTGTGAAGTGATATCAAAATATGATGATAATATTATTTTTGGTTGGGAGATCTTTAGCACCGATATACAACTGTTCACAATACCAATGGTCACAATACCAATATTCACAATACCAATACCACCGTACTTTTAGCACGGAGTCCGATCACGAGCCAATCAGCTAGGCCATCTCATTAGAGACATCAACCATAATCACTCTCAATACCAATACCATCGTACTTTTAGAACGGAGTCTAATCACGACCCGATCGGCTAGGCCATCTCATTAGAGACATCAACTACAATCACAATTTCAATTACAATTTCCAGCACTATCACCACCATGTGTGTGACATAGTGTCCGATCACGATCCGATCGGCTAGGCCATCTCACCACAATGTCGTATGGATCAACATTGTCCTTTTATATCAATCATCTCATCAGAATTAAGGGGAATAATTTTATCACATCAATATAATCCCAAATATGGGTAATAATCACAATCCATTCCTACACCGGCACGTGTAGTTTCAGTGTTAGGTTTAATCAACCTACCCTTCCTTGGTGACTATCGATACTCCCAAAAATATTATTATTGTTTTTGCACGCAAAGGTAACATAGGTACAAATGTATTTACCTCACCATATTTCACATTGTATGAATCTCCACTAGTATTTTCAGCCAATAATAACAACAATATTCCCTTGGCTCTTTTGGCCATTCAAAATATTGTTTAATCAAGGCACGGTGCCCATATTTGATATTCCACACTTTTATTCCTTCCCTCTCATGTGTCGTCATCATAAATATAAATATATATAATATTCCATAAATCAAAACTTTAAGTTCATTAGAAACGAACAATGTAAGCACAATAGATTTCTTTCCGAGAAATGGAGTAAAATAATTGGCAATTGATGCGCAAGTTAAAATCATCAACTAGTAACACACCATTAATTCTTGAAATACTTTTCCCCAAAAAGGGAAATACACAATTTCCACTCACGAATATGTAAGAATGGAAAACACATTGAAAATACTCGCAAAGCGTAGCATTTGTTAAAACAACCACATATGGGCATGACTTGAGTTCATAAGCTTTTAGGCAATTCTATTTTCGAAGTCAATTTTGGAGCAGTTAAATCAAAGCACATTTCATAATTTTTCTCACATCATCTTATTTCATTGGAACCATTGGCCACAAGTATAACATTCACTCTTGGCACGTTGGCCACACTTTATATCCCCAATTCACTAATTTCACTTCCAAACATCTTTATAGATTATCAACAATAAGAAATTTTCAATGAAGACTTTAGGTACACATATGAGCAATTAAGAGTCTTAAGCATATTGAAATTTTCTCACACAATTTGGCATCCTAGCCTTCATTTGAAATGTGACTCAAAGACATAGCATTTTAATACACATCATTCTTGAACACATTCTCAAAGGATAACATAATGTGATAGGAACGTTAGTAACATGTTTTGATTACATAATTCTTGGCAATTTGCTTATTCGAATCAATCAAATTTATTGGGAACATCTCGGAATGTAGAATAAGGAACTTGAGACAACCATACTTGAAACTTATGGGAACATCATGGAATTCAATTCTAAGAGAGTAGTTTAGCCAACATACCTGAAATTCTCCCCTTAATGATACACTATACTAAGAAACATCAATCTACAATAACAACATCCGATGGGAACAACATTAGTACCAAATTTCATAGTTTATGCCATCTAGGCATTTTATAAAACACTTTGTAGGCATGAATCTCTACGTCTCTTAACCATATAATTAGTTCATCCAACTACTACCATTTACCAACAATTTATCCCACCATCATTCTTAAACAATTCATTACTTCCAACATCACATACATGACCAGCCATCCACATCCATCCACACCCAACCAACAAAATCCCATCAAATAATCACCTTTCAATCTCTACAATGGTTATGTAATTAAATTGAGAACTTATGGCTTCCAATAACCATACCATAAGTGCTAATACTTAATTCATACTCATGTTCATTCATAATATATCCGTACATGTATGTCTAAGGGTGGGGGATTACCTTTGGGAAGAAATCTTGCAAAACCCTTCTTTGAGTTCTTGAAGATCTAAGTATTGTATGTGTAGATTTCATCAACACTAGTGTAGAAATGATGGAATTTCGCACCAAGATAATGGGGATTGCTTACCTTGAAGAAGAGGGAAGTTGGTGGTCTTAAGAGAGTGGAGAAGAGCTCAAAATTTGTCCAAGTGAAGTGGGGAAAATGAACCCCAAAATCTGGTTTTCGGATGCTGCCCCGGATGCTATGTGAGCACTTCACTGCCAGCCCTTCTTTCGGATGCGGCCTTGGATGCTTCGCATCCGCAGTTTACTCATTTGTCATCCTTTGGTAATTTGGTCATAACTTCTTGTAGAAATATCCAAATGACAATGGTTTGAAGAGTTAGAAACTAGACTAAGAGAGTTGTAATTGGATAGGTATATCACAACCTAAGTCCTTATATTGAGGGATTTCTATTCGTTTGAAGTCGGGTCTTGTGCTAATTGAGACATCCTTTCCACTTAATATATCCAAATTGTTCCACACAAATTCTTACCATTCACAAAACTCCTTATTATGTTCCAACACACCTTAAACATATATTTTCATTTCAAAGTAATGTGGTCTTATCCCATAGATCTCCTTTAATACTAGAATACATTATCCTCAAATACTGCTGGCGCACTTTAAAATCATAAATCATTAGGAAATTTTTAACGGGGCCTTACACAATACACATGTACGTTTCATATACGGTTCACAGTGTTTACTTACACAATACACCTGTGCGTTTCATAGACCGTTCACAGATTCACATATACCATAAATACAGATAGAACGTTTCATAGCCCGTCAATAGGTTTCACATATTATACACATATGCGTTTCATAGACCATCCATAGGGTTCATAACACATCATTATGCACATAACCATTTATAAACTCAAAGCAACATGATTAACATTACATTAACGTCGTAAGTTCTCGGATCATTGGAACACTTCATGTTCATGCTCATCATGGAGAATCATAGCTCATTACGTTAGCACATGCATGGTGAATCAATAAGTTAATTTCAAATGCACATGAGCCCAATTTCATTTCTTAAGGCTCATCATCATTTAGCATAGGACATCTCCCTGTCATCTCGTTATTCACTCACTTGACATCTTGAGGTCATTAGCTAAGTTAATGATTTTTGATGACTTGATATCGAAGTCATTTACATACATTATTTCAGAAGCATACAACTATAGTTGAAACCATTGGTACATACAGCACCTCATAATTTTCATTCAGGTAAATGACCACATTTCATGTTCATACTATCACTTCATTAGTACTTTCAACTATTTACAACATCACTATTTCATTGGATCCATTTTTTCATACATATTATTCTTCATTCATGGCACGATGGCCATATCTCATATTCCATAGTAACATTTCATTACTTTAAAGGCTCATCATAGTAAACATCAACATAGAGAATATTCTTGAAGTACCTTTCCATAAAAGGGTAATAAACAATTTTAACTCATAAATATGTAAAGGCTTAAAGCACATTGGAAATACCTACCAAGCATAGCATTAGTTAGAACAACCACATTTGGACATGACTTGAATAAATAAGCTTTTGGGTAATTCTATTTTTGGAGTCAATTTGGAATAGTTGAATCAAGGCTCATTTCATAATATTTTACACATCATTTCATTTCGTAGGCGCTATTGGCCGCAAGTATTTCATTCTTGGCACGGTGTTCACACTTTATATTCCCAACTCACTACTTCACACTTTATATCCTCAACTCACTACTTCACACTTTATATCCCCAACTCACTACTTCACACTTTATATCCCCAACTCACTACTTTTACTTTCAAGCATCTATATAGATTACCGACAACAAGGAATCCCTAATCACGACTTTTAGTACACCTATGAGCAATTAAGAGTCTTATGCACATGGAGACTTCTTACACAATTTGGTATAATAGCCTTCACTTGAAACACTACTTGGAGTCATAACAATTTTATACCCAACTCATGCTTTAAACACATTCCTGAAGTATAACATCATATGATAAGAGCATCCAGAACACATTTTGAACATATACCTTTCAACACAAAGTTTATTTGGAATAATTGATTTATAAAGAATAACTCACGACTTATAACAACATCATGGAATTCAATTTTAGGAAAGAAGTTTAGCCAACATACCTCGCTTTGAGATTTTCTTAAATTACTACAACGTTCCGGAAATTCTAGCAATCCCAATCTATTTTGAGACATAACAAAATTGAACACAAATTAGGAAGATATTCATGGTTTTGGCTCATTTGAGAATTTTATCAAACACTAGGTGTGCAAATTTTGCTACAAGGTTGTTTTACAAGATTTCGTTCATTCCACAACCCAATCTTTATTTATTTGAGCTTAACAACCTTCCCACAAACCTTATTGGTACAAACATATATAAATAATACTCTTACAACCACGAATCATACTCCCAATCATCCTTCTTTTACCCCAAACTTGAAATTGAAGACTAGGGGTTTGAATCTTACCTCTTGAGTTAAGATCTTTTGAGATTTCCTTGTTAATATTCAAATATTTGAGCAACAATCGAAGAACACTTTGTTGTAGATTACTCTCATACTCTAGGGCACTCTCTCACTCTCAAAATATCAGGTTTTAGATCTAAAATAACTTAACCCCTCTCTCTAACAGGCCCTGGGGTTTAATGAGCTCATACGTGCGCGGCCGCAGCTGGCCGCGCACACAAGGAAGAAACTCCCAAATATGTGCGGCCGTGCATCTGCGCTCATATGATATAGGTCAAGTAAAATGGCACTTTCTATAGAAATATCAAAATGATGAACGGTTTGATGCGTTGGAAACTAGACTCAAAGAGCTTTAATTTGATAGGTAGATCCCCTCCTAAGTCTTTATAGTTTGGTACCATTATGCGTTTGAAGTAGGATGTTGTGCGAATTGAGACATCCTTTCCACTTAATCTATCAAACTTGTTCCACACAAGTTCTTTCCATTCACAAAACTCCTTAGTAGGTTCCAACACACCTTAAACACATATTTTCATTTCAAAATGATGTGGTTCTATCCCATTGGTCTCCTTTAATACTCGAATACGTTATTCCCGAATATCGTTGGATCACTTTAAAATCATAAATCATTAGGAAATTTTTAACGGGGCTTTACATTCTCCCACGCTTAAGATCATTAATCCTCGAATGAGGAGTAGAGTCCGCCCGAACACCTAACATAACTCTACTCTTCTTTCAAATATTTCAAGCCCCCAAATTTGACTAACTTCAAAATATTTCAGAAATTTTGACAGAGTCTCTCCTATAACTAGGCCTATCCACGAGTCAGAAAATCCTACAAATCAATCCTAAACAACATATAGATAACACCACATTGCACCATATACATGAAATCAACAACCATGACTCTCGAGGCTAACTGTATGACCTTGCTTACCTTGGTCGTATCCTTGACTTTTCCTTCCTCCATTACGAGGACAATTGGGCACCTCATGCATTGTGCCTATCATGTGCGTCATTCCTTTAATCCTTAGGCCTTTATCATTTCATAACACGATGTGCAAACATTCTTTGATATTAACAAGGGAACTCGGAGACTAACTCGAATCCTTAACGCACTATCGAGGATAGAAGAAGAGAAATATTTCCTAAATGTCGTTGTAGCCTCCCTATTATAAGTGTGGCCTGTAACAAACCGATAAGAGTAACTCTACTGACACAGCTCCATGACACCTTAGGACTCCTAAACCATGCTCTGATACCAAGTTTGTCACTCCCTGAACATGGGAAGCATGACCGGTGCTCAACCGAGTGAACCCAGTCGAGCAAGCCTACGTTACATCAACCTCCCATCATAACTCATGCATGATTTGTCAAAACATAATTAGATCTTGACTTTCATATTGAATACATTTAGCTCAATGGCCCGTAAATATTTTTCTCATGGTGGTCACACAGATTTGTAAATAGCTGTAAATATTGTGAACATAAATACATGACAAAACTCAAAACTTAAGTACATAACACACAGTGTACATGGAGCTTCTCTGACAATAGATACCTAAGTACATAAAACCAACTAGACTCGAATGCCCACTGGTATTGTATCAGGTCACCATAATCTGCTGCGCAGAAGATTCCTATCAAATATTCATATCATCATGTAGAAGTATACCTGCATCCATTAAGGCAAATAGAACAACATATGAAATCATGGTAATTCAATAAGAGGCATATGAAGTGCATCAAAAACTATGAAACATCCAATAGATTCACATTTTCAAGTCTCGTTATGCTTACATCGTTTTAAACTTCTTTTAGGATTAACTGAGAGATATAAACTATGCATGGAATACATAATATAAAGTAATTGAAACAATATGTATAAACAAGGTCAATGAAAATGGCACATAATGTATGCGTTAACAATGCGTCTTACTAGACCGTCCATATCCCTCTCTTATCTTACCCCTGTGCATTTCATAGACCGTCTTTAGTGTTCACATATCATATTATACATAGACCGTTCATAGGATTCCATACACAATACACCTATGTGTTTCATAGACCGTTCATAGGATTTCATGCACAATACACCTATGCGTTTCATAGACCATTCATAGGATTTACTTACACAATACACTTGTGCGTTGATAGACCGTTCACAGGATTCACATATACCACACAATACACCTATGCGTTTCATAGATTGTTCACAGTGTTTACTTACACAATACACTTGTGCGTTTCATAGACCGTTCATAGTGTTTACTTACACAATACACATGTGTGTTTCATAGACCGTTCATAGGATTCACATATACCATACAATACCCCTGTGCATTTCATAGATCGTTCACAGTATTCAATCCATACACAATACACCTATGCGTTTCATAGACCGTCCATAGGATTTCATACACAATACACCTATGCATTTCATAGACCGTCCATAGGGTTCATAACATATCATTATGCACATAACCATATATAAAATCAAAGAGACATGATTAACATTACATTTAAGGTCGTAAGTTCCCGGATCATTGGAACACTTCATGTTCATGCTCATCATGAAAAAACATAGCTCATTACATTAGCACGTGCATAGTGAATCGACAAGTCAATTTCAATGGCACACGAGCCCAATTATTTTTCTTAAGGTTCATCATCATTTAGCATAGGAAATCTCCCTTTCATCTCATTATTCACTCACTTGACATCTTGAGGTCATTAGATAAGTTCGTTATTCTTGATGACTTGACATCGAAGTCATTTACATACATTATTTCAGAAATATACAACTATAGTTGAAACCATTGGGACATACAACAGCTCATAAATTTCATTCAGGCAAACGACCACATTTAATGTTCATACTATCACTTCATTAGTACTTTCAACTATTTACAACATCATTATTTCATTGGATCCCTTTTTCCATACATATTATTCCTCTTCATTACTTTCAAGGCTCATCATTATAAGCATCAACACTTGAAGTACCTTTCCCAAAAAGGGCAATATACAATTTCAACTCATAAATATGTAAAGGCTTAAAACACATTGGAAATACCTATCAAGCATAGAATTAGTTAGAACAACCACATTTGGACATGACTTGAGTACATAAGCTTTTGGATAATTCTATTTTCGGAGTCAATTTGGAATAGTTGAATCAAGGCTCATTTCATAATATTTCACACATCATTTCATTTCGTTGGCGCTATTGGCCACAAGTATAACTTTCATTCTTGGCACGATGTTCATACTTTATTTCCCCAACTCATTATTTCACAATTTATATCCTCAACTCACGACATCACACTTTATATCCCCAACTCACTACTTCACACATTATATCCCCAACTTACTGCTTTCACTTTCAATAATCTATATAGATTAACGACAACAAGGAATCCCTAATTACGACTTTTAGTACACCTATGAGCAATTAAGAGTCATGCACATTGAGACTTCTTACACAATATGGCATAATATCCTTCACTTAAAACACCGCGTGGAGTCATAATATTTTTATACCCAACTTATGCTTTGAACACATTCCCGAAGGATAACCTCATATGATAAGAGCATCTGGAACACATTTTGAACATATACCTTTCAACACAAAGTTTATTCAGAATAGTTGATTTATAAAGAATAACTCGAGACTTACAACAACATCATGGAATTCAATTCATGGAAAGAGGTTTAGCCAACATACTTCGTCTTGAGCTTTCCTTAAATTACTATAACGTTCCAAAAATTCTAGCAATCCCAATCTATTTTGAGACATAATAAAGTTGAACACAAATTAGGAAGATATTCATGATTTCCTTCATTCCACAACCTAGTCTTTACTTATTTGAGCTCATTAATCTTCTCACAAATTTTATTGGTACAAGCATATATCAATAATACTCTTACACCAACAATCATACTCCCAATCATCGATCTTTTACCCCAAACTCGAAATTGAAGACTAGGGGTTTGAATCTTACCTCTTGAGTTAAGATCTTTTGAGATTTACTTGTTAATCTTCAAATATTTGAGCAAGAATCGAAGGACAATTTGTTGAAGATCACTCTCCCACTCTAGGGCACTCTCCCACTCTCAAAATATCAAGTTTTAGCTCTAAAATGACTTAACCCCTCTCTCTACCCGGCCTTGGGGTTATTTAATGGGCTCTTACATGCGCGGCCGTGCACACAAGACAAATGATCCCAAATATGTGTGGCCGCGCATCTACGCGCATATGACATAGGTCCAGTAAAATGGCCATAACTGTCTCTAGAAATATCCAAATGACGAACGGTTCGTTGCGTTGGAAACTAGACTAAAAGGGATCACCTCCTAATTTCTTATAGTTTGGTAACAACATGCATTTGAAGTAGGATGTTGTGCGAATTGAGACATCCTTTCCACTTAATCTATCAAACTTGTTCCACACAAGTTCTTGCCATTCACAAAACTTCTTAGTATGTTCCAACACACCTTAAACATATATTTTTATTTCAAAATGATGTGGTTCTATCCCATGGGTCTCCTTTAATACTCGAATACGTCATTCCCGAATACTATTGGATCACTTTAAAATCTTAAATCATTAGGAAAATTTTAACGGGGTTTACAGACAACTATACCGGTAGAATGGCATGAAGAGGGACATTGCCAAGTATGTCGCTCGGTGTCCAAATTGTCAGCAAGTCAAGGCTGAACATCAAAAACTGGGAGAGTTGCTGCATAATATGGAAATTGCGACGTGAAAATGGGAAGTGATCAATATGGATTTTATTACCGGATTACCACGATAATGGTGAAAGTTTAACTAAATATAGGTTATCGTGGATTGATCACCAAGTGGGATCACTTTCTTCTAGTTAAGACTACCTTCTCATCGGAAGATTATGCTAAGATATACATTAAGGGGATAGTTCCACTCCATGGGGTTCCGATTTCCATCATATAAGACAGATGTGCCTAGTTACAGCTAACTTCTTGAGATCATTCAAAAAAGGATTGGGGACAAAGATCAACCTTAGAACAACCTTCCTTGCACAGGACGATGGCCAGGCCAAGCGCACTATTCAAATAATAGAGGGCATGCTACGGGCATATGTCCTGGACTTCAAGGGATGTTGGGAGGATTATCTATCACTCATTTAATCTGCTAACAAAAACAACTACCATAGTAGTATAATATAGCACCACATGGGCGAAAGTGCTGATCTTCTATTAACTGGTTCGAAGTGGGTGAAACAAATTTGTTGGGACTAGACCTGGTACAACAGGCAGTAGAGAAGGTGAAGCTAATTTGAAACCGATTGTTGGACGCCCAAAGGAGGCAGAAATCTTACTCGGATAACTAGCAGTGAGAATTAGAGTTCACAATAGGGGACTGGGTGTTCTTGAAGGTGTCACCTATGAAAGGCGTGATGACATTTGGAAAAAAGGGCAAATTCAGCCCCTGGTATATCGGACAAGATCAAATCATGCGGACTATCGGTCATGTGGTTTATGAGCTTGAGTTTCCCTCGGAATTGGAAGCAGTGCATCCGATATTTCACGTGTATATACTCCGAAAGTGCTTGAGTGATCTATCTTGTGTCGCCCCTATTGTAGATATCCAAGTTATAGAAGGCCTATCTTATGACAAAATTCCGGTAGCCATCTTAGATCGAGAAGTTCATAAGCTGCGAACCAGAGAATTGGCTTCAGTTAAGGTACTTTGGAGGAACAAAAGTAAGTAGGAGATTACGTGGGAAGTTGAAGAGGATATGAAATCTAGGTACCCCCATCTATTCCCCACTATGGAAGGCAACAATGCAACTATCATCATGGGCCACGATTCAATATTCGAGTACGAATATTCCATATGTGGGATGATGTTACACCCCACACTTAAATAAAGTATGGTAAGTGTGGATCCTAGCACGACCAATCAGTTGGAGACACGTTCGAAGCAAGAAAGCAGTCACACATTTCAGTGGGTATGCACCATGTGTCTCACCGACCGCAAGAGCTGGAGCGGGGCAACCCGTTTTGCATGCGGAAGCGGCGTAAATTCCTATGCTTGGTCATCATATTAAAAGGGCAGTGAGGCTCTTTCTCTTTCATTCTAGAATTATCATCAGAACAAGTCCTCTCAAAATAATCTCAACGCCTCTTTAGAATTTCCTAGAAAATTAAAGAAAAGTAGACGGTGAATCTGGATTTAGCAAGATTTAACGCAAAGATCTTGGAGTCATAGTCGTGTCGATTATCATCTAATGGAATCGATTCTAAAGATTCATTAGAGGCAAAGCTAACCACCATAGTATGTAATTAGATCTCCAACAAGGTATGTAAGGCAATCTTCTTTCTTGGCATGAATTAGTGTGAGTCTCTCCTTCTTTCTAATTGACTCTTGTACTATATAATTTAGTAGTTCTAAGTCCTCTCAATGATGATTATCCATGTTCCTGTGTGATTTTGCTGGTAGCACGTCTTTTAGAAGTCTACATTGTTTCCAGTTGGTATCTTATGGTCGGAAAGTATGATTTATTCTTTTTGATAACCAATTTTGCCCTCATCGTTTATAAATATCATTTTTTGCATCATCACTAATTTACAGGAGTCATATAAGTATTTTCTACAATTGTTCATAATTCTTTAAAGCTTTAAAATTTATTTGTTTCCATTACTGTTCAAATATTTACCAATTACCCTTTCAAATTATTTTGTAATGACTTCATCATCCAAATTTATTATTTGCACCCACATATATGTTTTATAAATTCATAATGTTAAGCTATTATTTTCCAGCATTTTACTACATAAATAATATTTTTACCATTTATTAATCATTTTTATAAATTATTTTAAACAATATTTGCATATTTAATTTCATAGATCTATCCTAAACCAATTTTCGGACCCAAATACCAGCCCATACCTCAAAAAACTTTGGCCCAATCCCCCTAGCCCAAAACCAAATGACCCCTTTAATTATAATTCGGTCGAGACCCGTTCTACGACCCGCCCCGCTTCTCCTCTAATCCTGGCTGTTGATCTTAAATGCTTAGATGATCAACTGCCCAATGTCATTCCCCCATTTTAATTACCCTCGGTCAAAACCCTAACACCCATTCTTCTGAGACAGCCATTCCCAAATCCTCTAAACCCTCATCTTCTCTCTTCTGAATAACCCTAGCTGCCTCCCCCTTAAATCCCTCTCCTTATCCCGTTGATAATGGGATTCCATCATTATTTGCTTACCACATCTATGTTTCTATGCTACTGGTCATATATTTATGGTATTACAAAAGTACTTGCACAATTTTAGCAAGTACCATCTCCAGAGCATACTTCAATCGACTTCAATCTTGGAGATTTGGATAATATTCCGTCCATATACATGAAGAAAGGCCTGATTCGTTATACCAGTTGGCCGATCTTAAGCACCGAATCCTAATTAGGGTTTGGAGTTTGATTTCTTTCCTTTCCGGTTACTTTACTGATTGCATGTGTATTTTTCTTCTTTCCTTATTTATGTTTGCTTAATTTTCCTTCCTTGTTTACTCGTTTGATCTAACCATTGTATAAACCCTCTTTCCTGCTTCCCCTTTAAGTCCTAACGACTACTGCAATGACTACCATGTAAAACTACTGCTATTGCTCTTTAACTCTCACTCCTACTGTTCTTTATTTTGAGACTTTGGCCGGCTGAAACCCAAGGCCATCAGAATTCGATTTTTACCCTTTCTTGGTGCGAGCACTACTTGGGGTTCACTTGAAACCCTTGGGAACTCTGATGCACTTGGATTTTGGGGTTTTGCTGTTCTTTGCTATTGACGATTGGAATATTACTAAGACATCTACGTTTTACTTGTTTGTTTGTTTATCTACAATCGGTAAGTGTCTTTGGCCCTAGAAATTTCATTCTCTTTCATTTATATTCATGATCTATACATTTGTGCCACTTAAACCTTTGTGAACCAATATGCTACTATATTACCTTACTATTTCATGGCTCTGAACTTGCTTAATTTCTACCTTCAATGTATGCATATGGTATGTGCTAAGCATGAATGATTCTCACAACCTCGAGCATGTCTAGCCTAGTGTGTTTTTATGTGTCTGAATGCTTATACTTGTTTCTCGCCCCGAGATGATATCCCTACTTTATTTTGCATTCTCGTGATAGACTAATTCATGTGCTCTAGTTCCTGTTGGAAAATTCATGTGAAACTTAATATTCTACTAAAGTTAGTTCTCAACTATGTTAGCCAAAATGTGTTACCCTGCTAATTGTAACTTTAATGTGTGTTCCATGCCTAGTTTAATGCTATGTTGTTTACTCGCACCTATGGCTTACAAGGTAAAGAATGCAATATCGAGCCTTTTCTCCTATGTGTGGTCTGCTAATCTAGCTCTTGAGGTATCCTTGCCTATTATGAGTTCTGGTGTTGTTTAAGCTTTTGTATTATGACAGGTAGTTTGCATGTTCGAGTTTCTTCATGCTTAATTAATATTTTCTTGTAGACCTTGTCCACCAACCTATTTTGTTGTCCCATTTTTATTAGGTTCTCATGCTAGACATCTTTATGTGAGGACTGTACTCTATTGGTTTCCTGTCTATGATTCTACTGAACTCTCATGTATGAAGTTCTTTATGCTAATTCTAGACTATACTTTGCTTTGAAACTTTACTTGAAGTAATTTGTTATCCTATGATGGTCAATCATGTCACCTTAGATTTTGAAAAATTCAAGCATGAACCTGACTTCTGTATGCCCTATGAACTTGTCAATATGCCTTAGAGAAAAATAATGTTAGTTATGGCTTTGAGAATTCAGTGTGTATACTTCAAAAGTATACCATGTATAGTTTGTTACTTGTGTGGTTAAGTTATGCATTATTGGGTAAGTTAGTCCCCCCTTCAGGCCTGGTATGGGTCTGTGTCTATGTTTGAGTCATGCAACTGATACACACTGATGTTTTAGGGTGTACCTAGATCTGGGGTTTGCTATTTGTGCGAAAAATGAACTTATTTAAGGCATCGACGTTACTGGGTTATTCTCCCTTGGGCCTACTCTGTTTATTGGGCATGTATTCGTTTTAGTTGTAATATTTGACAATGTACTCTTTATTTGGGGCCTATAATGATTTGTAAACATACAATTGTGGAGTTAGTGAATCTTGGGAAACGAGTGTACTCTATTCTTGCATAAAAGAGTAGAAAACATGCCTATAGGGTCTAAGTACTTTATTTGATATCTTTCTCAACATGTCCTACTCTTGTACACTGTTAGAAAACATGCCCATAATAATCTAAGTGATTCACTTGTTCACATGCTCTACTTCTATACAATATTAGATAGTATGCCTGTAGGATTCAAACATAACTGGTTATATGCTTGATTTGCTCTAATGCTATGTGTTAGATATCATGCTTATAGGATACAACAACGTGTGTTTTTACTAACTCTCATCTAGGTACCATATTTATAGGGCTTCAACTAATTAATCAATCAATCGCACATTGCTCATCTAGATATCATGACTCTATGACCTTAATCAACTAAGCAATTACTTTGTTTCTTCATCGTATTGATACACTTAGATGATATGCCTATACGGATAAAGTATCATAAAATCAATTTCAATTGTCAATCGTTAGAAATCCTTCCTATAAGATACTGTTACTCGTCTTAGAAAGCATGTCTATAAATTAACGTCGTTAATATTGGGCTTTCGAACAGTCTTATTGCCTCGCTGCACGAACAATATAGATGCCATGCCTATATGTAAGTAATATTTTTAATTTGCAAATCTGTTAGCCTAAAACTGCAGTGTTACAAGTACAATGCTAGAAATCAAAATCACCTGGAAACTATGCCTATACGACTTAACGACTATAATGCTTCTTAATACTGAAATTGTCTACTGCCTAATCTGCCCACGTGCATTTATTTTTTATCTGTGGAGGCTAACTTGAGCCCTTCATGTTCTTTATGTGAAGTCCAATATGTTTTGAATGTACGCCAGTTTTATCATTTTTTAGCATCCAAAATAGAGTCTGTAACCACCCAAATAGTAGGTCCAAAGACTCCTGCATGATAGGCGTGAGACGGGTAGTGCACGCGTAGGACACGGCCTAGAATTGAATTAAAGTGCCTTTAAGTAAACAACATTAACTTAGTAATCAGGTAGCAGGAGATGATAGTCTGTGCCCGCTGAATAATATGAGCAACCCCTACCTCAAGGGAGTTGCGAAGTATTACTTATGTTGCTCTGGGTGATCCTTTAGGCTAAAAAACTTGGGACCCCCCTTCTTTATATGTTTATTGTTCACACATAGTCGTCAAATTAAGTTGTATCTTGCAACCTCTAAAGACTTGTACTGATTATCTATATAGTCTAATTATTGCACGATTTTCTTTGCATGTATTCGTAATAGAACCTTTAAATTCCTTGTCTTCCCCTCACCTATATGATCACTTAGGACTATTGTAATCCGAAAATCCCACATAGTTTAAACTTCTGCTGGGATCCACATTTGTGGACCTCGAATAGTGCCTAACACCTTCTCTTTGAGGTAATTTGATCCATTACACCATCTTTGGTGACGTAGACTAGTTAAACATAGTTATTTGCAAACAGGTGCCCTAACGCACCCAAAAATCGTTTGGTGGAGACTTTTCTCTTTTAATACCCCCATTTAAAAGAGTTGTCACATGTCGAAACCCGCTTTTGAGAGAAAAAGGTGCACGACAGCATGGCGACTACGCTAGGGATTTACACTTAGGATAGTACCATAACAAAGTTGACTTTTGTGGATTATTTGATGACATGCACATCCTTTCCCTTGTTTTTTTAAATTGCTATGACATATCCCCTCCCCTTATTTCCATTTATTTGATATGACATGAACATCATTCCCTCTGTTGCTTTCATCTTGTTTAAGAGTGCTACATCATGTTTCTCCCGTCCCTATCTCCCTATTTGCTTCATTTAATTACGTTCTCTCATGTTTTCATTAGTTAAACTTACTTTTCTCTTTAGTCTTTCCCTTTTTCTTTTTCCTCCCGTTTATATTGTTTACTATTTTTACGCACTTTGATCATGTAAATATTTCGCAACGTGTCACTATTTTTTCATAAAGCATGCTCCCACATCATACTCCACTCGTGCTTATTATCAACATAGCAGCGCTTGATGACTTCCCGTATTTTCCTAAAAAACATCCTTTTAAACTAGAAAGGATTATTTGCACTAGACTAGTCGATTAGCCGTGCAGTCGACGGTCCTGTGCCTTTCCCTCTCGAGTTATTCACTTGAGAGTACCAGTCTAGACCTTTCTAGAAACCACACTCTAATTTGAAATGTACATGCATCATGCTAAACCTAGCACGGATTGAGATGTCATTGACGCATCAACCCGCTTAGATGAACCTTGTCTGAAGTCAAACAAGATTTCCATAATCCCAAAGGACACCATCATATTATGTGCATTACTTGGAGAAAACATGTCAACATGCTGATCATTATTACGTAAATAGTCGAATCTGGAGGGGAAAAGGCTAACACTTATTTGTTTGCAATAAATGAAGCATGGTGGAATAACCTTGCACCATGTGACAACAATCATGTGAGGAGGGTATTGGGTAACCTGTCTTCTTTGCTAAAAATTCAACCAAACAGGGAACTGATTGAGGCTGCTACCATGTTCTGGGGTGAGAAGAAAGTCATTTTCTGATTTAGAAATAAAGAAATGACTCTTCTCCTGGAAGAAATAGGGGGTTTCGCCAAGTTACTATGGGATAATCCAGGACTATTGGTGCAAGAAAATCGCACTCCACGCGGTTTTCTGAAAATATTAGGTTCTAACAAGAATGATAAGTTGGTCTGTCTGAAGAAATCATACATCCCATTTGAATTTCTCTATGAGCGTTATGGGCATATCATGAGGAGCTATCCATTACCTCGTCCATTGTTCTAATTTTCCTTATATGGCGCCTAGGAAGAAAGCAAGAATTCGCAAAGAAGCCAATGCCACCCCATGAGTGGCAGTTGGTTCTATACTTGATGATGCGGGTGAGCTCCCGAGGGGTCAGGATATTCCACCAGCTACTACACATCCTGAATCTACTACTCTTGCTTCGACTGCACCAATCCCAACTTCTACCGAGGGTGCAGTTGTTCAACCTCCAGCCCCAACTTCCAGTCTCGGTGTCTCTGACGGGGATCTTAGGGGAGCTATACAGATGTTGACTCAGATAGTGGCTTCCCAGGCCCAGAGATCGAATGTCGCACCTATTTATTCATGTCAGCCAGGGGATTCCTCTAGTTCTAGGGTGAACATATTTCTTCAGTGGCATCCTCCAGTGTTCACCGATACTGATCCTGAGGAGGACCGACAAAACTTTATTGATGAGATGCACAATACCCTCCGATTTATGCGTGCTACTAATACAGAGGGAGCGGAGTTGGACTCCTACCTCCTGAAAGGGGTGGCTTCTTCTTGGTTTGAGTTATAGGAGGACTGTCGTGAGCAGGGGTGCTCTTCGGCGAGGTGGAGTGAGTTTGCCGACGCCTTCATTGACCATTTCTTGCTTGCCGAGGCTAAGGCGTCCCGTGTCGCTGAGTTTGAGAGCCTGAAGAAGGGTAGTGTAAGTGTGTGGGAGTACCATATATGGTTCACGCAATTGTCCAAGTATGCCATTTGCATGTTTCCCACTATGGAGGCAAGAGTGCGCCAGTTTTTGCAGGGCCTCGGCCCCATGGTTATAATTGAGGCTGCTACAGCTGCCTTGAATTCTAATATGAACTAAAGGATGATGGTGGCGGTTGATCAAGCCACGGAGACCCACAAATTGAATAATGGAATGGAGGGTCGTCAGGGCCTTCCTATTCCTTTACTTAGTCTTTGGTCAGTGCACAACCAGCAGGCCCCAGTCAGCATCAGCGGAGTCATTTCAGGACCATTTAGGGCAACAGGGGATCCTACTAGTAGGGTCGGCCTGGAGGGATATTCCAGCAGTAGCGGGGGCCCCCATGACTTAGTTGTGGGAAGATACATTTTGGGGCCTGCTTCATGAACCAGCCCATATGGTACGTGTGTTGTATCAGGGGTCATATTCAGAAGGATTGCCGTTCGTCCCGCCAGAGTGTGGGTAGGGGTATGGCACAACCATCTGCTTCTGCAGCCACTATATCTGCAGCACCTTTTCAAGTTCGTGGCACTCCAGCACCCGTAACACATGGTGCAGTTAGGGGTGGTGCACAGAGTTCGGGAGGACCCAACCGTTTCTATATTATGAGAGGTTACCAGAGTTTTGAGGCCTCTCCTAATGTTGTCACAGGTATATTGACCTTCCAATCTCATGATGTATATGCCGTTATTGATCCCGGTTCCACTTTGTCATATGTCACTCCCTACGTTGCTATGGAATTTGGGATAGAACCAGAACAACTTCACGAGCAGTTCTTTATATCTACTCCAGTTGGTGAGGTTATTGTGGCTGCTCGGGTTATAGGGATTGTGTCATCACGATGCATGGTTGGGACATCATGGTTGATCTCATTGAATTACGAATGGTCGATTTTGATGTAATAATGGGGATGGATTGGCTTTATTCATGTTTTGCCAAGCGTGATTGTCGAACTAGGACCATTAGGTTTGAATTCCCAATTGAGCCAGTTATTGAATGGAATGGGGATGATATAGCGTCGAAGGGTAGGTTTATATTAAGGCCACGAAGATGATTAACAAAGGGTGTATTTACCATTTTGTTTGGGTTACGGACACCGATGTTGAGGTTCCTACACTTGAGTCTGTGCCAGTGGTGGATGAATTCCCATAGCTCTTTCTTGATGGCCCATTGGGATCCCACCATACACGAAGATTGATTTTGGAATTGATGTGATGCCAAGCATGCAACTTATATCTATTCGACACTACATAATGGCACCGGCAGAATTTAAGGAACTAACGGAGGAGTTGAAAGACTTGTTAGAGAAGGGTTTCATCCGACCGAGTATGTCGCCTTGGGGTGCACCAATTCTCTTTGTAAGGAAGAAAGATGGGTCACTGAGAATGTGTATTGACTATCAGTAACTCAACAAGGTCGCAATTAAGAATAAATACCCACTGCTAAGGATAGATAACATGTTTGACCACTTACAGGGTGCTAAGTATTTCTCCAAGATTGACCTAAGATTATGGTACCACCAATTGAAGATCAGGGAACATGATATTGCGAAAATAACTTTCAGGACCCGATACGGGCACTTCGAATTTCTGGTAATGTCTTTTGGGCCAACAAATGCCCCGCCAACTTTCATGGCTCTTATGAATCGAGTCTTCAAGCCTTTTATTGACTTCTTTGTGATAGTTTTCAGAAGATATTCTTGTATATTCACGAAGTCGAGAGGTCCATGGTAATCATCTCAAGAAAGTTTTGTAGACTATATTTTTGGGTCATGTCGTCTCCAGAGAAGTAATTCAGGTTGATTCGCAGAAGATCGCAGTTCTAAAGAATTGGCCGAGGACAACAACACCAATAAAGATTTGCAGATTCTTGGGTTCAGCTGGGTATTACAGAAAGTTTTTGTAGGGGTTCTCTACTCTTGCCTCCCCATTGACTAAATTGACGTAGAAGGTAGTTACGTTCCAATGGTGCTTGTGAAAAGAGCTTCCAAGAGTTGAAATCAAGATTGACTACAACACCGGTGTTGACCCTACCAGAAGGCATATGGGTTTGTGGTATATTGGGATGCTTCAAGAATCGGACTAGGGTGTGTATTGATGCAACATGGCAAGGTGATCGCTTACACTTCTAGGCAGCTCAAAAATCATGAGAAGAACTATCCAACACATGACTTAGAGCTGGCGGCGGTGGTTTTTGCATTGAAGATTTGGTTTCATTATTTGTATGTGGTCCATGTGGATATATTCACGGACCATAAGAGCCTTCAATATATTTTCAAACAGAAGGAATAGAATCTAAGGCATAGAAGATGGCTTGAGTTACTCAAGGACTATGACACCGATATTCTATATCATTCGGGTAAGGCTAATTTCATGGCGGATGCTCTTAGCCAAAATTCCATGGGTAGTTTGGCTCACCTAGAAACACATCAAAGGTCGTTGGCCAAGGAAGTTCACTGGTTGGCCAGTTTTGGAGTTCGTCTTGTGGACTTTAGTGAAGGAGGAGTAATTGTGCAAAATATGGCCGAATAATCGCTTGTTGTGGAAGTCAAGGAGAAGCAGTACGACGATCCATTGTTGGTACAATTGAAGGAGGGAATTTATAAACATAAGACCATGGCTTTTTCTCTTAGCATGGATGATTGTATGCTAAGGTACTAACGGCGATTATGTGTTCCTGATATAGATGGTCTTTGGGAAAGAATCATGATCGAGGCTCACACTTCCATGCTGTACAAAGATGTACCATGATCTTAAGGAAGTTTACTAGTGGAACTATATGGAGAGGAATGTAGCGGACTTTGTGGCAAGATGTCCACATTGTCAACAAGTAAAGGCCGAACATCAAAAATCTAGTGGGTTGGCACAGAACATAGAAATTTGGATGTAGAAATGGGAGATGATCAATTGGAATTTATGGTGGGACTACCTCGCACGCCTAACAAGTTTGACTAGATTTCGGTGATTGTGGACCGTCTCACAAAATCAGCACACTTCTTACTTGTTAAGGCTACCGAGACTGCGAAACAGTATGCTTAGTTGTATATGAAAGAAATAGTCATGTTGCATGGCACTCCAGTTTCTATTATCTCCGATCGATATAGCCAACTTTTGGAGGAAATTTAGCAAGGTTATGATACTCAAGTGAATCTTAGTACAACTTTATATCCACAGACCGACGGGCATGCAGAGCGGACCATTCAGACGCTTGAGGGTATGTTGTGCGCTTGTGTTTTCGACTTTAAGCGTAGCTGGGATGATCACTTGCCACTCATAAAATTTGCTTACAACAACAGTTATCATGATAGCATTCAGATGGCGCCATTGGAGGCTCTATATGGCAGGAGATGTAGATCTCCTATTGGGTGGTTTGAGATTGGGGAAGCAGAGTTGATAGGGCCCGAACTCGTGCATCAAGCTATGGAGAAGGTTAAGATCATTAAGGAATGGTTGAAAATTGCCCAAAGCCATCAGAAGTCCTATCGGGATTTACGTCGTAGGGAATTGGTGTTCCAAGAGTATGATTGGGTATTCTTGAAAGTTTCCCCTATGAAGGGTGTAATGCGATTTGGTAAGATAGGAAAATAGTGTCCGAGTTATGTCTGACCATACAGATTTATTCATAGGATTGGTCACGTGGCTTACAGGCTAGAACTACATCTAGAGATGTCTTTAGTGCACCCGGTGTTTCATGTATCCATGTTGAAGAAGGTGGTTGGAGATCTGTCGCTTATTGTTCCAGTGGAGATTATGGAGGTTAATGAGGAATTGACTTATGAAAAGATTCCAGTTACCATTCTTGATAGGCAAGTCTGAATGCTGAGAAACAAATAGATTGCCTTCGTGAAAGTGTTATGGCAAAAGCAACATGTCGAAGAGGCCACCTGGGAAGCCGAGGAAGATATGAAGAAGGCGTATCTTCATTTGTTTGAGTAGATGTAGTTGTGTCCATGGAAAATATTAAAATCTAACTTTCTACAAATTATGTCTCCCTTGTACATCTTATGTTAAGGATACTCTTATTTTAATGTAATGTTTATAGCATTGTGGTCGGTGTTGTTTCTATGTTGTTCTACGTCGTTGTGTTGTGGTTATGCTATTAGGACTGGTTCTGGGATTCTTTGGCAGGTGGATAGGTCTAATTACAGGGGAGACTCTTGCAAAAGTTTTGGAAATTCAGGGAGTTAGGAAAGAATTTCGAACTGTTGGTGTGAGAAGTAACAATGGGTGTCACATTGGATGCTAATTGTGGATTTTGACCCTCATTCGAGGATGAATGATCCTAAACGTGGATGGATGTGAGGCCCCGTAAAATTTCACCTAAAAACGGGGGTTTTGGGGAGTTGAAGAAAAATTTATTGTATAACAGGGCATTTATACGATCCATTATGCGGCCGCAGAACTTCTCCACGGAGTAAAGCAGAGAAATGGGCCAATTTTGGAAGTTGTTTTACGGTCAACTATACGACCGCATAATCGTTTCACGGGCCGCACATCCATCGCAGAACCAACATGATGATTTTCGGAGGGAGATTCTGCGGTCCATTCTGCGACTGCATAATTGATATGCGGGCTGCAGACTGGACCAGAGCAGCCCAGTTATGGGACCGTTGTTGCGGTCCATGTTGCACACCGCAGACCTGATATGCGGTGCACTCTATGACTGTAGAGTTGAATTTGGATAGTCCATTTTCTAATATTTAAAATCCGACCCCATTTTATTAAAAGCAATTTGGTTTCATTTAGAAGGTAAATATATTCAATTTTAGAGTGGGGGGAGTGCTTTAGAGAAAGATGAGGAATCCCCAAGTACTTTGTTCATCAACCCTTGCTCAAGCTTTGAAATTCAACAAGTAAAAATTGCAAGGTCTTCATCCAAGAGGTAAGGTTCTACTCTCTAGCCCTCAATTTCGGGATTGGACTAAAAGTAGGTAATGAGAAGTGTGATTCTTGACTATTATTTATGCAAGCATGTACCATCAAAGTTGGTGGGAAGTTTATTGAGCTCAAATGGGTAAACATTGGGTTGTGAGATTAACCAATCCACCATAGGAGAACCTTGAAACCTTAATGCATACCTTGTGCTTGATAAAATGCTCAAATGAGCTGAAACCCCGAATAGCTTCCTAATTATTGTTCAAATTTGTTATGTTTCTAATAGATTGAAGTCGCAAATATTCCTGGATAATTGTAGTAATTTAAGGAAGCATTAGCGAGGTATGTTGGCTAAACTTCGATTGTAGAATCGATTTCAATGATATCCTCGTAAGTTGCGATTATGGTTGGCTCAATTTCTTATCTCTCGTGTTCTGAGTCCTTCCTAATAAAATTGATTATTCTAAAATAAGTCTTGTGTTGAAAGATGTATGCAGTCAAAATGTGTTCCTAATGTTCCTATCATACCCTAATTCCCTCCGAGAATGTAATCTAGTATGATCAATGTACAAAAGGTGTTGTTATTTAAAATCATGTTGCAATTGCAAGTTAGTATACCTAATTGTGGAAGAGAAGCGCAATGTCTTTAAGACCTTCATTTGCTCATATGTGTAATTAAAGTCTTGATTTGAAATTCAATTATTGATGATAATCCATGGTAACGCTTGAATGTTATAGAGGTGAGTATGAAATATGAAATACGGTCGATGTGCCGAGAATGATATTACAATTGTGGCCACTAGTGCCAATGAAATGGGAATATGTGTGAAAGATTATGAAGTGAGTTGTAAATCCTATAAATAGTACGTGATTTGGGAGTATCATTTCGTCACCGAGGCAGGGTAGGTCAAAATAACCTAACCCAGAAACTACACATGCCAGTGTAGGAGTGATTGAGGGGTAAATCCCCGTGTTGATTTAATGCGATTGTTTTCCCCTTATATGGGATGCGATTGATGTGTTGAGATATTTCTCCTTAAACGGGATGAGATTATTGGTAGAGATATTTGATATGATGTCGACCCAAGTACAATTGTGGTGAGACGGCTTTGCCGATCGGGCGTAGGTCGGACTCCATGTCTCTCAGATGGTGGTGTTGGGATTGGATGTCTCAAGGTGAGACGGCTTACCTGATCGGGCTGAGATCGGACTCTATGCTAAAGGCACGGTGGTGTATCAGTACTAAAGATCTCCCAACTTCAAAATATTGAAACTTACTTGAAATTTATCTTTTTTTTAAGTTGGCACTTTAATACTATTTAAGGCTCTCGTTGATTTCATGTTTCCTTCTCATTTTACTATTACTCGTTCTATTGAGAGTGTGTTTATTTTTACATACTAGTACTATTCCATATGTACTAACATACCCTTTGCTGGGGGCGCTGCATCTTTAATGGATGTAGGTGGTTCCACAACAGGCTGTATTGATTAGTGATGGCAGTACACCCTCTCCTCAGCTTACTTGGTGAGCCCCCTTCATATCGGGGTCTTGTATCTCCTGTCGTCCATGTATATTGTTTTGAGGTACAACCGGAGCCTTGTTGCCGATACTATCACGCTACTCTTTTTGTATCTATTAGAGGCTCTGTAGACATAGTGCGGGTTATACCTTGGTTATGGGGAAGTCAAACTATTAATGTTGTAATTGTATCACACGTTCCACTCCTAAACTATGAATGTGTAATATATTATTTTGGAGACTTATAAATGGCGTAATTATTGGTAATTAATTTGGTATTATTCACATGATCTTCTCAGTCTAATTAACGAGAATATATCTTCTCTTTACTCATAGGTATGTTCGAGTAGAAGGCATTATACATGCTTGCTTGGCCGGGTTATCTCAGTTGAGCACCGGTCGTGCTCCCCGAGGTCAGGGCATGACACAAGAATGCCCTGATTAAAGTATTAAGTGAAGCTTATGTGCCTACAAGTATCACTAGCAGGGAGATGCTAACATGGTCGGACAGGTACTGGAGAGTCACAAAATTACTCTCCACGAACTGAGCTACCGCTGCAAGGGTTGAGTCACTACAAAGCATTGCTCATCACTCTGCAATTTGAAGAAAAGTTCATTGCTAGTGTCCTGATAGATGGAAGTTCGTGCCTGAACATATGCTCACTCACTACTTTGAAAAGACTTGAAAAGTCCTGCATGAGAAACGGATGGGACGCATTAATGTGTAAGTGTTCAATAGATCTCAGAGAATCAGTATTGGGGAAATCAATCTTGATCTTCCAATGGGCGCGGCCTATTTTGATGTCGAATTCCAAGTGCTAGACATATCCGCCACCTACAACTTGTTATCGGTACGACCATGGATACACGTAGATGGGGTAGTTGCTTCTACTCTACGCCATGTTGTGAAGTTTGAGAGGAATAATCAAGAGGTAATTATTCACGTGGATGGAAGCAACCCTATGTACACCAACCATACTATGCTAATTATCGAGAACATTAGGAAATTGGGAGGAGAAACATACAACCGCATTGAGCGGGTAAATGCAAGAAAGTGAAGTTTCCTAGTAGTTCGGTAGACTTTCAAAGATAAGTACAGAATTCATCGTACTGATCTGCAAGACTCTACTAAACCTGCTCATGACTTGTGAGACCTAAGCAACCCAGTGCTCCAATACTAACTTGTCACGATCTAACTCCCACCGGAGCCGTGATGGTTCCTACCACTACTTGCCAGCAAGCCAACGGTCTCATAATACCTTAATCATTTGAATAAATCATATGTATTTGATAAAAATAATTGAAACATTTCTACAACCATCCCAAAATCTGGTGTCAATGAGTACATGTGCACTACTGAGTATCAAACATAAACAAATCCCTAGTAGAACAGTCTGTGTAATAGAATAGTACTGAAGAAAATAAAGGAAAAGAGAGTCAAGGAATGCTGATGTCATAGCACCCTTTAAATCTCCAAGCAGGTACTAGCACGGATCTAGCGATCACCACGTGCTGATGCATTTGGATCTACACACGAAGTGCAGAGTGTAGTATAAGTACAATCGACCCCATATACTCAATAAGTAATAGAACTAACCTTGGGCTGAAAGCAGCCACGAGCTCAGTAGAAGACAGTCAGCTTCCAATGTAACGACAACACAAGTATAATAATGACAATAATAATATATAACTCAAAGGAATTAACATAGTCAACTCATTCATATTACAGAAATTTAGACATGATTTCAAGTTCATTAATTGAAGCCCAAAACTGATAGGAACAAGTCAGTTATAGCTAGCATGAGGATTGGTACATCTCTATGCCTACATGTCAAATATGCATGTCAAATGAATGATTTCACAGTGATATTCACAAGTACTCTCACTCTCAAAATACTCAATCTACCTATCTCAAATGCCCACTCATCATACATACGCGATCACTCATCACTATACAGGTGTCTGGCATCAATGCCCCTTACCAATGCACATGTATGTATCATTATGCCTACGCTAACTATTGATATGTCAGACTCCGTAGGGGTGAATCTTGCCCAAGCACTAATCAAAGCCAATAAGGCATGATGCGGCATGCAGCCCAATCCACATAATAATAATAGTAATAAAGCCAATATGGCCTATACTACGGCGTGCAGCACGATCAACAATAACACTCTCAACACAGCTCTAAGGCCCACCTCAATCATCAATCTCAGTCATAAGGGCTCACAATCTCATACCAGTCCGCCCAACAATGATAACATGCTATGTAGCAATGAATGATGAACATAGATTGAGATATGATATGCAAACGAAGAACCATGACTGAGTGTAAAATTACTGTTAACGTATATAACTCAAACAACGTAAATAGCATCATTAGTTCTCAATCGAATAAGCACATAGCCTAAACATGATTTCTAACATGAATCAAAACTCAATTACTCTAACAAATAGGAATTACATGGATAACACAAGACTAGAAAGAAACATAGTAATAAAATCAACCCGGATTATGATTACCACGGTCCACGCCCACACGCCTGTCACTTAGCATGTGCGTCACCCCAACGCAACACAAATAACATGTTTTCCAAGGATGAATACACTCAATTCTAAGGTTAGAAATGTTACATACCTCAAAAAGCGTAAATCAATACTCCAAAAGCCTTGCCTCACTAATTGGCCTCCAAACGACCGGAATCTAGTAAAATCAACTTAATATAATCAATATGCTCTATTGGAATTGATTCCATATGCAAAGCTAAGATCTTTAACAAAAATGAAAAAGTCAACCCCATGTCGTACCTCGTAACCTGACAAAATTCACAAATTCCGAACACCTATTCAAATACGAGTCCAACCATACCAAAATTATTAAGTCATCACATATCACTATTTAACAACATAGTCTAAAACCCCCAAATTTCACTTCAAAATCACATAAACTAGGTGCAATAATCAATATTTATCAATAAAAATGATGAATCATCACTTACCTCTTCGATTATGGTGAAAAGTACTCCACATATTGCCCTTAGCCGAACTCCACAATTCAAAAAATGAGAAAAATGCCAAACCCTTCGAGCTATAAGACCTGTCAGTGAAATCGCATCTATGATCAAAATCACCGCTTCTATGGTCAAAATATCGCACTTGCGAGCTTCACTTGAGTCCCCGACCTTACGCACTTGCGGCCACATTAACGCACCTGTGGGACCTCTTATGAGGTACATGTTTTGCACTTACGGATTCCCAAACATACACCTATTTTTGCTTCTGTACTCAACTGACCGAATCTACGGTCTCGCAGATGCGGAACCTACCTGGCACCTGCGCCTTTCCGCATCCAGCCAAACCCCGCTCATGCAGACCTTCGTGCGCAGAAGTGCATCCGCTTATGCAGGAACCCCTTCATATCTACAACCTCTCCTCAACCAAGCCAACCTCGCAGAAGCACACAACTTGCCACACCTGCTGCCAGCACCTCGTAGGTGCGCTTACAATAGACCTGAAGCCATCAACATTTCCTTAAGTCCAAATTTCAATCCGAATCGCACATAAGGCCCTCAAGACACCATCCAAACATACCAACACATCCTAAAATAGGATATAAACATAGTTGAAGCCTCAATTCACATCAAACAACATCAAAATCACGAATCACACCCCATTTCAAGCCTAATAAAATAAATGAACTTCCTACTTCTAAAAATGTTGCCGAACCGCATCATATAAACTTTGCATGGCCTCACATTTTGCACACTAGTCCTAAATGAGACAACATACATATTCCAACTCTAGGAAAAAACATCCAAACCCGGTACCAAAAATTTCTATGCTCGGTCAAACCTCTCAAACTTCTAATCCTTCAACTTTCCAACTTTCGCCAAAAATCCCCAAACAAACCTACAAACCTTCGAATCAATATCAAACATACACCTAAGTCCAAAATAACCATACGAAGATATTAGAACCGTCAAAACTCCATTTTACACTTGTCTACAAAAAATCCAAACTCTTGTTAACTCTTTTAACTTATGCTTCCAACATTGGGGCTAAGTGTCCCGATTCACTCAAAAACATCCCCAAAACAAATCCAACCACCCTGAAAGTCACATAACCACAAATAAATATAGAATAGACAATAAATAGGGTAACAAGGCTACAATATACGAAAAGACCGGCCATGATGTTTCACCTCTTGAACATTTTAGTAAAGAAGGTGCAGATCATGCCCCCAAGATCCCCAAAAACAATTTTGTTTTCCCCTCAGGATAAAAACCACCATCTAGTGACATTGAATGAACAATAAATTTGCAGTCCGAAAATTCTATTTCTCAAAATAGAATCTTGAACAACATAGATAGCACTTTTAAAAATATTGCACACGCTCACAATAAAATGCTTAGCAAAGTGGAAAAATATTGAGAAAAAAGTTGAATAGGTTTTAGAGAAGCCTTCTCAGCATGCATAACTCATCAAAGTCTTACAACACAAGTTAGCAAGCTTGCAAATCGATATTTGTCCGTCGGGTACTTCTCCTTTCCATTTCTTCCAGTAGCAGTAGAAAGAGATAGTGTCTTTAAGAGAACAAATAAACCTCATGAAAACTTATCACTTTGTTCCCAGAAACCTAGAAGTTCTCAGGTCACTTCTCTTCCTCCCAAGTATATTCTCTTCCAAAAGCTATTCCCTTCATCAGCTAGATTTTCATGTAACACTCAATATATTCGGATTAGGCATAAACGTGTAAAATGAATACATAGAGTGACGTGCATAAGATTCAATAAAATTGACAAAGTTTATGGAAGGTCTATCTTCCATCCTGATCAAGTGAAAATCTGTAAGGAATTCAAGACAACATAAAACACTAAAGTTGTAGTTTTTTCAAATGCCTGAACGGATCTCCGTGTAATAATTTACATGTTTTTTACTAGACAATGCACAGTCTACATGCTCAGCTATGTGCTCAGCCATCACGTGCACGGAAACGCACTTGTTACAGTGTCGCCGCCCTTGCTGCACGTTCAGGTGCGCCGTTGGGCCCTCAGTTTCATGGGCGCGCACCTGAAGGGTCGTTGTTAAAGCCCTGCCTTGTTCCTTATACCCATACCCATAAATTTTCTATAGAAAGGGAAGATATCGAGAACCCAACTTCCTCCAAGTTCTCTCCATCATCCAAGGTAAGTTCTAACGTTGATTCTAAGTTTATTTCGATTCACCAAAACCTTATTAATATGTGTAAACCATTCAAATCATTAGGTATTCGATTGAGACATTGTTGTTGAGAAAATAAACACTAGAACTCGAATTCAAGATGATTGAACGTTCACCCTCTAACCCATTATAGCATTGGATTAATGATTATAGACTCTAAGTTCATGTGATATGAGTTGATGGGTTTGATAGAAAAGAATGAACGGTTATAGGTTTGGGCTGTTGTATTGCACCCCGAAAAGTTTTGAAGTACTTAAGCGCTATTAAGAAAGCTGATGTGTGCTAATTCTATTATTTTGTGTGCAGATGAGGACTATTAATATGATGGATATAAATTTGATATTATAATAATTGTACAAGGCATATTATAAGTGATGCGGGTTCTAAGGAGAGCCCTAAGTCAAAGTCAAGTTGGAAGTTACATGATAGACTAAAGTTCCAAATGAGTACGCACAAGACCAAACTTTGGACAAGTATATATACATATATATAAGGAGTTATATGATGAACATCCTTTCAAATGAAATACATTCGAGTCTAGTTTCTAACGCCTCCAACCGTTTGTTATTTGGACGCCCCTACAAGAGGTTATGACAAAATTACAAAAGGCTAGCAGAATGTGATTCTGCGACCGCAGAATGGTCGTAGAACTGACCGGTTTAGCCCAGTTCTGGGCACCAGTTTTGTAGTCCATTCTGCGACCGTAGATCTGAGTTTGGAGAGTTCATTTTCCTATTTTAATAACCTGACCCCATTTTGATAAATAGCCTTTGAGGATCATTTTGAAGACAAAAACCTGATATTTTTAGAGAGAAGTGAAAGTGTTCTAGAGAGAGAAAGAAGCTCAAGTGCTTTGTTCATCAAGATCTTGTTCAAGATTTGAAATCCAACAAGGAAATCTCACAAGATCTTCACTCAAGAGGTAATGATCAAACCCTAGTCTTCAATTTCGAGTTTGTTATAAAAGATGGGTGATGGGGAGTATGATTCTTTTGTGTTAGAGTATTATTTATACATGCGTGTACAAATAAGGTTTTTGGAAAGATTGTTGAGCTCAAATAAGTAAGGATTGGGTTGTGAAGAGAAATAAATCTCGTGGAAGAACCTTGTAACCAATTTCCACACCTAGTGTATGATAAAATGCTCGAATGAGCTGAGACCAAGAATATCTTCCTAATTATGGTTCACTTTTGTTATGTTTCTAATTATATTGAAGTTCCTAGGATTTCTGGAACATTGTAGTAATTTAAGGAAAGTTCAAAGCGAGGTATGTTGGCTGAACTACTCTCTTAGAATTGAATTCCATGATAATCCCGTAAGTTTCAAGTATGGTTGGTTCAGGTTCCTTATTCTCATGTACCAAGTTGTTCCCAATAAATTAAATCATCCTAAGTAAGCAAAGTGTCGAGAATTATGTATTCAAAATGTGTTCCGAATGTTCCTATCACATTATGTTATCCTTTGTAAATGTGTTCAAGAATGATATTTGTGTTAAAATATTATGGCTTTGAGTCATGTTTCAAATGAAAGCTAGTATGCCAAATTGTGTGAGAAAAACTCAATATGCTTAAGACTCTTAATTGCTCATATGTGTATCTAAACTCTTGATTGGAAATGGCTTATGTTGATAATCTATAACGATGGTTGGAAGTGAAATAAGTGAATCGGGGATGCCCATATGTGGCTGTTTTAACTAATGTTATGCTTTGTAAGTAGTTTCAATGTATTTTTTCTTCTTGCATATTCTTGGGTGGAAATTATGTATTATGTTTTTTGTTGAAAAGTTTTTCAATAGTAAATGATGTGTTACTCGTTTATGATTTTTAACTCGTGCTTCGATTGCCAAACATTTTACTCCATTTTTTGGAAAGAAATCCATTGTGTTTAAGGTCTTCATTACTAATGAACTTAAAGTTGTGATTTCCGAAATATTATGTATTGATATTTATGATGATGATATATGATAGGGATGAAATGAAAGTGTGGAATATCAAATACGGCCAACATGCCTTGAATAATGAATCTTGTGAATGGCCAAGAGAGCCAAGGGAATATTGCTGTTGTGATTGGTTGAAAGTACTAATGGAAATTTATAGAATGTGAAAGATGGTGAGATAAATATATTTGTATTTATGTTATCTTTGTGTGCAAACCAAAAATATTTTTGGGAGTATCGATAGTCACCGAGGAAGGGTAGGTTGAAATAACCTAACCCTGAAATTACACGTGCCGGTGTAGGAGTGGTTTGTGATTATTCACCTTATTTGGGATGAGATTGATGTGATAAAATTATTTCCCCTTAGTTGGGATAAGATGATTGATAGTAAAGGATGATGTCGATCCACACGGCATTATGGTGAGATGGCCTAGCCAATCGGGTCATAATCAGACGCCATGCCGCACACATGGTGGTGATTGTGCTTGAAATTGTAATTGAAATTGTGATTGTGGTCGATGTCTCGGATGAGATAGCCTTGCCGATCGGGTGGTGATCGCACTCTGTGCTAAAAGTACGGTGGTATTCGTATTGTGAACATTGGTATTGTGAACGGTGATATTGTGAACAATGGTATATCGGTGCTAATGATCTCCCAACCAAAAATAATATTATCTTCGTATTTTTGAAATTAATATGTTTTAACTTTGAAATTGGATATCATTGATTGTTGATTGTTGTTTCCATGGTTTTCCCTTTTATGTTAGCATTCTATTTTGAAAGAGGACAGATAGCTTTACATACCAGTACTATTCCATATGTACTAATGTCCCTTTTGTCGAGGGCGCTGCATCTTCTATGGATGCAGGTGGTTCATCAGCGGGCAGCTTTGGTCCTCATTAGCAGTCACTCTCTATTCAGCAGGTTTTACTGAGCCCTACTCTATTCCGGGCTTTAAGTCATTTTACGTTGTATTTTGTACTATGAGGTAGAGCCGGGGCCTTGTCACCGATACTTCCATTCTTCACTTCTGTTTCACTTAGAGGCTCCATAGACAGGTTGTGGGTGGTATTCGATGTTGGGAATCGAACTAGAAATGTTGGTATTTGGAAAACATGTTTTTCATTATATCTATAAACTTGTAATAATTTGGAAATTATAAGTGAGGCTGCTAATGGAAATGAAATAGGAGTTGCTAATGAAATCTTTTCAATGTGTGATTAATGGAGTACATCTCCTCTTTATTCATGGATGAGGTTGGGTAAAAGAAAATCTAACAGGCTTGCTCGGCCGGGTTCATTCGGTTGAGCGTCGGTCGCGCTTCTCGATTTCGGGGCGTGACAAACTTGGTGTGACAGTCAGATTTTAAAATGTCCTAGGATGTCTTGTAGCCGTATCTAGTAGAGTCCTTCTTATCGGTATGTTGTCAACCACATTTATAATGAGGAGGCTACATGGAAATTTAGGAATTTCACACTTATTTGTTACTCCAAATCGTGCGATATAGCTTAAGATAGGAAGCTAATTTCCTCATCATGTCTCATTTTCCATATGAGTAACCCACGAGTTCGAGCTAGTGAGGAGGGGATGAAAGAACAATCACTAGGAGAAAATGTACATGTATATATTTTTAAAACGACGCCACCATATCATGTGGTGAGAACACCTAAGAAACGAAAGAGGTTTGTTTGTTCCATTAAGCTGGAATACTATATTTGTAAGAAGCGCCACTTGGGGACGTGTTGGATGACTCTTGAAATATGTTATGGTAGTGCAATGAGAGGGCACAAGAAGAACAAATGTCATAGGTTGGGTACACCTTAATCGGTTTGCCCGATATGCGGGCGGGAACATTTTATGTCATGTTGTGAGTATGCTCAGGAGTGTGTTAAGGATGGCAGGCTTGGGAAATTCCCAAGGCCCATACAGAAAATAGTTACAGAGTTTTTTACTCCTGATGTGAAGGCTTGGAGGAAAGATAAGAGGTATTCTTATGACTTATGCAAAAAGGGTAAATATCAGGTGAGTGGGGCGAGTCATCTTAGCGGACCTCATACCAGTTGCGTGAAATGTAGGAGATGTCATTTGGGGGGTATGTCACTATAGTACCAATGTATGTTATGGATATGGATTTGAGGGGCATCAGTTAAGGTACTGTCCTGTCAACCAAAAGTCATCAAGTAACTCACTCCTTAGTACATCATTATGAACATGCATAATAATTCCTTGTTGTATATGTACATAAATATGGTCTTAACAAGACGCTGAATCACAAAACATTCCATGTACTTACTTTCTGAATGAGACGCATTATTCGTGAAACCACTCTATCACAAATTCACTTATTTACAACTTCTTGTGGAATTGAGCTCTGTAATTATTTGCTTGAAGTGAGTTATAACCCTAGGCTAATACTACCCATTTATTTCCCCAAGTTCTCAACAAAGGGCTATACCTGATGAATTTCTTATAGGAACTTCTGATTCAAATGGATAACATCTGCTCACTTATGCTTATGCATGCACCGTCATAAAGTTTACCTATATGGTATCAAATCCAATGTATAATGGCCTAGTGTTGAGATCCTTCTTGAGCCACTATTTTTCTCTCCGGTGTATGTGGCTCCTATGGTTTGAACAATCACTTTACTCCTTTGTGAATATTATCATGAATCGTTTTCACTGTGTAGTAACATAATAGCATGTATCAACGCCTATCATATGTGTATATGTCAATTGAAAGGGGTCACTTGTCCGCAAAAAAAATTCTAGGAAATTTGAGTTTTCAC
The DNA here is from genome assembly GCF_000715075.1 of Nicotiana tabacum. Taxonomy (NCBI): domain Eukaryota; kingdom Viridiplantae; phylum Streptophyta; class Magnoliopsida; order Solanales; family Solanaceae; genus Nicotiana; species Nicotiana tabacum. The sequence goes on along the minus strand of NC_134101.1, from coordinate 16,026 downwards.
AAATTCGTCACAAGAAGATCTTTTTGTTGGCCCATCTCAGTATGACTTTTATGTTCACTTAGATCATTCTGCAGTAAGTGGCTCACTTTGTTCCTAGTATTGTAGTTTCCCATGAAGTGGCCTGGTATGGCAACTTGAGAGTTATTATGGTAGAAACATGTCTGGCTCACGGCAAACTGGTGTCACGTACTTGGCTATTTCTATTTGAGGCCTATGATTCACTTCTTTTACATCTTAAGATCATGTACATGGTCCCTACATTATTAATTCCTACTAGGAAACTCTCTGTCTCATTTGTCGAATCAATGATGTAATCACAATAATTAACCATGTCAGGGCTATTAGTAGTAACCTTCATGTCTCTTAGAATATAACCACCTGAAATGCCCTGCTAGTATATTGATGGAATATTGAAATAAAAAAATTCCAGTCCAATCTCGGACCTCGTTTTTCCTATTTATAGTAACCTATAGGGGTTGAAGATTCAAACATATCAAAGAAGAAGCGTCATCCCGTGATCAAATATATTGGATAGGAAGTTTTATGCTCATATGCAAGCTAGTAATTGTTGGAGGTTGCCAAAGGTTTAATTGGGCGTTCGGCGTAGGGATTTAGAGTTGAAGAAAGTGAACGGGTTATTCTGAAGATTTTCACTATGAATAAATTAGGTGAATTGTTAAGAAAGGTAAAGTATGTGTAGTCACATTAGGCCTTATGAAATCTTGAAGAAAATAGGCCAAACTATGTGTATGATGTGTCCCTATTATTGTCATAAGTGTACCCGGTGTTTCATGTGTCTATGTCTAAGAAGGTAGTTGGAAATACTATGTCTGTCATTCCGGTGAAAGCTAGTGAAGGTGAAGTTTATGGATAATTGGATTATGAGGGGTATCTATTTGCCATCTTTGTTGGATAAGTCCAAGAGTTGAGATAGTCTACGTTGATGTGTTATGGCTAAGTCTATAAGTCGAGGAGGTCACCTTGAGGGCCAAAAGTGTTAAGGAAATAAAATCTTCTCACTTGAGTGTATAGTCAAATGACTGTGGATTAAAAGGTACTTTCTTTGTGTTACAATTTAAATATGTGCAGTTCATGTCCAGATTCTACTTTTGATAATGTAATGCTAGTAAAGTTGAAATTTATATTATTTGTTTGTTATGATGCTTTGTTGAGTTGTTGATGTGTTGTTAGCAGTTGTTTTGGTGTTACTCTGTTAGGTGGATAGGCCCAATTACAAGGAAGACTCTGCCAAAAATTTCTGAAAAATTTGGGAGTTAGTAAAATTTGGGAGCTTAAGATGTGTGGAAGAAGAAACGAGTTATATTAAGTGTTTAGGGACGGACTCTACTCCTCATTCGAGGACAAATGTTCTTAAGTGGGGGATAATGTAGCACCCCAGAAAATTTCGCAGAACATAAGCACTATTAAGAAAGTTGATGTGTGCTAATTCTATTATTTTGTATGCAGAAGAGGACTATCAATATAATGGATATCAATTGGATATGATTATAAGTGTACGAGGCACATTATAAGTGATGTGGGGTCTAAGGAGAGCCCTATGTCCAAGTCAAGTTGGAAATTACATGATAGACTAAAGTTCCAAATGAGTACGCACAAGATCAAAATTTGGCCGATATCATCTACATATATATAGGGGTTTATGTGAACAACAACCTATCAAATGAAAGATATTCGGGTCTAGTTTCTAACGCTTCAAACCATTTGTCAGTTAGACAATCCTACAAGAAGTTATGACCAAATTACCAAAGGCTAGCAGAATGTGATTCTACGGTCAATGCTCCAACCGCATAATTATTCTACGGACCGCAAAAGTGATATGCGGACCGCAGAATGGTCGTAGAACTAACCAATTTAGCCCAGTTCTGGGCACCAATTTTATGTCCATTGTGCGGACTGCATACCCGTTATGCGGTCCATTCTGCTACGGCAGACCTGAGTTCAGAGGGTTCATTTTCCTATTTTTATAACCCGGACCCATTTTGATAAATAGTCTTTGGGGCTCATTTTGAAGGCAAAAATTGATATTTTTAGATAGAAGTGAGATTGTTCTTGAGAGAGGAAGAAGCTCAAGTGCTTTGTTCATCAAGATCTTTTCAAAGGTTTGAAATCTAACAAGGAAATCTCACAAGATCTTCACTCAAGAGGTAAGGATCAAACCCTAGTTTTCAATTTCGAGTTTGGGTTAAAGGATGGGTGATGGGGAGTACGATTCTTGGGTGTAAGAGTATTATTTATACATGCATGTACTAATAAGTTTGTGGAAATATTGTTGAGCTCAAATAAGTAAGGATTGGGTTGTGAATTTAAATAAATCTTGTGGAAGAACCTTGTAATGAATTTGCACACTTAGTGTTTAATAAAATGTTTGAATGACCTGAAACCAAGAATATCTTCCTAATTATGGTTCACTTTTGTTATGTTTCAAATTAGATTTAAATTGCTAGGATTTTTGGAACATTGTAGTAATTTAAGGAAAGCTCAAAGCGAGGTATGTTGGCTAAACTACTCTCTTATAATTGAATTCCATGATGTTCCCATAAGTTTTAAGTATGGTTGGTTCAAGTTCCTTATTCTCACGTTCTGAGTTGTTCCCAATAGATTCAACCGTCCTGGGTAAGCAAAGCGTCGATAATTTTATATTCAAAATGTGTTCTGAATGGTCCTATCACATTATGTTATCCTTCGGGAATGATTTCAAGTATGATATGTGTGTTAAAATGTTATTTCTTTGAGTCGTGTTTCAAATGAAAGCTAGTATGCCAAACCGTGTGAGAAAAACTCAATATGCTTAACACTCTTAATTGCTCATATGTGTATGTAAAGTCTTGATTAGAAATGTCTTATTGTTGATAATCTATAAAGATGATTGGAAGTAAAATAAGTGAATTGGGGATATAAATTATGGCCAACATGCCAAGAGTGAAAGTTATACTTGTGGCCAATGGTGCCAATGAAATGAAATGATGTGAGAAAGATTATGAAAGGAGCTTTGATTCAACTATTCCAAAATTGAATTTGAAAATAGAATTGCCTAAAATCTTATGAACTCAAGTGATGAACATATGTGGTTGTTTTAACTAGAAGGGTTAAAAGACAAGCATAATGCATAATCATGAGTCAAGAAATAATTTTCATAAGTCTTCTAAACCTTTTTAGCCAACTTCCCTTCCATAATCCCCCTTTTTTCTAAACTAAACACTGCACAAGTGTCTAAAATAATTTTCACCTCTTAACCCCCTAGGTAAGTACCAATTTGAAGAAATAAAAGTATGCACACCTTTTTTTATCCTTTTCACCACTCTACCCTAGAAGAAATTACTATGAAAAAATAAATAAATCTGCAAATATTTTTCATTTTTAGCCACTTTAACTCACAAAAGGTTACCATAAAATCCAAGTGTATCGATTAATCTGCCTACCCATGTCAAGCCATAAATTTTCCCAAGTTCTATGCCATCTAAATACTATTCTAGGACCCCTTATGTAATCAAAGAAAAGTCATCCATGTCAAGAAATAAATTACCCAAAACCAATGCCATGCATATACTATTCATGGGTCAATTTTCCATCATCCATGTCTTGTGAAAACCAATTCAAGATATAAGTCCATGCAATATGTTTTCTAGTTCTTGATCATGCAAAATATAAGGCCATGCAATTCACTTTTATGTTTTGTCTATTAGCCAAGAAAGGGTCTTACAAGGTAAAACGTTTGTGTTAGTTGTACTTGTTTTACACCAGTTGTACTATGTAATTAAATAAGGGTAGTACATGAGGATAGTTCTAAGGTAAGTGCTGATTCCTGCCAAGATTCCTTAGAAGAAGAACTTCCTTCTATTTTCATGAATCAGCCCAGGGAGCCAAATGTCTCCGAAGTTGACGATGGTCAAGATAGGATGACTGATAAGCCCATTCCAGAATGGAGATATGATTCTACAAGAACAAAACATATAATGAAGAATGATCCATCACTTTATAGAGCTTGCGCTAGGTCAGATTTAATCACAGGAATGAAACATTGCTCGTTCCAGGCGCCAAGGAAGAAGTTCAAAAGATTTGGGTTGCGTAAATTCTAAGGCAACATGTCTAGGTTCAAAAGGAAAATAAAATACTTCAGAAGGAGAAGGTCGGATAGTGCAAGGAGAAATAGAGCATGTTTTATTTATAACAAAATAGAACATTTTGCGCGAGATTACCCGCAGTCCAAACAGACTATTAGAATTCTCTTTGAAATTATAGATTACACAAGCGTTCATTTTAGTGTCACAGCAATATCAGACTGGATATATCACAGGCTCAAATCTCATATTTAGAAGTACAAGGCATAATTGATTGGGTCACATATCCCAAGTAAGGATTTGGTTATTGATTTTGACATTTACATGGTTTAGCAGGACAAACTCAAGATCAAAGCCAATGGGATAACATTCACAAATCACACAACACTCCTATGTAGCATCTCACACTGAATTCTTAAACAAATGTGACAATCCTTTTTGGAAAAATGAAGACTTCTTCATCAAGCTAGCTTCAAAGAAAAGTGAGAATATCAATTCTACAAAGGCAAGTCACTTTGGTATGAATCCCGACTACCTTCAGCTTGCAAAAAAAGGAGTGTCAGAACCTAATGGATTTTAATCTAATCGAGCTATCAAATTCATAATGGGTGTGTGAAGCATTTTATGTCAACAAAAGAGTCGAGCAAATAAGAGGTAAATTGAGATTGGTAATTAATTACCAGCCACTCAATCAATTCTTTTGATGACAACTTTCCCATGCCAAATAAGCTCATCCTTTTTCTCCCAACTAACCAAAGCGAAATATTTTTCTAGGTTTGATCTCAAATCATGCATTTGGCATTGTGAATCCACCCGAATGATCGGGAAAAACAATTTGTTGCATTCCCGATCACCATTTTCAGTGGAAAATCATGCCTTTTAGTTTAAAAACTCCTCCATCTGTTTTTAAAAAGGCCATGATAAAAATATTTCACTTGTTTACATTGATGATATTTAATTGTTCAAGGATACATGGGAGGAACACTTAATTTTTCTCAATCATTTTGAATCTTTAGTGCAAAAAAATGGAATCATGTTTTCAGCCAAAAAATGGTTTTTTCAAAACAAGAAATTAATTTTCTGGGCATGCATTTTTCATATGGAGAATACACCCTAGGTCCTCATATTTCTCAAGTTCCTTCCTACTGAGTTCACATCAAATCAAATCTCATATTTTTTGGGAATAATAAATTATGTGAGATTTAGTTCCTAATATTTCTACATATATTTCTCCTCTCACAAAAATGTTGAAGAAAAATGCCCAGACATGGGGCAAGGAACAAAATAACGCAGTTAGAAAAATAAATGAGTTGTCCTAAAGTGTCAAATATTGGCACATTCCCTCCAATGGAAAGAAAATATTTTAGACATATGCCAGCAATGAATATTAGAGGGCAATTTTATTTGAAGAAGAATAAGGCCAAAGAAAAATATATGGTTACGCTAGTGGAAGATTCAAGGATGCTGAACAAAATAACATTCCACTTTCAATGAGATTCTTGCTGTGGTTACTACAGCTTCCTTGAACCTGATTATGGATATTGCTCTTATTCAGGACTATGCATAGAACTTAGAGGATCACAAGAGGCTACAACAATTTGCTCGAGATCACGACCAGGGTCAATCTAAAATGGCCTGCTCCACGAGAGATACAGGAGAATTTTGAGGTGGTTTAGGTCCCCATTGCTTCGGCAGTCACCGAACTCGGAGACTAGCATTCCATCATAGTCTTATGGCCAATTTTGAGAACAGACCACTTATTTAGGACAGGGCCAGAATTTCTAAGGGTAGAGTTTGCAAAATAGTGGGGATACTAGCAGGATGAGACCTTTGAAGCCACATTGTGGTCGATGTTGTAGGAGTTATTTTAGGCATTGCTACCAGGGTTTTAATTTGTGTTTCTCATACGGGCAACCTTATCACATCATGCGCTTTTGCCAGGTAAGAAATCTGGGTGGCGTGATACCGCATACGGGGTCGGTAGCAGCCTCTTTATCGACATCACATCCTCGTGAGCAAGGTATTCGACTGCCGATGGGAATAGATAGAGGTAGAGATGGAGTGCCCATGTCCAGCCTAGGTGGGCAATAAGAAAATTGCACCAATGTGTTGTCAAGACGTCAGAATTTAGAGACTTCACCAAACGCGGTGATAGGTATATTATCCGTATTTTTCATTATTGTATATTCTTTGGTAGATAGGATGTACCCTGTCGTATATTTATCCATTTTCTTATGGTTAATGTGGTAAAGTATGTATTGCTACGACAACCGTTTGAGGTTCCACACCAGTGGGCGTGTTCGTGATATTTAGGCAAGTGTATGGAGATTGCGATGTGATAATTTATGATCACCTTACCTTGGCCGATTTGAGTGAATTAAAAATGGTAGAATTTAATGTCATTATGGGAATTGATTGCCTGGCCTCTTGTTATGCCATAGTATATTGTTGGAGGAAAGTATTTCGCTTTAAGTTTCTGGGAGAGCCCGTTATCGAATGGAATGGCAATGTCGCAGAGCCATAAGGGAAGCTTATTTCTTACCTTAGGGCCCGAAAGATGATCATGAAAGGATGTTTCTATCATATGGTATGGGTACAAGATGCAGAGGCGAAGTATCCCACCCTTCAATTTGTTTTGGTCATTAGTGAATTTCCTGATGTGTTCCCTGATGAGCTCCCGGCATTCCACTAGAGAGGGAGATTGAGTTTTCTATCGATGTGCCACTTGATATTCATCCTATAACTATTCATCCATACAGAATGGCTCCTGCGGAGTTTAAGGTTAACATACTAGTTGAAGGAACTTCTTGATAAGGGCTTCATTTGACCCACCACTTCCCCGTAGGGAGCCTAATTGCTATTTGTTTGAAAGAATGATGGTTCGTTAAGGGTGTGTATTGATTATCGACAGCAAAATATGGTGACCATCAAGAGAAAGAATTCACTTCCAAGGATCGATGCTATTGTTTGATCAGTTGCAAGGTGTCAAAGTATTTTTCGAAGATCGATCTCAGATCTAGATATCATCAGTTAAGGATCAAGGAAGAAGATGTTCCGAAGACATCCTTTTGGACCAGATATATCCACTACAAATGTCTCGTTATGTCACGTGGCCTAATCAACGCACCGGCGGCCTTCATGGATTTGATGACTCGAGTGTTCAAGTAGTATTTGGATATTTTTGTGATCATGTTCATAGATGATATACTGGTATATTTTCGAACAGAGGAGGAGCACAGAGAGCATTTGCGAACGGCTTTACGCATACTTCGGGATCATAATTTTTACCCAAATCTTCCAAGTATGAGTTCTGGTTGAACTCAGTGACCTTTCTTGGGCACATAGTGTCCGGTGACGGTACATAAGTTGATAGTCAAAAGGCTGAAGCAGTTAAGAATTGGCTAATGCCTATAACCCATACCAAGGTATGCAACTCCCTTGGCTTGGCAAGTTACTACTGAAGGTTTGTTGAGAATTCTCATCCATAACTGCTTCTTTGACGAAATTGATGCATAAGGAGGCGAAAATTTGGTTGACTGATGGTTGTGAGAAGAGCTTCTAGGAGTTAAAGGATAAGTTAACCTCGGCACCAGTATTAACTCTTCTTGAGGGACCCGAGGGGTATGTCATATACTGTGATTCAATATAGTGGGCTTAGGCAGCGTACTAATGCAACACGGGAAAGTGAATGCATATGATTCAAGGCAGCTGAGGAAACATGAGCAAAATTATCTGACCCGTGACCTGGAGCTAGTAGCTGTCATTTTCGCTCTCAAGATATGACGTCACTATCTATACGGAGTTCATGTTAACATATTCACTGATCACAAGAGCTTGATGTGCATATTCAAGCAAAAAGAGTTGAATTTAAGGCAATGAAAGTGACTCTATGTATTAAAGGACTTTGATGTTGATATTCTATACCAGCCCAGGAAGGCAAACATGGTGGATAATGCATTAAGTCGGATGTCTATGGGCATCCTGCGGTATGTGGAAGAGTAGAAATTGATGATGAATAAGTGTACAGTTGCTTGACACCGGTGACGGAGGAATTACAGTTCTGAATACTGTCGAGCCCTTGTTAGTGGCCGAAGTAAAGGTGCGACAATTTGAAGATCCAGCCTTGGCGAAAATAAGAGGAAGCATCCCCTTTCAAAAGAAGCAAGCGTTCGGGCTATCCAAGGACATGGCCCTTAGATACAAGAACCGGCTATGTGTACCTAATTTCAGAGGACCTGAAGAGAATATCATGACAGAGATTAACAAATCCCGGTATTCCATTCATCCAGGGTCAACCAAGATGTACCATGATCTTTGACAGTTATACTAGTTGAAAAACATGAAGAGGTACATTGCTGGGTACGTCACTCGTGTCCAAATTTCCAACAAGTTAAGATTGAACATCAAAAATTGGGAGGGTTGCTGCGATACATGGAAATTGTGACCTAGAAATTGGAAGCGATCAACATGGATTTCATTACCGGATTATCATGATCACGTCAAGGGTTTGATTAAATCTGGATTATCGTGGATTGACTCACCATGTTAGCTCACTTTCTTCCAGCCAAAACTACTTTCTCGGCTGAAGAATAAGATATGTTGTATATTAAGGAAATAGTATGGTATTTCATGTATCTATGATCGGCATGTGTTTAAGTGATCCATTGCGTATCACCCCTCTTAATGTTATTAAATTTACATGAGATCTATCCTACGAAGAAGTTCTGGTGGCCATTCTAGATCGTCAAGTCCGAAAGCTACAAACTAAAGAAGTGGCTTCAGTTAAAGTGCTTTGTAGAAATAATAGTAAGGAAGAGATGACATGGGAAACGAAAGAACAAATGAAATCTACATACCCATAATTTTCCAAGCTATGAGAGGCAACAATGAGGTAATCATGATGGGTTATGATCCAACATTCGAGGACAACTATTCCAAAGGGGGAGATGTTGTTACACCTCACACCTAAAATAAATCTTGGTAAGTTTGGTCTCAAACATGGCTAGTCAGCTAGTGACATACGTGAAGGGAGAGGGGATTACACGATTCCGCAAGCTTGCGCCAGGTGTCCCACCTGGTGTCGGAACCAGCGTGGGGTGGCCCATTTTGCATGAGGACCCGACATAGATTTCTATGTTGGTATAAAAAGGCAGTAAGGTTCATTCCCTCTCATCTTCTAGAAGTATCACCAACACTTGTTCTCCAAAAATACTCTTAATTCCCCTTTCGGATTTCCAAATGAGTAAAGGAGAAGTCAAAGATGAGTTTGAATCTTGCAGTATTTTGTGTGAAGGAGCCTGGAATCATCATTGTAATAGTTATTATCTAGTTGCATCAACTTTGGGGATTCATTGAAGGTAGGGTTGATCATCCTAGAAGCGTAGCTAGCCCTTCAACAAGGTATGTAGGGCGACTTTCTTTCTTGGCATGAGTTAGCGTAAGTTTCTCCTTCCTTCTAAATAATTCCTGCACTGTAAGATTTTGTGGTTCTATGCCCCTCTAAATAATGTTGTTCCATCCTTGTATATTCTTGCCGGTAGCATTCCTATTAATGTTTAAATTGTTCCAAGTGGGTATCCTGTGATTGGGAAGCATGGTTCATTTTGAGGTTAAACTTAATATCTCTTGGAGTTGATTCTGCAAATCACCACATATGAACATGTATCTATTTTTAGTGAGTTGAACTATAGATAGTCGTGTACGACACCTATTGTACAACCACTGATTAATTCGGTACAATGTGATATGCTAACAAGCCCTTACATGGTCTGGTACAACCGAGAACTTGTGTGGCTGGTTATGACCCGAGCTCTCTATGACATTACCCAGCCTTTGGATTGCCGGGTATGATTGATACCTTGCATGGCATGGTACGACCAAGACCTTATGAAGCCGTGTATGATGTGATAAAGGAAATTAATCTTACCGAGTCCTGTGCAGGGCCAGGTACGATGTAAAGTAAGATGACCCAACACAGGGCTAAATAAATCTATATTGTATTTAATGCAAAGATTCAGTAAGTGGCCTACTCTTTTGTATCGTTGCATCTTTATATGTTATGGTTTCTATTGTTCATGCCCCTGGTGGTTGTCCTCGCTACCCATGTTGAGACCATGAGATCATGTTTCCTATACTATGACTCTTATTTATATGCTTTCTTAGCTTTACATACTCAGTACATTTTTCGTACTGACGCCCTTTTATGTTGGGCATTGTGTTCACGACCATAGGTGCAAATGGACCCGGTGGCGTCCCTCCCCAATAGGGTGGTGTTTGACTTGATAGGTTGTTGCTCTACACTATTTTAGAGTAGATGTTCAATAGTCAATAGGTACTGAAGCAGATGTCATGAACATTTTGGGTACGGTGGAGCCCTGTCCCGACCAAGTGGTGTAATATATATATTTCTTTTGATACTATTAGAGGCTTGTAGGGTAGTGTTAGTATTTGATTGCATGTAATGATTGGGTATGGCTGTGCTAGTGGAAGTGATGATCATGTATTAAATGCTAATGTTTATTTTGCTAAATAGTTATTCACATGTTAATTATAGTGCTAATATTTGGAGGCCTTAATGACCAGATTTTATGGATAAAAAGAATGTAAGAACTGGCATTGGTTCGCATGGGCCTTCGGGCATCGTGTGCCGGTAGAGCCTCTCAAGATGGGGGTGTTACAAGATTCTATTATGAGAAATAGAATTTTTGGACTGCCAATTGATTGTTGCTTCAATGTCACTAAATGGTGTTTTTTCTCCTGAGGGCAAAACAACATTCTTTTTGGGGATCTTTGGGGCATGATCTGCACCATCTTTAATGAAATGTTCAATGGGTGGAAAATCATGGATATAGACGGTGCTAAATAGGATATACATTAGTACATTAGGATTTTTTGGAAAAGCGGTTTCCTTGTCATCTTCCCAACCAGGGATTATTAGCTAGTTATTTTTCTCTCTAAATTTTTGCCATTCCTGAGGGTTATAGCGGAATAGTTATTCATACTTATCTGGGTGGCTGAGCAAGCCAACCGATGGGTCGCCTTTTTCATACCTTTCTCGAAGACATTCTACAAATGATTTACACTTTTTCTTTTTAAGCACATGGTAGTATTTTGTTGGATACACAAGGCATTATTAATAGGAACATTCAATATTTCATGGGCACTGACTTGTGAAAGGATCTTTGAACAACCACAGATTTCTTTCTTAGATGTCATTGTGCACAATCTGGTCATGGTCGGACATTATCCCATCTATCCATTAAGAGAAATCATCTGGATCATATCCACATAGCTTACATCGTGTAAGGCCTCACAAAATTTCACTTAAGGCCCCAAGGAAGTTCATCGGTTAGCTAGTATGGGGGTTCGTCTTATGGGCTCTAGTGAAGGAGGGGTTATTGTGCAAAATAGGGACAAATCATCGCTTGTTGTGGCAGTCAAGGATTAGCAATATGACAATCCATTGCTGGTACAGTTGAAGGAGGGGATTCACAAACATAAGACCATGGATTTTTCTTAGGATTCGTCAGGATTCCTATTCAGATGTACGTCATAGGTATTTGGAGTTCCAAGAGGATGATTGGGTATTCTTGAAGGTTTCCCCCATGAAGGGGGTTATATGGTTTGGTAAGATATGAAATTTTAAGAAAAAAGTAGGAGTACGGCTTGTAATGTGGGTGCCAAGGAAACGGTCTATAGGCTCAAAGGGGATAGCAATGGGAAAATTATATTTGTCAATGACAAAAACCTTTATGGTCAAGCAAGAAACGCCTATGTCATCTCCTAGACTAGCACAACTTAATGATTTCGCGTTGATTAACATACAGGGCAAGTTCTAGACTACACAAGATAGCACAGAATATCAACAATCCTTACACACACATGGCACTTGACTCACTCAAGACGGTTCTGTGTGACCCTCAGGCCAAACAAGCATATCAAGTTGAGAATTCTTTTAAGCCACACTGCACTAGGTGGCATACAAGTCAATCGACTGAGAAAAAGGCGTCAAAGAGTAGGCTACTTAATTTACTTGGGCATTACAATTCGAATCATATATGCAGGAAGACAGAGCGCATGCCCTAACTTAACTTGCCAATACCAAACATATCAAAAGGTATCTCCGAGCACCTCAGTTTTCTCCCTTATCCTACTCAAAAAAAAGAAAACACCCGGTTCGAGTTACACCCTTGGAAAAGAACCGGCGTCCAAAGAAAAACCAAGGGATACTACATAACTTTCAAAAATAAAACAAAAGAAAATATTTTTGGTATTTTTAATCGGACTTTAATCCCTCAAGAAAATTGTCCAATGGATCCATCGTCAGGAAAAGTCCAATTTTTTTTTTTAATTTTTTTTATCTAGCTAATTAGACAATGTTAGTCTTAAACTAAGTTAAAAGGTGATAAAAGAAAAAACAAATAATAACACAATTTTTTTATACAATTCAAGGAGTATTCCCCCCACCCCACACTTAAACAATGCATAGTCCCCGATGTTTAATAAATTCAAAAATAAAGTAAGGTGGAAAGAAAGAACTCCCTGTTAGTCAGGGTCTGCCTCATCAGGATGCCAACAAGTTGCAGCAACGGGCTCATCATCATCTCCTAAGGGTACCAAAGCCATTGGTCGGATAACTTCATCATCATCCGCATCCTCATTATCAGATTCCGTGTCAGTGTTTTCATCCTCAGACGGATGAACAGGACTGCATGGTGCTATGCCCAACATCTTCTCGGAAGAACTGGAGAGATCACTTTGCAATCGCGTGCGCTCCTCATCTGACACCCCAAGCCTGCTCTTAATTACATTGAGGGATTTGTAAAGATACATGTTGAAATTTCCGTCCCTCTCATTCCTATCAGCTTGGGTGAGCTTAGATGTGGACTCTATCACGGATGTGATTTCTAACAATGCTGTGGGTGCCTCCACTACCTCATCATAGCCAGGGTACTCTGGTACCCCACGAGATAGCATGTATTGTGTCAGGATGTTTCCAAAACAAACCTTTTGATCCTTCCTCCAAAACAGGTGCGGGTCATCTCCCCAAGCATGAGCTCACCCACATTTATGGGGCGCCCGGTCATCAAAAAGTAGATCACTCACACTCGAGCTCGAGTGTGCGTGATCTATTATGCACAACGAGCATTAATCTAGCTTGCACAAAGTTTTTCCAGACCTTGACCATTTTGTTGAAGTCAAACCAGAGCATTTCAAGGTGAATATTTCCCTTAGTTCACGTCCATTTTGCATTAGAATCAATGCCACAAAGTGTGTGACATATTGCTTGGTAGCATGGACTTTTGATGAACTTTCGAAGCCTTCGTGGGTTAGGGCTATCAACTCCCAAAAAATGACACAAGGCTTCCCTATCCATTGGAATTTCCTTTCCTCTGACCCACGACTCATCATTTTTCTCGTTCCAGTTGGCATATAACTCTCTTACCATGATGGGATTTGCCGGGCCTGGACAATCGAGGAGCTTATCCATCTTCTTTTCAATCAATGTAGCAAGTACATCTGGGAAGTTCCATTCTAAAGCCTTCTCATTTATCCCCATTTTAAACACATATCTCCCATATGGAACAAAAGTATCATGCCATTTGATGGCGTCATCCCGAACAAGTTCCACTCGAGGTCGTAGTGGCCTCGTAGACCCGCTAGCCTGTTGCTTTCCCTTGGCTTGTCGGGAAGAGCTCTCGCCTTGCTTGCATTTCTTTGGAGGGGGATCAGTAGTGGAGGACTTCCCCACCCCTTTTCCTTTAGCGGTATCATCACGAGCCATAGCAACCTACACATGATAAACACAAAGATGAGAATGAATTAAGAGATGTTGCCTAAGGTCATCGTGAGAGGCAAGATAACCCCACACTTAAAACCGAAGGCTAATGGAATCATAATATTGATTCAATGTGCACCAATGTGTCATCACAAGGCTATAGGTACTTAGACTGCCCTATGCCATAAAATTCAATTAGTCTAACATGGTCGTAAATTAACTATGTTGCAAGCATAACAAAGCTAAAGTCTACATTACTACACTATTTTAGTACACTAACTACAACTTGCAAAAGTTTACAACAAGATACAATACCCCCAAAACACCCCACACTTCGCCCAAACTCATATACAACTACACTCGGCTACATAGACTTCATCGGTGTTCAAATTTACTCTCTTAAGCATTTTAGCAAATACCTTGTGGGCATCAATTTTGCTCTTCTATTTCAACAATGGTGGGAGAAGGTGGGCCTCCAAAATTTACATGAAGTATAGGGAATTATAGTTTACTACTTCAAACACAACTGCACAACCAATTTGTTTGCACCAATTTCGTGTATAATCATTACACCCACAATAACATTAAAAGTATGTTTAAGAGACCTAGGGGATTTGAGGATTGGGGGAGAAAGAAGACTACAAATACTCTAAGAACTTCCAAAATACAAGAAAAGAGATAACAAGAAGAAAATACCTTAGAGTCTTGAGGTGGAATTGAGCAATGAATATTGAAGAATATGAGAACTTGAGAGAAAAGGGGAGAAGAGGAGAAGACCATGTGTTTTTGGAGAAAGGGGGGGGGGTTTGGGCTTTAGCTATTTTAATTTGAGTGGGGGATGGGTTTTGGTAATTGGGTATGGGTTGGGTTGTGTGTGTATATGGGTAATTGGGTAGGGTATTTTTAATTAAACAAAGAAAATAAAAATAAAGAAAAAATAAAAAAACAATTACATACATGACCCGCCAGCCCAGTGCCCCACACTGGGGCTGGCGTTGAAACATCAGAGATACTGCAAAGTGCTCCCCAGGCAGCGTGGGGCGCTGGCCTAGGCGCTCAATTCACTGAATTTTCTTTCTTTTTTTATATTTTTTTTAAATAAACAATCCCGACTACCCGAGCACACAATATATACATTACACACATTCCACGCCATTTCAACCTACAAAGAAAAAATTATGGCCTATTAAAAAAAACTATGCTTCGAAAGCGGTAAAAATTGGGTTGCCTCTCAACGAGCGCCTGATTTAACGTCGCGGCATGACTCAACATGTGTTTAGGCATATGCCAAGTCCACTGAGGTCTTGTGACATGCATTGTCACCACCCCAATAATGTTTTATTCTATGGCCATTTACCAAGAAGGTACCACTTGAGCTCGTATCACGCAGTTCCACCGCACCATGAGGCCTCACACTTACCACAACAAAAGGACCTGCCCAATGAGACTTAAGCTTTCCAGGGAATAACTTCAACTTTGAATTGAACAAGAGAACTTCTTGACCCGGCTCAAACTCTCGATGTTGAGTGTGCTTGTCATGCCACTTCTTCATCTTTTCTTTATATAATTTGGCATTTTCATATGCGTGCAATCGAAACTCATTAAGCTCGTTGAGTTACAGCAACCTATTCTCACCAGCTGAGTCCATATCCATATTTAGCTTTTTGATCGCCCAATAAGCTTTATGTTCAAGCTCGACGGGCAAGTGGCATGACTTCCCATAAACAAACCTGTATGGAGAAGTACTTATGGGAGTCTTGTATGCAGTTCGATTTGCCCATAATGTATCATCCAGCTTCCCTGCCCAGTCTTTTCTATTTCCACTTACTATTTTCTCCAGAATCTGCTTTACCTCCCTGTTTGAAACTTTTGCATGACCTCGTTTGGGGATGATAGGCAGTAGAAACTTTGTGCTTAAATCCATACTTTGCAAGAACATTATTCAGCAATTTGTTACAAAAGTGAGTTCCTCCGTCGCTTATTAACACTCTTGGAGTCCTAAAGCGCGTGAAGATGTGCTTCTTTACAAAGCTTACCACTACCTTTGCGTCATTAGTAGGAAGAGCAATGGCCTCCACCCACTTAGAAACATAGTTTACTGCCACCAAGATGTACCTGTGAGCATTAGAATATGGGAATGGTCCCATGAAATCAATCCCCCAAACATCA